>NC_044915.1:39974858-41174858 GCF_001633185.2 Quercus lobata
GGCCCAGAAATAATGGGCTATTCCAAACTCAGGCCCGTCCGAGGAGCGTCCTATCCGAAGAGAAACCACGTATGAAGCATTACTCAAACCCATAAACACCAGGGAAACATGTCCGAGGAGTAAATCCTCCTCGGACATCATGAAGCCCAGACGAGGAACTCTCCCCAGCCACTTCAGTTCATCCTCCCAACATATAAAATGAATAAAATCTAAAATATCCCATGGAGAGCTACCACCACATTAATTGCGCCCCAACCACCCACTTGGCCGCATTAATGAGGAAATGACCCCTGAACAGTACCGCCTTGGCCTCTGCAACTCACATGGGGAGAGATGAAGGCGTCTGATGGGATAGCCACTCAAGTAGGTGCTTAGATAGTCAACAAGTGTAGGGTTGAGATAAGAGAAGGGAACTATATAATGTAGTGGAGTCCCTTAGAGAAGGGGACGAAAATTTCTGTATGAGGAACTAAAGAAACAAACTTATACGTGAGAGATCCATTCTGGTGTTTTTATTTTTTTGTAACAATGCTTTCCATGTATCAGACCGAACAGACTCACTGAGACCAAGTTCTTTGACCCATCCTCTACAAATATTTATTGTGGGTTGCGCTTTGGGCCAGGGCCTGATCAAACGAATTTGGGCCAGGAAAATCGTGCAACTACAATTGGCGCCGTCTGTGGGGAGAACTAGAGCATCAGTTAGCACAACGGTCAAGCATGGCAGAACTAGGTCCGCACCAGGAGAATCCTCACGAGGCTGACTCCCAACAGACACAACCCGCCGAGTCCCAGAGGCAAAATAACCCCATCAATCCAGGCCACAGGGGAAATCGCGAGGGAAGTGTGCATATTATCCGGACAAGCCAGAGTCACACTCAGATAGGTAGTCACGTGTCCCAGAAGCGAAATAGTCACCAGGCCATGCAGCGAGAGATAGATGATCTGAAAAGGAAGCTACGACGAGCACAGCGAAGGCGATCTCCTTCAGACTCAGACAAGTCCTCTAATGCGGAGGATGTGAGTTACTGACGGAGGTCAAGGACCCCCCCAAGTGAAACCTTTACCTACGAAAAGGAACCACGCCCTGTGCGGAAGTATGAGAGCGCATCTAGTAAGGGTTCGGGAAACGACGCCATGAAGAAGGCGTTGGATCAGGTTTCAAGGTCCCCCTTCACGTATAGAATTGAAGGGGCTGAGCTACCTCGACGGTTCAACCAACCAGCATTCGCCATTTATAGCGGTCGATCAGACCCGGTAGAGCATGTGAGTCAATTTAACCAAAAGATGGCGATCTACTCGCAAAATGAGGCCCTTATGTGCAAAATCTTCCCGTCCAGCTTGGGATCAATGGCGATGAGGTGGTTCAACGGCCTGAAGACAAATTCCATAAGCTCTTACAAGCAGCTCACTCGGGATTTCTGCTCTCGCTTTATCACTAACACCAGAGTCCCCAGGCCCCTCGGTTCGCTATTGTCCTTGTCCATGCACGAGGGAGAGACTCTGAAAGCATACTCCGATAGATACTGGGAAGTATATAATGATCTGGATGATAACCACGATGCTGTCGCTATCAGCACATTCAAAAGCGGCCTCCCCACCGACCATGGCTTAAGGAAGTCCCTCACTGGTAAACCAGTTGCCAACGTTGATCAGTTGAGGGATAGGATAGACAAGTACAAAAGAGTGGAGGAAGATCAGCTGCAAGGGAGGGGGAAGGAGAAGGTTATCCACCCCAAAGCAAATGATTTCAGGTCGGAGCGGCACAATCATGGTCAGCCGAGGAGAGATTTTGCGCGACAGGCTGGGCAGAGTAACCCGCAAACAGTGAATGCCATATTCAGAGAGCCCGTACAACAGGTACTGGAGAAAGTAAGAGATGAACCCTATTTCAGGTGGCCGGGAAAGATGGCTGGAGAACCTTCCAAACGCAACCAAAACCTGTACTGCCACTATCATCAAGACCATGGGCACACTATTGAGGATTGCAGGAATCTGTGGAATCATCTGGATCAGTTGGTCCGAGAGGAAAAGTTACGTCACCTGCTGCACCCGTCGAGTGGCTACACCGACCAAGCAGCACAAGAGCCGCGAAAGGACGTAACCTTAAGACCACCCACCGGGACAATACATGTCATCTTCGCTGCACCAGGAAGAACGGGACCACCCATCCCCAGGGTGTTAGCTGTTGATCGGCTCCCCTCAGGGAGCAGGCAGAGGGAACACAAAAGGTCAAAAAAGGGAAGCTCTTTGATACTGGGGTTCTCGGATGAGGATAAGAGAGGAACTATTCAACCCCACGATGATGCCTTGGTGGTCACTCTGAGGATTGGGGGCTTTGACGTGAAAAGGGTGTTGGTGGATTCGGGAAGTGCAGTAGAGATAATGTACCCTGATATATACAAGGGGCTGAACCTGAAGCCAGAAGATTTGGCAGTTTATGACTCCCCCCTTCTTAGCTTCGAGGGGAGAATGGTTACGCCAAAAGGGCAAATCCGACTACCCATACAGACTGGGGCGGAGGTGGTGGAAGTGAATTTTATCGTCGTCGACGTTTACTCACCCTACACCGCGATAGTCGCCAGGCCATGGATCCACGCCCTGGAAGCAGTAACCTCCACACTCCATCAGAAGGTGAAATACCCATCCAAAGGACAAGTGGAAGAGATCCGAGAAGATCAGGCCGTGTCCAAGCAGTGTATGGTGGCCGCCGTCTTACATCGGCCCCATGCCGAGTCCTCGGCCCCTGAAAGTTTATAGCAATCAGCCGCCTCGGCAGAGCAGGACGACGGACTGGCCGAGGAGATAGGGTGTGAAAGTTTAGATAAAATCGCTGTCAACGACGACCCGGAGAAGTTCTTTCTGGTCGGCTCGGAGTTGCCCTCTCAGGAAAAGGAGGAACTGGTCGGATTTCTTAGAGAAAATGTCGACGTGTTCGCATGGGAAGCCTGCGACGCCCCGGGCGTCGATCCCAGCCTTATTTGTCACCACCTGAACGTCAACCCCTCTTCCACTCCGAAGAAGCAACCACCCCGACGCCCTTCAAAGGAACATGCTAGTGCCGTAAAAGACGAAGTGGCAAAGCTAAAAAGAGCGGGGGCTATCAAAGAGGTCTTTTACCCAGAGTGGCTGGCAAACACGGTGGTGGTAAAGAAGAAGACAGGGAAATGAAGGGTCTGCGTAGACTTCACGGACCTGAACAAGGCATGCCCAAAGGACCCATTCCCCCTACCCCGAATTGATCGATTGGTGGATGCAACCGTGGGGCACCCTCGGATGAGCTTCCTGGACGCCTTCCAAGGCTATCATCAGATACCCCTTGCGCTAGAGGACCAAGAGAAAACGGCTTTCATGACGCCCATCGGAAACTATCATTACAAGGTGATGCCGTTTGGCCTAAAGAACGCAGGCTCAACCTACCAAAGAATGATGACTCGGATGTTTGAACCACAACTGGGCAAGATCATTGAGGTTTATATAGATGATATGGTCGTCAAGAGTAGAAAGGCGTCCGAGCACGTGAAGGACCTCGGAACAATCTTCACCGTATTAAGGGAGCACCGGTTGCGGCTGAATGCCTCCAAATGTTCATTCGGGGTAGGGTCTGGGAAATTCCTAGGGTATATGGTCACCCACAGGGGAATAGAAGTAAGTCCTGATCAAATCAAAGCCATTAACAGCCTACAGGCTCCTCGGAATCCGAAGGAAGTACAAAAACTCACTAGTATGATTGCGGCATTGAACCGGTTCATATCGAGATCAGCGGATCGATGTCGGCCTTTCTACCTCCTGATAAACAAGTGGAAAGAGTTTGCATGGTCGGAGGATTGCGTTCAGGCTTTCCAGCAACTTAAAGACTACCTATCCCGACCACCCATCATGTCCAGCCCTGAGGCGGATGAGGTGCTGTTTGCCTACATCGCCGTAGCTCCCCACGCTGTAAGCCTGGTACTGATACGGGATGATAATGGGATGCAGCGACCGGTGTACTATGTGAGCAAATCACTACATGAGGCCGAGGTGCGATACCTACCTTTAGAAAATGCAATCCTGGCAATAGTGCATGCAACCCGAAAACTTCCTCATTACTTTCAGGCGCACACAGTCATCGTTCTGACTCAGCTTCCCCTCCGAGCAGTGCTTCGAAGCGCTGACTATACAGGAAGGATCGCCATGTGGAGTGCGCTCTTGGGAGCCTTTGATATAAAATATATGCCCAGATCCTCCATCAAAGGGTAGGTCCTCGCGGACTTGGTAGCGGAGTTTGCTGAGCCCTCCATAGAAACAATAACCGAGAAGAAGGACATGGATGGGAAGTCGGTTGGTGCGATCTCAACAGGAAGGAACACGCATTGGAAGGTCTACGTAGATGGCGCAGCCAACCAGAGAGGGTCAGGAGTTGGGATAGTTTTAATATCCCCGGACGGTGCTGCCATTGAAAAATCATTAAGGCTCGGATTCTCGGCTACGAACAATGAAGCCGAATACGAAGCCTTACTACAAGGGATGACGATGGTTCAAAGGTTGGGCGGAAAAATGATAGAAGCGTTCTCGGACTCCAGACTGGTAGTCGGACAGGTGATGGGTGAGTTGGAAGCCCGAGATACTAGGATGCAAGAGTATCTGGGACAAGTCAGGCGGCTGCAGACGAATTTTGAGTCCTTCAATGTGACACACATTTCCAGGAGTGGCAACACCCATGCAGACTCGCTGGCCACTCTCGCCACGTCCTCGGCACATAATCTGCCGCGAGTAATCCTGGTTGAAGATCTAGCTAAGGCAAGTCCCATCAGTAGAGGCCCTGCCAGAGTCCACCAGATCAGAAAGAGTCACAGCTGGATGGATCCCATAAAGAACTTCCTGCAAAATGACGTCTTGCCGGAAGAGAAATTGGAAGCCGAGAAAATACGAAGGAATGCTCCTCGGTTTTGGCTGTCAGAGGACCACAAACTATATCGGCGCTCCTATTCTGGACCGTACCTACTCTGCGTACACCCAGAAGAATCCGAATCTCTGCTTGAGGAGTTACACGAGGGGATTTGTGGAAGTCATACCGGAGGGAGATCGCTGGCACACAGGGCACTTACCCAGGGGTACTGGTGGCCGAACATGCAGAGAGAGGCCCAAGAATACGCCAAGAAGTGCGATCAGTGCCAAAGATTCGCCCCGAATATCCACCAACCCGGAGGAGTTCTCAACCCCCTCTCGAGTCCATGGCCGTTCGCACAATGGGGCCTTGATCTAGTTGGACCCTTCCCCAAGGCCGCAGGGAACAAGCGATACATAATAGTCGGAACGGACTACTTCACTAAATGGGTGGAGGCTGAACCATTGGCCAACATTAGGGACGTGGACGCCCAAAAATTCATCTGGAAGAACATCATCACCCGCTTCGGGACCCCACGTACACTCATTTCCGACAATGGTCTGCAGTTCGACAGTAAAAACTTTAGGGAGTATTGCCGCGAGTTTGGAATTATCAACCGATATTCCACCTCCGCCTACCCTCAGAGAAATGGACAGGTCGAAGCCGTGAACAAGGTCATAGTGCACGGACTGAAGAAGAGGTTGGACGAGGCGAAGGGGAGATGGGTAGAAGAACTCCCCCATGTCTTATGGACTTATCGGACGACGCCGCGACGATCGACCGGTGAGACCCCCTTCTCGATGACTTACGGGGCTGAGGCCGTGCTCCCGATTGAGAACAACTTTCCCACACTGAGGTCTAGATCGTTTACCCCAAGCGATAACGACGAGTTATTGGAACGGAGTCTGGACCTAGCCGAAGAAAGAAGGGAAAAAGCGATGATTCATGTGGCCTATTATCACCAGAAGCTGAGACAAAGGTATGATGCTAACGTCAAACCACGGCCTCTGGGGCCAGGTGATCTCGTAATGAGGAAGATTCTTGGCAGCGCAAAGAACCCCTCTTGGGGCAAGCTGGGGCCCAATTGGGAAGGACCATACCATGTCACATCCGTTGCCGGAATAGGCGCCTACTACCTAGAAGATTTAGATAAAAAAGCTGTACCTCGACCATGGAATGTAAATAACCTCAGAAGATATTATTATTAATGAGAATGGCTTAGCATACGTTTTCTTTCATGATTATCCGCTGCTTGCTGGGCTACTGACAACTATTCATAGTTTTAAACAGAACCTAAGTCCTGTATGGCTCCTCGGACCACAGACTTGGGGGAAATTATTACTAATATAAGTTTTAAACAGAACCTAGTCCTGCATGGCTCCACGGACCACAGACTAAGGGGAAATTAATACTTAAGGCAACTATTCATAGTTTTAAACAGAACCCAAGTCCTGCATGGCTCCTCGGACCACAGACTTGGGGGAAATTATTACTAATATAAGTTTTAAACAGAACCTAGTCCTGCATGGCTCCACGGACCACAGACTAAGGGGGAAATTAATACTTAAGGCAACTATTCATAGTTTTAAACAGAACCCAAGTCCTGCATGGCTCCTCGGACCACAGACTTGGGGAAAATTATTACTAATATAAGTTTTAAACAGAACCTAGTCCTGCATGGCTCCACGGACCACAGACTAAGGGGAAATTAATACTTAAGGCAACTATTCATAGTTTTAAACAGAACCCAAGTCCTGCATGGCTCCTCGGACCACAGACTTGGGGGAAATTATTACTATATAAGTTTTAAACAGAACCTAGTCCTGCATGGCTCCACGGACCACAGACTAAGGGGAAATTAATACTTAAGGCAACTATTCATAGTTTTAAACAGAACCCAAGTCCTGCATGGCTCCTCGGACCACAGACTTGGGGGAAATTATTACTAATATAAGTTTTAAACAGAACCTAGTCCTGCATGGCTCCACGGACCACAGACTAAGGGGAAATTAATACTTACAGACAACTATTCATAGTTTTAAACAGAACCTAAGTTCTGCATGGCTCCTCGGGCCACAGACTTGGGGGAAATTATTGCTTATGGTAGATTGGGAGATCATTGCTTAAAGGAGACCATTTTTATACGTGCGCGCAGTCTGGCACCATCGCAACCCTCAGATGCGCAGCCCAAAAACCCCTTTTATCTTAACCGTTTATCTGTATCTACATAGTTGCAAATGTTTAAAGAAGAGCGCTACTGATGTGCGTCTATAGTAAGCAAAACGAGCATTTTATATTAATATTCCGAATACATTAGAAGGAGAGGTCCTTACAAAAGAGCGGGAGAATAGGACGACTCTCGGTCAAAAAGTAAAGAGAACAAAGATTAAAAGCCTAGAAGGCTAAGCCTCAGCAGGAGGATCTTCTTTCTGCTCGGGCTGAGGAGGCGGAACCTCGATGGTAGAGTCTACGACGGGATCATTCGCCATATCGGGCACAAGGACAGCATCAGGCGTCGCCAGATCCTGCTCAGAGGCTACTTGGACACCATCAGGATGCGCTCGGATCTCTTTAGGGTAGAAAATGCTCTCGGGAAGTCTCAGCGCCGAGTCAGCAGGAACTCCCGCCGCGTCAAGGGCACGAGACCATGAGATATCGCAATACTCCCGGCATACCTCGGGGATCTCCTCGGATAGCCTGGCCTCCGTCTCTTCGGCCCCGAGCTGGCGTGCAGCACTCTTCTCAGTCTCTGTGGCCTCTCGGATCAGTTGGGCCTCCTCTTTGACCCGTCGCAGCTCATCCTCGACCCTTTGCAGAGCGGTCTTAAGATCCTGCACCGCCTGTTTCTCGGTGGCAAGGTTAAGCTGGGTCGAGAACAGCTCCTTGCGCTGGTCCTCCGCCTGGGCCTCAGCACTCTTCAAACCAGCTTCTGCAGACTTGCGTCGGTTCTCCGACTCTTTGAACTTGTCCATGAGTTCAGCGTAATCGTGCTGGAGGGACCCCAAGGTTTTCTCCACCTTCGCTCGCGCCTGGTTCTCGACCTCAGCCCGACTACTGTTACCACGGCAAAATTCCTCAGCCACGAATACCTGTTGGGTAATCTACAAACGAAACAAGATTGCTGTAATCTAAAGTCAAATAAAGTAATAAAACAGTAAAAGGATTACTTACCATCGCGAGATCCCTTTTAAGGGATAAGAAGATCTCGGGCTGAGAGAACCGCCTATAAGCCTCCATATCCCGAGGAAGGAGTAGGGGCTGCTCTAAGGCCTCGGCCACGTAGCCCGCCCGGCCTCGATTGTAATCTCGGATCGAAGCATTGTAGGGAATGGCCACCCCATCCAGCTCCAATCTGGGGCCCCATACACGCGGGGTAGCACGTACATCCGCAAGAGTCTCCTCGTCTCGACTCTCCGAGGAGTTGCCCCTTCTGCTCCTTGGCGCGCGAGTGGTTTTTTGCTGCTTGGTCGGTTGAGCAACCACCTCGCCCTCCTCAGGAGTGTCGGCCGGCCTTTTCTTCTTTAGGTCCGGATTGACCTTAAGGCCAAGGTCTGAGGTGTCCGTAGGAGCCACAGGAGGGAGGGTCTTGCCCTGTGGTGGAGTTGGCGCCTTCGAGGACTATCCCTTCGGCAACCGGCCTTTCCCTCGGGAGGCCATCAGCTCCTTTAGAGTTTTTCCTTTTTCTGCCATGGGCTCTATCTCCTCGTCCGAAGTATCGTCCGAGCAGAGAACGATGGAAGGAACACCAGCTGCAGAATGTCGGTCCCGCTCTCCTTCGGGATCAGAGAATTCCACCAGGGGGGTCTGTTGAACTTTCTCCTCAAAATAAAACTCGTCTATTTCTGCCTCAAGGGAAAGACGAGATGATTCAGCTTCCTCTTCGACCTGAGCGGCAGCACCAGGCTTGTTTGGCAGAGGTAGCTGCTCTGCCAAGTAGGGATCTCTAACACCGGGCAACACAACTGGTGGCAGATCGTGTTCAGCTAAGAACTCGTCCCTGGACACGTCAATCCGAGCCAACCTCGGACTACCAGCCCTTATGGCGTGACCGATAGCCTGGAAAGAGCTGCTCAGGGGTTGATAGCCCAGAACCAGGTGGGCAGCACGCAACTGCCCGTCCTCGGAAACGTAGATCTCCGACCTAAGAAGGTAGTTCAGCGCTGGCACGTTCACAAAGTTTAGCCGAGGGGCGACGTGAATTTTATCTGCAAACAATCAAGGAAAAGGGGATTAGTCCACGAAATTTTCCAATTATAAAGAAAGCAAAAAGTGTAACCCCTCAATGCTAAATCCTATCCCAAAAGGGGCCGATCCTAGAGACGCTGCACCTGGGTTTCCTGCCCGAGTTGGACAATGAATACCGTCGAACCACTCCCCAGAAGCAATAAGGAAATCATTCTTCACTGTCTTATTGGATATTGGGAGACAAGAGATCAACCTAACGTCCTCGTTCCGGGATTTAAGATAATACCCCTCATCCCCGAGGCGATGACATTCATAGAGATAAGCCACATCGTGCCAAGTAAGGCCTAGATTCATCCGCTCGTTTAAGACATCTACACAGCCTAGTATCTTGAACATATTTGGGGCACACTGGTACGGCGTCAACCTATGGTTGAACAAGTACTCCCTTGTAATCCTTCGCATGGGAAGTGTCATCCCTCCCTCTATGAAGGCAATCATGGGGATAACGACTTCTCCCGCACGCCTATCTGTCAATATTCCTTCAAGAGGACAGTACCGCAGCCCAACCCCCAGGGGAATGTGATATTTAGCCCTAAAGGCCTCCATAGCGGCGGGGGTGTTAACTAATTTCTCAAATCTACCCATTTGGACTGAACCGAGGAACAAAAGTAAAGACTCAGAGAAAGAAAGTAGAGTCCGAGGAGGAAATTGAAACAGCAAGATGAACGAAATGTACTGGTACCTTCACAAAGCGTTCAATGAGGCGCCTGGGAATCTCTCGTGGACGAAACGCTTCACAAAAACGGCTACGATGGCGTAACGGTCGCTAGTGTCCGTGTATCTCTGGGGTTCGATGGAGTTCTCTGGAAGCCTCTAAAGGTTTGTGAAATGCAGATAAAAGAAGAAACTGACCCCCTATGACGTCTTATATAGCCAGGAGGAGAGAGAAAAGATCGCTCCTGCCTAAAAATACGGAAGAAAACGATAGCCGTTCGATCTACGCCACACCGTTGGATGAGGGAACATAACGCCTCCAGAAGTTAATGGTCGCGCCTCGTAAATTGCAGCGCGTCAGAAGTAACGGTCCGCACGCGCGCCACACGCTCTCCTTATTTCCACCCTCTCCCAAAATATCAAAATCCCGTCTTTTCCTCCTCGGAGGGAGATAAAAACCGGAGTTTTGAGGGGCTAATGTGGGGCCCGGCCCAGAAATAATGGGCTATTCCAAACTCAGGCCCGTCCGAGAAACGTCCTATCCGAAGAGAAACTACGTATGAAGCATTACTCAAACCCATAAACGCCAGGGAAACATGTCCGAGGAGTAAATCCTCCTCGGACATCACGAAGCCCAGACGAGGAACTCTCCCCAGCCACTTCAGTTCATCCTCCCAACATATAAAATGAATAAAATCTAAAATATCCCATGGAGAGCTACCACCACATTAATTGCGCCCCAACCACCCACTTGGCCGCATTAATGAGGAAATGACTCCTGAACAGTACCGCCTTGGCCTCTGCAACTCACATGGGGAGAGATGAAGGCGTCTGATGGGACAGCCACTCAAGTAGGTGCTTAGATAGTCAACAAGTGTAGGGTTGAGATAAGAGAAGGGAACTATATAATGTAGTGGAGTCCCTTAGAGAAGGGGACGAAAATTTCTGTATGAGGAACTAAAGAAACAAACTTATAAGTGAGAGATCCATTCTGGTGTTTTTATTTTTTTGTAACAATGCTTTCCATGTATCAGACCGAACAGACTCACTGAGACCAAGTTCTTTGACCTATCCTCTACAAATATTTATTGTGGGTTGCGCTTTGGGCCAGGGCCTGATCAAACGAATTTGGACCAGGAAAATCGTGCAACTACAGTATTCTTTTAAAAAGAAATAAAACCCAAAAAACTAATGTGCTGATACATTGGTAAAATTTGGCACTAATATAAACTCTGCTTTTGTAATGTTTGATCACCTACCATATGTGGTGGAGAACTTGCTCTCACTAAAAAGAAGTAAATGCTTGTAATAGACTTATTTTTATTTATGTTTTGCCTAATATATTAGCCATTTTAACCACACACATTAAAAAAAAAAAAAAAAAAAAAGTTGGAAAATAGTTTTTTTTTTTTTTTTTTTTTTTTAAGGATAGTTAAAAATATATAAACTAATATGCTACTAATCAGTCTAATCCTACACCTAGAACCCTTCCCCCTCTAACCCCAAGGACTTACATTTTTGCAAGCATGTAGCTTAGAAAACACCTTTTTTTTTTCTTTTTCTTTTTTTGGTGATGAAGCTTAGCAAACAACTTTTTCCCTCCCAAGTGAGAGACTTTACATTCGATCTGTAAGCAAGTCCTACATAGAATTCTGGTTAATCCAACATTCCAACTTGGTTTCTGCAACAGTACTACTATTACCATTTACCACCTCATTCAAGTCCCTTCATCATCACTTTCTAGTATAGTCCCATTGTTGAACCAATATTCTGGAAAATCCAACCTGCTTTTGTCTTCCATTGATTTTTTTGTTTTTGTTTTTAAATAAAATAGACAATGAGTGAGGCGATTTCTAATAGACAACTTGGTTTCCAAGGACTGAGACAAATGATATTTCATTCCTAAATATAATATGGACTCCATTTTTATTAGCATATTGTCCAATTGAGCACCCCATGATATCCAATCCTCTCATTGCCTCGTCCTCCATCATTTCCCTTCCTTGTTGGTGTTATTTGCCTCTCACTATCGCACTTTTGGACTCACACACAATTCATGAAAGTTTAAGTAATTCCAAAATTATGTAGTAAGATTCAGTCTTATACACCGGACGTATTAGATACTTTCTCACACTTTTGGACTCACACAACTCCCACCCCCCACGAAACCCGTCCATTTGTAGGAAAGTGCTTAAGGCGTGACACACAAATTGAATGAAATATTGGTATGACCGTTAGTTTTTTTTACATGCAAAAAGTTCACCTTAGGAAATTCCATATTTGAACAATTCGATACGTAGAAAACCATCCAGTCTCAAGTGGCAAGTTTTCATGAAACTGAATTGAGTGTATAGATAGATAATTTAAGCAACCTTTTTGTTTTAGTCTCCAAACCCCGTGTGAAACTATAAATAGCAACCGGCCTTATAGATAAAGACAGTGACATTGGAAAGGAGAAGGAAACTACAGCCAGAGAATTCAGCATTCGATCCATCAATAACCAAATCTCCATTGTCACAAACATCTCTCAGGTTGAATTTTCAACTCACACTATTTGTAATGCCGAATGGTTTCCACATTTTATGGTATTTGATATTGCCAAAAAAAAAAGGCATAAGTAAACAGAAAATGTTAAATTCAAACCTAATTAAAAGCATATAAATGTTTTTTGAAACGTTACATGCTTAAAAAATTACCACAAATAAATTCAACACCACAAAGACTCTCTTAATGATAACTTTGCCTCTTCAACTCAAAAAAGAATGATTGTTGATTGTTCTTGACTTGAGTGTTGAATTTTTCCTTTTGTTTTTCTACTTAATTTTAAATTTTTAATGGGTATAGATTTCAAATTTATTATCTGTTTTCCCACAAGAGACTCTAAATGCAAAAAAGTAGAAAACATTTTTCCTATTTGGATATGTTTTTGTGAATGAAAGATTTTGTTCTTGTAATTTAGACATTGGAATTGCATGAAATGTTAATGATTTTTCACGTAGGTCGAACAATTAAAAAACAAACAATCGAAAAATGTGTTAATTTTCTAAATAAATATATATTTATTTTCCATAGAAATAAACAACATCAAATATCAAACAATTTGACTCTTTTTTCTTGTGCATTAACGTTTTCTACCCTTAACCGTATATGAGTAAAGATTTGGTTAATTATATGTGTTCTAGATTTCAAACTTTGGATTGTGAATAGGAAGTTTTTGAGGTTTGAGTGATACATAATCTGAATAAAAAGACTTTTTTTTTTCTTTGGTGGGCACGGCTAAACGGCAGCTACGATTTCTTGCAGAGGTAGACAGAAACCGCTGCCTCTACGATGGCCCAGTTTTAGAACGAGCCATTTTGAGGTACTCACTCTTGTTGCATGTTTTGTAACTCATTGAATAGTACATGACATGAGTTTTATTTCCTGAAGGACTTGTGACTTGTGACTTGTGACATACGTATATGTATATTCCTATTCTGTTTAATTAGTAAATAGTAATTGTGATGATAAGTTTTACGAAATGCATTGAGTAATTATTATAGTCGTTTAAGCTGAATAATTACTCAATGCATTGAGTTTTACGAAATGCATTGAGTAGTCGTTTGAATGGGACTAGTGAGTTGTGACTTGTGGTAAAAAAATGTAGGGAAGAGCCACAGTTTAAGCTGAAGAATGATCAAAACTTTCAGGGCCAGTATCTCCAAACAACTATATAAGTCCCTTAAAGGCTTTCTTTTTCTTTTGTCTTTTTTCAATATTTTTTAGTAGGTTAACAAAACAGCATATTAATTCATGAGTTTTTAAGAGTTCTTTTTCTTCTTATTATGCTCAACGTCAGGTACAAGTATTGTTGGCTTCCCTTACTTGCCAAACATACCAAGTTTCAAGTTACAGAAGGCCCTTTAGTTGTGCCTCTTGATTGTGAATGGTTATGGCATTGTCATAGGCTCAATCCGGTAGGCTTCTGGATCAGAAATCACAACATACTTTGAAAACTGTCTGCATTTAAGTTTGGTTGGATTAGCTAAGCTGTGTTAATTCGCTTTTCAGGTGCGTTACAAGAATGACTGTGAGGAACTTTATGGGAGAATTCTTGACAACTGGAATGTTGCATCCTCAATTCAAGGAACTTGCAAAAAGCAAACTGAAGAAATTTGGAACATGATGTATCCAGCTGAACCATATGAAATCAGTCTGACAAGCAAATTGACACAGAATTTTGATGAAACTATTTTCCGAGGTTCAAAAAGGACGGACTATGATTTAGATTCAGCTGTCAAAAGGCAAAGTTCTTTCTTTTATCAGGTAATGAAGAAAATTTACTTGTGTAAAAAAGTATTGATTAAAATATCTAAAATTGAAAGCTTTTAAGTTGTTCTTGTCAATGTAAACATTTTAAACTATTGCCAAATGCTGTGCTGCAACAATTTTTGGCATAACATTTGAAAGACACATAATACAAGGTTAAGTACATCTTAGAACTTTAAGCATATGTACTATTCTCTAGATTTCCTATTCTACAATTAATCACTGAAGACTGGCATTATATTTTGTTCTCATTATATGTTGCAGGTATCTCAGGTCATCATGAATGATGATCAATTGCTTGAAGAAGCAGTGGCCAGGTATAAGGGGTTTCTACATTTGATCAAGAGAAACAAAGAGAGGTCAATTAATCAATTCTGTGTCCCAACTTATGACATTGACCTCATCTGGCATTCACACCAACTGCATTCTGCTTCTTACTGTAAAGATATGGTGGCAATAATGGGCAAGGTATTAGTGCATGATGACACAGATTCTGATAGAAGCAAGGGCAATAAGCTGGATGTCGGGTTTTCCAGAACCACCAAGCAGTGGGAAGAGGCATTTGGTTCAAGGTACTGGAGGGCAGGAGTGATGTATAGAGGGCGTGCTACAGCTCCTCTTTCTATTAATCTTAACCAATTGAATATTGTGAGCATGAAAGTAGCCCTATCCAATGAGTATCAGAATATAATTCAACTCCCCAAGAAAACTCAAGTGGAGGTAACCCCTAATATGATCTTCTGCCAAATTATGTTTGTTATAAAAGCACAACTCATGACAAAGACATGAATTCTAGCACAGGCACTTGTATTACCTTATTTTTGCCACAAGTTGTTGAATTACTGTATTTACATTTTTGTTCCTAATTCTCGTTCAGATTATGCTGGAGATTGCCGGGATCAAAGGATTGCCAGCTGGTTGCAAGAGCAGCCTCTTTGTCTCTTTTGGTAAGAAACAGCCGGATGAAATCTTCAATGCCAGGAAACAAATAAGGATAGACGAGTCAGGAGAGAAACAGTTTGCTGTTTTCCGATGTGAACCTACTGGAGAGCTTGTCTTTGAACTTATAACCTCTTCATCTTTCAACTTACCAATAGCAGGGCCAGTCAAAGTTTTGGGGACCTCTTCAATCACTCTAGAGAACCTTCTGAATCCTATCTCTAAACTGCTTGTAGAGAAATGGTTTGACATGTCACAAAGTTCTGAAGTCATGGATTCCAAGCCAATCAGTTTACTTATTGCTGTGTCCTCGACTGCTCCCTTTCCAGCACCATATGTGGTGCAAATGGTTCACGAGCATCCATTCTCAAAAAGTTCATGTTTCTTTCCACTTCATGGAACATCAGAGCATACATATATCCTGGATGGGTCTGGCAATGAGATCATCAGTTTCCACATGAGGTATGTCGAACTTTGACATAGAATGCCAATTTACTGTAAGCACTTTAAATTTCCTTGCCAGTGAGCATGAGGGGGTAACTCAGTACACTTTGCTCCATGAGTCCAACCATATTTTATCCCCCATCACAATCTTTCAGACCTAAAACAATAGAACATGATCATCTTGATGTACTTTGTTGTCGAAATATAAAATTGTTGAAGGCATCACCTAATGATCATCTAGTCATGTTATTTCTGCTGAGTCTTGTGCTCATGCATGCATAGAAGCATGAGTTCGGACAGCCAGCATTGATTGTCTAAGATGGGTACCAAAAATTTCCTCCCTTCTTTTTCCAATTAAGGATAAAAGAACCAAATGTTACTGTCTATGTTTAGTTATTTACTACAAGCTCCTTCAATTTATTATTATTTTTAAATTAAAAAAAAAAAATGCTTTCAGCAGTAATTTTCTGCTCTTTTGTTGCACATGACAGGGAATCAACAATAAATGGTATTTTCAAGAAAGAAGCGATTGGTATTCTCACATCTGGTGCAACTCAAGTGCTTGCAGAGTTTGTTGGAGAAGGGTGGTCTTTAATGAATTCTAATTGGTCACTTCAGCTTCAGAAGAAACTCAGTGAAAATGGCCATATTTTTGAGCTCACAGGTATCCGGAAGGTGAGTATCTTCTTCCTTTTTCTTCTTTTTTTACGTAAGTTACACAAGCACTCAGTGGGTCTTTTACCATCCACTTTGTTCTTTAATGGGGAGAATGTGACATTTTAGCTAGAGCTCATTGACATCCAAAAGGTGAGTATCTATACAATTCCTGGTGTGATTTAGATGGTTGGACCAAATGCTGAGCAACTGCAGCAAATGATCCTCGTCGCAAGTGCAAATGGGAATGGACAAAGACATTATTCAATCTAGTCAACACCTAACTTCAGCTTGCAGCTTACCTACTCTTCTTTATTTTCTTCCTGCAGGTGATTATTTTTCCTGGTAGAAAACTGGATTATGAATGTAACTACTATGAGAAGCCGAAAAATGAACAAGACTTCATGACAGCCGTTGAATTCTCTGCAGAAAATCCGTATGGAAAAGCCGTGGCTTTGCTCAACCTTAAATCTGGCTTCCTAAAGGTTTCTTTTTTTTTGCTTTCTTATCTGTTTTTTTGGAGGGCTCAGAATAATGATGATAATGACGACGCTTGTATTTAATGTTTGATGAAACAGATCAACGAAGAGTGGCTAGTATTGCCTGGGATCCTATCAGCTTTTGTGATCTCTGATATTTTGAGGAAGGAGGACTATAGTGGTTTCATCACCAACCACAGGGAGGATCCAAAAGAAGATGTCAAGAGCTGCAATGAGGAGTTTGGAAAAACTAAAAACAACTACTCTGCTGTGGGTGAGAAGAGCACTGTAGTGGCAAAAATGGATGGCACAAACTGCGTAATCCAGTGTTGCAATGAGTGTGAAGCTTTGGTGAAGGACAGCACGTGTGGAAGGCATGATGGTTATGGCCATGAACATAAGCTGATGAGTGGTCATTGTGGAGGGTGCGGCGGCAGTTGTGGTGGTGGGGGTAATTGTGGAGGGTCTGGTAATTGTGGCAGTGGTGGTTGTGGGGGACGTTGTGGAGGTGGTGGTAGTTGTCGCTAAAATACAATGAATGACTTTTCCTTCAGGCTGCCCCCAAGGATGCAACAACCCACAGAAATCAGGCACCTGCTGCATAAGTTATGCCACATTAAGCTTTGAATTCAACCTAGTCTAGCTAAATAACAGCTTACATTGTACTGTAGATGATGATCCATGGCATCTATTACTAAGTACAATAAAACATGTCAGTTACTATTAGTTGAAGCGAATACTACCAAGTGCGACTAAAATATTTTTATTACCAAGATGTTGGAGTTTGTCTATGAAATTTCATCCTATAACATTATTTACAGAGGTATACACCACACTACGTAAGAAAGACAGCAGACTAGCAGAATGTTCACTTGACAAGATGAGATTGCAAAGCCTGGCCGGGGATGACAGGAACCACTCAAGTTCCCGTCAGAGCGTTGCCTCTCATCTGTATGAATGAGCCGGAGATCGGGCTATAACGGCAATTTCAGAGCCGTGATGAGTACGTAAATTACGAATAAAATTAAAAGTGAATAGCAGCTTCTATGTTTTGTTATTTTGAAGAATAGTTGGGAGTTAGGTTTGGGATTCTGTAGGCATATTAGTAAAATGGGGCAGGGGATGATGCAAAATCTGAAACTTGGAGCAGCAATAGTTCCTCATGAGGTAAAACTTGCACCAATTGAATAACAAAGTGGGTCATTATCAACTATTATAAAGTTGTCATTATTGAGAAACAAAGTGGCCCATGGATTGAAAGGATTTGAGAAGCAAATCCCCTTCGACAAAGGCTACAAAGAGTCAAAGACGGCACTCTTTAAGCTTTGCCAATTGCCATGAACCATCATTATTTTTTTTTTTTTTAATGAATCGTGAGTTCTTGACTGTTGAATCCATTCAAACCAGAGCCAAAAAAAACATATTAATTCTCTCTTTGACGCGAGAATCGAAGCACTTCAAACGCCCAACAGTCAAGACTCAAGACTGTAATAAAACACATGAATCTCCATCTATTGGCAACTACTACCATGAAATCACTAATCTTTTAAGTCTATTACATTAGTTTATTGCCAAAATTGTAAAAAAACTAGTCACAAATATACACTCTCTCACACACACACACAATCCCAACAAACAAGCATCACTCAAACCAACATAAAACATTCACTAAAAAAAACCTATTATAAATCCTTCATTCTCTTTTTTATTTAAACTATCAAAATAAAATAATAATAATAAAAATACTCTACCAACTGAGGATAGTAATTTAAGTTGTATGTAGTAAATTATGAACCAAATGTGACACACAATTTCACATAGCTGATAGTAGCAAAAGGCTTTCTTATATATGATTTTTATTATGAAGCCTTGGTAACAACCTTACCCTCCTGATTCAAAACAACACCACCACCGCCGCCACCGCCTTGTCTACTATCAACCGCCACAGGCGCCACCGTCTGATAGCTCGCCGCCGCCGCCATAACTCCGCCGCCTTGCGTCGTGTAATACATTTGCTGCTGCTGCTGCTGCTGCTGCATCACTGGAATATTCCCCTCATTATAAGCCCCTCCTACGATCTTTCCTTGTTGAGCTACTGCATTGTATACCGGCTGTTCCCGGTAAGTTTCCTGTACAACCCTCTGGACTCCGTAGTAATTTTGATTGACTGGACTGGGTACCGGTCGTACAGCCTGGTATACACCAGTTGGTGTTTGAATCAGATACATTTGGTGCTCCGCCGCACCAGGCGCCGCCGCCATGGGATAGACTCCTCCGGCGGTGGTCATGTGTCTTTCCGGCATGTACGTAGGCGGAATCTGCATTTGTACCGGTACCGGAGCAGGAGCCGGAGCAATCTTTTCCGGTACTTTCTGAGTGTAGTAGTCTCCAACGTAAGCCCTAGGGTTTATTTCATCGGATTTTCTTTGATACATCGCTGCTTGCTCTTGATTCGCGATTTGCATTCTCTGCAATTCATGGATCTGTCTCTGGATCTCCGCCTGAGACATTAACTGTGGATCGGAAACCACGTGGCGGTCCTCCGATCCACAGTCCGATCCGGCAGACATGTCCTTCGTCGGAACCACATCCGGAACCGTCTGAGCCGGCGTAGAATCTTGAAACTTCGCCGCTGGAATAACTGAAAACCCCTTGTCCAAGCCAAACAAAAAATCCGGATTCCCCGCAGCCGCCGCCGCAGCAGAAGCAGGCGGAGAAGAGCCTTCCAACTGAACAGAATTCAAAGCGTCCACAAACCACTGCCGCTCCGATTTCGGATCGCCAGTCGCAAAACTCGGCGGCGCAGAAATCACCGGAAACAGAAACAACCTAAGCCTAGCAGGCTTAGCCGAACCGCGAAGCAACCGATCGTACTCCAACATCATGTGCTCGAGATCCTCATCATTCGTCACAGAAATCAAAGCGTCGAGATCTTCGCCGGGGAGTTGGTACTTGAAGCAAAGATCAGCGTCGTTGCAAATCGAAGAAAGCTTAGACTTGATAGCGTTGAACTTGATGCTGCGATCGACGGCTAGGATTTTGGTTTCGCCGCCGACATAAGCGAGCTGGTTATCGTGAGGCCTAGGTTGAATCTTACCATTATAGCTGCACATGAATTTGACCTTGTAGTTGGAAGAAGGAGGCTCTTCCCATGACTGGTTTTCGCAGTCGATTTCGCGAGAGCGAGGAGAGGAGTCTCGGGAATCAGGGTAGGATGAGTAGGAATAGTTTTCCATTTTGGAAATTTTTTTTTTTTGGGAATTGGAATTTAGGGTTAGAGTGACATAGTTTTCGCAGCGGGCATTGTATTTGTGAGTAAAGAAGGAAAAGTGGTAGCGTGGGAAAGAAGGTGGATTATATTGTGGATTTGGGTGAGCTGGGTTTAGGGATTGGGATGAGTTTGAGCGGCTGTAGGGGTGGGACCCACGAATTGGTTGGTTGGATTGATGAGGAGGAAGGAAAAAAAAAAAATGCGGAGGCGTAAGAGGAAGAGCATCTGATGTCATGTCATGTGAGTGATTTTTTCTTTTCCTTTTAAAAGTAAAAAAATGATAATTGGATAGTAAGTGAAAAAGGATAATCCGATAATGCTTGGGTGGAAGAAAGTTCTTGTTTCTAGAAGTTAAAAATGATAATTTGATAACGTTAACGTGACACTTTTTTTTTTTTTTTTTTTTTTTACTTTTTAAAATGAGAGTGACACTAATAGCTTTGGTACAACTCCAGGTCTCCAACCAAGAGGATACTATGCTGGAAAAAAAATTAAAAATAGTAATAATTTAGGAATATGATAAAATGACACAATTATTTTCACAGCTTTATTTTTAATTGTGTAGCCATAGGTATAATTTTTTTTTTTTACTTTTTATTTTGAGTTATGGTTGTTTGATAATTTTCAATTATCGTAAAAAAAATTTGACATTTTATTTTTCTTGTAAAAGAATTTCAAAAATAAAAGGAGAGATAACCTTCTAAAAATGTTAGATTGTGTTTAGTGGTATGTACTCCTTCAAAATCATAGATATTTATGTTGAAAATACCATAAAATACCATCTAAATGTCAATATATTTAAAACCTTATCATAAGACTTGGAATAATCTTATGAATTAGGCAGTTAATAATTCAAATTAAAAGCTAATGGTATCTCTTCTTCTTCTCCTTCTTCAATTATTTTTTACTCTATTTTTTTTAGATGACCTTATTTAAACATCT
Source organism: Quercus lobata (assembly GCF_001633185.2). Classification (NCBI taxonomy): domain Eukaryota; kingdom Viridiplantae; phylum Streptophyta; class Magnoliopsida; order Fagales; family Fagaceae; genus Quercus; species Quercus lobata. The sequence continues at coordinate 39,995,662 of NC_044915.1, forward strand.
TAAGTTTGACTATTTTATATTTTGTTTATAGTTCGATAGTTACAACCTTTTTTTCTTTCTATAATTCAATAGTTACAATTAAGAAGGGTGAATTGAACTATAAATGTTTTGAAAATACCATGATATGCTAACCTATTGAGTTAGAGACTTCTTTTTTCTTTTCCTTTTTAATGTTACTGTGTAAGTAATAAAATGATTGATAAGAAAAAAAAAGTTCAACCAATTCAATCCAACTTATAAACTAATTTATTTGATTTATGTACAATTCTTTTAAACTTCGGTTCTTGTTTTAAACGTGAAACTCCTCTACTTTAAGTTGATTTTCACTTGTACATAATGTTTAGTTAGTAATGTCATGGTAGCGTAATAAATGTGGAACTCATCTCTATAAGAAATGACACTTAAAATGCTATTTTGTCAAATAACATTCAAACCTTGTTATTTTAAGGGGAGGAGGGAGTATTATTTAACAAAAAATTTCTCAATTTTATAAATTTATCATAAACATATTATTATATTTGAGTCTAACCTACATTTGAGTGTATCACCCGAATATAAAAACTTTTTTTTTTCTTTCTAAAATCAAGTCTGAAGACTCTGAACTATTTGTCAATAACTCGTATTTTTTAAAAAGCATATACTAATATATTATGATTGACTGTGACAACGGATACGTTTCAAATTGATTATTATAGCCTATCAACCAAAAAAAAAAAAAGTTGATGATTATGGACCTTTGACCTAACAAAGCATATGCTTTTACACAACGGCATGTGCTCTTTGTTTTTTTGTTTTTTTTTTGGGTAAATTCATGTGCTCTTTGTTTATTGTATTGTTTTTGGCGTCGGATTAATTATAAACGTAAAAATCGTTCCCATAAAATGCAAAACAATAATGTTTAAGCATAAAATTGAAAGTGTTTTTTAAAAACATACTGTCAAGTTTCATCACATGACAAATTAATCATGAATGATATTAAATTGTTTACCAATTTCTAGTCATTGACTCCAAAAAAATTTAGGTGAAGATAGTTGAGGTAGTCCTTTCAGTTAATAAAATGATGTTGCGGCTACTCATATAAATGTATAGTCAACTTCTTAATTAACTTATTATTAAGAATAAAAAATAAAAAAAATTAATGAGTGATGTCATATTTAGATAAATAATAATATTTTATTGATTAAAAAGACAGAAAGGACCTCCACAGCTGTCTTCCAAGTAGACCTAACAGTCTCGTAACAGTGGGTTTGGAGTAAAATTAGCCGCGCGTGAACCGTGCTGGTGTTTATTGTTTTTCCACATATGGTATTATATACTCAACCCCTTTTCTTTATTATATGATTTTAAAATTTTTAATTTTTTAAATCACAAAGCTGATCACTTTCGGTCTGTCACTTAGGCCAGGGTGCTGACTTTTTTTCTTTTTTTTTGAGAATCGGATGCTGACTTGTTTGCAGGTGAATAGGTGATTAACATGGGCAACGAGCTTACCACAAGCTGCATAATATATTGGATACGGTGGTATATAATTTTTATAACAACAACTTGACATTATAAAATTATGCAGCCAATTCATATTTTAGTTTAATTTAAGCACTCCAGTCTCTAACCCTTTTCATTTGCACTCATCCTTTTCCACTTGCATGATTGCACTTTTCTGCACCATGTTATCAGATTTAAAATTTTCTTACTCCTAACAAATATTTTATTGGGTAGCCGATTTTATTACCAACAAAGTTGAGTTATAAAATTAGAGCATTTCTCAATTATTTTTATTGGAGGTGAATTTTGACACCGTTTTATTACGTTTTCTTCTTATATCTTTCATACTTGTAAAATTTCTAGAAAATTAAAGATCAATAACTATGTCATCAATAAATTATTTAAATTGCATATTTTTGTATTTTAAAATTATGCATAATATATAAATTTATAGATCATATGGTAGATAATATCTAATTGCCACAAAATTTAACATATGTATTAAAGCCATAAAAAACATGTAATTCAACGGTTAGTTTTTCAAAATATGCAATAATGTTAATTTTTTAAAAGAAAATTATAGTAACTAATTTTGTAACTAAATTTTGTTATTTTATTATTTAGTTCTGTGGATTTTTTTTTTTTTTTCCATTTTCCTACTATGAAATAATAGAGATATGGTTAAAAAGAGAGCTCTGAGCCCAGCCCATCTGGCTTCTCTGTCTCAAGAACTTGGACTGGGACTGGGAGACTAGAGATGGAAAGAGGCCCATAAATATTACAAAAAAGGGGCCCAAGCTGCAAGAGCGTGGGCTAAGTAGTTGGCAGAGCTGATCACATGAGAGATCAGATCTGCATTTAGAGCAACCCACCTTGTATTATCATCTACCCGACATCCATGCTTTCAGTCAAATTCGAGTTCTTTAAAAGTACTAGAATGATATGTATTTAATTTCCTTATCTGCTAGAAGTGACATTTTTTGGTCTTGTAGCGGCCCAGTCATCTCTAGATGCCTCCACCAGTGCAGAATTTTTATTTTTATTTTTTGAAATTTTTAATCCAAGACTCCAAGTATAGTATTTGTATGAAATCAATTTTGTTATTCCAATTCATCAATTTAAAATCAAATAGTGCACATTCTTAGTGAAGAAAAACATGTCATATGTGAGTAAAGAAAAAAAAAAAAAACACATTCATAATGAGAGGGAAAAAAGAGAGAGAAAAGAAACATATCATTAAGTGACTTAAGTAACATAAAAATGGTTTTTAAATTAAAAAAAAAAAAAAAATTTGTTCACATTACAGCCAAAGTCATCATATCAGCCATAATTTAGTGGAATGGACTAGAATGTGTTGGATTTTGGGGTGAGGTGTGTAGGGTCCTTGGGCCCAGAAGTGCATTATTTAATCATATGTTGGGCCGTGGCCCAAGCCGAAAACAAAGATCCGCCCGAGGATGAGATGTCTTCATTAGAAGAGATTGCACTAATGAATAAAGGATGGGGTTTGGTCCAAAAGGCTCCGGAAAGTGTGCCGAGGATGAAAACTTTCTTGGTTGAACTTGGCCGAGGTCCTGGAAAATGGATTGACAGCAAAGATGGCAATTCCTGAAATTCGTTTGGGGTAGACAAGCACTGTAGAGGTATGAGATAAGGATGAGCCCCAAAATATCTGGGGAGAAAGCTACTACCTCCGTATTAAATGCACTGCAGCTAATCTCCTGGCCGCATTAATGTAGAAATGATACCTGAATAGTGTATTTCAGCGTTATAGCTACTACTTAAAGACTTATGAGAAGGACTAATGGGACAAGTATCAGCCTTAACCATCTAGCATACAGGTGGACGGTGGAGGTGAAAGGAGATGGAAGTATAAAAGAAGATGAGAAAGAACGAAGAAGGGGATCGAAAATTGGAGAGAAGAAATACTGTAGCAATCCACAATCAAATCTGTAACACTTTCTAAGAACATTATATTAGAACTATTGTCCTCGGATTTTGCTGAGGACGTTCTTTCTTCATTTCATAATAGTCCGTTTTTATATATTTTTGTCATCAAGCCTATCAATATCGTTGTTTGATTAACTATAGCCCAGTGTTTCAACCCATTCCTCTACAAATTCATTGTTTTAGGCCTCTTGGGCCAAAGTTCGTCCACGTGCTGGGCTAGGAACTCAAGTTGGGTCCTTACAAGGTGGATTGGGGAAGTGATTTGTATTAGTTAACTAATTGAAATGAAAATTTTCGATTATAAAGGAATGAAATTGACACCATTATGTGAAACTAGGTCATTAGGGGGTTCTTCTAAAAAAAAAAAGGGAGGTCAGTAAGGATTATGTCCTAATATAATCAATTATCTCACCTTATTGAGTATCAAATCACGAAGGGATTATTTTAAGTTACAACAGCTCATTGATTCAACACTTACAATGTGTTTGGAAATTTGGAGTGAGATAATAGTAGATGGTACAAGCCAAAATTTGGAGTGAGACGAGAGTAGATGGTACAAGGCGAAATGGGAGGAAAGGGGCAATAGAAATCCTTGTTTGTTTGGATATTTTAAAGATTAAAAACGAGAATGAGAAGAAATGATATAAGCATTATATAAATAGCAATTACACCCTTCTTTTTTTCTTTTTTCTTTTTTTTTTTTCAAATTGAAAAATTAGATATACTTTTTATTTTTTGGGTGGGGGTTGAAATTTGGGGACTTGATGGAACCACAATACATGCTTTTGCTATGACGGAGCTGTGATTAACAATCACATTACAATCAACACATATACTGGATTGTGGAATACTAAACTTATCGCACACACTACAAGTGTACTAAGATTTTTTTTTTTTTTGGTAGAATTTATATGTTTGTCAATCACCGAAATAAGTGGTAGAGTGATGAGTCCTAACACCAAATAAAGAAAATAAAAATCACTCCCATACCTACACATAAAGATAGAGTTCAAAGCTATTTTGATGTTCATTTCTTTTTTCAAGGTCTCGTTACACTCCCAGCTATTTTGGGGATTAACACACATATTTTAATATACAAATGCATAAATCTCAAATCGTGATGAGTGAAATTTTGAGAGTTAACTAGTGAAAATGTAATCATTCCCAAAGAGAATATAATCGAAGGTGTGTGTGTGTGCATATATGATTTTGGAATATAAATGATAGATTATATATTTTACAAAGAAATACATACAATAGCTCTTTTTTTATTTTTATTTTTTTAAAATGGTAAATTTCATTAACCTTTGTGAGGTTTGGGATAATACCAACTAGGTCCGAGACATTTCAAAACTTGGTTTCTAAACATCGTTAGCCCCTGTTAGTCATTTTCCTCATCTCTCTCTCTGATTCTTTCAATTCTTTATGTGACTCTCCTCTCCACTGGTCCCTTATTCTCTTACTAGATCTCTCTCTTTCCACTGAGCTCACATCTCTCTCTCTCTCTCTCTCTCTCTCTCTCTCTCTCTCTCTCTCTCTCTCTCTCTCTCTCTCTCTCTCTGCATTTGAACAACACAACCATTGTGGTCAAACCAAAACTAAGGGAAAAAAAAACCTATCATGTTTTCCACCATTAAAGCTCTAGCCGTTAGTTTTAAGTTTTATAATTTCAATCATCTGTTAGTATTCTATTAAGTGCAGCTGTTTACCAACCAAAACGACACCGTTTTGGATTTTTTTTTTAATTTCTTAATTTAAAAAATTAAAAAGGTTAATAAAAAAAAATAAATAAAAAAAACCTAAGGGCTCAGGGAACAACATCATTCCCCTGGCCACTAAAAGTCAAAAACTATTTTCACCCCCACCAATACCCTAACTCGATTAAATTGAGAAATTTGGGGGAGAAAAAGAGAGAGTGAGAGATCTATAGGGGGAGAGAGAAACTGAGAGATCGGGAGTGGGAGAGGGAGAAACCGAGAGAGAAAGAGAAGTGAGGACTCTAAAATTAATTCTTGGAGAGATCTTCTTGATGATATGAAACAATGGTGGGATAACCGTGATAGTAAGCGTAGTGGATTGGTGTGGACCCCTCTCTTCATGTGATTGTGTTATCCGATTGATTTTGTTGTTTACAGGTGAATCCAAAGAGTCCTAATTTCAAACATAAGGTTGGTCGGCATTCACTCTGTGGCTTACTGATGCACCAAGCTGGGTTTTGTCATAACTTGATAGAGTGAAATTTGAAGTGTAAACTCAAAAATTAAACACAAGTGAAGCAACATAGAGGTGAGCATGGAGACTTTTGGCTTGGCAAGAAGACAAAAAAGGAATCACTTGTTTAAAAGAATAAAAGTGATAGTATATATCCCTTTATCATTCTTTCAATGTTTTCATAAAAAAATAATGAATTTGGGAGTTTATTTGGATAACCATGAATTTGGAGATTGAATCATAATACCGAGTTCTGTCTAGATTTTGACTTTCAGTGGCTAGGGGAACGACGTCGTTCCTTGAGCCCTTAGTTTTTTGGTAATTAATGATTTTTAGTTTTTTTAAATTAAGAAATTAATGAAAGAAAAACATCTAAAACATAGTTGTTTTGGTAAGTAAATGACAACACTTAACAGAATACTAACAGATAACTGAATTGATAAATCTAAAATTTAGAAAACTAAAATGATAAAAGGTAAAACTTATATATATATATATATATATATATATTTAGAGAATCAGGTAAAACTTTGAGCTTTTTTATTTTTTATTTTTTTAAAAGGTAAAACTTTGAGCTTAGTTTTGCATTTTAGCAAATGAAACAAAAAAAGAAAAAAAGAAAAAAGAAAAAGAAGATGATTTTTATTCCCAAGTTTACAGCCCGTACTGGTCCTTGGTTCAGACTTCAGAGTTCATACTCCAAACCTCGTATCAGCAAGAATCCAATCTCGCACAAAGTCAAAGAAAATCAGTACAACCAGAATCTTCATTAAAAGCAAACCCAGCTCGAAAACTCAGTTCCAAGCTCAATCTAAACAAGTTTCAGTAGTTGCACAATGTTCCAAAAATGGCCTTGGAATTGGAATGCAATCATTATCACTCTGATCTTCCTCAAACTCCTCACCATCTTCAACCGAAAGTCTCACTTCCCAATCACCTCCACAGCCCCATCATCACACCCCTTCAAATCAAACCAAAGCTTCTCCTGTGCCCCACCACACCACTCTTACCCTTTCTGCAACACTTCCCTCCCCATCAAAACCAGAGCTCAATCCCTCATCTCCCTCTTGACCCTCCATGAAAAGATCCAACTCCTAGCCAATAACGCCTCTTCCATACCCAGACTTGGCTTATCTTCTTATGAGTGGTGGTCTGAGTCCCTCCATGGCATAGCTGCAAATGGCCCTGGTGTGTCTTTCAGTGGCCCAATAAGAGCTGCAACTTCATTCCCTCAGGTTTTGCTCACCACAGCTTCTTTTAATAAAAGTTTGTGGTTTTCCGTTGGGCGGGCTATTGGGTTCGAAGGCAGGGCCATGTACAATGAGGGTCAATCTGGGTTGACTTTTTGGGCACCCAATATAAATATATTCAGGGACCCCAGATGGGGAAGAGGGCAAGAGACCTCGGGTGAGGATCCTATGGTGGCGAGTGCTTATGCTGTTGAGTATGTGAAGGGGTTGCAGGGTGAGGATTTGGTTGGTGGGGATGGTGGCTTCATGGTTTCTGCTTGTTGCAAGCATTATACTGCTTATGATTTGGAGAATTGGGGGGATTTCCGTAGTTTTAGCTTCAATGCAATGGTAAGGAAGTGTCTCACTCTTATGTTTTTTATTTTTGTATTTCATTGGGATTGTTGTTGGAAAAACTCAAAAACCCAAGTCAGTTTGGGCTTGCAGGACAAAATTGTGACTAGTGAGTTCTTTGTATGTAACAATTGAAGTTTTGTTTAGTGTGAATTTAGATGAGCTTATCTTAATTAGGTTATTTTGTTTATTGTGTAAAAGTACAATTGTGGCTTGAAAAATGTAATACTTTAAAAAGCAGTACACTTTCTTCGAAAACCCAAAAGACAGTTTGGGCTTGTAGCACAAAATTGTGACTTGTGAGTTCTGTGTATTTGACAATTGAACTCTTGTTTAGTGTGAGTTTGGATGAGCTTATCTTAATTAGGTTATTTTGTTTATTGTGTAATACAACCGTACCTTGAAAAATGTGATACTTAAAAAACCGTAAACTTTCTTTTGAGGTGAAAATAAGCTCGTTTTACATTTTCTATTGTCATATTTTGGTGTCCTTCCTGGGGAAGAATAATCACTAATCAGGATATATAGTGATTAGTTGGTTTAAATAGATGACATACAGCCCTACTATGACGGCATGGCTGCAATTTTCCTTGATGTTGAATTTGGTTTTAACAGAAATTTAAGTGATTAAGTACTCTGAAAGGAACATTGTGTTGATGAAATGGAGAGCACAATTTGGTTTCCTTTTCTTTATTCTGTGGTGGCTTTTGCTGTTTTACCAGGTCTCCAAGCAGGATATGGAGGATACTTACCAGCCTCCATTTCAGAGCTGCATTGAGGAAGGCAGAGCTACTTGTTTGATGTGCTCGTATAATCGAGTCAATGGAGTGCCTTCATGTGCAGATCCTGATCTCCTGCAGAGAGCTCGAAGGGATTGGGGCTTCAAAGGGTATGTACTAATGTGGCAAGCTTGGATTGAAAGTTTCCATCTGGATCTTCGATATGCTTTGTTCTTCTTTGCATAAAGTAGTTTTTTGAATATACATCTTTCTTACTCATCCAAAAAAAAAAAAAAAAAGTTTCCATCTGGATGAATTGATAATATAAGTGCTGTTTACTTGTTTGTAACAAACTTTTTGAAGGAAAATGCAGATACATCACGTCAGACTGTGATGCAGTAGCTGTAATTTATGAAGATCATAAATATGCAAAGGCTCCTGAAGATGCAGTTGCTGATGTTATTAAAGCAGGTAAGGTTGTTGTTGCCTGAGTTGAGTACTTAGTTTATAGGAAAAAAGAATGTGCAATGTGCATGCATTTGGGGTTTGATGCTTATCCATGATGCTGTGTCATTGCTCAAATTTAACAGGCATAAACATGACTTACAACTCCAAATATCTTCATTTTTAAGTATTATGTTGATTCAAATGAATGGTTGAGAACATTTTAAATATTTTACATGCATGCATAAGGTTTGTAGATAAAATTTAAACTATTTTGCACTCGAAGATGTTAAATTTAGTTATATGATTTAAAAGAACTGAGACCTTGAGATATCATTCTTTTTAAGGGGGTGGAAAAATAAATTAGCATAAAATAAGATAATAGACTTGACCATATAGTTGCAAAGAATTTGAAGATCAGTAGGTTGGTTAATGTAAGAGATACTCGATGAGGTTTTAGCCTTATTGATAGAGACAATTGCCTCATGTGAGCCTCCATCACAAAAACTTAGCCATGGAATTTTAGCCTCTGAAATCAGTGCATTTTTTGTTCTTGCAATACTTCAATCTTTGAACCAACAACCTCTAATACACTTCAATAAGTGTTACACCTTGTAAAGTTTATGAGAAAAACTTAACTGAACCAGGGATGGACATAAATTGTGGCACATATTTATTCGGGTATACCCAGTTGGCACTTGAGCAAGGGCAGATTCAGGAGGAGGACATAAACCGAGCTCTTTCAAATTTGTTTTCAGTCCAACTTCTTCTTGGCCTTTTCAATGGAGACCCTAGTAGCGGACACTTTGGAAAATTGGGAAAGGAAGATGTATGTACTCTGGAACACAAGAAATTGGCAATAGATGCTGCAAGGCAGGGAATTGTTCTTTTAAAGAATGATAAGAATTTGCTGCCATTAAAGCAAACGACTATCACCTCCCTGGCCATTATTGGGCCTTCAGCAAATGATTCCAGTCAACTGGGTGGTGACTACACAGGTTTCTCTCAGGAAGGATTGCTTGTTTGTTACTTTTTATGGCTTGTAAGTTTAAAGTAGTTTTCAAGGGTTCCTTGATGTGTAGGTGTACCATGCAATCCAATTAGCCTTTTTGAGGGACTACAACCTTACATCAAAACAACCTATGCTAGTGGTTGTGGTGACACACGATGTAATTCCAGTGATGGGTTTGCAGAAGCTGTTCAAATTTCCAGGGAAGCTGATGCAGTAGTTGTGGTTGCTGGGCTTGATCTTTCCCAAGAAGATGAAGGACGTGACAGGACAAGCCTTCTCTTGCCTGGTAAACAGATGGATCTTATCTCTGCAGTGTCTTCTGCAAGTGAAAGGCCTATTATTTTGATCCTACTTGGTGGTGGACCAATTGATGTATCCTTTGCCAAAGTAAACCCACAAATTGGAAGCATTCTCTGGATAGGATACCCGGGTGAGGCTGGTGGGCAAGCAGCTGCAGAAATTATCTTTGGAGATTTTAATCCAGGTTTGTATCTTGAATCAAGTCTTAATGTTGAACATTCACTTACTTTTTGTCATAAGGAAATTTATTGGACAATGTTTGAGAGAAACAGGTGGACGTTTGCCAATCACTTGGTATCCTGAATCATTTAGCAGTGTGCCCATGAATGACATGAGCTTACGGCCTGATCCTTCACGAGGCTATCCAGGACGAACTTATAGGTTCTATACTGGAGAGGTGGTATATGAATTTGGATATGGGTTGACATATTCCAATATTACATATAAATTTATATCAGTGCCAGACAATATAACGTTATCGAATACTGCTAGCAAGTCTGGTCCAAGTAAATTAACTACTCACAAGACATTAGATGGGATTGATTATATTCATGTCAATGAGATAGCGTCTTGCAATCTCTTGAAATTTGAAGTGCAGATTTCAGTGTTCAACCATGGTGATATGGATGCGAGCCATGTGATAATGTTATTTGGCCGAGCATCCACTTCAATTAGAGGAGCCCCGCAGAAAACTTTGATCGAATTTACCCGTGTACATACAGAATCTTTGAATGCTATTCAAGTAAACATTGGAATTGACCCATGCAAGCATTTTAGCATTGTGAATGATGATGGAGTAAAGATATTACCCTTGGGAAATCATCTTCTTATGTTGGAAAGGTTGGAGCATTCTATATCCATTGGATTGTAACATGGACTTGGGAGAGGTTTTTTTTTGTGTGTGTGTGTGTGTGTGTGTGTGTGTGTGTACTGGTTCACCTGACTCACCACCTAATTGGCTGAAGCTTCGCACGGCTTGTGATGAGGACATGCTTGTACTTATCAATGTAACATTCATAGTGAAAAGGACCTAATTACTTTCAGCTTTCTTCGGTTTAGTTTTCTGTGTACATCCATTTGGTTGTTGACAAGAAGGGTAAGAGAAGTGTAATCCTAAGAGCAATTGGAGATTGGAGTAGAATTCTGATTTCTGACATTGCTTTTTTCTCAATTCCTCAAAATGCAGCATGTATATTAACTTTTCAATCTTAGTTTCACAAATTGAGCTCACTTGCTATGCTTCAGGACGTAATCCATATGCTTTACTGTAGGGACTGGCTTCAATTCTATATTTCAAAGCTATACATTTCTCGTGTTTCTACAATAATTTCTCAAGATGCAAAGTATGCCTTGATCCGTGAATGCTAGGGACTTAGGAAGTTCTCTCTCATATAACTGCTAAATAATATTAATTCAAGAAGGAAAGGAATGACTGAGAGTTATTTAGCATAATTCAAAGTTGGAACCTCACCACAAACTCAGTCCATTAAAGTTTTAGATTTTTCATTTTAGTCAATTAAGTTTGATCACATTTTTAAAATGATAATTCCATTCATTTCCTTGACTAATCTAGCTATTTATTAGAGAAAGAAGGAAAAAAGAAAAGAGAAAAAATGACAACGTTTTATTGACACTTAAAATGACAAAAATAGATAAAATATAACCATTTTGAAATGGAATCAAACATGCAGAATTGTAATGAAAAATCTCAAACTAAAGAGTGCAAACAATCCAAAACTAAAAATCTCAAATGGATTGTAATCCCTTTTCTAACCTTTCAGTTTTCACTCTAACCAAATCAACTCTAAAGATCTGTTCATTCAGGTGTTTTTAAGTTTAAAAACGTGTTTTTAAAACTCAAAACTTTGTTTTGTAGCGGTAACTCCTCGTAATTGTTTTTTAACAAAAGTCCATTTTAAATTCAAAACACCATTTTGCAACCGCTTATACAAATCCACCCTAAAAACTTGGCTAAAAGTGTAATTTAATTAAAAATAAGGGGCCAAAAAATTTAAAAAAAAAAAAAAAGAAAAAAAAGAAAAGAAAAGAAAAAAGCCATAACCGTAAAAATGAGCTTAATGCTTCAACGGCTTCTTCAAGAGCTCTTTTTATAGTAGTAGAGTCGTAGACACTAGTACAGAGAGCCCACAAGAGAAATTCGAAAATGGTGAAAGCGGTGGTTGGAGAAGAAACCCAACTCAAATTGATCGAGGATCGTCTCACCCAATCACGACTCCCCGTTCAGGCACTTTCTCTCTCTCTCTCTCTCTACAATGAATCAATGTGTGCATGTATGTATGTATGAAATGGTTGAAATTCTGAATTTAGGGTTTTGTTGCAGGTGGGTCTGGTAATAGGCAAGCTGAGCTCGCCACTAGACCGAGGTTTCGTCTTCGATTTGATCCCAACTCCACCAAACGATGCCAGAGAGCCCGCGTGTTCGCTCGTCGAGACTACCGCCAAAGACGACAAGAAAAAGGGACCCAAATCCAAATCTCAGGCCTCAGCAGATTCTTCTTCTTCTTCTTCTTCTTCCTCTTTGTTCATCGATAACGATTGGGTCGCTGAACACGCTCGTCAGGTTTTTTTTCCACTTCAAATTATTGTTTTCATTGTTGTATATATGATTTCGTTAAATTTAATACTAATTTTTTGAGCTTTGGTTATGGATTCTCAGGTGGCTAGAATGTTAGTTGGGGGTATGAAAGTTATTGGTATCTATATATGGGTTAGCGATACTGTTTTCAAAAATTCAACCATAACGCTTTGTCAGGTAAATTCTTTTGTTTTTCCTTATTCAATTTTGATGTGTGTGCGTTTTTTATTTAGTTTATGTTGAAAGAGAAGGTTACTTCATGTTCACGATGATAAACACATAGAATCATTAAAAATTACAACAAATCAAGCCGAAAAACAAAGCGGGTTTTGGAATAATAGAGTTACAAGATACTTATATCATGCTGTATGGATGCTGACTTCGCGTCAGGGATTGATTGCTACTGATAAAAGAGTAGGAACTAGGAAGATATAAGAAATTGGGATTATTGTAATGTAGGATTTTTCATTTTGAAAATTTGTTATGTGGGAATCTTATTTTACTAATTTGGTTCCTGAAAAATTGAAACTGCTGCTAATTTAAGTCTAATACAAAATTTTGATTTAATTTATGTAATTTTCTGAAAGCTAAATCAACACAATACATAAGAGTCCTGTTTTTTCTTCCACCCCATGTATTCCTTAGTCTTTCTTGGCAATCAAGTAGAAGATACTAAATATTTTGAAGTGTTTAGTAAAACTTTTACATTCACCATGAAGTTCAGTCCAGAGCAACGTTTTCATGTTAATTTCAAATAATGAAATAGCTCTTACAGACTGTAAAGGGAGTTGCAGAAGCAGCACCCCTGCTGGAGAATGATCGGGAGGAAAGACTGCTCATTCACATTTGTTACAGTCCAATGAGGTATATGACTTATCTAACTTAATATATCTTCACTCTTCCCAATGGTAACATCTTAGTGAACTTATTAAGTGATTATCATGCTGACAACAGAGTTTGTTTGTGTAGGTGGACATGTCGAAATTGCACATGGACTTCAAATATTACATCAAGTAGCCTGCGACCATGTGATTTCAAGATGGGAAGGGTCTTAACTTCCCTTCAGACCTTCAAGTGCAACTACAGTTTTAACCTTAGGTAACATTCCCATCAGTTATAAATCTTTTTCTTAATTATTGATTGATGATTTTTCTTATTTAATTTTTAATATTTTCTTTCATTATTGTGACAATTAAATTGATGTTTGCTGTTTGTAAATTCATATATAGTCAGTTTTTGTTTTGTTTTGTTTTGAGGAAACATATATTGTTACTTTGTTACATTATGTTGAGTAAAAAATCTCATGCCTTTCTCTCTGTAAATTTATGTTTTTGGAGGCGGTGTTTGATGGAGATCAATTTCCTCAACACGAACTGGTGTAAAGACACTAGTATATCAAAAATTTGAGACGTAATGTCATCTTTATACAGAGAATGGTAAGGAAACAAAACTCATCAATATTGAAAATCAAGCATGAACTGATAAATGTCCCAAAATTTTTGACAGTATCTAACCAAGGTCTGATAAGAATCCATCTTGATCATTTTATCATCTACTCCACCAACCTCTAAAAACTGGTCAATCAAGTTGGCTGTAAGTCCTAACTGAGGTCAATATTGAAGTTGCACCAGGTTCTTTCTGCATGTAAGCTACGCCTACTGCATTAGACTGGTCATTTAAGTGTATCTGTGAACCTCTTGGTGTAGCATATCAGTCAATCATACTGTGACATATTATACTGGTTGTAGATTTTCAACTGAATTTTTGGTGCGTGGTAGTTATTCTAAAGGTTCTTGATGTCAGTCCCAGTAGCAGATGTTTTACTAAGTAATCTCTAATGGGTGAAGCTGTCTTTTCCCAGATTGCCCATATGTCAAGAGAGTTCATCAAACATCCAAACATTGAGCGATGTTCTTCGACAGGGAATTTCTCATCATGCTAAAGAGCTAAAAGATGCTAGGGCGGTTATTGATGGTAATTTGGTAAGACAGACTACAAGATACCATATTTGGACTTTCTGTATTATCCGTATATTTCTCTGTCTATCTATTTATACCTACAGATCTACCTATCTATCTATCCATTTATACACACTTACTTTGGATGTTTGTTTATACAATGGATTACAAATGTAGCTGCAATAGTTCTCTCATCAAAAATTTCCATACTGCCTAGTCAATGTTGTCAGATTAGTACTGTGAAAGTTATTAGTTCATGCATAAAGTCAAGTCAGGTGTAAAAAAAATTATACTCTGTAGCACCAAATCCTTTTTGCTTCAAAAGGAAAGAAAAGAAACTAGAACATAATTTGCATTTAACATATGATACAAATATATGATGACTCAAGAAGTACTAAATCAGGATTAATTCCATTTTCCAAGAGAAGATTAAGTTTGACATGCACTTTAGGCTATGCTGCATCAGTGAAGCTACCATGCGACATCAGGATGCACCCCTTTTTGCATAGGGAAGTGCTCTGGTGCTTTTCTAAACCTAATTGTATCTTAAATTCTTAATGGCCTTGCACATGATTGCTCTGTTAATTTAACTACCTCAAAGGGAGAATCCAGTTACATGATTATTTTTTAGTATCTTATCCATGACGAAAGATTTTATCTCCTCTCTAGCAAGTCTTAAGAGTGCTACTTAGAAGATTTAAAAAATCCTTCCTTCCGTGATTCATAATTGATCACTTGAGATGCAAATCTCAGCAGACTTTTTCTTGTGCAATGAAGATTCAGTGAAGACAAGCTCTTGCACAAAGTGTTTTTTTAATTGGTAATTACACATGGTGGGTCTTGAACTCGTGACTTCACCCTCCACCTTGCTCTTATAAGAAGAAGAGGTGCCATTTGAGCCAAAACTCATTGTCATATTGTAGTAACCACTTATTTCATAGAAAGCAAAACAAAATACATAAATTTAAGCTGACAAGCATCCATGTGATTAGTAGCAGTTTCCACTGGTTTTATTGTCCTTGGAAGGCCATGATTTGATATAATTAAAATAATGATCAACTAATTTTCTAGTAATTTAAAATGTGAGATTTATTGAATCTTGCAGTGGTATTTTTTTTACATCATGGTTCTCTAAGCTCACTTTGTTAGTGGATTCTTGTAATATCATATTTTTTACGTCTTTATTTTGGGGGGGTGTGGGGATGGTGGTTGTTCCAATTTCAATTCTAGGTTATTAGTGACGAACCAAGCACATCGGATGGTGTGCAAGAAGTTGAATTGCTTCTACCATTCATGAAAGATACATATGCAGAAGGTGTGCTGGCACTTTTTCCTTTTTTTCTTTTCAACTGTTGAACTAGGTTCTTCATTGTGATTTTCCATTGTTTTCATTATATCTCTTTACACTTAAATTATTTGTTTATATGATGTAAAGCATGCAGCCAAAAAGATGTTCTTGGTGTTCTTCTTTTCAAGGGATCTGTCTGTTCTTTTGCATACTTGAATTCAAAAGAACCAGTTTCACAAGCTGTGGCCGATATAAAGGTATTCAATAATCCGTGCAGGCTTACATATTTGTTTTACAATGAAAATTTGTTCTTGCTTTAGTATTAAAGGGTCATGTAAATTTCTTGAGTAATGCTAATGCTAGAGACAAAAAAATTCACAACTTGCTGAGATGGTAAGTTGTAATTGGTATAGCATCACCTTCACATGAGTCCACCAATGACACTGTTTTTAGTGTACATAAATCACAATATGTCACCTCAACAGCTGTAAAAGTGTTATGAATATATATATATATATATATATATTTTTTTTTTTGTGCTAATAGATATTGAAATTTCTTTGGAAATGCTTGAATTATCATCCTGCTGGTATTGAAATCAAGACTACATGAGCATTTATTGTATTGACTGTTGACAGATACTTCTTGACATCTTAGAAAGTGTATCATGTTATTACTGTTGCTTGACCATGTCACTGTTTTTAAAGGTGAAAACATTATGCTGGGCATTTTACCCCCATGACCGTGAGGCAAGGCAATAGCCTGATGCATTGAAGTGTAATCCTTTTGAATTTTATGTTCAGAAGTATGTGCTTGAGAGCTTGCCCAAAAAAAACAAAAGTATGTACTTGAAATTATTTTGAGGATAAAATAAAACAAAAAGAAAGGATGTAGAAGTGGAAATCTAGTGCAAATAATTTTTGTGTGTTTTTTTTTGGGGACCAAGTTCTTAAGAACTAGATGAATATGATAAATGATGTATGCCACTGATCAAGTGTCACTTTGGTATGTGCCTGCGATTGCCAAGCAGTTTTGTTTCCTTGATGCGCTGGATTACAATTGTCTAATTATGATATTCAATTGATCTACTTCTGACGTAGAATGCCTTCATATGCTGGCTGTATTTATTAAAAAAAGAAGGTTGCTGATCACTAAGAAGAAATCGATAAGTATCACATATAGTATATTTAAAGCTTCTGTACTCCCCCCCCCCCCCCCCCCCCCCCCCCTCTTTTATTCTTCATCTTTCCATCTCATATGGTTGCCACAAGTTTCTCTAAGTATAACTTGGATTGCCTTTCATCAGCTGCTTTTGAACTGTCCATGAAATGTTAATGCTTAAATTGTTGTTATGTGCAAAATAGTCCTTGCTAATCTTACTCATATGAACAACTTATAATTGCTGCTCATCGTCCTGTGTAATCTTCGGTTGCTTTTCTGTGTATAGAGGGATATCATCATGAGTCTGCAAAGTAGATTAGATATCATCTGTGATGAGGCATATGGAGATATGGGTCAGACAGAAGATGTTAGTCAGGAAGCAAGTGATGGGATATCGACTGATAAACCTGTTTCCCAACTTGACCTGCAATCATTAAGGTGTGTTAGCTGTATATGTTTTGTTTACAAGGATAGTATGGCTAAGAAATTAGTGTTCATCATTTTATATGAATCTGTATATTGCTGTCGTTTCGATCAATGTTTGAGAGGCTTTTTGATTAATAGCATGCATCCACCATAGCCCATATTTGATGTTAATGTGGTTAATGAATCACATATCACTTGTCATCATATTGCAACACCTAGGTATCATATACTTGTTGAGTGAAATACTGGGTCAATATGGTTATTTCATCATCTTTTCACACCTAAACCAGAAGGACTAAGTGCTCAATAAGCCAATTAACTCTAGTACAGATGACACCTTCTCTTGTAAGTGAGGGTGAGGTCATGGGTTTAAGACCTATCTACATAACTTACCAGTTTAGGGAAGAAAACTTTATCTGCACACAGACTAAATTTACGAGATCCTTGTGACATGCCATAGATTTCAAGGAACTTCTTTGATTCTAATATGGCATGCGGTTTTTCTTTTCACATGTCATCATTATTTACTGAAATTCTTCTCAACTTTTTGGAACTTGTCACTCTTTTGTAGCCTCTTGGACCTAGATTCTGGTGCCTTAGATGTTTAAGTGAGGTTTTGGTATTTTGTGCCAAAATCAGTCCTGCATACTGTATACCCATAGTAGTTAGGTGGCAAATCATGTTTTATTACAAGTAGGGAAATGACTCCATAGGGTCATTTATGTCCAGTTTGATTATTTTACCTTCTGATATATGGCTTTTCTGCTACCTATGTAGTTGCAATAATGTTTCCATCTTTCTCACCATTATAAATGCATAGATGCACTTGCATAGGTACATAGCATTTTAAAGCATCTGTGGCAAATGCCTGCACTTGTGTGCTGTCCTTTGAAGGCAGGTTGCTGCTTTTACTTATGCTATCAGCTAAGGTTTAAAATGATTTATGAGCCTGGTGTTGGAGGTGGAATTAATTTAGATTAAGCCATTTAACTCTAATTATGTTCAGCAATAGGTTTTTCATCTTCACCATTAGATTTTCATTGCAATTCCTTTTCTCACATCAGTTTGCTTTTAGTGGCTTATTCAATCTCTTGTGAAGCCAAAGTTTCAAAGTTGAATCATTATGTTTAATGCATCATTCTTCATTGATCAATTTTTTTGGGGTGTTTACTGGAACATGATTTGAACACTGATGACAACTGTTGTTATACATTTGAGTACAGAAAAGAATGCAGTCTTTCATTTCCTCGAAGAGTATTTGTTCCGTGGTTAGCAGGCACATACATATGTGACTACCTACAGCCATCTGAGACTCTTGAGGTTCGTACATTTGACTTGATGTGTAAAATATCTAGTTATGTGATTTCTTGCACTGAAAAAGAGAAGAAAAATACGCTTAAATTACTTAAAAGAGTAATTGGATATGCATATAGCATGTGCATGATCTGGACAATCCTGCATAATGAACTTCCTTACAACAAGCTTGATGTGTGCGAAATGCTATAATAGGGTTCAGCTCTTAATCATGCACATCTGGCATAACAGATTTTCAGTGTTGATATATATGATATGATGATCTCAAAAATTGATATGTTCTTCGAAAATAGACTTTGCCCTTTTTGAATATATTCGTTATACTCGAGTCACTCCTCACTGCCCCCAAAGAATTGCATTATCTTAGTTATTCTGACCCCTGCTTTACATGCTCCCCTAGGTTCTAAAAGATCACTGTGTTGAGTTGATGTCCATGGAAGCTCCAAGTGATGCCTCAACAATCTTGGAACCGGAAAAAGAAGCCCTATCGCTTGTCACCAAGCCCTTCTGGGATGTGGCAATCCCCTTCAATTCAGCATCTTGCTCTCCCTTGGGAAAAAATGGAATTGACACAAGAGAGGAAAGTGGGAAAAAATCTACCAAGTCCAACAATCTCAACATCGTGGGTGCTATTCTCTTCCTGCTTCTTTCTATCGTAGTGGGGTTGGTGCTCTATGTTGTTAGGGGATCAAAAACATAGTTCATCAAGTGAAGCCTCGGTTTCAATATCAAATGGTCTTGGTTTTTGCAGTCCTACAAATCAATTAGATTTTTTCCCCCCCATTAATTATTTTACCTGTGTGGGATCAATTTTGAGTTTTATTTGTACCTATCAAAAAAAATTTTGAGTTTTATTTGTAAAGCAATTGGAAAAAGTGGAGTTGTGTGGAAAGCGTTCATTCATTTGACTTCTGATTATTTCTTTGTCCTGATTCCATTTTTATTGGATTATTTTATTTTTGTCCACTGCAAATAGGACAATATGAATTACATGCCCACCTCTCATAAAAAAAGAGCACCAAACGAAGTTCACAAAGTATCAAAGCTAAGCACAGATTACTTTTTTTTTCCCCAGTGCAATTAGACGCTGCTTGCTGAGATAGCATATTTTCATCAACTTATTTTTCTTAAAAAAATATTCATAAGAACACTGTTATACCTTTAAAAAAAAAAAGAAAAAAAAAAAAAGGTATTAAAAAACTTTAAAAAATGAGGTTTTAAAAAACTGTAAATAAGGCTTAAAAAATTAATCCAACTAGTAAGTTATTCAGGGTGTTTGAATGCAATGCAACCAGGCATTTGAATTTAATCGGAGAAACAAGCTAAGGACTCATCCAACCAATATATAAATCTCTCTCTCTCTCCCTGACCAAGGGAGAGTATAAGGCAGGGAGGGGGACATAACGGTGAGGGTTTTTTTTTTTTTGACGAAACGGTGAGGGGTTTAAAGTTTAAACCAATTGCAAGTTTAATCTTATTCTTAAGAAAAGAGTAAGCCGTCAATTTTGATGGAAATGAGGACTGATTTTATTGGCCGATTTCAGTTGGCTAATAATTAGCACGTACTTAATGTCACATAGTTTTCAGAACTGGACCGAGAGGTCGGACCGTGGAAACCGAGATGAAAACCGATTTTTTAAGCCCAAAGAACTGGATTTTTTGTTGATTCCGTGAACCGCTAAAACCAAGGTTGGACCGCACGAACCGGTGAGAATCGTGCAGTCCAACCCCTTAGCAATTTTTTTTTTTTTACAATTTTATTCTACTTAATTAAATTATCCATCTCTTACAAGGAATAAAAAAAATTATAATTAAAATTCTTCATAGATATTCAAATTTACTTCAAAAATTAATCATAAATTTTAATGTTTTCATGGTTATTATTTTATTTTATTAATTTTCTTATTTAATTATTAAATATATGCTTGAAAATCATTAAATTTCCCTCACATATATAGATATATTATCAATTTTGCTAGTTTTATAAATTTAATATCTATATTTAGGCTTTAATTAATTATTAAATTAATTATGATGTCATCACGGTTCGATCCCGGTTCAACATCGGTTTGACCTCAAAAACCTTGAACCTCTCCTTTTTACGGTTTAATGAACGGTCCGGACCTGAAAACCTTGCTTAATGATACAGACATCATACTGAAGATAAAATCACATAATACATGCTCATGGACAGATGTGATACTCGTGGACACACGTTTTACTGCATGCTCATGTATCAATTACAAAATTATCTAAGATTAATTGTCTTTTTTCTACCATAAACTATTGAATAAATTGTAATGTCCTATGTCAACTTGGAAATTGAACAATCAAAACACAAGGTTACTAATAATGGTTTGGACTTAAAAATTGGCGCAAACACTGACACACTTTTATCAAACACTGAATTCTGTATTAAATCAAGAGATGCATCAAATTCAACAGAATGTGTTTAAAGGCTTGTGTGCTAAAATATTCAATGTAAGAGTAACATTGATTTTCAATAGTAAGATTGTATGTGTATCTTGGAATATTATTGCACAATTAAAATTTAGGGTAGATATTACATATCCAAATAGTTTGGAAGGGAAAGTAAATATAATTCACCCAAACTTCTATCTTCAACGACCATCATAGATAGCAAAACCTAGTTGAATTAAACAAATGCAATCCACATATTCATCCGAAAAAGAATTGGCACCTATGACTTTGTTAAACGCTTTAAATCTAACTACTCAAATTAAAATGGAATCTTGAAATTGCCAAACAGAGCTACCAAGCTCACAAAAAATGGATACCTCAACTTCTGTGGGAAGATATTCACCTGAGAAGTACCTTAGTGAACGCTTCTGAAGACTCATATTATGAGTCTATTTGAGTTCCGCTTATTCTGTTAAAAGTATTGTAGATAAAGATAAAAGTTAGCTGAAATAGTATAGTAGAACCTATGAATAGTATCAAAAAGTGCAGTGAGACCCGTGAATAGTAACAAAAATAAATAAATAATAAAATAAGTTGACAAAATTAATCATGCCAAATGGACACTATGTGTATCTAGTCTATTTCAGTTTGATCATTGTCATGGGCTATAGTTAGTTAGGCACCCTTTTCCTCTGGATGCTTCTCTGATGCTAATCACTGGGAAGATCAAGTCCACTGGGTATTTTTCCAGGATAGTTAGTTGTTGAGGAATCTGACCCAATCATACTGCAGAAAGAAAAGTCAGAAGATGAAATTTCTGCTTTAAGCTATAACATAGGTTCTATGTTTTGCAAATGACAATGCTCACCTCCTATCAATGATCACCACCGAACGAAGCTCACAGTTAGCAAAGCTGCACAACACAGATTGTATTTTTTTAGTTTCGTCACCATGTATGTAAATCAGCATATCATATAAGTTGCAAAAATTTATAAACATCTTGTTTCTCTAGCTATGTTATATTTATCTACAGCAAATTCCCCTTGTTTAATTTCTACGTTTTTAATGTCTCTCCCACAGCAGGGTGAATGTTTGGGAGGGGATTACAGGGTACACGTAGTTTCCAATTCCTAGTCATACAGGTAAAACGTTGCTTTAGAAGGGACATAACGAAAGTGTCTGCCATGAGGATGTCTCATCAGAATAGAGAATTGGTACAAGAAAATAAAATAAATAAACAAACAAATAGACAAAAGTTTCTCACTCACCCAGCAGATTTAAAAACTTTTTTATTTTTTATTTTTAAAGTTAATAAGAGATTGCCAATAAAAAAGTTCAAAAGAAAGCATGTCCAATAGCGAGATTGCAAATTAAGCAAACAAGCTCTTCATCTGATAGCACGTACTTAGTTCTTTTAATTTAGAATCTAAGAAACCTGATCATGTGTTTACTGACCATGCGTTTACTTTCAAGTTAATAAGAGATTACCAATAAAAAGTTCAAAAGAAAGCATTTCTAATAGCAAGATTGCAAATTAAGCAAAAAGCTCATCATCTGATAGCACGTACTTAGTTCTTTTAATTTAGAATCTGAGAACCTGCTCATGTGTATAGTTGCAAGTGAAAAAATATAAATCATTATAATTCTTACTGCGTGCATATTTCACTCTTCACAGATGGATGACAATCATTTCCAAAAGCACTTAGGGTATGAAACAAGAATCCACTGTGGCTGACAATTGCAATCTCCTTCTCTTTACGTGTCCACAACCTGGACCAGTTGAAAAATGGGAAAAAGTAAGAAATAATTTGTGGCACTGTTATGACCATACTTGCAACCAGATAATAGCCAAAGCATTCCAAATGTCTATACAATTCATATTCAACCAGGAAAAGAAGGTGAAAAAGATATAAATGAATCATGTGGAAAACATTGATCATCACAACCAATAACTAAGAGCATTCTTATTAAACTTCTTTATAAGAATGACTAAGCCATTCTATATGCCACAATAAGAAACTTTGCCAAAAAATTTCCCATACATCTGAAAACACTAATATTTTTTTTTATTGTTAAAAAAAAATTAGGGGCTTCAGATGCATGCAACACACTAATATGTATTACATATTGAACTCATTATAGAACACAAACAAATCACTATTTATTTATTATTTTTAATTGGTAAGATACGCAATTGATCAGTCACAAATCCACAATTTCACCCTCCATCTTGCTCTTACAAGGGTAGTGTCATTTGAGCTAGAGCTTGTTGACTTATAAAAGGAGGTGAGCTTGGATGCATGTAAGACTCAATGAAATGATCTCCTTTAGATGGGACAACTACATGCTAGCTAATTTGAGATATGTATATATATATATATATAGTGTCAGGATCAATTTACACCTAGTATAACTTTGACTAATGTTATATCATTTAATAACTTTTTATTGAATTAGTATTTTGAAAAACTCATCATAGGACTACATGTTCTCTATATTCTTAACACGTATGCCAAATTTTGTGCCAATCAGATGTAATTTCCTATTTGATCTATAAACTCATCTTTTATGCATAATTTAAAAAAAAAAAAAAAAAAAAAAAAACTTTTTAAGACTTTTTATTATTATTTATAAGTAGCACCCCAACAACTCTTTAAAATCAAGGCATGGTGTTTGAAAACCCCAAGGCTAGCCACTATCAAACAGTATACTAAAGTATATTCTGAGATGCCAGAGGTGAAACAACTACACATTTAGCTTTTGATGGATGAGCAATTCTGAAATTAAAGAAATTGAATTCTTATTTTGTTCATAGAAATTTCATTCCTTTGTTAATTGTTATGTTGGTTAAAAGAATAATCAGTTTCCTAGCAAGAGGGAAAAAAAGTAAAATTGGCAATCACCATTTCAAAAACTTCTGTCCCCTAGCAGCAACTTCTTCATCCCGCTCTCTAATGTCAGGCATCCACAAGATGTCATCATCATTTTCTATCTGAACAAAAATTGAAACAAGATTAAATTCCAAAACAGAATTGGGTTGAAGACTAACAAACAAATCAATAATCACAAGAAAAATGACTGTCAAAGCCACTGTTCCTGAGATAAAGCACCAATAATGACAGATTACTTGCCAGAGAAAAATCAACTGCAGGAAAGAGAGGGCGATATTCGGTAATGCTTCGTCTCTTATCACATGGATGAAGTCCCTGTAGTAAAAAACAAACTCACATGAATTCAAATGACAACCAGTAACTAATTTTTTTTTATAAGACAACTCTCAAGTCTTAACTAATGAAAAGGAGAGAAGAGTGGGATGGATGCATTTGCGAAAATTTTCACTCGATTTTTTATGAGTAATTGGATCAAGTGCAAAGAGAGATGTCACAAATGCAATAATAACTTTTCATACTTGCATGTCATATAAATAAAGAAAAATGCCCATTCAATATCTATTAGATGTATATGACATACCAAATGTTCTCGGCAAAGCTCTACTGCTACAAATGGTGGGCTATTTAGACTTGACATTGCAGGACGGCCACTTTTCCCTGTATTTGCCGCCATTAGAGGAGGTACATTTATGCCATCTGTGTAGGCTTCACCACCAAAGACTCCAACTGCTGTTTGCATGGTCCTGCAATGCAGTCATTGTTGGTCATGGCTTATAGTACAAAATTTCTGACATTAAACATGTAGAGTCAAAGTTGTTTGAGATCAAAATGTAAAGACTTCTAAAACAAATTCCCTCAGGGAATAAGGAAGTAGAAAATTAAGTTAATTAACACGATTGGTTATATCCCCTTTCAACCATTTGCGGTAGAATCATTTCAAATGGTATTCAACAATCATGCTAAGGTTTATAAGATGTAAAGTTTTCAACTTTCCCCCCAACCTTTTGACTTCAGAGACCAGCCACACTCATTTAAGTCATATATAGATTCTCGTTTGAGCGACTAAAGCAAGAATGACCTAGACCTAGACCTAGACCTAATCATAACAGGTGAAATAGCTCTCACATCAACAAATAATGCTAGAGCAGTCAGTTACTAAGTGGTTCACTACTTGTTGCTAGTGCTAATATCGAGCTTATATTTAGCATCAGAATCCAGTTATGAGCTTAGTGGAAGGAATCATAGAAAAGATAGTTTGCACCACTTACACAGCATTAAGCAAATAGGAGGATGACCGAAAATTTCTAAATACGGAGGCAACAAAATTGGAGACAGTAAGTTTACCTTAACAAAGGGGAAACGACAACTAGATCAATTCTTTTGGAAAGTCCACACGCATGAACATGCTTGCGCAAATTATCAACCTGTTATGGCACAATGAAATCATCCCATGACATTTATTTTTTTAACATTGGAGAATATAATATCTAATCATTTTAATACAAGACAATAACAGGGTAAGAAAATCTAGAAGTATGGTCAACAAAAAGTTCTTCTTGAAACATTATGTTCTCCATTTAAAGACCAAAAGTTTTATTCAGTTTCAAATTGAAGTAGTTTTTGCAAAATTTTATGGGACCATTCTACTTTTTCTAAAGATAAAAAGTTAATGTGTTCCACCAGCAAACCAGTTGTATAAAAGTTATTAACAACTTAATAAGAACAGAGTTGCAACAAATTAACGAAGCGGCTACCTGTTTCCAGCCAAGTGGGGTAATGTTTGCGTCAAAGAGATCATATGATAAGTATGCATCATGGTCCTTTTCTCCTTCCACATTGTGAATCCCTTGGGCATGCCTTACCTGTATACATGGCTTAATTAGACCAAAACTCTTCTCAAAGTACAAATTAAAAAGATTATAAAAAAAACCCCAAGAAATAATCTCCAAAATGAATGCGTAGCTGTCATAAATGCATACCAGGTGAAGAGTTTTAGTACGGTGCAATGGGTAGAGGCTTTGACCTCCGGTGGCATCCATGTCTGCAGTCATAAAAGTAGACAACCAACAGAAAAGGCTTAAGATCATATTGCCAATTTGCCATGTACTTAAAGTATCAACAAAATGTGAATACGGGCATCCAAGTAAAAAGCGAAAACCATATTCCAATCATTGTGCTTCACAGAATGTACCAATTAGGTTCTTCTACAAGACGCTAATAAAAAAATGGCCAGAATATATTTTTAACTAAAGCAATCGAATATGTTCATCAAAAAAAAAAAAAAAAAAACTAAAGCAATAGAATAAAGACCCAAAAGAAATAGCAAATGTCACAATCAATCACAGCCTTACAATTATAACTAACAAAAGCGATCCACATATATATATATAACAAACACATGTGATGCAAAGCAAGTGTTACACACCAGGTTGGAATCAAAACAAATTTATACCAGGATAATACTAGGAAGTTTGAAAGAACCAATAAAATAATAAAGAAAGTACAAATAAACTTTGGCAGAATCGGACATTAATAATTATCACTTGTTCAATCATTACCTGGAACCATGAATGAAAGATCTAAATCTAAATCTAAATCTCAAATCCAAACAAAACAATACAATACAACAGTCAAACATAGGCAAATATTAGCACAACCAAAACGAAAATTCCTAAAACCAAATTACCAACACATTTGAGGCTCCAAATCATTGTAAAAACTAATTCAGAAATCAGTCTACGAAGCAAATCAAAGCTAAAAAAAAAATCCAAAGAGAGACAGAGAGAGAGAGTACCTGAAACAGAGAGAGAAGAAGAGGCGCAGAGAATTGGAGGTGGAAGTGTAGTTCGAAGACGAAAAGGACGATGTGGTGGTGAAGAAGAAAGGAGCTTATAAGAAATGGAAGTGAGAGTAGTTGGGAGAGAGACAAACGAGGAGTTTAAAGCTGCGGTACTAGAAGGAGTGCTATAAATAATGGTGATGCTCATGGTTGAATATATATAATATTAAATACACACGGAATC
The DNA here is from genome assembly GCF_001633185.2 of Quercus lobata. Taxonomy (NCBI): domain Eukaryota; kingdom Viridiplantae; phylum Streptophyta; class Magnoliopsida; order Fagales; family Fagaceae; genus Quercus; species Quercus lobata. Next base: position 40,022,441 of record NC_044915.1, read on the forward strand.
CGATAATGTCTGTGTCGCCACTTGCCTCTATTCACCGCTGATTCGTTCCGAGTGGTACGGACTCTCTCTCTCTCTGGATTTGGAAAATGTTTATTGTTTTGGAAATTACGCAACACTAGTTTAATATCTCACCACTTTTAGTATTCCACAACACGTTACGTAAGTTATTTATTGAAGTTGTCGGAGGGTGTATGCGAATATGCGATTGAATATTACTCTTCAAGCCCGGCAATCTTTCTTCAATGTCGTGAATTATAAGGATTTTTTTTTAGTTGAGAAAATCTAGTAATATTATTTAGGACAAGTATTTGCTCCGAAGTTGTAGTAACTCCTACAAAAATATATATGTGTCAATATCTTAGATTGACATATTATTCCTTATTAAGATTGAATTTTTCATCGAATAGGGTTTATTTAAAGCATTGATACGTGTGTATTTTACAAAAATGGTTACAACTTTATTTGTAGCAAATCATTGCCCAATAATTTATCTTTCAACTTCTTTGTAGTTGAGAAAATTTAGTACCATAATTTATCTGACAATATTTTTGTGACAACTATAAGGTGAAAGAATGTAAATATGGACAAAAAATGATGGGTTTATCTGTAATCGACAGGAAGCTTGTCACTGTCTTAATAAGTTAATAGTTCGGTCTATTCACTTTTCTTTTTCTGGTACCACTACCAGTACCAGGTCGGCAAGTCCTCCTTTTCTTTATTTTTTTTTTTCTTTTTTTTTAATAAAAAATATGAGAGGTCATGGTTTTAGACCAGCGGGAGCATGCCACTTGGCAGTCGGCAAAATCTTAGCTGCTTTTTTTGACCATTTCTATGTACCTTTTCATTGATAAAAAAAAAAAAATTGCTAATTTGCATCAGTTTGAATACGAATAATAATGTTATTATGATTTTGCTTCTATATACACTCTAACAAAAATTACATTGATTGATGTTGTTGTTGTTGTTGTTTTTTTTAATACCAAAGAAAACATGCATGGATCAAAAGGAGACATTACAGCAAATTAAGGTCCACCATGCAGGCTGATACATAGTCTGGATTTAGCCTACAGTGGTGGACAGGAAAAGAAGTAGTAATATAAGCCAAGTCTAAAACATGGGAAATTACAACTTTGGGAACAAAAAGGTGGTTTATAATGAGACACTCTAGATGCAATTGATGTAGATCAGAAAAGAGGGTCTGTTCCAGCCAAGTAGGCTTCCTAGATTGATTGCAAACCCGATCAGGTCCCTTACTGTTGCTGAGAATTAGAATTCTGTTGAAACTCAGAATTCTAATTATGACATTGATTGATGTCTTAATTACATTTTAAAAAGATAAAAAATCATTATTAATTTAAAATAAGAAGCTAAAGTTATAAGTTGAAACAGGTGATAAACACTCACTTTTCTTTATTGAACTTGGTCTTTTAGGGTCTGTTTGGTTGAGAGATGAAAAAATAAGAGGATAGAAAGTGAGAGGATATAAGAAATTTAGTTTTCTTTCGTAATGTTTGGTTGTGGTTGGAAAAATGGAGAGATAAAAAAAAAATTTATTTAGTTTAGAAGAAAAATGAAAGAATAGAAGATATAGATCATATAAAAATTTCATGCTCTTATTAGATAAAATTAAAAAGAAACATATTATTTTTTTTATTAAAAAATTATGCATACATAGGCACTTCATTAATTATATATATATATATATATATTTATATAAAAGAAAAAACTGATGAAAAATAAGAGGAAAAAACACGGGACTCGAAGTGAATAGAACAAGAAGACCAAAAACAAATAAAAGAGAGAGGGAAGAAACCCAAAAAACCAAAAGCGTTGTTGCACGTGGTGGGGGGGGGGGGGGGGTGTTGTGGGGCTGCAAATTTGTCTGAAACACGGGACTTTTTGTCCTATGCATTTTTGTCTCATGCAAATTTCCTTTTCGTTTTTATTATGGGGAGATGATATTTTGGTAGGCTTAAAAAAGAAAGAAAAAAAAAATTAGGTACAGTATTTTAGTTTTAGGTGCTGTTTTTTAGATTTTTCTCTTAAGATTTAGTTATGTGGCTATTTAATTAAAAAATACACTTTCATCCCATAAAAAAATTCACATAACAGAATTTTAAGAGGAAAACTTAAGAAATAACACCTATGTACTGTACCTAAAGTCTTGCCCAAAAAGAAAATATTTGAGCTCCATTAGTTTTCTCTCATATTTTCTTTTTAGGAGTATTAGCATTTGGAGATTAAAAAAAAAAAAAAATACTTATTTTACACTTTAAAAATCTATTTTACCATACTATTTTACAACTTATATATCCGACATTCCATTTTTTATTTTAACATATACAACTCATTAAAATAATATAAATTACCTCATCCAATAATATAAATAACTCATTCCTCTCTATTCTCTCTCATCTCTTTCTTCTCTCTTTTCCTCTCTTGCTCTCTCTCTCTCCATCAAATCCACACAACTAGCTAGAGAGAAAGAGAATTAAATAAATAAATTTATGTTGTAAATTTACAATCTTACTGTAGCTATGTGGAGAAATTTTTTGGATATACCAACTGGATGTTGGTTAGTTGTTGGTTTTGGATGTAAATGGAGCTAAAATAGCAATTTGGGAAGTTTTACACCCATGCTAATGCTCTAATTAAACACACATAAATATCATTTTCTCTTCCCCTTTTCCATTTCTCCTAAAATCAACCCAACCAATCGGACCATTAAAGTATATCTAGTGGCCACCATTATGTCATTTCATCTATTCAACTAACATGTCATTAGTAGGAAAAAAAGAAAGAAAGAAAGAAAGAAAGAGAAGATCTAGCGTTTAGAGTCTTATAGGGGGAAAAGTTATGAGCATATGAACATCACAAAACATGCTTTGATCCTAAATCAACCCATATCATCATAGACAAAACATGTTCTTGATTATTTAGAATTTATCAAACAAAGAATAAGAACAATAAATATATCTCGCATGCACATGGCTTAATGATCAACTAGGGTTTAGTTGATGATCCTAATAATATGGTTCGGTGTCTAGGAGGATTTTGGGTGAAATGTTAGTAAATATTTAGGTTTTGAGGCTAGATTCTAGAGGGTTTTTGTACAAAGGACTAGGCCGTATACTGAATGATCACTAAAAGCCGTGCCATACAGCTTTCTCTAGAGCTCCAAGAATTGTCTTTTGAATTGTGAATCCATCTCTATTTTATAGAGGGAGTGGAAGGCATTGTAATAAGCATGGATGAGTTTAAGAAACTGATTAGATATTAGTTGACAATCACATAATATAGAAAAAAAGTTGAAATTTAGTGGGTAGAGTCCAAATCGTCAATTTGATCTAAAGTTCTGTTTCATTTTCTTTTTATGATTTTTGGCATTTTTTTTATTAGTTTCAAGACGTAATCCAGTTTGGACCTAAAATTTAACCACTTTAAACTATAAAGTCAGATAATGTAGGGTCGATTTATGAATTTTAAATAATTAATTGACCATCTTAAATTAAAAGATAATTAATTAGTTACATAGATTATGTCCATCACGTTTGTTTATGATTTTTTTTTTTTTTTTTAATTTAACTACTCTAAAGTAAGATAATGTAGGGTCGATTAATGAATTTTAAACAATTAATTAACTGTCTTAAATTAAAAGATAATTAATTAGTCACGTAGATTATGTCCATCACCTTAAAGAACCATTTGTTTATGATTTTTTTTTTATTTAACCACTCTAAAGTCAGATAATGTGGGGTCGATTAATGAATTTTAAACAATTAATTAACCATCTTAAATTAAAAGATAATCGATTAGTTACATGGACTACGTCCATCACCTTAAAGAACCATCTGTTTATGATTTTTATTTTTTATTTTTTTTATACAAGATAGAAATTCTACTCTAATCTAATCTAAGTGTATATGTATATAAAGTTCCCTCCTGGAGACTTAAACTCCGGCTCTTACCCCTCATATCATACAAACACTTATACCTATGGAGTGACCATTGCGTCAAGCGTGCATAGTAGTTATGATTTTTTTTATATTAAATCCAATAAGATTATGACACGCAATTAATTAAAATTAATTCTTTAAAAGAAACAATCACCATTAATTATTCAAAATCAAATGCGATCAAGCTCAATTGAAAGGTTGCATACAACTCTTAATTTTTTTATTTGTCTATATCTTTTAATCTAATAGTATGATTTAAGCACATAATATGTCGTTTTGATCATTGGGACATCTAATTTTTTTGAAGTAAATAATTATATTACAAATTCATTCTTATGTTTTATAATGATGTTTTACCCTTGGTGAAATTAAACAAATGTTGCAAAATGTGATGTCTATAATGAGCAATTTTTATTTTATATTTGTTGTAAATGGAGAGAGAGAGAGAGATATACTTGTAATATTTGTTTCTTGTACAAGCAATAAACTAAAATCTCTTTAGAATATCCATACAATATTAAAATCTTTTTGAACTCTATTAATTTTCAACAGTATAAACTTATTTTTTCTTAGACAGTTAATTTAGCTAAAAAATTGATTATAACCTTAGGGTATAACCTTACTCAATATATTTTTATTAGAGGTGAATTTTGACAAATTCACCATTGGATCACATCCTCTTCTTATATCCTCAATAATTTCAAAATTTTAAGAAAATTAAAGATCAATAGCTATGTTATCAACAATTTTTTTAAATTCCAAGTTTTTGTAATTTAAAATTATGTATACAATATAAGCTTATAGATCATATAGTAAATAATATATGATTGACACAAAATTTGACATGTGTATTAAGAGCATAAAAAACATGCAATTCAACGGTTAGATTTTCAAAATATGTAGTAATATTTATTTTATTAAGTAAGTTTGTAACCTTAAACTATAATCAATTTTGTACCTAAACTTTGTCATTTTTTCTTTTTCAGTGTGGAGAGTGAGAGACATTTGCACACAGGTAATCCAATAGTGAATAATGTGTATGTGTGTGTTTTTTATGAAATGACATTAGTCACATTCATAATTACTGTAAGGACCAGATTTGAGTCCCTAGCCCAAAAGATAAATGAACTTAGGTCCAAAAAGCCCTTAACAATGAATTTGTAGAGAGTGTGTTGGAAAATTGGGTTTTAATGAATCGGACAATAGGTAAAGTGGATTTAGATAACAAGAAAATGAAGATTGACTAGTTTAATCTAAAGAAAATTGTTCTCGGCACAGTTCAAGAAGATCAGTTCTTATATAATAATTCTCAAATTGGATTACAAGTTCAATTCTTGATTGCTACAATGTTTCTCTTTCTATTTCTTGATCCCTCTTTCATTAGGGGTTTCTTACATTATATATCTCTCTTTGAATGATCTTGGCCTTCCACTTGTCGTTCGTTCAAACCACTACTTGAATGCTTATCTCATCGGACACTCTCACAGGCCCTTTGTGAATTGGGGCGATTAAGGCAACACTATTCAAGAGTCTTCTTCACATAAATGCGGCTAGAAAGTTAACTACAGAGCATTCAATGCAGTGGTAGCAACTTTTTTCTTAGATATTTCTCAGCTCCCATTTTGTCCTGTACGTTCACAGTGCATATCCTTATCAATAGAACTTCTTGGAACGTCACTTTGGATAATAGAACTCACCTTCTGACCCCTTCTTCGTTTAGCTGAGGAGATACTCCTCCTCGGCCTACCTTTCCCAGCCTTTATAGTCAGAGTTTGCTCGTGAAGTTCAAAGTCTTACTCCTTCCTTACTGTTGATCAATTTTCTGACCACTGTGCCTCCTCGGACAAGGCCCATGGCCCAATATATATTTGGGCCTACGTCCCACAATTACATTGGCTTGTAAGTTTTTTATAGTAAAATTTGTAATAATTTTAGCATTTACTTTTTGTCAAGTCTCAAAAGCACCTAATCATTGAATGAAATAAAATAATTTGAAATTCATCTCTTCTTTTTTCAAAAGTGATGTATGGAATAAAACACATTTCTCAACAATTTTTTTAAACCAGCCACCCATTCACCCAAGCTTCCTCACAAAACCAGCCACCCATTCACCATTGCTATCCCATATCACACTTCCTCCTAAATTTATAAAAAAAGAAAAAAGAAAAAACCCATTTTGAATGACTACAGGAACCTGATCAAAACCTTCCCTAACTACATAATGGCTCACATCTTTAGGGAAGTCAATAGATGTGCTGACAAGCTTGCTAACATGGGAGCAACTCAAGCGTTTAATTTCCTTTTGTTGTATGAACCATCGCTTGTGGTGGTTGATTTGCTAGCTTTTGACAAAGCTGAGCTCTTTTGTAATAGAATGGTTGTTGTTTAGTTTTATGTTATCAGCTTGGTTAACCAAAAAATAATAATAATAATAATAATAATAAAAAATAAATTTCAAGTTTTTTTAATATAAAATTATGCATAAGATATAAGCTTATAGATCATATAGTAAATGATATTTGATTAACACAAAATTTGACATGTGTATTAAGAGCATAAAGAATATGCAATTCAACGGTTAAATTTTCAAAATATGTAGTAATATTTATTTTATTGAGTGAGTTTGTAACTTTAAGCTATAACCAATTTTATAGCTAAATTTTGTTATTTTTTCTTTTCCGGTGTGGAGAATGAGAAACATTTGCACATAGGTAATCCAATAGTGAATAATCTGTAAAACAAGAATATATAACATCATTATTAATCTCAAGGGTAGCATATGTGTGTGTGTGTTTTTGAAATGACATTAGTCACATTCATAATTATGTCGGCTTGTAAGGTTTTTATAATAAAATTTGTAATAATTTTAGCATTTACTTTTTGTCAAGTCTCAACAGCACCTAATCATTGAATGAAATAAAATAATTTGAAATTCATCTTTTCCTTTTTCCAAGGTGGGGTATAGAATAAAACACATTTCTCAACTACACACAAAGAAATAAGCTTACAATTTCTTCTTCAAACTTGGTTTATTTTCTGGTGGTGCTGGCTTTTTTGTTGCATCAGGGATTACTGAAGGATTCGAGGACTGAGCCGCTGCATTAGATTTAGGGGTTACTAGAGAACTTAAGGTTGAGGACTGAAACAGAGCACTTCCAGTCTCCATTACTAAAAGACTCAAGCAATTTATTCTTCTTGATAAAAGATAAATTATAATGTAATTTTGATGAGGAGATTATATATGTAATGGGTTTTATATAGATCAAGAGAGGAAAATCTCGTTACTATAGAGTCCGCGTTGGTTCAAAATGTAATGTTTTTATTTCTTTTTAATAAAGTTATACTATTTTTATAAAAAGAAAAAAAGAGAGAGAGGTAAATATAAATAATAAAGAAGGGTGGCAATTGATTGACATGCACGCTGCATGCATTTATCTATATATATATATATATATATATATAAAACCGAAACTTTTGAAGCTCCTACATTTTTCCACATCAACATTATTTAAAAAAATAAAACTATTAAAAAAATAAAACCCTAAAAAAAAAAACTATTAATACATTAGCGTTATTTTTGGCGGCCACAGTCCTCATCGTTGTTTTAACAGGTTGCAGGACCTTATGGAATTCCTCCAAACCCAGCAAGACGTGCTCTTTTCATTGTCTACCATACAACGGTTCCTTATATTGCAGAACGAATTAGGTTCAACAGTTCCATCTCTTTGATTTCTATTTTTTACACATAATATTTTTGTAATTGTGATTAAGTTTGAGCCTGCATTGAAACTTTACTCATAGAAAGTGCCGAATTTCCTGTTTTGACAGTTCTAGAGTAGTTTCCCATGCCATTGTTCTGGCTGATTCACAGTCTAATGAGCCCTACAACAATGTTGCTCCAGGAAGCAGTTATGTTCAATCTTCCACTGTGACTAATCTTCCACCCTCCTCCACATCAGGGGTGTCTATTTCTCTGATAAGGTTGAAAGAGAAATTCAATGGATTATGGTTGTATGCAGTTCAGAGATGGCCTACGGTATAGTTGTTATTTAGGCATCTTGCTAATTCCAGCCTTAATATATGAAAATATGATATAAGCTTTTGAAACTAAGTCATGTTTTTATATGCAATTTAATTGAATTACAACTTTTATTTTTTATTTATTCTTAAAGAAAACCCATGTCTACAAGGTATATGATGAGATTGTTCCTTTTATATTATTTTTTTCCATGGAACAATGTCCATTCCCTCCCCCCCTCCCCTCTCTTCTAATTCCCTCTCAGTTTTAGTGCTTTGTATTCAATTTAGCTTCCTTTAATTGGGTGTTAGAGCACATGGTGAACTGCTTTTCTTATTTAAGATTTATATGTCCATGTGCTCCCTATAGCTCGAGAATTTTTGCAATTGGTTCTTTGTGCTAACCTAATGTTCTTCTACTTTGAAGGTTATTCCTGTCTTTCAGAGTTTATTTAAGGGAGTAGAAATTCAAAATCTTAACGATTCAAAATTTTTTCTCTCCAGGCCTCTATTATCATATATCAAAATGTGCTGCAGGTATTCGTTATGTGTTCATTCGTTATTTGATTTTTAAATAGTTTTTATATTTGTATTTTTGATTAAAATGAGCCGTACTCACAATCATTTTGGACAATTTTGAGTCCAACCTTAGGAACAAACTCTGGTAGCCATGATATGACTCCATTGTGTAGGTTAACCCTATCATCTAAGAACTTTCCCGTGCATCGCACGGGTTAACGACTAGTTTTCTGTATAATTAAAAAATACTTGATTCGTATAATTAAGACTGACATCATTCACAATAATATGAATATTTGGCGTGCCTATAATTTAGTAGCTCAAATTGATAATTTTTGAATCCTTAAAAGTTAAAAATTATATATCACATGTTATCAAACACATATACTTATAAAAGACAACTAAATTCAAAAAGTAAAAGCTAACACAATTTTTTTTTCTCATGTGCTTAACTGGAATATCGACCTTATGGAACAAATAATATCGAACGCTATCTATAGGGACATGATGTTTTGATAAATTCCGATAATCTTTTTTTTAATTTATTTATCATTGATTGAATTTTAAGGTCTCCATTACAGCAATTGATTCGCATACATGCATTTATCTCCTAATTTTTCACTTCTTCTTTTTTTTTGTTAAACATCTCCTAGTTTTTCACTTGATACTCCATCAATAACAGTTATTAATTTATTATGTCATATGTATAAAAATTTTCCATTTTAAATTTTAGATATTTTTATAAATAAAACAAAATAAGTGTGAGAGACTACACAACGATTGGTGAATTATAAAATAAAATACTAATAGAGAGATGATTTGAAATTTCTCATCATTCCAAATAGTACAAATATTTCACATGCCTATAATTAGCTACCTCAGAACTGATCATTTTTTAATCTTGAAAATTAAAGACAACTTAATCCAAAAAGTATAGGCTTACATTGTTTATTTTGTGGTTGTAGGACCATTGAGTAGTTTAGTTTTTTTTTTTTTTTTTTGGGATAAATTTGATAGTTACAATGTGGGAGGAGGGGAGGAGGGGATTTAAATTCTGAATATCTTCGTTGGAAATACTAAAAAGTTCTAGTTAAGCTACAAGAGCTCTTAGCCCAATGAATAAGTTTTAAGGTTACATTATTTGACTATAATTGAATTTTGTTTCTTCGCTTTATTTTTTCCTGGAATAAGTGTGGATGTGGAGATGATTTTTAATCTTTTCCAACTTTCTAGCAATAGTTTTTTATCATTAGTTCAAGGTACGATATGCCTTTTTTTTTTTTTTTGGAAAATCAGGATTCAATACAACTTCTAGCCAATAACAACTTATCATTTAGAATTTATATATGAAATTACTTATCATTTAGAATTTATTGTAAAAATTTTATAGACATAACATTTTTCTTTTCTTTTATTAATTACAAAGGGTTATTGTGAAAATACTCTAGCATATTTTGTCATAAGAAAAAAATTATGAAAATTTTTGTTCCCTAATATTACTCTTGATCAAAATACACCCTTTGGATTGACCGTCACTGGAGCTAGCACAAGGCCGACCTCTTTAGCCTAAATTATTTAAGCTGGCGTGCTAAAGTTAATGGGCTGGGCTTATCTCTACTGTATCTTGAGGCCCATATCTAGTAACTGACCCTTCGCTTAACCCATTTACATATAATAAATTCAATGTCCCTAAAAATTTGTCACTTGCTTCGCAAATCACAACAAATTTATGTCACGGTGGAGAAAGATAAAGTTGTGAACTGTAACAAAATTTCCATGAGAAAAAGTCGAACAGAAAAGGCAATAAGTTTATTGGCTACAGGCCCACAAGGCCCACAACCTCACTATTTTAAGCATTACTACTGTGTAATGAAATTTCTATTAGCTCAGGGGTCTGGGTCAGTTAGTCACTTGTACTGGGCACAATTAGGTTCACTGATGGAAGCCCTATTTGGTTGGGCTCAGTTCAATTTCCATTCCATATGATATTAAGGGGGAGTTTTTCTGAAATAACTTTATTTTCTTAGGGTCTATTTCGAATCTATTTATTTTGTTGAAACTAAATTTTTTTTTGCTAAAAATACTGTAAAGTTAGTTGAAATAGTACAGTGAGCCTCATGCATAGTATCAAAAAGTGCAGTGGGGCTCATAAATAGTAGTAAATATAATCTGAATAGTAAAATAAATTGGTTTTTTAATTTGGAACCAAACTCACACTCAGTTGCTCAAAACTGAGACTCATTATAAAAAGTATAGTGAAAATGACAAGTTTAATCAATTTAACTATTCTTTTAACACTTGCCTTCATTTATGAACCCAAAACAAAAAAAAAAAAACAAAAACAAACAAACAAACACTTGCCTTCATCTAACCATTCTTACCATTTTCTAAAAGTCAAGCTTGTTTTCACTATAATCTTATCATTTAGCCGTTCTTATAGTGAAAATGATAGTTGTAAAGTTTTTTTTTTTTTTTTTTTTTTTTTTTTGAGAAGAATGATAGTTATAAAGTAAAATTATAAGTTTGTTATAAAAGCTTGAATTATTAAAAAATGATAAATTTAATTATTTAATTATTTTTTAACATTTTCCTTTGTAAACTGAAGTTTAATATGTGGGATATTTTACTTTTTAAATGAGAGGTAAAATAGAGACTATGTTTAAATATAAAGTTAGATATAAGGGTGTTTTCGGTGCGGTGCGATTTTGAACCATTTTTAGCATTTTACTTTGTGGTGTGGTTTAGCTAAAACCATAACTGCACCGCACCTTATTTTTGTGGTCACATGTGCAATGCGGTGCGATTTAAAGTTTAGCCAAAATCATAACCGTACCGCACCTCATTTTTGCGGTCACATGTACGGTATGGTGTATAATGTGCGGTTAGAACAGTTTGAAGTCGGAATATTTTTCAAATTTGGGCTTTTCCTACCCAGTCCAAAACTAATTTTTCCTTTGCTTTGGGTTAAGATTTAAACTATTAAGCTAGTTTTTCTTTATTTTGGGCTGACTTTCCTAGTCAACACTTACTAGGGTTATCAAACTTTTTTTTTTTTTTTTTAAAACTAGGGTTATTAAACTATTAATAATATATTTAATATTAAAATAAATAAATATATTAATATCTAGAGAGGGTGCGGTGTGGTGCGGTTTTCTTATTATAAAACCACAAACTGCATTGCATCATGCTGTGCAGTGCATTGTTACTTGTGATGCAGTATGGTTATGCCATTTTGCAAGCGGTTTTAGTGTGGTTTGATGAACACCTCTCACATTGATATTATGATAAATTACTATTTGTCCCAAAAACTGAAAGGTTAAAATTTTTTTTTTTTGACATTTAACCATTATTTTAATATTAATATTATCAATTAAAATATACTCAAAGAGAATAGTAAAAGGTTTGAACGGTGGGAAGAGAGATTAGTTTGCTTCACATATTTACTTGTTATTCGAATATTCGAACCTCTGTAAGCAAAACTACCCTTCGGTTTACACCAACCTCTATAAGCAATAGACAAATACAATCCTAATAATCTCCATGGACATTGTCATTGAAGCATTCATGCATGGTCATAATTGCCATGGTTTCCCTTGCTAGCTAGGGGCAATATCCTCCATTAATGCACTCCAATTCGAACCCCTCTCCAAGCCTCATTCAATGATTTGAAAATTTCTCACAAACCAAACATAATCTAAGGAAAAACCACAGAATCTTCCTTTTCCCTTCAGTTTTATTTTGGGTCAATTGATGTTGTGTTTGTATTTATCAATTCCCTGAAGGCATTAGCTTCTAAGCACATGCCTCACCTATGAACAATGTTTATGATATATACATAATGTTGTGTGAATTTTTAGTATTTATTCAAAATAATCAACAAGAAGGCTAAAAGCCCAAGATGAGTAAAATCTCTAGATGTGAAGATGTAACGTCTATAAGCTTCCCCAAAGGTAAAGCAAGGAAAAATAAGGCATATTCGTCCAGATAATGGACGAAGTAAAGCCCTTAATACATCAGTCCTACCCATGGATGAGGAAATGCATACATGAATATTTCATGTCAAGCAGGATGCCAACTATAACAATCCAATTATTTGGACGAGAAAAAAGTTAGGCTTATGGATGGAATGTAAAACTAGCTACCAAGTCTAAGGACGAATAAAGCTAAGTAAAAAAGTGTTGCCATCCCCAAAGATGAGCTATACTTATAAAATAACTCGCAAAATTCAAAAGGGTGAATGAATACAACTTCTATCATGGACGAGTCAAGAGTGAAACCAATTGTTTAAAAAAATGAAAAAAAAAAAAAAAATTTCATCCACACAATGATAGAAAGGAAACAAACATTCATAGTTCAAAAAACCCTTGTTGAAATAAAAAGCCCAAAAGACAATTGTTTAGAAGCCCGTCCTAAAAGTATGGACGATATAAAATGTCCTTGGGTTACAATAAAAAGATCCAAAACAATGGATCGAACCAAAAAAAAGAAAAGATAGAAATACTAAGGATAATCTAAATATAAAGGTCTTGTCTTTATGAAGAAGGGGCATTGGAATTGGGGTCGTCCTGAAGTGGCTAGGTAGTAGCGTCGTCTTCCACATTGACGTCCTTAGAGCTATTTTGAAGGAGAGAACTGGTAGCAGCAACCAGGTTGAGTTTAATGGAGCTAAAGTCCACTTCAGGGAAGTTTTCCACAGCATCCATTCTAAAATCCTCAAACCCTGTTGCGTAATTGGCATCCAGAAGATCAGTGTATTGCTTGGACTCCTTGAACTCAGTCACTGCATCTTCTTTAGCCTTGGAAAGAAGAGTACTCAGCTCGTTGTTCTTTTTCTGTAAAAGATCAAGATGAGTATCTTTTTCTACTACATCAATTTTTAACTCCTCAATCAAGTTTTGTAGCTCCGTTGTCTTCTCCTTAGCCTTAGCAACTACCCCAGCCCACTTCTTAGATTCTTCTTTCACCTCCTGAATCCTCGTCTCTAACAAGACCCTCGTCTTGTCCAATCTTGTGGCCTGCCTGGTCGCTGCAATAAATTTTGACATAGCCTAAAAAAAAAAAGAGAGAGATGAAAAATGGATGAATGAAAATGAAAGATAGATGAAAATACATATAATTATATCTTTTAGCAAAGACAAGGAAAAAAGGTGATTACTTACCTTAAAAAGATCATGAACACCAGAATGTTCAAAATCCTTTAAGGACATGTCATAGCAAATATTTATGTCCTCATCTAAAACAGCTTTCTGAAAATGCTCCCAAGCTAAGTCTTCATTTTCAATAATATTTGAAGGGACTCGTTGAGAAGGCTAGGATTTGGCAAGCACAGTCATCTTGGGCGGAGGAGACTTGGATGGAGTAGTCTCAATTGGAGTGGACAAGTCCACGTCATATGTTTTGATGGGCGGTTGAGATGAGGGAAGGTTGGGCTTGACTATTTGGGACGACCCATGCTTGGCCTTTTTGCCTCGTCGGTTAGGGAGATTTCCCAAATCCAGATTTTTAGACAAAGATCTCTTTTTGTCCCCAGCCAATGGACAAGCTTGAGACTGAGTCTCAAGACGATTCTCTTCACCTACAACTTCTTTCTCATTGTTTTCTTTCATTGTTGACATTCCTAAAAGAAAAAAATAATAACAATGAGTGACGAATTATAAATAGATCAGAAAATATGACAGGATGTTCAAATGACCGTTAAATGAAAACTTACTTCTTTGCACCGTGACCTTGTGAGCAATAGCCTTGTTTGATGGTTCAGGACCAAGTTCCCACTTGGCAAGACGTCATAGGGTAACCAAAGAATGAAAATCCCTATCGACGAAAAGACGAGCCCTGTGGACGCGGTCATGGTGAAATTTGCTTAAGGACGGTCGTTTAACACCTGTAAAGCAAATGGTAAACAAGAGTTAGAAACAAATATAAAAAAAAAGTAATAAGTTAAAAGAAAAAGAAAGATGAAAAAGGGGAGGGACGTACTTTCAGGACGAAGGTTCCCTAAGTCCCCAGAGTAAGGGGGAAAGGATCCCTGCCAACATCCACAAGGTTCCCTGCCCAAAAACCGGAGACAAAGATAAACTCTGTCTTCCAATTCCTATTGGACAAGGCCAGGGACTTAATTAATCTACAATCTTTACCCTTAGAAGTGAATTGGCAAAAGCCAAGGAATTGATTTATTTCTGAGGGCTTGTAACAAAAGAGGAACTCGTCCACAGTAAGAGGACAGTCCCCTCCAAATACTTCCCTCCACAAAATTTGCATAGAGATAACTAATCTCCACGCATTAGGATTGAATTGACATATACCTAAACCTAACCTAACCAACAACCCTCTAGCAAATGCATTTAAAGGCAACCTGAGACCCCCCAAGAAATAAGCTTCATAGACGCTTACTCCAAAACGAGGATTGCAACACCATTCCCCACGGACAGGCAACCTGGGGTTAAGCTTGTCTGGGATCTGGTTCCATGCCCTAAGATTAGTAAGCCTTTGCTCAGTCATTTAGAATGAATACCTACTGCGCAACTATAGACAATCTCCTCTTCGTCCGAAGGACTAGACGGAGGGACACTAGATGAGGTGCCAGCTTGAGAACCAGAGGCTTTCCTAAGTTGAACCTAGATAACTTCTAAAGGGAGCCCAGGGACACTAGAAGTATATCCTTCGTCCGTAGAACTCCCCTCACCACTATGACTACTACTACTAGAACCACTATCACTGGATGTATCATAATGCTCGTCTATAGCTTTCTCTGTACTATTACTAGACGAAGAAATAACAGTTTCAGATATTTTTTGGAAGCTAAAAACCTAAAGACTAGAAGGAAGAGAATATCTAGCTCTAGACGAGAGAGGACTATGGACGCAGAGAGACTTCTAGACGAGGCTCTAAACGAAGAATGTCAGGAAGAAAAATTTCAGAAATGTAAAGGGTAGAGAAGGAATTCCGCTATTTAAAGGCAGCTGACCTAAGCACTTAAAACGACACAACCAACCAGGAAATGACACGTGGCTTACCCCTCGAAAAAATAAATTGACAAGACCGATCACCAATAAAATTATGACATGTGGCACATCTAACTGTAGACATTAAATATATATGTCCATGGAAATGATGCCAAGCTACACATTCCCTTAGACGATCCATGTGAACGAGGGGGCAACTAATGGTGTTATAAAAAAGACCAACTTCTAAACTTGTCCATATGTCTCGTCCTAAGGAAAATTTTAATGGAAAGGCACGTTCGTCCAAGGGTAAGCTCGTCTGTCCGTGAAGAAGTAAGGACGAGCACCTTGCCTCCTGAACATGTTCCTCGATGCGACCTCTGTTTTCCTATCAAACTACAAACCGTTCTCCCAATAAACGGTTTGTAGAAAACGGATCTCAAATAATGTAACTTCCATGGCGGTTATGGAAGTTATCTCCAAATCTTCCGAACTCCACAATGGTAGGGGGAATAACTGCCTCAGACAAACACTATAAAAGGGCTCTTCTACAGGAGGTTAAGGTATTCAAACATTTCCATACAAATTGGAATTCTGAAAATACTAACTTTACTATCGGAGGATTCTTGGCCGGTCTTCCCTTGTCTCCTCTGATTTTGTGTTTATCTTTTGAGGACATTCCAAGTCACACTGAGATCATCAACGCCCAAGACATTCAACCTATTGATTTCCTTGTGTTCATCAATATGGTATAAATATCTTGTTTTACAAAGAATCTTTATAGAATTAAAATTCATTATTTATCTGTTCTTCAAAGGTTCTTTAAAATATTCTTCCCTTTTATCCCATCAATGAAAGAAAGTGTTATAGGTAATCAGTTCATCTTTTCTTTTGGAACTTAATTAGTTTTTACCATGTGTGATTTAAGTGGTTCTGATAGCCTAGAGTTTGAGAAGGTATTTGGTATCAAATGATACTATGTCAGCGGTATCAAAATCCAATAAATATTTAAATATTTATTAAGTGTGAGATATATCAGCAAAAAATAACTAATCCACTAATAATTAAAAAAATATGTGTTAATGGATAATTATTTTTGCATACATGTCTCTCATTTATTGAGTTTTGATACAGAATGATGAGGTACAATTTGATATAAAATATTTTTTCTTAGAATTGAGTGGCAAATTGCATAAGCGGGAGAAATTACATGGTCAACACAATAGGTTCATTTTAAAGATTAAATAACTAACTAAAAGGTGAACCAAATTAATGTCATTAATTACGTGTGATGTTACAATATTTTTACTCAATCAAGAAACTGATTTCATTGCCTGTGGTCTTGTTCAATAGCATTTAATTTTCTTCTTTATGTGCTGTGTTTTTGTTTCTTAGAAAACGAGGGAAAAAAAGAGAGAAGAAGAAGAAGTTGGTTCCATTAGACATCATTCGTGACCACTTTAATATAAAAAGCACCTCAAAAAAGTTTAAAGAATGTAGAGTTTCTTTCCTATGGTTCTCAAAGATTTGAATTTCCTATTTCCATCTCTCTCTTTTTTCTTAATTATAAATTTGTACACATACAGGATTTCTTTTTTTTGATAGGTTACGCATACAGGATTTCTTTAGTTTGAACTACTATTCAGATGTTCTTTAATTTGGCAAAATGAGTTCTGCAGGCACTATCCACTATCTACTCTATTAATTTTGATATCTTCCATTACTCATACAGTCAATAAGACAATTTGATGCTCCCCAACTAACAAGGTAACCTCTTCTAAATTCTTCAGACAGCTAATCAGTATATCTTGGCCACAAAAATTTTGGTTCTGGAAGCCGAAGTACGCGACTGATCAAACTCATAATCACCTAATAAACGCGCAGTAAGTTTTCTGTCCACAAAGTTTTGTTGACAAAATGAACAAGTTGGATTACAAATATCAGACATCTGTGCTTAGCAAAGCATTAAATTGGATCCTTAATCAACCTAAAATCTAGAATGATTTTTTGTGTTTTGTTTTTCTAAAAGGCCCCCACCAAATTTGACTGGAAAACTAGTTAGATATTACATGAAGATTCTTTCATTCTGAGAAAAACAAATTAAGTGAATAAGAAAAAAAATAAATCACTGGATGCCAGATTTCCAGTTTTCTTTCGGTAGGTCAGTCTTTTGAAATTTGTTTCTTTCAATTGTTATTTCCTAATGATAGACAGATAGAGCCTAAAAAAGAACTTCGAGAACTAATTGGTTTCACAAATTGGATGTGTGTATTAATTATATATTTTTGGCGTTTAGTGGAAAATTTTAAGACAGTTGCACCTTTTCTCCTAGAAAGTTGGTAAGCCTAATAAGCTATACTATTTTTTGATAGTTATGTACATTATTTGAGATAGAAATATATCATACATAGAAAGAAATTCTACTATTTTTGTATAATTGTACAAGAAGTACGTATATGTAATCATAAATATCTGAGATGCTTGAAGTTTCAAAATATATAATTCCTGCTCTTCAAACATTAGCTGCTTTCTCAATCTATAAAAAGACAAAGGTTAGATTTGATTGTAGTCTGACTACCCAACAAACAACTGCTCAATTTGTTATAGTTTTTCATGGAAGAGATCAAGGATAGATTGCAATTGAACTAATCAAATAATTAGTAGATATAGTCATTGATCTTTAAGGAGACCATGGACGATCTTTTAGAGAATCTTAGCCTATGAAAATAGATTGTTAATAAGATTATAATTAAGTTTGTATTTTTGTTTTCAAGGACCATTAGGTGGTCATCAAAACAAAATTATTTTTCTTGTGTGTTTGAAACATCACGAAGTGTTTCTTGATGCATAAGAAGGAAGATGCAATCATCACACAATGTTCCCAAGATGAGAGGAGCTTATAATAATGCACGTCCGGGGACAAAGTAATGCTGTAAGCTAGTTAATTAAGCAAAGTGTTTTGAATGGATTACTTCAAGTTTTCAACATTAGGGTAAGATAATGGAGGTCAAATCATGCCAATACACATGATTGAGAGATAAGGGCCCGCTGGTATAGCTGGCCTAAACAGAATCTAAGTTCATCAGTCAATATATATGGAGGAATGACTTGAACCAACCAACCATCCGTGTTAATAATCCCCTTAAATAATTATTCTGGGATTTTTTTTTATAGTTTTGTGACTCTGTCATATAATTTGGATTTTGGAGTCGAGCAAGACAAAACTGCATGAATTATGTGAAAACAGCTCTGCATGAATTGTGAGGAGTTAAAACCAACAATACATACGGTTTAGCAGTTTTAGAAAACTGGCTTGAACCTAGCATTTTGGTGAAATGTGTTTTCTACTAAAAAGCTGCAGCAAATAAGGTTAATATACATATGTGTATCAAGGAAAATGCTAAACTGCTGTTACGAAATATACTGCATAATGCTTGTAACTTATGTGACAATAAATTTGATTCGTGTTATTTCAAAACAAAATAAGTAAATGTTATTATTAATTACTTTGTGATTGATGATATATTAGTTTATAAGACTTATATAAAAAAAAAAATTATGATATTACTTAAATTTCTCATCAGACCATTTAAATGAATTACTCTTCAGCAACTGGGTCCTCTTGTAAAACAAAGGAGGAGCTCATATAGACCACAAAATAGGACCAGGATCGTACTGATCATGAACTGCTTAGAGTCCTCATGAACCAGTCATCGCACTGGCACCAGAGTACTCTGTCCAAAGCAAAGACTTCTTCAACTTTAGGGGTGTGTGTTACCGAGTTTAACTTTCCTAATGGAACACATATACATGTAGGTGTTGTTGTGTCCACTGCAATGCAATATTGCAATATCTGGTGAAAAATGCCTTCGTCCTCTATCTTTGTTCTTGAACATGTTTGTGTGTGTGCAATACATCATGGGTTGGTTCCAAATTAAAATAAACACTTTCTCAAAGACTTCTTGCCCAATGACAACACTTACCACATCTAGATGATGATGTGTTTGCACTTAACACAAGTGGGATTTGAATTATCTTACATAATGTCCATGTATACAGTTCAATCTGTATCCTTAAGTACAAATCTTTTATATTATATCAAACGAAGCCAATTATTTTTGAACTTCAAACCAGGTCAACTTGAAGTTATTGTTCCCTCCAACTTGTAGGAGCTCTTCTCCTAGGTAGAATTTTTTTGTCTCTTCTGAAATTGATGTGCCAACTCTTATATACATTGCATCTATCATCATCTGTGCAATCCTAATAAGATACAAATTTTAACCTTAGCATATCAATAAACTAACCTACTTGACAACAATTGATTTGAAATGACTGGTGGCAATATTTATCCCATATTTTAAATTCATGGTTGAAATCTTTTTAGATCCTTTAGTTGAAAATCCACCGAAATTATTAATTAATTATCAATTTATCTCAATTTTGCCTTCCACAAGATTGTGATTATTAACCATAAATCGGCAATTCACCAAAAAAAAAACTCCAAAAGAAAAACCACTGCGGGCCAATTAAGGAAATTTATACTATAAGAAGAGTTTACAAATTATAAAAGTAAAAAATAAAATCTTTGTAACTAGACTCTATAACCCAAATGCCCCATAGATAACTCATTGATGTCATCATGGCAATTTAATTTAGAACCGTTAAATGTCTTCTTCTATGAATCCTTTCACAAACGACATCTATGTTTCACAAATTAGAACTTGTGGAGTATTTCAAGGCATCGCCTTGAAGATTTTGTGAACGTTTGGATAGCACAAACGTCCAGCGTTTGTGCGTCCAGCGTTTTACTCGTGGGTCCCGTGCACTGTTCACAGGACCCACAAATCTCTTTTTCAATCAAAATTTCATTAAAAATGGGTCCTACGATACTATTCACACATTTAAAAAATATTTTACTATAGTGTTTTTAGTTTTCAGTTTTCAACAATAAGCATGATCCAAACAGACTCCTAATCTACAGTGAAGCCATTGGAAAAATGAACTTGGTTTTTCAAAAACTTGGACCATAAGTGCGTAATTTTTTCATTAAATCACAAGGGAAGAAAGTAAGGATTTCTCTCTCTCAAGCTTTGGAATTTGCAGCCTATCTAGTTCTAGAAAAATCGTGTTTATAGTTTTTTAAATAGGTGTTTACAGGTAAGGTTTGAAAGACATTACAAACTAAATCAAAATAGGATTTGAAAAACTTGATTCTATGACTCTCCCCAAGCAAAAGTTAGGTGAGACTATATTTAAGTGACTAGCTTGAGCCCACGTTTTCCATCTCACTTGAGCAAGATTTGGTCTTGCTCGAGTGAGCCTTTTTCAGATTGAGTAAGACTTATGTACAGTACTCAGATGTTGTTTTTTAGGTTCAATTTTTAAGATTCTGCCATATAGATTTTTCTTATAGGATGAAAGTGTATTTTTTAGTTAAGTAGTTACATAGCTAAATCTTAAGAGAAGAACATAATAAACAACACCTAAGGTACTATATCTAAGTTTTCTCATTTCTAATTATTGCTATTTTTTTTTAAATTCTAAAACAACATTTTTTAACCCACTTTTACAAATTAAATGACAAAATACATCAATATGATTACAATTAATGTCATGGAATAGACAAATACTAAAACCCTAACATGAAAAATTTCAATTGATCTATTACACTCACTGTAATTTACTCATATTGCTTTGCATCTATTAGACCTCTATCTTACGAATCCAACATTTTCAGAGCTTTAAGGTCATATAGTGCTTTTTTTTCTTTCTTTTTTTCAAATTTTGATAAACATCTTGCTTAAAGAGAACATGTACTAAGGATCCTCTATATTTCAAGTAATGTCCATTTTATGATTCAAATTTTATTTTATGAATCTAATTTTTATATTATATATATTTATTATAATTATTAAAGTAACTGGATGTGATTAGTGGGGGTAAGTGATGGATCTAAATAAACATGATTTTATTCTAATAAAAAAAACAAAACAAAAGTAGTGCCTTAACACCTCCCCCATCCACCCCCTCCCCCCCCCCCCCCCCCGGGCCCGCCAAAAAAAAAGGGTTAAGTCTCGTATGTATTACAATTAACAATGATAAGAATTGAGATTAACAAAAAAAAAAAAAAAAACCCAATGATAAGAAAATCTTTATTCATAAATCTCGGCTTGTTACTGGTTTAGCCAGACAAGGCAAGTGGAGAGAATGTGACCTCTGACCTCTGATAATTGGTGTCACTGTGTCAGGTTTATTTCACAGGATAGCTCGTTGGTAATAAACCTGCTTATATTTCTTGCACCAATTTAGGGAGCGACTAAAAAACCTGTGTAGACAAACAGTAAAAAGCGTGGAAGCTACAGTTTAGTGATAGTTGTAACATCACACTGTTGCTGTTATTATTATTATCTCTTGATGAAGAAGAACTTTTATAGTTTTATTCAAACCTGCTCTTGCACAGTTATCATTATTAATAATTATCGAGTAATATTTTTTATAAACTGTATATTATTAGTGCTACTATATTGGATCTTTTTTACACTTCTTTTGATGGGATTGTGGGGTTGCCCACTGGTTTTTATCGCTTAGGAAAAGACTTGTGAGTTGTGAGGAGCTGTCTCCTTTTTGGTATGCCTTGCCCTTCCCTTTCTTCCAAGCAAAAGACGTGCAAACAAGGTCATGAACAGCGATTTTTCCGAAAGAAATAGAAGAAGAATGGTGGAAGTGAAAAAGGGTACTCGATCTCTCACATGGGGTCGCTCGTATTATTGTTACATACATATCATGTACAACACGAGAGAGAGAGAGAGATATATAGAGCCCTGCAGTCTTAGAAAGGCAAAAATGACGACCTACTCTTCTAAAAATATCAAGATAAGGCTGTTTTAAGAACTGTAGCACTGTGGGGTTTTGGACCCCTAGTATTTTGATATTGTGCTACCAAACAAAGCATAAGCAGACAAATTTTTGAAAGAGAGAGAAAACGGTGGTTTTGGGAGATAACCCTAAAACCCCATGTTTGATATTGTGGGCTGCCAAGCCGTATGATTTGTGTCTGAAAATTGAGAGAGAGATAGAGAGAGAGCTAGAAAGAGAAAAACTGCTTTTTGAGAAATGAGAAAACCGCTTTGTGTCGGGATGGTGGGGTGTGTCCACCGCGGTTTTCTCATACGACCAATAATCCCAACTTGCCTGTGATTCTCGTGGTCCCTTCATGTCTTTTTTCTTTGATTTGCTTCTCATTTCTCTCTTTGATCCTAATTATCATTTAGCTATGTATGTGACAAATCATATTGACAACAAGGCATGTACCCAATTTGTTTGTGTAATGAGATTTATAAGTGCCAAATGATTTAATTATAATGTAACAAGATAATTATCGTGAGAATCGCTGATATCGTTAACATCTTTTTTAATTACAAATAATTATAATGAAAATTGCTGACATCGATAACAGCGCTAACACCTAAATGATTTAATTATAATATAACGACATAATTATCGTGAGAATCGCTGATAGCGTTAACACCTTCTTTAATCACAAATAATCATAATGAGAATTGCTAACATAGCTGACAGCACTAACACCTTATTTAATTATAAATAATCTTAATAAGTAGACTTATAATTCTCAACTTAAGCATTTATTTATGAGAATAATTGGATACACCAAAACAAAAATTGGATTCTAGCTAAAATATTTTGAATGAGTTAATTGATTCCAAGATAAATCAAATAAAACACTCTAATATAGACTAAAGTTATGGGTCATAAATATATAATTTAATTGATTCAACTATTAGTGTTATATTATATCTTACATAGAGATAATATAAAGAAAATAAATAGTTGATAACTTGATATACATAAGAGATTCGTATTGTTGAGATCCATTTGTCAACAAAACTAGAAACTTTTTGCTTTTTGCCAAATATAAGACAAAAGATATAATTTTTTTTGTAACTTTTGTACTAAACATATAACAAAAAGATGAAAATTAGCTCATAACATGAGAATCATTGACATTGCTAACACATTTTTTCATCATAAATAATCATAATGAGTAGACTCATAATTCTCAACTTGAGCATTTATTTACTAGAAGAATTGGATTCACCAAAACAAAAATTGGATTCTAGATAAAATATTTTGAATGAGTTAATTGATTCCAAGATGAATCAAATAAAACACTCTAATGTAGGCTTAAGTTGTGGGTCATAAATAATTTAATTGTTTCAACTGTTAGGTTTTATATTATATCTTACATCAAGAAAATAAATAGTTGATACTGGATATACATAAGTGATTCGTTTGTCAACCAAATTAGAAGCTTTTACTTTTTGCTAAATACAAGGCAAAAAGTACAAGTTTTGGTAACTTTTGTACTAAATGTATGGCAAAAAGATCAAAAATAGCTTATTTTCAAAAAAAAAAAAAACTAATTTTGGTAAATTAAACCTGAGACAAAAAGCTAAAATTTGTTTAGCAAACAGACTCTATATATATAAATGAGTACAAAATTAAATGCTTATTATGTGTCTCTCCTAGCGTTATTAGTGAAGAAAATTCAATTCAAGATACTCTAATGAAAATGTTTTTGTTAATCATGAAAAATATGATTCTACCATATATAGGAAATTGATAACATCATCGAAATGAATTTGATATTTTCTTATATATCCTTATAATTATATTACCAAAATTTCTCTTTTGTGAGATTTAGATCCGGAGATCGAACCCTTATTTATACATAACAAGAAAAACTCTACTCATCTTGAGATATACTATACGTACATGACAAGTTAAATTACTCATTTTATTATTAGTAACATCCAAAGAACAAAGAACTTTTCTTATACAAATCAACAAAACCAAAAAATAAAAATAAAAAGCTTTGAAAGCAGTCAAATAGTAACAGTACAAACAATGTGGCAAACAAAAAAGCACATCATACGGAGGTTCCATCGAAAATTCTAGCTTAACACACGTGAACAAGTAGCTTTGAAAAATAATGCTCGAACAAGAAACTGCCAACCGATCTTACTGTTGCTAATCATATAAATATTATAAATGTACCCATATGATTGCATTTTCTCTCTATCAAGCATAATGCAATTATTCCTTTCTTTCTTCTTTCATGAAAATTAATCATAAACTTACCACCATTATGAACCGAAATAATTTTTTTTAGGGAAAAAAGAAGAAGGTGAAGATGAAGATGAATGTACAAGTTGACCCCACTACTTAACATTGACAAAATTATTAAATTACTAAATTTTTATCGTTATTCAAGAAAGATTAAAAAAAAAAAAACGAAAGAAAGAAGAAGATAGGATTGGACCAGAAAATGCCGAGCTAGAAATGAATTATGCAAAATTGGAGATCATAAAATAATAAATTATGGACCATAAAGTGGTTTGGTGCCGAACTGGTCAGTTTTTGTTCATCCTGGTTTTTTTATTTTTTTGGGGTCGGTTTCGGAAATCCGCCCTTTGTTTTTAGTTTCGTCCACGAACGAACCAACCCAACACGGCAACACACAATCCCGAAACGAGATTCACGTGTTTCGGTAAAATTCGCACTCGCGATTTCTGAGGAGATTCCCAAATTCTGTAGCTTTGATCGACACGTGTGGAGCTGCACACAAAAGGCCGGCACCAATATTTTATGAGTTGCTTCCCTCCTGGTACAGAAATTCACGTGCAGGTTTCAGATTATTTTTACTCATCTACCTTAAAGACGTTTCTTTAAAAAAAAAAAAAATTCTACCTTAAAAGGCTGTTTGGTAAAATATTTCAAACCCTCATTTTTAGTTTTTAAATAATATTATACATAATTTTACATATTTTTTCATTCATACGTATTTTAAAAAATTAGGCTGTTTGGTAAGACATTTCAAACCCTTATTTTTAGTTTTTAAATAATATTATACATATTTTTACACATTTTTTTACTTATACGTATTTCAAAAAATTACAAACAACATTACTCAAACTCCTTTACTAAACGAACTTAATCCTTTAAAAAACAGTTTCTTCTTAACAATGCATTTGCTTGTAACCTTTCCATAACTAGTAAAGGAGAGAAAAATTGCATTACTATGATACTAGCTATCTTTACCCATACCAAATCGCACATTACTATCTTCCATTAGGTTTTTTTTTTTTTTTTTCCTCTTTATTTTATTTTCACCCCTTCCATCCTCAGTTAAGAAACAAACAAAAAAAACACCACCCATCCATGACAAACTTTCTTGTTTTAAAAGGTAGATAATGGGAAAGAGAGGTGGGATTCCAATCATTGACATAACACCATAAAATAAAATAAAAACTGAGTTATCACTTGAATCTCACTATGACAAACTAATTAAGTTACCTTAGCTAGTCAAATATGGATAAAAAAAATGAAAAAAAAAATGTAAATTAGAAATTACAGGATTGAGTCATCATCTAGCTATTGGATATATAGAGGTTTTATCCATATGAAACATGCATGTCATTCTTGTTAGGTGGATTTTATCTATAGTTAGAGTATCCGCATGCATCAATGGATGTAATTTTTTTTTTTTTTTTTTACAAAAAAAAAAAAAATACTTTTTTCTATTTTACGCGCCTACTTTTACAAAACACCCACATCAATTTGTCTATTTTACACACTCTTTTATTTAAATAATATTTTTCTATTATTTCACTCGTACCCATAGCCCACCAACTTTAACACACGCCAACATATAAGTAAAAGAGTTCAATCTAAAGGGAAAGTGAAGAGAGAGAGAGTTCAAGTATGTGGAGAGAGAAAAAATAATAAAATATAAAATGCAAATAAACAATAACCATGTAAATATCCACAGTTACTGTAGCAATTTTGGATATTTAGACAACTTTGACTTGATTGATGTGGAAGACTTTTGGAGCAAAACGTGTAAAATTTGTTACTTTTTGTATTTTGCAAAGTTTTACAAAGGGTGGTGTGATTGCTCTTAAGGAATTAATTTGGAAATTTGTAGTCACTAACAAATATGAGTATCTTAGAAGTCGTTTTTTTTTTTATAGAGATCTTACGATGTCGTGATCAAATCTCATACATGATAAAATATTTATCTTTATTTTTATTTTTTTTTTTTGGTGGTATCAAGCTTGCGCTCCTTATAAATTTTAAGCGATTATTCATACCTAATATGACTTTTTTTCTTCCATTATTATTATTTTTTTTGACACGATAAATAGGGCATGCTACACAATGAAAAGATAAACTAAAAAATGAACAGTAACCATGTAAATATCCATGGTTACTGTAGCAATTTTGGATATTTAGACAACTTTGGCTTGATTGATGTGGAAGACTTTTGGAGCAAAACGTGTAAAATTTGTTACTTTCTGTATTTTGCAAAGTTTTACAAAGGGTGATATGATTGCTCTTAAGGGATTAATTTGGAAATTTGTAGTCACTAACAAATATGAGTATCTTAGAAGTCGTTATTTTTTTATAGAGATCTTACGATGTCGTGATCGAATCTCATACATGATAATTTTTTTTTTTTTTTTTTTTTTGTGGTATCAAGCTTGCACTCCTTATAAATTTTAAGCGATTATTCATACCTAATATGACTTTTTTCTTCCATTATTATTTTTTTTTTTGACAAGATAAATAGGGCATGCTACACAATGAAAATATAAACTAGAAAATGAACAGTAACCATGTAAAATGTAAATATCCATGGTTACTGTAGCAACTTTGGATATTTAGACAACTTTGGCTTGATTGATGTGGACGACTTTTGGAGCAAAACGTGTAAAATTTGTTACTTTTTGTATTTTGCAAAGTTTTACAAAGGGTGGTGTGATTGCTCTTAAGGGATTAATTTGGAAATTTGTAGTCACTAACAAATATGAGTATCTTAGAAGTCGTTATTTTTTTATAGAGATCTTACGATGTTGTGATCGAATCTCATACATGATAAAATATTTATCTTTTTTCTTTCTTTTTCTTTTTTGTGGTATCAAGCTTGTGCTCCTTATAAATTTTAAGTGATTATTCATACCTAATATGACTTTTTTTCTTCCATTATTTTTTTTTTTTGACAAGATAAATAGGGCATGCTACACAATGAAAAGATAAACTAGATATTGTTTGTGCTAAATGTAAACCCTAAGCATCACAGGGTAGATATCAGTCTAGCTAAATGCAAATCCTAAAATCCATTAGTGGCTTCTTATTTAATTGACAAGAAAGAACTCGAAATCTACCATATAAAAGGAAATAAATAGATAACAATTTTATTGAAAGTTTATTTTCTTTTTTGCTTCATAACTAAAGGGGCAATATAAAAGTTTTAGAAAATTTATATTTCAAGTAAATATATTATAATTAATGCCCTACAATCTAAGGATTTGGTTTTCATTAGCAAAGTCTTACAAACACCAAAAACCATGGAAATAAAAGTTTAAATTTTATAATTATGAAAAGTAATAAGAAAAATATCAAAAATATACAAGCGATAAAAATAGGCTCTTGTAATAGATCCCTCCCTTTGAAAAAATAAAATCCTATGAATTAATTTTCGGATTTGGAACTTTTCCTGCCAAGAGAACAAATAATTTTGAATACTTTGATCTATTTATCTTCTTTCCATAGTTGCAACTAATCAATTAATCTAATAAAGCAACTTGTGATGAAATTTTACATGGCCTTTAAGTAATTGGAAAGATTCACTAAATAAGAATTGACAGTTCGATAAAATATTTCAACCCAATATATAAAATTGGAGAATTCTCTTTGTGGGGCCCAGCAATTCGTGGACCAGGCCCATTTGCCCTTAGAAAGTCCGAGGGCCCAATCCGAGGAGAACTGTGGCCCAAGCTCCATGACACCGAGCACGGACCAATTTTTGGGAGGCAGCCGAGGACAGTCTAGTCCTCGGCAGGCCCATAATCCGCCCAGAATAAAGGGATAAATTCGTAAGGAAATCCAAAATACCTTGGGGCGATTACCCTAAATACCCTTCTGGATAAGGCCCAATGCCTGGCAGAACCGTACTCTACAGCTTTATCAAGTCATCCCCAACAATTCCGGGATTAGACTGATGGGACCAATGTCAGTATTTGTAAAGACTGACCCTACACGTGGACGAAGGACATCGAACGCACACTAGTATAAAAAGAGAAGTAAGTGAATCTAGCAAGGGAGAGGAAAAAAGGAGACTTCATGAGGAAGATCGCCGGAACGATCCATGCACAGAACAGAGAAAGTCCTCCGTTGGACAGCCGGAAAGGACCACAAGGGTCCTCGGATCAAGTCCGAGGAGCCCATTCTCAGAGGTGGCAGTATGGCGGGGCTTTAAACGTTTAGGCCCAGTCCATTTTCCACAGGGATCTTTCTGAAATCCAGACCGGACCATCCCCCCGTGACCAAGCCCAAGCTTTTCAAGCCCACTCTCTACAAATCGTATTGTGAGGGATCTCTCCCGCGTGAACCCAAAAATGTCACTGGGCCGCGCAGGAATCGTGTCCTTACAATTGGCGCCGTCTGTGGGAAGCATGCGCGCTTGGCGCAGGTGGCGGTAGAGTCAACTCTCTACTAAGCAAAAATTCACGGAGCTTCCTCCGTCTCCTTTGACGTGCAGCTGTTGTTCCGACATAAACTTCTGCTAGGGGCTACTCCTTGCAGCGCCCATGGCATAGGCAGCCCTAGGGGCTCTTGGCCTCAAGCCGGCTCTCCCCGCCCTGATCTAGGGGCTTACATCCGAAAAACAAACCAAACACAAAAAAAAAAATCTCACAAGCTTTGGACAGAACCAAGGTCTTGCATGGTCCTCGGACTCAAACCTATGGGGAAACCAAGTACAGGAGATGGAAATCAAAAGTTTTGGACAGAACCAAGGCCTTGCATGGTCCACGGACTCAAGCCTATGGGGAAACCAAACACAAAAAAAAAACAAATCTCAAAAGCTTTGGACAAAACCAAGGTCTTGCATGGTCCACGGACTCAAGCCTGTGGGGAAACCAAGCACACAAAAAAAAAACAAATCTCACAAGCTTTGGACAGAACCAAGGTCTTGCATGGTCCTCGGACTCAAACCTATGGGGAAACCAAGTACAGGAGATGGAAGTCAAAAGTTTTGGACAGAACCAAGGCCTTGCATGGTCCACGGACTCAAGCCTATGGGGAAACCAAACACAAAAAAAACAAATCTCAAAAGCTTTGGACAGAACCAAGGTCTTGCATGGTCCACGGACTCAAGCCTGTGGGGAAACCAAGCACACAAAAAAAAAACAAATCTCACAAGCTTTGGACAGAACCAAGGTCTTGCATGGTCCTCGGACTCAAACCTATGGGGAAACCAAGTACAGGAGATGGAAGTCAAAAGTTTTGGACAGAACCAAGGCCTTGCATGGTCCACGGACTCAAGCCTGTGGGGAAACCAAACACAAAAAAATAAATCTCGTAAGTTTTGGACAGAACCAAGGTCTTGCATGGTCCTCGGACTCAAACCTATGGGGAAACCAAGTACAAGAGATGAAAATCAAAAGCTTTGGACAGAACCAAGGTCTTGCATGGTCCACGGACTCAAGCCTGTGGGGAAACCAAGCACAAAAAAAAAAAATCTCACAAGTTTTGGACAGAACCAAGGTCTTGCATGGTCCTCGGACTCAAACCTATGGGGAAACCAAGTACAAGAGATGAAAATCAAAAGCTTTGGACAGAACCAAGGTCTTGCATGGTCCACGGACTCAAGCCTGTGGGGAAACCAAGCACAAAAAAAAAACAAATCTCACAAGCTTTGGACAGAACCAAGGTCTTGCATGGTCCTCGGACTCAAACCTATGGGGAAACCAAGTACAAGAGATGAAAATCAAAAGCTTTGGACAGAACCAAGGTCTTGCATGGTCCACGGACTCAAGCCTGTGGGGAAACCAAGCACAAAAAAAAAAACAAATCTCACAAGCTTTGGACAGAACCAAGGTCTTGCATGGTCCTCGGACTCAAACCTATGGGGAAACCAAGTACAAGAGATGAAAACCAAAAGTTTTGGACAGAACCAAGGCCTTGCATGGTCCACGGACTCAAGCCTGTGGGGAAACCAAACACAAAAAAAAAAAATATAAATCAAAAGTTTTGGACAGAACCAAGGTCTTGCATGGCCCTCGGACTCAAACCTATGGGGAAACCAAGTACAAGAAATGAAAACCAAAAGTTTTGGACAGAACCAAGGCCTTGCATGGTCCACGGACTCAAGCCTGTGGGGAAACCAAACACAAAAAAAAATAAATCTCGTAAGTTTTGGACAGAACCAAGGTCTTGCATGGTCCTCGGACTCAAACCTATGGGGAAACCAAGTACAAGAGATAAACATCACAAGTTTCGGACGGAACCAAGGTCTTGTATGGTCCTTGGACTCAAACCTATGGGAAAACCAACTACTCGTAAGGAAAAACTACATTACGTAGAATTTGGATTTATCTGAGGAAAGCTCCCCACTCGCCATTGGGTCAGTTCCCAAACTGCGGGGATTCGCAAGTCTGCTCTTAGATCTGCAGCACCAAGGGAATCGATGCGACGTAGGGCAATACGTCACCTGAGAAACAATTTGAGTTCTTTACCCTCCGTCAACTCCTCGGACAGTACTCTCATACTTATCACAGAATATTCAGTTGTTATTTTTGCTAGTTTCCTGAGTTAAACCTGCTATGAGTTATCGCCGTAAGGTTTGGTAGTGTCGGTACATTAGAACTGATTGGATTATGTTTCAAAACTTCCTGCTCTAAGTATCATTGAAGAAACAGACACAGGGAGCACACCCTTCCACAAAATAATGTTGCAAAAAGAGTAGTATTCAAAATAAGTAGGCAAAATTTCCTTTCTTATTAAAACAAAGAAACAGTACAGCATACAACAAAAAGCTGAAATCAACTTATGATAAAACTTGCTACATGATAGAAAGGAAAGTTACAAGGAAGCAAGAGAAGGCCGAGGAGGTAGCACAGACGAGAATTGGGCTACTGCTTCGAGGCCTTGACCCTTCCCCCATGCTTTCGCATGCCCATAGCTCCGGCAGCAAAGGAGCCCAACTTGAGCCTCACGCCGCAGTGGGGAGGATGCAGGTAGCACAGAGGAGAGGTTGGCTACTGCCTCAAGACCTCGTTTCATCCTCAACGCTTTCACGTGCCCGAAACTCAGGCAGCAAAAGAACCTGACCTCAGGCTAACACCATCTACAAAGAAGATGCAGGGAGCCGAAAGTTGGGAAGCCCCCGCAGAAATTTGCCGGCTGCCAGGTAGACAGTGCTGATGGTGGAAATTCTTTCTTCGGATATACCAAAAATCTGGCATGACCAGAACCTGCTTTGGATTTTGACTAAAAGCGTGGGAAACACCCTCTCCCCTCTGTCATAAGGGAATATTTCTTTGAATCTATGCCTTCGTTGCCCGTATATCACTCTTCTGAGCTTGAGGAGAACGTGGCGCCTTTGCGGCGGAGAGAGTTTTTCTTCCCCGACCCTCGTCTCAAACATGACTTGCTGCGGGAGGAAGCTGAAGGATGAGACTAAGGAGCTGGTGCCTAGGCAAAGAAACTTGCTCTCTAATTTATTTGAGGAGATAGGGTGGTGGCATTTAATTAGCGCAGCTTCCCGAGGAACGCTACAGACAAAACGTCTCCAGCTCGACTTCCAACAAACCTCTGCAACGACAAGACTAAAGGAGTCTCGTCGAGGTGCACCTCGAACATCGGGACACCCAGAAGTACCGCGTGGCCAAAGATTATGGAAATATCTCATGATCCGTGGGCCTAGTAAATTCGCGGCCCATGCCCTTGCTACATGATGGCCCACGGACTACGGCCCACGCCGGGTAATAACTAATGTCGAGGACAACCTCCTGCCCGGCCGCGTACGGGATACCTAAGGAGAGGGAATAAAACAAAACCAAGGCCTTGCATGGTCCTCGGACTCAAGCCTATGGGGAAACAAAGTATAAAAATTA
The DNA here is from genome assembly GCF_001633185.2 of Quercus lobata. Taxonomy (NCBI): domain Eukaryota; kingdom Viridiplantae; phylum Streptophyta; class Magnoliopsida; order Fagales; family Fagaceae; genus Quercus; species Quercus lobata. Next base: position 40,054,853 of record NC_044915.1, read on the forward strand.
TTATTATTACAAGTTATGGACTGAACCAAGGCCTTGCATGGTCCTCGGACTCAAGCCTATGGGGAAACCAAGTATAAAAATTATTATTATTACAAGTTATGGACTGAACCAAGGCCTTGCATGGTCCTCGGACTCAAGCCTATGGGGAAACCAAGTATAAAAATTATTATTATTACAAGTTATGGACTGAACCAAGGCCTTGCATGGTCCTCGGACTCAAGCCTATGGGGAAACCAAGTATAAAAATTATTATTATTACAAGTTATGGACTGAACCAAGGCCTTGCATGGTCCTCGGACTCAAGCCTATGGGGAAACCAAGTATAAAAATTATTATCATTACAAGTTATGGACTGAACCAAGGCCTTGCATGGTCCTCGGACTCATGGGGAAACCAAGTATGTTATGGACTGAACCAAGCCTTGCATGGTCCTCGGACTCAAGCCTATGGGGAAACCAAGTATAAAAATTATTATCATTACAAGTTATGGACTGAACCAAGGCCTTGCATGGTCCTCGGACTCAAGCCTATGGGGAAACCAAGTATAAAAATTATTATTATTACAAGTTATGGACTGAACCAAGGATGGTCCTCACTCAAGCCTATGGGGAAACCACAAGCTTTGCATGGTCCTCGGACTCAAGCCTATGGGGAAACCAAGTATAAAAATTATTATTATTACAAGTTATGGACTGAACCAAGGCCTTGCATGGTCCTCGGACTCAAGCCTATGGGGAAACCAAGTATAAAAATTATTATTATTACAAGTTATGGACTGAACCAAGGCCTTGCATGGTCCTCGGACTCAAGCCTATGGGGAAACCAAGTATAAAAATTATTATTATTACAAGTTATGGACTGAACCAAGGCCTTGCATGGTCCTCGGACTCAAGCCTATGGGGAAACCAAGTATAAAAATTATTATTATTACGAGTTTTGGATAGAATCGAGGCCTTGTATGGTCCTCGGACCCAAACGCGGCATCAAGCCTCCAGTTCTCTCCTCGGCCAGCATGGGTAATCATTACTTTTCACTGGTCGGCCTTATTGGGCCAAACACTTATATTAGAGTTATGGCAACATCTTTTTATTATCAAGTATTTTGGTCTTAGTTGTCATCGGTTTAGATACTTTCTCATTGAGCCGAGCAGCATTTACCAATATACAAAAACATAAACGGAATATGCAAAATGAAATAATAAACACTTTTATTAATATAAGAGATTATTACAATGTACGAAAAAAGGCTCAAACAAGCCTATACAAAAGGAGAACTGCTGAAGCAACGATAACACTCGCAGTACAGAGAAGTAAACAGTCAGGCTTCTTCTAAAACTCATCTTCAAGGTCTCTTCAGTCTCTGCCTCAACATTGCTCATATCATGACAAGAACCTTCTTCGGAAAAGGATGAAGGACAAGGAAGAAGAAGTGAAAGAGAAGGAAGAAGAATTGAAGGAGAAGGAAATAGTAAGGAAGAAATCAATGAAGAAGATGGAGGAGATGAAGGAGGAAGATGGAGGACATGAGTAAAGAAGGAGGAGAAGAAGAGAGAAGGGATGAAAAGAAAGAAAAGGAGTAAAAGAGGGAAAAGGGAAGGCACCAGGGCGGAACTGATGCTGGGAAGACTATAAGAGGAAAGCGGAGGAGGGCACCAAGGAGCAAAAGAGGGAGAAGCAGAAGCACTTAACCCCTGCCTCAGCCCTGACTCCTAACACGTTGGTGCCATATTAGGTATGCTCATGAGGAGCCGGGTGGTGCTGGTCTTGGTTGTTCTCGACTCAGTCACGCCGAGAGTTCGACACGACGAGTCCCTGCTTCGGATTTTGGCTGAAAGAGAGGCGAGACAGATCTTAAGTCTTCGCCACCCTTGCCCTGATCGAGCCATTTCAAGCTTTATCAGAATATGGTGTCTAGAGGAGGGGCATGATTTCTTCATCATTTGGTGCGATCTCAGAAGAATAGAAGGGAGTTAGTACGAAAGTGATGGCCTCCTGCTTGCCTTCTTATAGGAAGAGCAGAACGGATGGCATTAAATGCATTCAACCTTCCCAAAGAATCTGGAGAAAAAAGAGGCGTCCGTTCCACTTCTCCACCTTATCAAATGAGCCGCCGGATATAAATGAGCCTCATTAAGGGGAATTCATTAAGGGCGCGTCTGGGACATCCAAGCGGCAGGAGCAGATTCCGAGCGGATTAAAAGGAATCCCTCAAAAACTGCCTAACTTCCTGAGAAACCGCTCACATAAATGCGGGATCAAGCTAAATGGGCCATATTAAGGGCCCGGGTTTGCCAAAACCCTCCTTTCCAATCCGGAATTCGGATAGAAGGGTTTTGAGGGGCTATTGTGGGGCCCAGCAATTCGTGGACCAGGCCCATTTGCCCTTAGAAAGTCCGAGGGCCCAATCCGAGGAGAACTGTGGCCCAAGCTCCATGACGCCGAGCACGGACCAATTTTTGGGAGGCAGCCGAGGACAGTCTAGTCCTCGGCAGGCCCATAATCCGCCCAGAATAAAGGGATAAATTCGTAAGGAAATCCAAAATACCTTGGGGCGATTACCCTAAATACCCTTCTAGATAAGGCCCAATGCCTGGCAGAACCGTACTCTACAGCTTTATCAAGTCATCCCCAACAATTCCGGGATTAGACTAATGGGACCAATGTCAGTATTTGTAAAGACTGACCCTACACGTGGACGAAGGACATCGAACGCACACTAGTATAAAAAGAGAAGTAAGTGAATCTAGCAAGGGAGAGGAAAAAAGGAGACTTCATGAGGAAGATCGCCGGAACGATCCATGCACAGAACAGAGAAAGTCCTCCGTTGGACAGCCGGAAAGGACCACAAGGGTCCTCGGATCAAGTCCGAGGAGCCCATTCTCAGAGGTGGCAGTATGGCGGGGCTTTAAACGTTTAGGCCCAGTCCATTTTCCACAGGGATCTTTCTGAAATCCAGACCGGACCATCCCCCCGTGACCAAGCCCAAGCTTTTCAAGCCCACTCTCTACAAATCGTATTGTGAGGGATCTCTCCCGCGTGAACCCAAAAATGTCACTGGGCCGCGCAGGAATCGTGTCCTTACACTCTTCATTTCAAGTCCTATCAATTTCATTCATTACATAATTCAAATTAAACTGAAAAAAAAAAACAAAAAAAAAAACCCAAAAAACAAAAGGTATATAAACTGCCACACGGCCCACACCATTTAAAGTTTTAAATAGTCACGTGGTAGTTTGTACACTATTACTCTCTAAAATAGACTATGAACCATGAAATGGAGGAAATAGAGAAGATCATGTTTCACAAAATCAATTGGATTGTCATTGACAACCATCTAGTTGATTTCAAAGTCGCCTTCCTTAATCGTTTTCACAATTTTGATTTCAACATCATGTTCTATAAAATAGGATCTTCATCAATTTTCTCAAAAATAACTGTATTCGTAATTTCTTTTTTGACTTCCACATAATCTTCAAGAAAGATATTCTATTCAACACACAATTTTTTAACTTGTGCCTCTTGTTGATCTTCTTTAAAATCGACTCTATCATCAACTTGTTTTGAAACTTCTTTAGGTTGCGTTTGGATTGGGCGTTTTTTGCCCAATCCGCGTTTGCGTTTTTCTTTTTTTTTTTTTTTTTTTTTTTTTCACGCGATTTTCCCACAAGCGGCTACTGTTCATGCACTGTTCAATGAACAGTAGCCGCAAACTTTGACTTTTCAAATTTTTTTGGACCAATCACAGCACATCGTGTACTGTTCACGGACCCACAAATTTCACTTTTCAGCAACTTTTTCATTAAAAATGGGTCCCACGATACTATTCACACATTTAAAAATTATTTCGCTACAGTGTTTTTCAGTTTTCAGTTTCAGTTTTCAGTTTTCAGTTTTCAGCGGTATCCAAACGCACCCTTAGTTTCAAAATTTGGATTCACATACTCAACCTTTGAATTGGTATCTTCTCAATGTACTTGAAAGATAAAGCTCAAGCTATTAGCTAGTCCTCGTATATTAATTTAGACGCTTAAGATCATCACTTATAATCTTATATAACACAAAATTTTATAATAGTCAAGAGCAATGAAAAAATTAACGACGATTTTTTTTCATGGTTGGCCATGAGGAAATTCTACGCTTATCTTTGCATTATGAAATACTTAATATTATTCCATAAATTGACTGCATTACTCACAAACTTGCACCGTGAAATCTTCAAGAATCTTTGCGTTAGCAAAATACTCTTCAAGATTCAAGATCCAATCTATGAAATTTTATTTGTATGATATGCCGCTAAAGCATGGAATATCATTAAATTTAAGAATGTGAAGATTGTTGATTAATAGATCGACCATGAGCATAATCTCTGGCACGACCATCCCCTCCGTTTTCACGACCTTATTTGGCATTCAATCTAATGCATAAACTACACAAATCGCAAAAACTGAACCAAAACTGCCTGCAAAATGACATAATTGCACCGCGCCACACATAATAGTGCACCGCACCGCATGGTGTAATGCGGTTTGCGGTTTTATAATAAGAAAACCGCACAAACTACACTGCACCGCACCCTCTCTATATATTAATATATTTATTTATTTTTAATATTAAATATATTATTAAAAGTTTAATAACTCTAGTTTTCAACAAAAAAAAAAAAAAAAAAAGTTTGATAACCCTAACAAGTGTTGACTAGGAAAGTCAGCCTAAAATAAAGAAAAACTAGTTCAATAGTTTAAAACTTGGCCTAAAACAAATGGAAAAATTAGTTTTAGGTTGGGTAGGAAAAGCCCAAAATTTGAAAAATATAACGACTTCAAACCATTCAAACCACATCTTATATATAGCACTGCACATATGACCGTAAAAATGAGGTGCAATGCGATTATGGTTTTAGTTAAATTCTAAACTGCACTGCACCATACATGTAACTACAAAAATAAAGTACGTTCAGTTATAATTTTAGCTAAACTGCACCGTAAAGTGCTGTGCTAACAATGACCAAAAATGCAAGAAAAAAGTTATATTTCAGAGCTCATTATTGCATGTGTATTGATGTGGGTTATTTTTTTTTTTGAAAACTTTACTTATATGTTGAAAGTTAAGAAGAAAAGTACAGCTATACTTAAATGATGTTTTAAAAAGTTTGACATAAGCAAATTATAGTTAAAAAAAAAAAAGCTCAAAACAAAAGGTTAAATCAACGTGTTCTTCACAAGTTTCTCAAAAAAAAAAAAAAAAAGTGTTCTTCACAAGGACTACTGCTCTATCTTATACATATATAAACCCCACTTTTATATTCAAATAATTAAATGATAATCATTAATCATTAACTTCCATGCTTAATCATTTCGCACATAGAATTTGCCGGTGGCTGCTGAGAAAAATATGCAAAGACAAAGACAGCCAGAGCAGTCACATACCCTTTAGAAACCATTTTTAGGTTCCAAAGAATCCAAGCATCAATCCTACACCAAAGCCAACATCTCTCTTTTTCATTTCATTAATTTCCTCATTTTCTTTTTTTTGGATATTAGTTTTTATCAAGCACTGCAATTCTTTAATTTCAGACTCTGTAACACAATTATTTCTTCAATTTTTAAATGTGACTTTTAAAACTCAAGTTGTTCTATTCATGTCTCTATTATTTTAATCAATGATAGACATTTTAATTTTAGTTTATATATGCAATAAGCAACCCCAGCTGCTCATTGTTTTAAGAGGAAAAAAAAAAAAGAGTCTCCAGACAAAATCATATTCATTCATTATGTGCTTTTGACACTACGCTACACTAGGTAAGTAAATTCAATCCCACGTGTATGGAATTTATCTCTCTTACATTTGTTAATTGTTTTTCATATTTACTCGTAGCATGCATGTGGCTCAGATTCGTCGATATGTATAGGGTTTGCTTCCATTGCTAGACTACCATAATGTTCTAGATAGAAGTGACCTTACAATATATAACATTATAATCTATGCTTCGCAATCAGAAATTGTCCTTGTCAAATTTAAAAAAAAAAAAAAAATTGTCCTTTTTTTTTAATAAGACAATTCAAAACTTGTCCTTCATGACAATTAGTCTTCTCACGCATATTTTGTGTTCTCATTTCACTATCAAGTTAATCCAAATAGAGTAAAAAGTTTCTCTCATTTCTTTGTTTAGGCAATAAAACAATGCTGAGAGCTTCGTAGCCTAGTAATAACATAAATAAAACTTAAAACCTCATATTCGAATATTTATGTTTTTTCATAAAAAAAACATAAATATTCGAATATGAGGTTTTAAGTTTTATTCTGCTTACCTTAAATAAAGGAAGAAAAAAAAAAAAAAAAAAGTAAATCAGCTTTACAATGATACCTTTTAACATTTATATTGAATTGTATTTTCTTAGAAGATCCGAGTGCAAAAAAATAGCACCTGGTATATAGTGGCAACTGGCAAGTGGCCTCTATTGTTCCATCTTTTAATACTAATGAACAGTAGCCACATGATGTGGTTGGTAGATAATGACAGGACTGGATTGTTAAGTAATAGAATATAATACAATGCAGCATCAATTTCGAGTGCTTTTATTGGGTGAATTGCATATTGTTAAAAGTGAAGGATATATAAATAATAGTTTTCAAGTGCTTAAACTATTCCACCAAAACTACCTTAAAGAGTCAGATACTATTCTTGAAGTCGACTTGAGGTTGGGGTCTTACTCCTATGGATTTTAGTATTTCACTCTCTCTTTTTTTACCCAAATTAATTACTAGGGAAAAATTAAAGGATAAATAGTAAATTAGACTCCTAAAGGTTTGGGGTGTCTAAAATTTCAAAATTTAGATTTTATTTCTTAAAATTTGAAAATATTTAGATTTTACATTCTGGCATTTCAAAATTTGGAATTTACCTCCTAAATTTTAGGAGTGTTTGAATTTTATATCCTAAAGTTTCAGAATTTAGGAGTGTTAAATCCAAACACTCCCAAACTTTAGAGGGTAAAATCAAAATTCTGAAACGTTAGATATATAAAATCTAAACACCCCAAACTTCAAAATGTGAAATTCAAATTCTGAAACTTTAGGGTATATAATCCAAACACCTCCAAACTTTAAGAGTGTAATTTACAATTTACTCTTTTCATAATATGTTTTTTTGGGTAAAATACAGTCAACAGTCTTAAGGTTTGGATTAATATCAAATAGGTTCAAGACATTTTAGAACTAACTAATTTGGTCCTTCAACCATAGGCTAAATACAATCAATTTCATCTCTAAGAGCACATGATTTAGAGATCAAATTTCTTATTTTTAAAATACCCTAGATCTGTTTGACATTAACCTAAATTTCAAAAGTACTGACTGTATTTTAGCCAACGTTTTCACGTCAAAGTTTCCTCATCTTTATACATTTGCATAAATTTTCACTTGCTGTACAAAACAAATTGATTTTCCTTTTTTTTTTTCTTATATAAATAAAATATTTAATGTTTTTGAGGAATTGTTTTTCCTTTGGGTCGTAGCATATCATTTATGTGTACGGCTAAATGTATATTCATCCAATTATTTGAGTCAAACATGTACCTCCACAATTGGATGGAGCTCCATGTCGTGACCTTCAAATCATAGCTTTTTATTTGATTCGAGCTTACCTACCCAAAATATATATATATATATATATATATGTAGCAAACAGTGGTGATGATATAATAGATTATGGTAACGACTATGATTATTAACACATTGTCATCTTGTTAAATCAACTTGGGCCATGAAACCACTAGAGAAAATGGACTTTAACTCCTACATGGACAAAAAATTCATCATGGTTAATGTGTAAGCAAATGGTAACCGACCAAATCATCAGCTACAGTAGTTAAAGATGACTGTGCTTCATAACCAGTACTATAGATCAAGCAAATTGACATTTTAAAAAAATAGTGTTATTAAAAAAAAAAAAGTAAATATTACTACACACATCTTGTTACACACAAGCTTATATACATCCATAAAATACATTGATATAGTGATTTCATATACACAATCATTTTTTAATAATTATTTGATAGTTACAAAAATAATGTTTTTTTTTTTTTTGAAAACAAAAATAATGTTATTTTATTATAGTTTATTTGCTTTTGTTTATTTTGTATTTAAAAATAATTTGGGACAATAGCATACTATTATATTTGAAAAAAAAAAAAAAAAAAAAAAAAAAAAAAAACAAACAAACATGTTTTTAAAAACTATAAATAGAATATGGTCTGGTTAATGTGTATCTTTAGGGTATTTGTTAAGAGTAATACTATAACTACAAACTATTTTACAACATTTTTAAAAAATGTTGATGTGGTCAACTTCTTATTAGTTTTACATCTAGGCCCATCATTAATATCATTTTTTTATTTACAAAAAATTACTCACCACATTAACAGTTTGTAAAAAAATTTGTAAAATAGTTTGTATCTTTAGCATTATTCATTTGTTAATGGACAATTTTAGGAAAGTTTTAATATTACTTTTATGGAAAAATATAAAAAGTTGTCAAAAAATTAGTTACTTTTTTATTTTCTCATAAAAAGTTCTTTAAAAAGTAAAAATATTTTTTAAATCAATGCATTTAGGGCATCCGTTAACTTTTTTCAATAAAATAAGTAACAAACAAAATAGGAAAACCAAAAAGCCATATCAAACCAACACAAGTATAGTTATAGGCTATATTCATGTATATATGTTGTAGTAATATGTTACTAGTATTCCAGCGTAAGAAAATAATAAATATTCCTGTGTTTTACAGGGAATATGACTCTCTCCACTTTACTTAAAATTAAGAAAATTAATTTTGCAAATAAGATTTTATTTGCTCTATGAAACAATGTAAATGAAAGATATTATACGTTGTATAAACTTAATCCCCATACAAGAATATGAAAGAAAAAACTGCTAGTAGTAAATATGTGTGCATTAGTATAAACACAATTATATATAGCCTGAAGTTGTATGGCTATATGGAATAATTGAAAACAATTTAACACAAACATTTGGAATTTCTTTTTTTATGCGTAATATCACCAGTTTAAAAAAAAATACTAGTACTAGTAGAAGAAAAGGAAGAAGGAACAAAAGAGGCCCACCAACTCGTTTGAATTTGTGAGCTAAGCTCAATTTTGGAGGCATTGAGGTATGGGACCCAACTAAGCAAAAATTTTCACAGAGGGGGGGGGTGGGGTTGTTTTTTTCTGTTCATGGCCAATTAATATTACAGAAGCTTAGGCATACAAAGAACCTGACATGGTCTATGATGCTAACTGCACCCTTTTCGGTTCAGACAGATGCTTGGGTCAAAGTTTTTCTGAATATGCCAATTAAATATTTAGTTTGTTCGATTGCAGAGATTTCGGTGAAAAAGACATGAAATCACCCGTAGAGAGAAATATGAGAGAGAGAGAAAAGCAGATTCCAATTTAATCTTTAGGTTTTAGGTGGCAATAGATACAACATTACACATACTATAATGTATAATGCATATTATATTATAGTCTGTGCTCCTATATATATATATTCATCAACTCGGTGCAACTTCATATTGTCAAAGTATTTTTAACTTTATAGACTCTATCCACACACAAGAGAGCAACATCTATGGATATGGAACTCAATGAGAATGTCTTCTTAGAGGAATTACTAGCTCTGAGAAGAGACACTTTTGAAACAACCCCAACAGAAATGAATGAACTATTCAATAGTGGCTGGAGTTTCGATTGCTTTGATCAAAACCCATCAGCCATTGCGTTTCCAAACTCTTGCTATGAACAGAACTTGGATAGTACCTCCTACACTTTCAATGAAGTGTATTGCCCATATGGCAATGAATTCTCAGCTCCACAGCTCACTGATTCTTCACTCACCACACTTGATACACCACCTTTCCCTGTTCAAGAAGACTATCCATTGTCCATGATGGAAGAAGAACTGGGCATTCTCGGGGATGGGATTCACAACTTGGAGGTGCAAGCTTCTTGCAAAGTAGAGCCAATTCAGTCTCCAGAAGTCCCAGTTTTCAACATGGATACGTGCCTACAGGGAAAGAATCGAGCTAAGAAGATACAGGGCCAGCCATCAAAGAATCTAATGGCTGAGAGAAGGAGAAGAAAGAGATTAAATGATCGCCTTTCAATGCTAAGATCCATTGTTCCCAAGATAAGCAAGGTAAAGTAGGAAGACTCACTTTTTATATAATTATTTTTAACTATTCCTTACTCACACTCTGAGCATGAACGTGGTTCATTAAGTTTATATGTGGAGGCTAATTTGGTTTGTTTGGATTTTGATTTAGCAGATGGACAGGACATCTATACTTGGAGACACTATAGATTACATGAAAGAACTCCTAGACAAAATCAACCACTTGCAACAAGAAATTGAAGTGAATTCAAACGTGATGGGCATTTTCAAGGATGTAAAACCAAATGAGGTTGTGGTTAGAAATTCACCAAAGGTAAGGACTTTATCCACACTGCTTGATTAGTAACCCTTAAAACTAAGTACTACTTAATTGAATTAACAGAAAACTTAATGAGGTAATTATCCATGTTGTCTTTTCAGTTTGATGTGGAGAGGAGGAATGTGGATACAAGGGTTGAGATTTGTTGTGCAGGGAAGCCAGGGTTGTTGCTATCAACTGTGAATACCCTAGAAGCATTAGGCCTTGAGATTCAACAATGTGTCATTAGTTGCTTCAATGACTTTGCAATGCAAGCTTCTTGCTCAGAGGTACTTGAAATAACTCTCTGGCAATTGCTCTTTGGTGCCTTTTTTTTTGTTTTTTGTTTTTGATTTTATTTTTATTATCTTTTTGACTTTTTGCTAAGCAAGTGAAGTTAATGTTTTCTTGTCTTTCATTCTTGTCATGCCAATAGGAATTGGAGCAGAGAACACTACTAGGTTCTGAAGACATAAAGCAAGCATTGTTTAGAAATGCAGGATATGGAGGACGATGTCTTTGAAGATAAAAAGAGAGGAAGAGGAAAAGGGGTAAAGTTGGGTGAAGCTTTTAGAGATGGGTTTTCAAATCTCTGTATTTTCAATGAGGTTTGCAAGTGAGAGTTGAAGTTTTCTTCTTCTTCTTCTTCTTTTTTGTTTTTTTTTTTTTTTTTCCAGATTTCAATAAGGGGTAATTCCTTGAGAGCTATGTAATTTTTGCTTCAATTGAAGAATGAAGACGTCTGCTTAATGCAAAATTGTTTTTTTGCTCCCCACATGCCCAAGGAAAGTAAAAGTTTGCTACATTCAATAACCATATAATGCAGTGGGAATGTTTTTGGATTCTCTCGGAACTTTAAAGCCCAATCTAAGCCATTTTTTAAAGGCTATATCTCAATAGTTACTAGTGTTTTACCACTACCACAAAACCAACTTTCATCTGGTGGATGTTGATTTTCCTAATAATTTAATTATCGTGTAACAAAATATAAAAAGAAAGAAGATAATTGTTGCTCCTATATCTTCCAAGACTTCCGTCAATAAATTATCAGCAGGAGATGATATGGACACAGAAAAAAAGAAAAAGGCAGAAGCCTGAATAAGTCACAAGCATGTAATTTGTGAAGGAGACACTCCAAAGGTGGTCCATCCACTCCAGAACTCTAATACCACCCTTCATTGGTCTATTGAATTCTTTTGCTAATTGGACTATAGTTCATGCTCTTTTGAGAAGTCAATTTTATCACCAACGAGGCCACAATATAACTAGATGGACCCTTTTGAGTAATAGTATCGAAAGGATTCATCTTTGCGCTTGGGGTTTTAGAAGAGAGTTCCATCTCGATGTAATTTCTTTGGTTTTTTTTCCTTTCTTTTATGACAAGTGTCATAAATTTTTTTTTTAAAAAGTACTGTCGGGTTATCTATTTTGTGCTTTGGAAAGGAAGAAAAAAAGAGAAAGGGGGGGCTCCCCCCCGGGGGGAGTCAGATCAGTCATGGTTTTCATAATTTTTCTGGCAGTGTCTGGTAGTAAAAGCAAAATGATTATAGCTACTACTAATTTCAACTTCGGGAATTTGAACTAGAAAGCACACAACACACAAACTATGGCACAGAATTTAAAGGTTTATCAATCAAAAGAAGCTTCAGAAGCATTCGGAGGTGTAAAACAAGCCTAGTGGACCAAAAAGTAGTTAATTTTGTTGCTAATGCAAACCTAATCTAGTACATGTTTTACTTGTAGGGGAAAAACAATAAAAGTTTTCACTTGTAGACTAGACAGACGGAATTTTTCCAAAATGTTAGCATAAAAAAAGAGAGACGCAATTGCCAAAAAGCTAGTTTTACATGATTTACATTCAGAAAATACAATTGACAGTTATTTCACAACAATGTCCACAGACTCTCCATCTTGTAGTAAAAGACGATGTTCTATCGATGCATAAGTTCTAACCTCTAACCAGTTTGTTTGTTTGCTTTTGTGTCTCAATATAAGCACTAAGTAGTCTTAATCATACACAAAAAAATGTAACAACTCAGTAAGATCCAAATGGTCAATTGTCACCTTGCATCAGCTTCGATCACAATCATCATAATAAACAAAAAAAAGCCGTTGTTTTTGCTAATGGTATTTGCTAATGGTATTAATTTGCCACATTTTCTTGGATTTGCAAAAAGCCTAGAAAATTCAATACAATGATTCAGTTATAATACTCTCAAAAGTTCTGTACTCCATACAGTTCCATCTGATACTTTAATGGAGTTTTTTAAGCAACAGAGAGCTATAAACATGGCAACTTTAGTGGCGTGGGCGTGTGGCAGTACTAGTAAACAGCAATATTGACATACACTGTCGAGGAAAATTAGTATGAAACAATGATCAGACATGTTCTAGAGCCACATGTTAATACATTTTCTCAATTATTTTATTGGTTTTATTGTTTTTTGTATTAAACTTTATCAGTGGGACAAGTCTGAAAGCACAAACTCACTCTACTTCTTTCCATATCACAATCTGTACAATACTTTTAACATGTACATTATTAAAACTAATGTCCAGTCACATATCCTCCTCGAAAACACATTCGTGCAGCCAAATTGCCACTTATTATAAATGTTTTTTGTTAGGAAAAAGAAGCAATATGGGTTAGTATAAATATGCTAAATGCATAATTCAATGACATTTTATCCTCAATTGTTCAACCAGCACACGCCTAAAAGATACACACAAAAAAAAGGAAGCTACACATAGATTCTTAGAATATGATACGCTTAACTTTTTCTTCTATTGTTAAATCATGGTCATATCCTACAACACTCATTTTTGTCTCATGGGGAAGTCTCATTCACAACATTACACGATCCATAACTCACTTTGCTCTCTCTCATTGGCTAATCGGTGAGAATCTTTTGATAAGACCAAAAATTGGCCTCACTTTTTGGCAGAAGACAATTATTTGAACATCCATGCCAAGTCCCCCAAACAGAAGGAAGAAGCTGAGACATTTCCAAAAGGCATCCAAGAAAATGCTTGAGATATTTCCTTTTAACAGGATCCAACTGACTACTAACACAGAAAGACAAACTTTGCAAATGTATCCAAACTTGAATTTACAATACATACGAAAGGCCCAGTTTTATGAGCTGCCTAGCTTTATGTTGTTTTACTTTTTTGACATAAAAATCAATCAATTAATAAATGACTAAAATAAAGCATTTCTTCTAGAGTACAAGATCTGTTAGCACCAAAGACCCACCAGGAGTAATTTTTTTTTGCATACAAAGTACTGCAGGTGCAGGTATTCAAATTAGCTCTTTTCCCAGATTGGTGTCACATAGATTTTAAATGATTGTCTACTTGGGTTCTACTTTTTCGAAACAATACAATTTTCATATCATGGTGAGGGACCATATATATTACAAATTTGCAAAGCCAAATACAACTCGGCCTCAAACTTGGGATGGGACTTAGAAGTACAAACAATACAACTCCGGATCTTCACAATATCAAAACACACACACACACACACACACATATATATATATATATATATTGATGGGACCGACGAGCCCTTTTTCTCAAACGAGCTAATCAAATATCTTCGTCAATAAATCCACGTCAATGACGAAGGTAGGAAAGTCATTCAATGCAGCTAATAATGTCTTGGACGGTTATAAGACCAGCTGTACAGACCGTTGGAGGCCCATCAAAACCAATATTACTGAGCATAAAGCGTTACCAATATAGGTATTAAAACCACAATAACAACCACAACGGCTAGGAGGTGTGGAAACATATATAAACCCCTCACAGCACCAACACAAGGTACAAAGACACACCTAAAAGCACTCATAGTTACTCTTATATTTTGTGTTATTCTCTAAAGGCTTCCTTATACTGACTTTGGCATCGGAAACGTTGTGACAAGCACCACACCGGTGACCACCTTAAGGGAGCTATCTTACCATATTTGCAGAGACACGGACGAGGACTCAGCTCCATTTGGACGCAGTTACAAAGACCGATGATTTGCACTTCATCAGTTTGGCGTCGTCTGTGGAGACGACATTTTCGTACTTAGGTTCGAAAGTGTAGTTTCCAATTAACTTCTACATTTAGATGAAGTCCAACCAAGATTCTACAGCATTAACTTTGCAAGTCCAAGCTCTTGCGGCTAGCATCGAAGAGCTCACTAGACAGAATCAAGAAATGAGGCTATGGCTTCAACAGGAGGAGAACCGGTCTAAAGCCAATCAAGAGGATGAGGGAGATAGCCATAGAAGGAGCGACTATTGAGGACTGACTACTCCAGATGAACCAAACTCAAATCTTCTCCAGGAGATGAGAAAGGAGATGGATGAGTTGAGGAACGCCATTAGGGGGAAAACATACCAAAACCTGGATAGAATGGTCAGGACAACGAATTTACCTTTCACCACGGCAGTCTTGGAATGCCATATGCCGTTGAAATTTCAATTGCCTCAACTTGAGCCATTTGACGGACTTAAGGACCCCCTAGACCACCTCAATACCTTCAAGAAGACACTAGGCCTTCAACAACCTCCTAACAAAATACTGTGTCGTTCCTTCCCCACTACTCTCAAAGGAGCTGCAAGGGAGTGGTTCACAAAGTTACCAACATCGTCCATCAACAACTTCGAGCAATTGAGCAACACCTTTTTGCGCCACTTCGTCGAGGGACAACGCCCGAAGAGGCTAGCAAACCACTTACTCACCATTAGACAAGGGGAGAAAGAAATCCTAAGGTTGTACATGAAACGCTTTACTCAAAAGACTCTAGAGGTAGACGAAGCTAACAACAAGGTGCAGTTGACAACCTTTAAAGCGGGATTAAAGTCCAGAGAGTTCATGGTTTCACTCGCAAAGAATCCTCCTAAGACGATGGCAGAGATGCTCCTGAAGGCGCAGAAGTACATGAATGCTGAAGATGCTTTAGCTGCCATAAAGGGCGAGGAAAAGCCAGGAGACAAAGGAAGGAAGGAAGACGATCATAGAGGACGAAAAAGGGAGTGCCCAGGTCGTCAGACTAGTGACAGGAGTAAAAGGAAAGACAAAAAAACTCATTAAACGGTAAAATTCACTCTTTTAGTTATGCCTGTTGACAAAATTTGGCGCAAATTAAGGATGAGCACTACCTTAATTGGCCAAGGCCATTACATTCGTCGCCCAACGTGTGTGACAAAAAGAAGTACTGCCGGTTCCATAAGAATCACGGCCACTACACAGAGGATTGTAGGGACCTAAATGAGTAGATAGATGAGCTTATACGGTAAGGGAAACTACAGAAGTATGTGAAAAATGGGGAATCTAGTAGGTTCAGAGGCGACAACCAAAACCAGTGCGAATCTTCACCCAGGGACGAGGATCACATGTCCCAGCGTCCGCCAAGTGTGATTGGGGAAATAAAGACGATCATAGGTGGCCCAGCCACGAGTGGGTCATTCAGATCTCTCAAGAAAACATGTCAAAGGCAGGTGAATAGTGTCCACAGAATACCCCCATTTAAGAAAAGACGAATAGACCGTGACATGTTTTTCTCGGAAGAGGACGCTAGAGGAGTGAAGCAACCTCATGACGACCCCCTGGTCATAATGCTCACAATAGAAGGATTCAATACCAGGAGAATCCTCGTGGACAATGGTAGCTCTGCAGACATCATCTACCTCTCCATTTTTCAGCAACTGAAGCTAGGTCCAGGAAGGCTGCGCCCATTCGACTCCCACCTCATTAGCTTCAGTGGCGACAGGGTGTATCCTAAGGGCATAGTAACACTGACGGTTACAATGGGGACTCACTCGAGGCAGCTGACTCGTCAATTGGACTTCTTGGTGGTAGACTGTCCTTCATCTTACAATGTGATCATTAAGAGACCTACGCTCAACCATTGGAAAGCAGCCACGTCCACCTATTGCTTGAAGGTAAAGTTTTCAACAGAGAACAGTGTGAGCGAGGTAAAAAGAGATAAGTACTGGCCAGGGAATGCTACCAAGCAGTGCTAGCTACCAAAGAAAACCATACATAGATGATCAAGGAGAAGGAAGAAGATAAAGTGGAAGCCTTGGAGACAGTGGAGCCGGTTGAAGGGGAAATAGCAATGATGATCAGAATAGGGACGACATTGAGTCCCGAGATGAGGACAAGACTCGTCCAATTCCTTAAAGAGAACCTGGACGTCTTCGCATGGAGTCATAAGGACATGCCGGGTATATCCACGAAGGTCATCCAACACAGGCTAAACGTGGACCCCGAGAAGAAGCCCATCCAGCAGAGACGAAGGGTCTTCACTCCAGAACAGAATCAAGCAATCACAGACGAAGTTAACAAGTTGTTGTTAGTAGGCTTTATTCGAGAAGTTTACTACCCAGATTGGCTCGCCAATGTTGTCCTAGTGAAGAAAGCGAATGTGAAATGGAGAATGTGCATGAACTTCATGGACCTGAGCAAAGCTTGCCTAAAAGACAGTTTCCCTCTGCCAAGGATAGACCAGCTAGTGGATTCTACAGCAGGGCATAAGCTACTAACGCTCATGGATGCATTCTTGGGCTATAATTAAATAAAAATGGCAGAAGAAGACCAGGAGAAAACTACTTTCATCACAAGCCAAGGACTCTATTGCTATAAGGTAATGCCCTACGAACTGAAAAATGCAGGAACAACCTACCAAAGGTTAGTGAATAAAACGTTCAGCAAGGAGATCGGGAGAAATATGTGGATAACATGCTCGTCAAGAGTAAAGAAGAGCTTGCTCATCTAGACGACCTCAAGGAAACATTTACCACACTCAAACAGTACCAAATGAAATTAAACCCTAGTAAGTGTGCCTTTGGAGTAGCCTCGAGGAAGTTCTTGGGATTCATAGTGTCCCAAAAGGGGATAGAGGCAAACCCGGAGAAGGTGCGAGCCATACTCGACATGACGTCACCAAAGACCATCAAAGAAGTCCAGAAACTCACAGGAAGGATAGCGGCACTCAACAGGTTCGTCTCTAAAACGATGGACAAATGCTTACCCTTCTTCAAAACATTGAAGCAAGCCTTTACTTAGACAGACGAATGTGAAGCAGCATTTCAAGAACTCAAGCGTTACCTGAGCAATCCCCCCCTCCTAAGTCCGTCCAAGGAAGGGGAAAATCTGTATCTGTATCTGGCAGTATCAGCCACAATCGTGAACACAGCCTTAATTCGAGAAGAAGACAGGAAACAGTTCATAGTTTACTATGTCAGTCAAGCTTTCCAAGGGGCAGAAGTCAAGTACCCAAGGATTGAGAAGATTGTGTTCGCATTGATAGTAGCTTCGCGCAAGCTGCGACCTTATTTTCAGGTGAACCCAATCTTGATAATGACGGACCAACCCATCAAGAAGTCCATGAACAAGCCCGAGGCAGTAGGGAGAATGGTCCAATGGGCAATCGAGCTTAGCCAGTTCGACATCAAGTACCACCCCAAGACAGCCATTAAGGTGTAGGCTTTGGCGGACTTCATCGCCGAGTTCACTCTTCTAGACGAGGACAGCCCCACCGACGAGACAGAATGGTTGACGATACAGACCGATAGTTCGTCAGCCCAAAGGAGGGGAGGAGTAGGGGTCATCATCACCACCCCATACAGAGAAATACTTAAATATGGAGTTCAGCTAAAATTCCCGGCCACCAGTAATGAAGCCGAGTACAAAGGAATATTAATGGGACTAAGGGTCGAAAAAGTACTAGGAGCTAAAAACTTGCTCCTCCAGAGTGATTCTAAGCTGGTAATAAGGCAGATAAAGGAGAAGTATGAAGCAAATGAAGAAAGAATGCAAAAATACCTCAGGCTGACGAAGCATTTGACATAGGAGTTTGATAGGATGGAATTCGTGCAGATACCCAAGAGCCAGAACATGATAGCAGACGAAATTGCAAAGCTAGCATCGTTAGAAGAAGGATCAACTAGCATGGGCTCAAAGATGGAAGTCTAGAAACGCCCTAGCAATGAAGAAATCTCTACATTTGCAATCCAGAGCACAGGTAGTTGGATGACCTCGATCATATCATTCCTCCAAGATGGTTACCTCCCATAAGACGTCGAGGAGGCTAGGAAGGTTAGGAAGAGAGTAGCCAGATTCACGATCTTGAATGACACCCTGTACAAGAGAGGCTTTTCCATGCCCTACCTGAAGTGCGTAGATGAAGAGGAACCCAAGTATATTCTGGAAGAGATTCATGAAGGGGTTTGTGGAGACCATACAGGCCCCAGATCCTTGGTAAGTAAAATTGTCAAAACAGGTTACTTCTAGCCTACTATGCAAGTAGACGCAAGGGAGCTCGTCAAAAAATGCGACAAGTGCCAGAGGTTTGGGAATGTCCAACACCTTCCAGGCGAGAGATTGACGATGATAGCCTCCCCTTGGCCATTTCCATAATGGGGAATCGACATCGTTGGCCCATTACCCCAAGGTAAAAGATAGGTAAAGTTTCTACTAGTCGCTATTAATTACTTCACAAAATGGGTTGAAGCGGATGCATTAACAACTATCACCGAAGCAAGAATCCAGAACTTTGTATGGAAGAACATAATTTGCAGGTTCAGAATTCCATGGATGATCATATCAGATAATGGGCAGCAGTTCGACAGTCAAGGCTTCAGAGATTTTTGTTCAAGTCTTGGGATCAAGAACCAGTTCTCATCCCCGGGACATCCACAGGCAAACGGACAGACGAAGGTGACTAATCGAACACTACTCAAGATTATCAAAGTCAGGTTGGACGACGCTAAGGGGGCCTAGCCAGAAGAATTGCCCAATGTCTTGTGGGCTTACAGGACTACAGCAAGAACCCCAACAGGAGAAACCCCCTTCAGACTCACTTACGGCACTGAGGCAGTAATTCCGGTCGAAGTGGGAATGAGCAATATCAGACGAGAGATGTTCTGCGAGGACAGCAACAACGATCAATTAAGAGTCAACCTGGATTGCCTGGACAAAGTCAGAGACGGGGCCTCTAACAAGATGACGAAATACCAGTAGAAGATGGCCGATTATTACAGTAAGAGAGTAAAGCTCAAACGACTTGACATAGGGGACCTTGTCCTGCGCAAAATCACCTCGGCAACCAAAGACCCTGCCCAAGGGAAACTCGGCCCAACCTGGGAAGGACCCTACCGGGTCGTCCATTATTCCAGACAAGGCAGTTATCACCTAGAGAACTTGGATGGGAGGAGACTTCCACGACCATGGAATATTGAGCACTTGAAGATGTACCACCAATAGATATAACAAACAATTGTATTCATTTTTTAAAGCAATAAAAGAACTATTCAGCCAACAACTCAATATTAGCAAACCCAGCAACTTAAAAGCCAAAAAATTGACTAAGTAATAAGATTCCGCTTAGACGGATGTAAGTTACTGACGAATCCCTTAAATGGGTGCAAGCCAAAAAATTGGCTAAATAACAAGATTCCGCCTAGACGAATGTAAGTTATCGATGAATCCCTTAAATGGGTGTAAGCCAAAAAATTGGCTAAGTAACAAGATTCTGCCTAAACGGATGTAAGTTACTGATGGATCCCTCAAATGGGTATAAGCCAAAAATCGACTAAGTAACAAAATTCCGCCTAGATGGATGTAAGTTACTGATAAGTCAAAAATTGGTTAAGCAAACGAGACTCCTCCTAGATGGGAGTAAGTCACTGACAAGTCACTACCCTTCAACAGAGGTGCAAGCCATCACAGAAATTTTAACTAAGTACAAAGCACTGACGCGGAAGAAATGATTAAAGGAACGAAGCAAACAGAGATAATGCAAAAGGAGAAACAAGTAAGTATATGATTATAAATGCAATTAAAAGCCCAAAAACCACAGGGACCCATCATTGTTTCGAGATTGGAGTTAAAAAGCCCATGCACACTGGGCCAAAAACATTGTTCTTAAAATAGAGTGAAAATATTGTTCTCAAATTAGAATTAAAAATGCCCAAAGCACAACGGGCACCCAAAACAAAACATAAAAAAATAATAATAATAAAAATTAAAAAAAAAAGTAACAAGTTCATGTATCAACAGCCACATCGTCATCAGCAGCATTCGAGGGAGCATTCTCGGGGGCATCACCTTCAGGAGCCGCGGACTGGGAAGCCTCGTCAGCAGCTATCTCTTTGTCAACCTCCTCAAGATCAAGGTTCTCCATATCCACTCCAATTGGGTGCTTGACGAGATAGCACCTCAGGAGCTCGAATCCTTTGAAGTACCAACTGAAGAGCATAGTATTGTGCTCTTAAGTCTGCTAAAAGGCCTCAATAGCCTTAGCAGCAATGGTCTTGATCTTCTCCTTGGCCGCTTGGAGCTGTTCGTCTTTCTCCACCGTCAATTGGCGTTCAGCTCTGAGGTCGTCCCCCATGACCTTGAGTTTATCCTTCATGGTGTTGGCCTCACCCACGACGGTGATCAAGTCCTTCTTCGGCTTTAAGTTCTCCGCCTCTAAGGCCTCCACCTTGGACACCGCGACACGACCTTAGCCTCTTGAGCAAGATACTCAGAGGTAATGTGAAGGCTCTCTCCCAGCACCTAAAAGAAGGAACCAAACCTCATAACCAAAAAAAAAAAAAAAAAAAGAAACAAAGGGGAAAGAGATGAGTTTGCACAAGTACTTGGACGAGCTTGTGGAGATGATGACCCACAACCTCGTTGGAAGATACCCTTGAGCACACTTTCATCTCCTCGGCAGTAAAGGTATCTTGCGCCCGAGCTAGCGCAACCCTAGCATCGTCCCAAACGCTAGAAGATCTGGAGTCAGCCTTCTCTTTCTTCTTATCCCCGGTTCGCTGCCTTTTATTCTATTGAGGAGTAATCTCCTCAACCAAAGTGGCCAGGGAAGCAGTCCTTACCGTCTCAGTGCCAGGAGTAGACGGAGTCGCTGTAGTGACGAGGGTCCCCTTCTCCATCACTCATACAGTCCTGGACCCAAGATTAGATAGGGGCTCGTTCTTCTTAGCCCTCATCCAGGCATACATTCCTTGGTTAAATTTTGTCGTCATTCCTACAAGAGGAAAACACTTGAAGAAAAGAAAAAAGGGGGCAAGAGAATCAACATGGACGAGCCTAACACTTACTCTTTTTTTCCTCAATCTCAATATTTCACAAGACGAAGGCAAACGGTTCTGGACCAAGGCAATAAAAGGCAAGAGTTCGCGGATCCACCAAATCGTCGAAATCCTCGATCGTCCTCGTGTACTCAATGGCCTTCTTAACGCATCCCTTGTACCTGCTTTTAAGCTTGGGCCGTCTCTTAACTGCACAAGACAATGGGCAAAGGAGTTAGTGACGATAAAATAAACATGATGAAAATTAAGGAACTAAGAAAAATAATGATGCACCTAAGTTTGGGGTTCTCCACCGACTAAGCAACCTTGGGAGATCACCCCAAACCTCATTAGAGGGAGTCTCCCAGTCATCCCTGGACACAAAAAAGAACTGGGGCTTCCAGTATCTGAAGGACGAAGGCAGGTCCCGGACGATCCTAATCCCCCTCTCCCAAGGCACCAGCTCATAATACTCATTCTCCTTAGGTTCCTTTAAATGGTACAAGTAGACGAGCTCGTCCATTTTAATCATGTCTCCGTCCATAGCAGCCAACTATATCCCCATACAGCTGACCACTATCCTCCACGAATTAGGCATAAGTTACCTGGGAGCAATACCAAAATGGCCTAAAAGCTCCATAAGAAATGAGTGGACAGGGAATCTAAGCCACACAGGAAGGCAGCCTCGTAGAAGCATACCTCCCCAGGGAAGAAGTGACAAGCCCGTTCCTCTTCACGGGGTAGATGAACCCTAACCCTATCTGGGAACTGGAATCTATCCTTAAACCTAGAAAGTGTCTCGCCATCCAAACCGCCCACCTCCTCAAGGGCATGGAAAGCCCTAATCTCTCGAGGGACGGAGACGGCGGTATCCCCCTCCACGGGTTTGTCACTGGACGATAACCCGATCTCTAACTCACTTGACCTCACCTTTGACATTACTCCCTGCTCCCTTACTAAATCCTCAAACCAATCAATTGATTGACGGAGCAAGGGTAGCAAATCACCTAATGCAATGCTTAAACTACTACCCTCAAATACAAAATTCTCAAGGTACGGGAAAACACCTAAAGATCCCCCTAAACGTGCAGAGACAAAGGGACAAAGGGCCCTAACCTCAGAGCTACTAAGCATAGGACTCAAAAAAAAAAAAAAAAAAAATGGACAAAGTCCTAGAAAGACCAAAAACATAGAAAAGAAAAAGAAAAATCAGAAATTTCTACAAAGTTATCTACTTAAAGAAAAAGAAAAGTAGCGGGAGGAAGAGGCCATACCTTAAAAGCGCAAAAGAGAGAGAGAGCAAAACGCAGATATTCATAGCAACAATGGCAGCTCGGAAGCACAAAACAGCAATGGTAGCAAAAAGGAAAGTGAAAAGTGAGGAAGAAAGAGGAGAAAGGAAGTTTAAAAAGCTAGGCACAGAAAACTGAAAACAACGGGAAAACCGAGAGTCACACGGAGTGGAGCATTAAACTCACCCCTCAGGCCACGTCACATGGCCACAACACACCCAACACTGCCACTACACAATGAATGCGGAGGGAAATCCCAAAAAAAAAAGAAAAAAAAAAAAAACCCTTTCACCTCTTGGTGGCCATCACCACAGGGACGACCACAAAGCCTGAGGGGCAGCTGATGGGATCGACGAGCCCTTTTTCTTAGACGAGCTAATCAAATATCTTCATCAATAAATCCACGTCACTGACGAAGGTAGGGAAGCCATTCAATACAGCCAATAATGCCTCAAACGGTTACAAGACCAGCTGTACAGACCGTTGGAGGCCCATCAAAACCTATATTACTGAGCAAATAGCGTTACCAAAATAAGCATTAAAACCACAATAACAGCCACAACGGCTAGGAGGTGTGGAAACATATATAAACCCCTCACAATACCAACACAAGGTACAAAAGCACACCTAAAAGCACTAATAGTTACTCTGATATTTTGTGTTATTCTCTAAAGGCTTCCTTATACTGACTTTGGCATCGGAAACGTTATGGCAGGCACCACACCGATGACCACCTTGAGGGAGCCATCTTACCATATTTGCAAAGATACGGACAAGAACTCAGCTCCATCTAGACGCACTTACAAAGACTGACGATTTGCACTAGATCATATATATATATATATATATATAGTCAACAAAATGACATTAAACTCATAAGCCTCAATTGCCTTACTCTCCTTTTTCACATTTATATTTTCACATCCACTTTCATATGTTAAAATGTGGACATCTTTGTATCAATTGTGAATATTGATATGAAATAGTAGATGTAAAATGAGTGAAAAAAGAGATTTTTTTCCCAAACTATTACTAGTTTATTACGTATTGTTGTGACGTCTGGCTTGTATTTTAGAATAAAGGTGCACATATTACTTCTTTGTTGAGGTTGGTTTGGTTGATATCAGACGTTTCCGTATGCCGCTATGTGGCAATAACATTAACATTGTGAAAACCGTTTTCACCATTTAGCCGCTTGTGTAGATGTATATTTGAAGTTTGAACCCTTAAAATTTGTTGGGACAACATATATTTAGTAGAAAAAGTTTACATTCAAATTGGATTCTAGGAAAATTCTTTGAACCTAATACGTGATGGTTGAAAACACAATTTATATGTAATTTTAGTTGTCACATGACTTTTTCAATAAATCATGTAACTTGTTTAATTGATATATGTGGAGGATCTTAAGAATTGTCACGAATTGGACAAAATTCCTTTGAACAAGTTTGGAAAAAAAAAATTTTATCTATATTTGACATGTTTGTTAGTTTGTGTAAGAGAGGGCAAGCCGCAATATAAAATCAAAACTGCTTATATACCTGGTATTTTGGCCATAATTGACTCTTTTGCTAGAATGCCGTCTCATCTAATGACACACTAGAGTTAATACCAGTACAATAGCTAGTACAAGCTGCCAAGTATTTGTGAGAGATAGTTTTGCTCTTCTTTTTCTTTTTTTATCTCCTAATTCAACGAGTCTGTAAGGCATTGCTTGGAAAGACAAGAAAACTAGAGAGATTTGTTACAATTACAGGAAAAAGTTGGATGAGAAGGCCATTAATGCGATTCCTCTCAAGTCTCAACCTAAATGATGAGGCCATGCATAACAGTTTAACATGTTGGCCACTTGGCTATAAACTTTCAAGTTAATGCTTGAGGAGGAAATCAAATAATCAATACATTTGTTACTTAGTTTAACTTCCTAATACCTATCTTTCAATCATCTAGTAATTACATTGATGTACGAGAAAGAAGACTCAAGAACTCGAAGAAGAGGTGAGTTGTGCTCTTTTGTCACACCTAAAGACAAAGAAGAATGATAATAATTGTCTTCTCAGACCAGTGATATGTACTATTGTTGATCCTGAACAACTCAGAAAAAGTAATTTCCTTGAGCGTACCTCAACTTTTCCATCTTCTAATAATCAACCACCCTAGCTTTGCCTAATACAATAATCTGACTCTGACTAGGACACCGCTATATGGATTATCTCATGAGCAATTGCTAGCAAAAGCTGCTTATTTTTATTAATTCCCACAATTCTACTGATAAGAAATTTCAACCTTGCAAGTTGAGCAAGATATATATGCTAGTTTAATTTGGTTTTAAATTATTTGCACGTAGGTTTTGGTTTTAATTTTTTTTTTTTTTTTAATTATATGAGGTTATAGGAGAAGGTATTTGATATTAAATGATACTATATCAGTGATATCAAAGTCCAATAACTGTGAGAGATGTTGGCAAAAAATAACTAACCCACTAACAATTGAAAGACATGTGTTAGTGGGTAGTTATTTTGCACATATGTCTCTCATTTATTCAATTTTGATATAGATGATGTGATATCATTTGATACAAAATACTTTTTCGACGTTATAGAGGTTTTTTTTTTTGGGGAGGTGTTGTTATGTAACAAAGTCATAGTAATAATGGTGTGATCAACACTAAGCTTTTATAGTTGGATTCAAATTAGTTTTAATGTTTCTAAAAAAAAAAGTTTAAATGGGCAATAATTATACTAATATTTCTTGATGTTTTCAAGAGATGCGAGTACTATATCAGGAGTCATTGAGGACATTTAGGATTCAAATCTCTCATTTGCTGTTGTAATTAACATTTTTTTAAGGAAAAAAAAAAGTCCAAATCTCATCTCATTAATTATCAAATTATAAAATTAAAATAAATTTTTTTTAAGAATAAATAAAAAATTGTTAAACAGCCTGTGTGGGTTCCTTTTTTTTTGGTAAAACAGCACACAGGCCCAAGTAGAAAGTAAGGATCCTGGGCCCAATGCTTTATGTTAAAGGGATTGGGCTTGATTCACCACAGCTAAGTTGTGCTGATTTTGAACGAAGTTGTGCACAAAGCGCGAATCCTACAACACATACATACTAACGCATAGAAAACATATACGTATTGTACAGCAAGGAAACAGTAAAGAAGTGATATAAGAGAAAAAATTGAATAAATGTTAAAGATCCTTAGGATAATATGGAATGTTTCATTATTTTCTTAAGTTTTTAATACATTGCGCTCACTAGGATATGTTACAAGATTCAAATAAGTTCAAAAATTACAGACTTAGATGACTCATCAGGCCTCTAAGACTTGCGAAGTTTAAATCCCTTTGAATCCAAGTGTATTCTCTAGTGGCTATTTTCAGGATCTCGGACATTGTTTTCCCTCTCTTTTCTCTTTTTGAATTCTAACAGACTTTTCTCCAGAATCTTTTCCTTTGATTCACTGTTGCTGAATACCCTTCACTATTGGCTGCCCCTTCTTTTATAGTGTCATCCTAGGGTTTCTGGGGTACAATTGATTCCCTCCATTTGCTGCCCTAGGTACTAGAACCAATGTTGTGTTAGCAACATTAGTGGCTAGTCCCTTCCTCATTCTTCACTATTTCCTTCTTTTGAGGTTCCTTCTTCAAAAACTCCTAACTAACTTTCCCGTTCTGGGGGGTCTTAGAGGGTAACCTTTGTTATTTATTTTTCCAAGGCTTCTAGACTCCACCTTTTCAAATCCACATTTTGGCTACTTTTCCTTTTGTAATTTTTCCTAAATGGGTTGATTCCTTTCTATCAGGCTGAAAGATCATCAACCTCCTTCCTTCATGGTCCGTCTTTCTAGGTTCTCCGAGGTATCAGACCCCTATTTATGAGTTGTTGGTTCCCAAGTCTTCTGATCCTTTTCTGCATCATTGGGTGGCTGATAGGACATATCTACCCTCGTTCTTTGTGTTTCTGGGCATGCCCCCTTGAACTGTCTCAATCCTAACCTGGCCTTGTTGCACATCCTGAGAAGACTCCACCTTTTCAAATCCACATTTTGGCTACTTTTCCTTTTGTAATTTTTCCTAAATGGGTTGATTCCTTTTTATCAGGCTGAAAGATCCTCAACCTCCTTCCTTCATGGTCCATCTTTCTAGGTTCTCCGAGGTATCAGAACCCTATTTATGAGTTGTTGGTTCCCAAGTCTTCTGATCCTTTTCTGCATCATTGGGTGGCTGATGGGACATATCTACCCTCGTTCTTTGTGTTTCTGGGCATGCCCCCTTGAACTGTCTCAATCCTAACCTGGCCTTGTTGCACATCCTGAGAATCCTAGGCCTCTTGGAATCCCCAGGTATCCTGGTTCAGTTTTCTCCCTGGGCTCCTCAACGATTTTCTTACCTTTAAGGGCTAGGCTAGACCTCTTCTTTCCTTTGTTTCGTGAGGTCCAAAGCTTGCCCATTCATGAGCTTAGGTCCCTTCCTATGGACTCTTAATGGATTTAGGCCTTCCTTTTTTTTATTGAAAACCCAAATGTTTTCTAAATTTCAATCATTTGTATTGTTTTGGGCTTTGATACATCAACACAGCCTAACTTTTTTTTTTCCAATGAGTCATGCTTTAAGTTGTTGGGCCATATATATATATAAGGGTTCATTTTGAACCAACCCATTTTTTGAATCCATGGTTTAAGATGGAAGTTCATGGGCCTATCTTGTAGCACTTCACTCATGTAAACTGGAATATGTGTTTATTAAAGGGACCGTCACAAGGACCATTAGGAATTTGGGTCTAATAAGAGTTAGGCATTTTTGAATATACACAACTGTAAATTTCTTTATTAAAAAAAATAAAAATAAAAAACCTTCTCCCCCTCTCTCCATGTGTGTGTATTAAAAATACTTAGTATTCTAAAAATATATATATATATATATATATATAAATTTATTTAAGTTGGCATATAAGTAGATTTGTTGGTATTAATTTGGGTCATGCTAATGGGTGTCTTAAGGGCAATAGTTAACAATCTATTTTAAGAAAGTTTTGACACTACTTTTATGGGAAATGAAAAAAGCTGTCAAAACATTAATTGTTTTTTTCCCTTTTCCCATAAATTTTTTTTTTAAATAAATTATTAACTATTATTCTAAGAGCATCCGTTGGTATTTTTCTTTAACTTTTAAGCTGTAATGTTATTAAATAATGGAATTTATTTTCCTTGACCAAGTCATAAAAGAATATAGTGTCAAAAGTCTAAACCATTACCAGGTGCCTTTTTATCAAACTTTATAAAGGAGTGACAAGACCCAAGAGTTTAACGCTGTCTATGGTTGATAGAATTACAAAGATTCTTTTTTAAAAAAAAGTGGGATTTTTGGTGCAATTCTCCCATGCTAGAGCTAAATCTAAGCCTTTTTTACTGTATGCTGTGGACATGGCAAAGTCTAATTTCGAGACAGATGTGGATTGACTCTCACATAATTAAATCCCATAAATTTTATGCCATATATATATGTCACTACTATAAATGCAAGAAAATCCTAGAAGTCCTATGTGTTATCCTAAAGATTCAAACTAGTGAATCTCAAGTTAGGAATTGCATGTAAAATCATATGATCACGCACGTAATAAATAAGTGAATTAATACGAAATGAGAGTGCAGGTTCATATGATACCTAGATAATGTGCAATACAAGAGTGGAGGGTATCTATTCTTCCATGATATATATTGAAATTGATAGAAAGTATAGAAGCTATATTTCTTGAAAGTATATATTAACCAAAGTAGCTCCACTAGAACAAAATGAGGTACACAAAGTAAACAAACTTAACATCTAGCTCCCACAGATAGTACAAGAATTGAGGAACAAGTTCATAATAGTTGGAGGAAAAGGAAATTCTGGTAAATTGTTAGAGCTAGTATCAGATGTTGAGCATAGTGGGAGTGAGAGTATTCAATCTTCTACCAATGGGGGATACACTCACAGACCGTCATGGCTTTTTTGGAACATCAAGAGCGACAGAGTCAAAATTGTGTAAAATTTGGGAGGCTGAAGGAAAATGGTATTTTGATCAATAGTCCTCACTTTACCACAAGATGCACCCTAATTTTGGCGAATTCTTTCATTTAGCTCTTGAAAACAATGACTTTGCCGTTTTTAGTAATTTTTGTTTCCTTACTAATTTTTTACTCAAAAATCAGAATAAGGCTCTGCTTGATTTGGAACAACCTTTAAGGTCAATAGTTTTTGATTTTGCATTTAATTCAATTTTACCATTTTTGGTAAAATTCTATATTTTACCACCTAATCTCGTGATTAGTGTGATTAGGGTTTTAGGCAATTTCCTAATCATCCTAGGGTTTTATTTCTTCAGTAATTATATAATTTTGTAGTCTCCAAAGGTAAATCAGATTATTATTAATAAAATTCAAAATTTTTCTCAAATTTTTCTCTAGTGGATTTTAGAACCCTATCACCTTGTAGATTCAAAGAACTTCACGTGAATTTGAGGTTTACTACCAGAAATTAACAGTTTTTATCCCATCAAAGAGATTATCGTGTGTGCTTTCTTCAAGCTTCCGTAACTTCACCAACTCACTATTTTCCTTCCTCCCCCTTTCCTTTTAAACTAAACGGGAAACAATCTCCATCTATCCTCCATTCTTCTTCTCCCCCCCCCCCCCACCCCCCTCTTTCTCTCTCTTTTCCATCATCTTCCTTTTTACCTCAACCAAACACAATCTAAATAAATTCAATGGATTTGATAATTACCAAAGCCCCTTTTTTATAAAAGTTCATAAAATAATAAAATATAAGAATGGTTGGATTCTCTTAGAGTTCTTTATTTTAATGTATGCGGATTGAGAATTAAGGAATGGAACACTTTGTATCCTTTAGATATTGAAAATTCAAGGTCTGGACACATTGTGTTAGTTGAAGCACTTGCTACTTTACTAGAATTAAAGACTAATATGTGGTACGCATAACATGTAACATCTTCAATTAATATTAATGGATCCAATAAATTCTTGAAATATGAAAATGGTGGCCGGTTAGGAACTTTGCAAATATGCAAAGAATAGCTAGAAGCCTAAAGTCCTATGTGTTAACCTAAATTAAAGATTAAAACTAGTGAATCTCAAGTTTGGAATTGCATGTAAAATCATATGATCACTTAATAAATGAGCGAATTAATACGAAATGAGAGTGCAGGTTCATATGATACGTAGATAATGTGCAATACAAGAGTAGAGAGTATCGATTCTTCCATGATATATATTGAAATTGATAGAAAGTATATAAGCTATATTTCTTGAAAGTATATACCAACCAAAGTAGCTCCACTGGAACAAAATGAGGTACACAAAGTAAACAAACTTAACATCTAGCTCCCACAGATAGTACAAGAATTGAGGAACAAGTTCATAATAGTTGGAGGAAAAGGAAATTCTGGTAAATTGTTAGAGCTAGTATCAGATGTTGAGCATAGTGGGAGTGAGAGTATGCAATATTGTACCAGTGGGGGATAGGAGTCATAGATGGGAGTTAGCATGTGGTCTGTAATTAGTACTAATGTTTTATTATGCTAACTAAATATAGGTTATCACCTATTATTTAAGTGTGATGACATGGGAGGTGTTAGCATAATAGAGGTGATCACACCATAACAAATTAACAATGGTGCACACTGTCATACTTGAATGTGACTGTTACAAGGGGTTGTATTTGTTTTTAGAGTTACAAACCTTTAAGAGGATGAAACTCTTCATGAAAGGGTACAAGGGTGTCTATAAATAGACCTTAAGTCTTCAAACCATTTAATTTATGTTCCTCTCATTTCGAGAGAAACTCTATGTATGTGATTTCCACTATTACTAGACTTCTATCTCTTTTGGGATTAGTAATTTTGCCTCTTTGATCCGAAAATATCATAAAAAGAACTTATCCTTGTTTATTCATATTTTGTTAATTGACTCAAGACTGTACTAACGGTTAGAATTGTTTTGGTTCACTTTTAACTCACTGTTGGAAGTATATTGATGGGAATGACGATGCTGCATCCCTAGACGAAGATAACATTTAGTGACAGAGGAAGCATCCTTGACGAAGTCATCAGGAACAACGAGGAAAACCATCGTCACTGACGAAGACAGAGAGTCACTCAATGCAGTCAATCAATGACTTGAGCGGTTGCGAAATCAGCCCAGCAGACCGTTGGGAACCTCTTAAAAGTCTCATTATTGGACCAGGGGCGTTACTTGAGAAAGCATTTATCACCCCAACGGCTAGCCCCCAAGGTTGCAAATATAAAGCTCCCACACAGTCAGTAAAAAGGTACGAAATATACACACACAGAGATACATCTTGATTGACGATTATTTTTCTGACTTTGGCATCGGAGACGTTGTGGCAGGCACCACACCGGTGATCATCGTTGAGCATATTCTCTCGCACCACGAAGGATTCCATCCGCTCACTGTTACTGACGATCCTGTGCATCATCAGTTTGGCGCCGTCTGTGGGGACATCTTTTCGGATTCACATTCGAAAACGTAGCTTCCATCAATTCTCCATATCCAGATGGAATCCAACCCAGACTCAGCAACCTTGGCCCAGCAAGTTCAAGCCCTTGCAGCCACCATTGAGGAACTCACCAGACAGAACCAGGAAATGAAGCTGCGGCTCCAGCAGGTTCAACAAGCTCAACAAGAAGAAATCCGGTCCAAGGGTAACACGGAGGGAGAGGGAGAGGGGGATAGCCAGCAGAGGGAAATCCCCCGGAGACCAACTACTCCGGACGAACAGAACTCAGATCTTCTTCGGGAAATGAGGAAAGAGATGGACGAATTAAGGAGCGCTATCAAGGAAAAGACGGACCGGAGTGTAGACAAAATGGTAAAGGCTACAGATTCGCCCTTCACTGCAGCAGTACTCGATTGCCCCGTGCCGTCCAAGTTTCGCCTGCCTCAATTAGAGCCATTCGACGGACTCAAGAACCCTCAGGATCATCTTAATACCTTTAAGACGACTTTGGGTCTCCAGCAGCCACCCGACGAGATATTGTGTCGTTCCTTCCCTACGACTCTCAAAGGAGCCGCAAGAGAGTGGTTTACTAAGTTACCAAACTCGTCCATAGATAACTTCAGTCAGCTGAGTAGTGCTTTTTTGCGCCACTTCATAGGGGGACAACGCCCAAGGAGGCCAGTAGATTATTTACTCACCATAAGACAGGGAGAGAAGGAGACTCTGAGGTCATATGTCAAGCGATTCACCTGGGAAACTCTGGAAGTGGACGAAGCTGATGACAAGGTGCAGCTGACGACCTTCAAAGCAGGGTTGAGATCCAGAGACCTTGTGGCCTCTCTTGCAAAAAACCCCCCGAAGACAATGGCTGAGATGCTCTTGAAGGCACAAAAGTACATGAATGCGGAGGATGCTCTAGCTGCCATAAAAGGTGCTGAGAGACTAGGGGACAAGTCCAAAGGAGAAGATGACCGCAGAGGGCAAAAGAGAGACAGACCAGAACGTCGGAACAACGATGGGAATAGACGGAGAGACGACAAAAATCCTCGTCAGGTAAAATTCACTCCTTTGGTTATGCCTGTTGACAAGATTTTCACGCAGATCAAGGACGAGCATTATCTCAAATGGCCCAGGCCATTACATTCGTCCCCCAACGTACGTGACAAGAACAAATATTGCCGGTTCCATAGAGACCACGGTCACAACACAGAAGAATGCAGAGACCTGAAGGAACAAATAGAGGAATTAATACGAAAAGGAAAGTTACAGAAATATGTAAAGAAAGGAGAATATGGCAAGGTCAGAGACGACAACAGGACCCAACATGAATCCTTTACTCGGGATGATGACCATCTGTCCCAGCCTCCACGCAAAGTGATCGGGGAGATAAATACGATCGCGGGAGGACCATCCTCAGGAGGGTCATTTAGATCACTCAAAAAAGCATGCCATAGACAGGTGAACAGCGTCCACACCATGCCTCCGTCCAAGCACCGACGAACGTACCAAGACATGTCCTTTAATGAAGAAGACGCCAGGGGGGTAAAGCAGCCTCACAACGATCCCCTGGTCATAGTACTGAATATAGAAGGGTTCAATACCAGAAGGATCCTTATTGACAACGGGAGCTCAGCGGATATCATCTATCTCCCCGCCTTCCAGCAGCTGAGATTGGATCCAAAAAGGCTCCGTCCTTTTAACTCTCCGCTCGTCAGCTTCAGTGGAGACAGGGTCTACCCCAGGGGAATAGTGACTCTGACGGTGACGGCAGGGACCTACCCATTGCAGTTGACCAAACAAGTAGACTTCCTGGTGGTAGATTGCCCTTCGTCCTACAATGTCATCATTGGGAGGCCCACCCTAAACAAGTGGAAGGCGGCAACGTCAACCTACTGTTTGAAGGTGAAATTCCCAACAGACAACGGCGTGGGTGAAGTGAAGGGTGACCAAGTCCTGGCAAGGGAGTGCTATCAAGCCGTACTGGTAAAAAAGGAAAACCACACGTGGACGATTGAAGAAAAAGAGGAGGACGCGATGGAGACCCTGGAAACAGTAGAGTTGCTGGAAGGAAATACGGACAAGACGACCAGGATAGGGACGATGTTAAGCCCCGAGATGAGGACGAAGCTCATAAAATTCCTTAAGGGGAACCTAGATGTCTTTGCATGGAGTCACGAGGACATGCCAGGCATATCTCCAGAAGTCATCCAGCATAGGCTGAATGTGGACCCCAGCAGGAAGCCCATTCAGCAACGACGAAGAACCTTCGCTCCAGAACGAGATCAGGCAGTTGCAGAGGAAGTAACCAAACTCTTGACGGCTGGATTCATACGGGAAGTATATTATCCAGAATGGCTCGCCAACGTCGTCCTGGTGAAGAAAGCGAACGAAAAGTGGAGAATGTGTGTAGACTTCACCGACCTGAACAAAGCATGCCCAAAGGACAGCTTCCCTCTACCAAGGATAGACCAGCTCGTGGACTCCACCGCCGAACACAAGCTGCTGACATTCATGGACGCCTTTTCAGGGTACAACCAGATAAAGATGGCTGAAGAAGATCAGGAGAAGACTGCCTTCATCACAAGCCAAGGACTCTACTGTTATAAGGTGATGCCTTTTGGGTTGAAAAATGCTGGAGCTACGTACCAAAGATTGGTGAACAAAATGTTCAGCCAACAGATTGGCAGGAACATGGAAGTATACGTGGACGATATGCTCGTCAAGAGCAAGGAGGAGCTCGCTCACCTGGACGACCTGGAGGAGACTTTTGCAACCCTGAGAAAGCACCAGATGAAGTTGAATCCAAGCAAGTGTGTTTTTGGGGTAGCCTCGGGTAAGTTCTTGGGATTCATGGTATCCCAGAGAGGAATAGAAGCAAATCCAGAGAAGGTACGAGCTATCATCTACATGGCTTCACCCAAGACCGTCAAGGACGTGCAAAAACTTACAGGAAGGATAGCAGCCCTGAACAGGTTCGTCTCTAGGGCCACAGACAAATGCCTGCCCTTCTTCAAAACCCTCAAGCAGGCTTTTGCTTGAACCGACGAATGCGAAGCAGCATTCCAGGAGCTGAAGCAATACCTGAGCAGTTCACCTCTCCTAAGCCCGTCCAAAGGAGGGGAGAACTTATACTTATACTTGGCAGTATCAGCCTCGGCAGTAAGCGCAGCCTTGATCAGAGAAGAATGTAAGAAGCAACTCCCGGTGTACTACGTCAGCCAAGCCTTTCAAGGAGCTGAATTCAGGTACCCAAGGATCGAAAAGATTGTGTTTGCACTTATAGTAGCCTCGCGCAAGCTCAGGCCGTATTTCCAGTCAAATCCTATCCTCGTGATGACGGATCAACCAATTAAGAAATCAATGAACAAACCAGAAGCCGCAGGGAGAATGGTCCAATGGGCAGTCGAACTCAGCCAATTTGACATCGAGTACCATCCAAGAGCAGCTATCAAGGCACAAGCTCTGGCTGACTTCATCGCCGAATTCACTCTGCCAGACGAAGATGGAACTACTGACGAAGTCGATAAATAGACAATACAGACAGATGGTTCGTCAGCCCAAAAGAGAGGGGGAGTAGGGGTCGTCATAACCACCCCCGACGGAGAAGTGATAAAGTATGGGGTTCACCTGAAGTTCCCAGCCACCAATAACGAAGCCGAGTATGAAGGAATATTGACGGGCTTGAGGCTTGGGAAAGCTCTTGGGGCCAAAAATTTGCTAATCCAGAGTGATTCAAAGCTGATAATCGGACAGATCAGTGGAGAATACGAGGCAAGGGAAGAGAGGATGCAGAAATACCTTAAACTGACAAGGCAACTAACCCAAGAGTTCGACACAGTGGAGTTCGTCCAGATACCAAGAAGCCAGAATGTTGGGGCCGACGAAGTATCGAAACTAGCGTCGTCAGAAGAAGGAAAGGCGACCACAGACATGACAATAGAGATCCAGAAACACCCGAGTATTGAAGAGGTGGCGGCGTTCTCCATCCAGAGCACAGGCACCTGGATGACGCCCATAATATCCTTCCTCCAGGATGGGCACCTACCTCAGAATACTGACGAAGCCAGAAAGGTGAAGAAGAGAGCAGCCAGGTTTACGATCCTGAATGACGTCTTGTACAAGAGAGGCTTCTCTATGCCTTATCTAAAGTGCGTTGACGAGGACGAGGCAAATACATCCTAGAAGAGGTACATGGAGGAATCTGTGGCAACCATGCCGGCTCCAGATCCCTAGTCCACAAGATGATAAGAGCGGGGTATTTTTGGCCAACCATGCAGGGAGATGCTGCTGATATCGTCAGAAGGTGCGACAAATGCCAGCGGTATGGGAACGTGCAGCGGCTCCCAGCGGAGAAAATGACGACCATAGCCTCCCCATGGTCGTTCGCACAATGGGGAATCGATATCGTCGGTCCTCTGCCCCAAGGTAAAGGTCAGGTAAAATTCCTTCTGGTTGCTATTGATTATTTCACAAAATGGGTTGAAGCAGAGGCCCTAGCAACCATCACTGAGGCTCGGATCCGGAGCTTCGTGTGGAAAAACATAATCTGCAGGTTCGGGATTCCCTTGACGATCATATCTGATAATGGGAGGCAGTTCGACAGCCAAGGCTTCAGAGACTTCTGCTCGGACCTCGGGATCAAGAATCAGTTCTCATCCCCTGGACATCCTCAGGCAAACGGACAGACGGAAGTAATGAACAGGACGCTGCTCAAGATAATCAAAACCAAGCTGGACGAAGCAAAAGGTGCCTGGCCAGAAGAACTACCTAGTGTCCTGTGGGCGTACAGGACTACAGCCAGAACCCCAACAGGAGAGACACCCTTCAGGCTTACCTATGGCACAGAGGCAGTAATCCCAGTAGAAGTTGGAGTAACAAGCATCAGACGAGGAACTTTCAGAGATGGACCCAATGACGAGGGACTGCGGTTGAACTTGGATTGCCTGGATGAAGTAAGAGATAATGCGTCCGGTAGAATGACGAAGTATCAAAAAAAGATGGCCGAGTACTACAACAAGAGGGTTAAACTCAGGCGTCTGGACATAGGGGACCTCGTCCTTCGCAAAGTCACTATAGCGACTAAAGACCCCATTCAAGGGAAGCTGGGCCCTACATGGGAAGGGCCTTATCGCGTCATCCATTATTCGAGGCAAGGAAGTTACCACCTGGAAACTATGGACGGACAAAAGCTCCCTCGTCCATGGAACATTGAACACTTAAAGAAATACCATGAGTAAATGTAATACACGAATGCATTCGGTATTAAAGTTAATAAAAGTATTTTTCTTCTGATGTTTTTGCGCAGGCAGCATTGGTCAACCATAAGGCCAATAAAAAATTGAAGTAACAAGATTCCGCCTTGACGGATGTAAGTTACTGACGACCATATAAGTATGGTTAAAAGACTAAGTAACAAGATTCCGCCTTGACGGATGTAAGTTACTGACGACCATATAAGTATGATTAAAAGACTAAGTAACTAGATTCCGCCTTGACGGATGTAAGTTACTGACGACCATATAATTATGGTTAAAAGACTAAGTAACAAGATTCCGCCTTGACGGATGTAAGTTACTAACGACCATAATCGAACAGCTAAAGGACTAAGTAACAAGAGCTCGCCTGGACGGACCTAAGCCGCCAGACGGCACCCCCTTAAAGTCACAAGTGGCAGGGGTCAGTGGACGGAGAAAAGAGTGCAATGCGTCAAATCAAAATAGGATGCAACAAAGCACAAAATTATAAACAGATGTAAATCAGCCAAAGCATCTAGAAGAAAAGTAAGTAAACTTCATTCCAGCCCATAACCACTGGGCTACTATCATTGTTTTCAAAATAAAATTAACTGTTCTGAAATTAGACTTAAAAAAAAAAGGGCCCCAAAACAAGAAGGGCATCTACCAAATACAACAAAAATTTTTCTCTAAGTAACAGGGTCAGGCATCAGCAGAAGCGTCCACGGTGGCAGGGGCATCGGTGGCAGGACCTGGAGCATCACCATCTGGGGCAGAGGACTGAGCAGCCTCGTCCAAAGCCATCTCCTTATCTACCTCCTCCAAATCCAAACTCTCCATGTTGACCCCAGAAGGGTGCTTGACGAGGTACCTCCTGAGCAGCTCAAAGCCTTTGAAATACCAACTGAAGAGTACAGTATTGTACTCGTCAGTGGTCTGGAAAGCCTCCACCGACCTGGCGGCAACAGTTGCAAGCTTCTCCCTGGCTGAAAGAAGCTGCTCATCCTTTTCTTGGGTCAACTGGCGTTCAACCCTGAGGTCGTCATCTAACACTTTGACCTTCTGCTTCAAAGAGGTCGCCTCGTCCATGGAGGTAATCAGGTTCTTCTTCAGGTCGGAGTTCTCTTTCTCCAGGGCCTCCATTCGGGTCGTCAGAGACGCCACCTTGGCCTCTTGAGTGATATACTCAGCAGTAATGTGGAGGCTCTCTCCCAACACCTGAAAAGAGGTTGTAAGTCGTCAGTAAAAAAAAAAAAAAAAAATTGACGAACTCCGTACCTGGACGAGCTTATGAACATGGCGGGAGGCAACGTCATTTAAAGACATGTCTGAGAGAGCCTTTAGGTCCGCTGGAGTGATGACCTCATGAGCCTTGTCCAAAGCTAACCTCTCATCATCCCATATTGTTGACGAGGAAACATCAGCTTTCTTCTTCTCCTTCCCTTTACCAGCTACACGCTGCCTTTTTGAGCCGGGAGTGACGATCTCCTCTATTGATGCAGTTGGAGAGGAAGTTCTCGTCGTCTCAAGGGCTACGAGAGGAAGGGTGCTCAGGGGAGTAGGAGTAGAGCCCTGCCCGGTCACACGCACGATCTTCTTCCCTAGATTGGACAAGGGCTCGTCCTTCTTCGACCTCATCTTCGCGTACATGTCCTTGTTAAACTTGGTCGTCATCTCTGCAAGAAGAAAACATTTATCAAAAATGCCTAAGTACGCAAGGAGAATCAAACATTGACGAAGTCAGAACTTACTCTTTTTTCCTTCAATACCAAGCTGACGAAGAACAAAAGGAGAAGGGTCAGGACCGAGATTGTAAAATGCAAGAGACCGGGGGTCGACCAGCTCGTCCCAGCTCTCAATCGTCTCCGCGTACCCGATCGCAGTCTCTATGCGTTCCTTGTATCTGCTCTTCAATCCAGGCCGTCTCTTAGCTACACCAAACAAAGAAACAAAAAAGTTAGCAAAGGCCAAAGCCTCAAAATTGGCAAAATTGAAACAACGGGGAGAAATACTGACGCACCTAAGGTCGGGGTTCCCCACCGACGGAGCAACCTTGGGATATCACCCCAATCACTGCTGGATTGAGTCTCGAAGTCGTCCCCAGACACAAAGAAAAAGCGCGATTTCCAATACCTGAAGGACGAGGGCAAGCCCTTGACGATCCTAGTCTTTCTCTCCCAGGGGACTAACTCATAATACCCCCACTCTTTGGATTCTTTCAAGCGGTACAAGTAGGTGAGCTCAGCCAGCCGGATCATATCCCCGTTGGAGGCCAACCATATTTGCATACAGTTGATCACGATCCTCCACGAATTAGGCATGAGCTGCCCGGGGGCAATACCGAAATGATCTAGAAGTTCCATCAGGAACGGATGGACGGGGAATCTAAGCCCGCAGGTGAAAGATGACTCATAAAAACACACTTCACCTGGGGAAAAGTGGCAGGCCCTATCTTCTTCCCTGGGTAGACGGACACGAACCCTAGAGGGGAACTGAAACCGATCCTTGAATCTATTCACGGTCTCAGCGTCAAGGCCACAAATCTCCTCAAGGGCATGAAAAGCCCTAACCACCCGTTGGCTAGAGACGGCTGTATCTCCTTCAACCGGGTCGTCACTAGAAGACAACCCAGTCTCGAGATTGCTAGATCTAACCTCAGACATTGACCCTCTCCTAGCTAAACCCTCGAACCAATTTAGTGATTGACGAAGCAAGGGCAACAAGTCGCCCAAAACCACGCTCAGACAATTACCCTCAAACACAAAATTTTCCAGAAACGGATAGGTGCCCAAAGACCCCCCCAGACGCGCGAAAAGGAAGGAGACCGACGGACAAGCTATCCTAACCTCCAAACTATCAACCATGGAAATGCAGAAATCTAAGGGGCAGAAAGATACAACTCAAACTAAATCCCCAAAAAGAAGAAAAGCAGAAACCAACAACAAAAGAAGAATAAAAGGAAACATAGAATCAGAGATTATGCAAAAACAAAAAGAGGAAGGAAGTGAAAAGAAAGAGACACACACCTCCAATGGCGGAACGGCAAAAGCACGGCGCAAGGCGAGTCGGAGAAGAAAGACAGTCTCAAAAGAATGCTCGGAATATCACTGAAAAACTTTCTGTCTTCGCTCTTTGAAAGGTGAAAGAAAAAATTGAAAAAGAGAAGTTTTAAACTTAGACCAAAAAGCTATTAGAAAACCAGCGGGAAACCCAAGGGTCACACCATTAACTCCACGGATCGTCACGCGCCACGTGGCCATGATTGCCTGTAGCGCCGCCACTAAGCATTAAATGCGGAACAGAACCCCAAGAGTCACAAGAGAAGCTTTTCATCTTCTGTGATCGTCATGACACGTCACTGACGAACCCAGAACCTGGGGGGCAATTGATGGGAATGACGATGCTGCATCCCTAGACGAAGATAACATTTAGTGACGGAGGAAGCATCCTTGACGAAGTCATCAGGAACAACGAGGAAAACCATCGTCACTGACGAAGACAGAGAGTCACTCAATGCAGTCAATCAATGACTTGAGCGGTTGCGAAATCAGCCCAGCAGACCGTTGGGAACCTCTTAAAAGTCTCATTATTGGACCAGGGGCGTTACTTGAGAAAGCATTTATCACCCCAACGGCTAGCCCCCAAGGTTGCAAATATAAAGCTCCCACACAGTCAGTAAAAAGGTACGAAATATACACACACAGAGATACATCTTGATTGACGATTATTTTTCTGACTTTGGCATCGGAGACGTTATGGCAGGCACCACACCGGTGATCATCGTTGAGCATATTCTCTCGCACCACGAAGGATTCCATCCGCTCACTGTTACTGACGATCCTGTGCATCATCATATATTATTATTATTATCTTCTTCTTTTTTGTGGAGAAGAAAAGTGCATCGATAAGCATTTATAGATACGTTTGTATAAATTATTGGAAAATTGTTTTTTGAATTTAAAACAAGCATCTGTAAAAAACTATGAAAAATTGTTGTTGCAAAACAAAATTTTAAGTTTTAAAAACATTATTTTAATATCGCAAAAAACCTAACCAAACGGACCATGTCTTTATTTGGAAGGTTATTGGGTTACAATCATGACTCCCAAAAAAACCCTAG
This sequence comes from Quercus lobata, assembly GCF_001633185.2. Lineage (NCBI taxonomy): Eukaryota > Viridiplantae > Streptophyta > Magnoliopsida > Fagales > Fagaceae > Quercus > Quercus lobata. Next base: position 40,095,566 of record NC_044915.1, read on the forward strand.
CTAGGTAAAGAGACAAACCCTTTGGCAGTTCACACATGTTCATCATGCAAAGAGACAAAGAGAGAGAGATAAGGAGCAACTTGCAGGGAATGCATTACAATGAAGCCAACTCCGTATGGAACTCTTAAAGCTCTAAACCGAGCAATCTATTGGCCCTTTGCACATGGCAGTTTTCCTGATCTCTCTTAGAGCGTTGTTAGGTTCTAAAATTATAATGCTTTCCACTTTGTGTAGTAAGTGGAATTACGTGGATATTGAAAACGACCCGGACCTAATATTTGAAGTAACATTTGAGGATCACTTTTGAGTTTTGAGACAAAAAATGTCGCGTCGTTATGCATCTATCTGTTTTGGATAAGCGCAATTCAAGCTGCACCATATTTTTTGTCCATTAAATATTTAAGATCTTTATTTTTTTGAGGGCATATATATAATATTATATTTATATGTCCATTTATTTCATGGCTGAATTCGTATGGTTTGTTTCTCACTAGCTTAAGGGATAATTATGCTATGCTCCTCGTAAAAGATCAATTTATTGTCAAACATTCCTAATTTAATTAAACACATTTCCATATAAAAAAATGTGATTTTAAAAAGTTGTGCATATTGAAATAGTTCGATAACTTCGATTTCAAAATGCTGGAACAACCTTATCCAATGGTTTTGAAGTTAAGTACATGAACCATATATTCAAAATTACTGTGCAAACGTAACTGTGATCGAACACGATCGAGTAGCTAGCTAGCTAATCATACACTTCCTTAAAACGCAGATCATGCGACCTTTGTGCACCGTCCGGTTGTATGTTTGACAAAGGGAACAGTTCTGGAAAACTCTTTATAAGCACCCGTGCTTAACATCATCATTACGTAAGAACTAAGAAGAGAATATATAAGAGCCTCAAAAGTGTCAAAACAACTTGAACAAGGGGGGAGCTGTGACTGTGATGAGTGTACTATCATCACAGGATTGAAGAATTTTTTGCTTCGTGGGTGGGCTGTGGTACTGGTGGGAGAGCACATAAACATCGAATTGCACAGTAAAGTTAGGAAAGAGGAGCAATACTGTGTATGATTCATTTGTTCTCGATTTTCAAACATTTTAGCCTATGGCTTCTTGAGAAGTCCTAATTTTATATAGGAAATAATCTTTCTGATGAAAAAAATAAGAAGAAGAAATAATCTGATGAGAGATTGATAACTTGCATTAATTAAATTGATTTTGCTTTTAATGGGTTTTTTCGCACAACATTGAAACCAAAAAAAAAAAAAAAAAAAAAAAAAAAAAGGGATGATTTTGGGGTAGCTCACCCCTCCTAGTTTAGAGAGAGAGAGAGTATGAAAGAATTCATCAATCATTCAACAAGACAAAATAAATCGTGACACTAGACAATAGCTACAAATTAAAGTAAGAGAATGTTTTTTAAAGCTTAAAGCAAAAGATTATTTTAACAAAGAAATCTTGTAAAATTTTCAAGAACGAATTAATGTTAATTACTTCGTATACATCATGATTAACTTACGTCCTTTATATATATATATATTTTTAATCAAACATGCTTTTGCATTATTGCACTATTTTTTTAAGAGTGAACATCATTTTGATTTCAAACCCTTTTATATGGTCATGATAAAAATTCACAACTTTTAATTTATCTTTCACTCTATACGTGCATTATTAAAAAAAAATTAAAATAATTAATTATAGCGAACTGAAGTGTGAGGTGATATACAAATGGGAAGATTTGTAAAGATTGTCGTAAATTTTTGTCATGATTAGAATTTTAATTTTTAATTACTTATGAAAATCTTTCTCAACACCAATCATCAACAACAAATTGATGATAAAACATTGTGCTCTTGGGAGATAAATATGCAAGTATTCAATGCTCAAAGTCTCTTACTTTTATGGGTTTTAGTGATATGCACTTGTGATCGACTAAAGCTCCACCTTTAATTTTTTAATTTTTTTGAAGCCGCCCCACCATTAAATTTTATCTGTTCCTAAATAAATATAAAAGACATACTATGTTAATTAGTAGGACCAGACGCTTTCCGTACTTAACGTAAAGTGTACTTCCACCTGTACCCAACCGAGAGCCGCTCAGTCATTGAAATCTCAATAAATTGCCATTCCCACTCACCCATCAAGACCTAACCAAGTCCACCACCTACTAAGTTTTGCCATTCCTGTAGTTTTCAAGATATAGTTCATTAACATAATCAGATCGAAGAAGAAAGAGATAAGCAGCAACTATGGAGGACTCAACTCGGCCACTCATAGGGTTTCCTCTAGGTTTAGCTCTTCTTTTGATCTTGTTGCTCTGCATGAGTGCCTTCTTCTATTGTTGCTTCCAATGGGAAAAGCTCCGATCACTCTTCATATCTTCTCCGGATGATAATAATTCCGATATAGAAGCAGATATCCCTAACTCTCCACGGAAACCTCTACCTCCACATAAGGTACGTACGGACCTTTATTTCTCTCCTTTGCCCAGTTTTGCATGCCATAGATTCGTTCTTTATATACAATTTTCTTCTTCTTCTTCTTCTTTTTTATTACTTTACCAGCTGTGCCTTTGCCAACAGCTTTTTCTTTTAATTTTTAAGTATGTTCCTTTGTGATCAGCTTTTTCAAATTTCATTTTTTTTTTTTTGTTCTATATAGTATTAACAACTATGCTTTACTTTCGGTAAATAAACTTTCAGATAAAGATGATAGTGCTGCACTATCATATTCGTGCTTGTTGTATTATGTACGTAAAGAAAAAAGAAAAAGAAACCCAAGTCAGATTTCTTTATTTTGCTTACTCTATTTTATTTATTTTTTTCAACACAGACAATAAAACGAGATGAGTCCCAGAGCTTTTCAGTACTGATGCCCGGAGATCAGGTTCCAAAGTTCATAGCAATGGCCTGTCCATGTCGGCCTCCGCTAGCCGAAAAGGTCACAATCGAAGTACACAAGCCTCCCACGTCTGTCGTGCCACTATGATAAGTTTGGCAATTGGCAGGACCTTTCTGTGTACGTATATAGTGTGTTCCAACTACAAATATTGAGTTAGTGAATTGATTTTAATTTCCTCAGGATGGGATTTCTTGTGCCATGAAATTTTAGAGCGTTCAAAGCAAATGATGACACATATTGTAATTATTCCTGTATTAAACATGTTAATTCCACTCACATACATACATATATATATATATATATATAAATCTTGTCTCCCGGGATCAACACGTCGGAATTACCTTTAATTATATGAGAGAAAAGTTTAATATATACGTATATTGAACAATTTCATGTTAAGCCAAAACCATTCTGTAACATAGAGTCATATCTAAAAAGATGAAATTATACTTTCCTCCCTCAAATTTGGGATTGTTTTTATTTTAGTTCATTAAGTTTAATTTTGTTTTCAAAGTGATCCTATTTTCTATCTCCGTCAGTGATGTGTTTGTTTAATGTCAAATTAGCGCACATATGTGACAACTTGTTCAATTGAATGATATATGTTTTTAAAAAAAAAATGCAGATTAACAGATATTAAAATTCAATATTGTTTAAAAACAAAATATACCAAAAAAAAAAAAAAAAAAAAAAAAAAAAAGAGAGAATGGCTGATCTCTCTCTCTCTCTCTCTCACATCAAGGTTTTTGAGTTAGTGCATATGGCCCAACGAAGGGATTTGGATATAGGATTATGAGGTGTCTTCTCACCTTAACTCTCTCTCGTTAGGGTTTCCAGCTGTCTAGAAGAATGGCACATAGAAAAGCTTGTAGGACTTGTCTTAATTCACATAGAGGTCTCAAAAGTCTCTAGAAGAAAATGACTAACAAATAAATAGGAGATTGTTGGATGCATATGTATCAATTTGATCTATAAAGAAGTCTTGAAACTTACAAAGATAATGACTTACACATAAATGAAAGATTGTTGGATCTATAAATGTAAGTGAAAAGTCTCACCCACATGTATTGTGTAAAAATAAAATAACTTGCTAAATTAATATAATATAGTTGGGTCTAAATACTGAAATCTTTTTTTTTTTTAATTAAGTAGATGGGTTAAATAGTGTGGTAATATGTTACATTATGTCCTCACTTGGAGACCTCCAACATTACTATTGGAATGACGTTATCCCAAAATTAACTATTCATAAATTCCGGTATCTTATGTTTTTGTTTACACAGCACATTCGTAATACAAATAATTCCTACCCGGGCCTCCAAAGTGTTTTTGCATAGACTACATAATAGCTCTCCATAATACCCTCATTGAATTACCATATCCTGATCAACCAAAAGTCTACCTTGAATAGTCAACCAAGCAATGAAAAAATACCTTCTTAAAAGAATCGGCAAACCGTAGCAATTTTTCACCATACTTTCTAGGCAATACTCCTTTACTAGCTTCCCCCATACTTGATTTAGAAGCTTATCGTATCAAAAAAGAAAATCAAAATCTGAACCAATTAATATAAAATTATTAAAAAAAAAAAAAAAAAAAGACAAGATGAAAAGGAAAGAATATAAAGGATTTTTATATTTCGGTCTTAATTAGTGGCCTACATCCACAACATAATGCCTTAAATGACTAATAATTATTTACTATTGAGCTCTATCTATATTATAATGCACGCATTGAAAGGATTATATAGAGTAAGGTAACCCTAAAATTGCAATACATATACATATAACATAAAACCTTTTTTTTTTCTTGGGACAAATTACATATAGGATGGTTTGCACTATTAGTATTAGTTCAATGACAAGTTGACAACAATAGTGTTAAAAACTTTATCAGACAAAGAACTGGAACATATATATATATATATATATATATCGGCTACATCTTCCTTTTTTTTAGAATCAAAATGTTACATCTTTACCATTGAAGTATATATATCATCTAAAGACACATATAAAGACTATATAGTATTGTTATGATAATTAGGAAAAAGAAAAATTCATGCCAAACCAAGCTTAGAACTCCTAATTTGGAATACAATAACAATAAAGTTAAATCCTAACAAAATTCACAACAATTTTAGAATAACTCATAATTTGCCTACCACCTCATATTTGGGTCAATTAATCATAATGATATATAGTTTCAAATTTTTTAATGACTCATGTGTGAGGTGATAGTCAAATTTGAGAGTATTATGATATTGTTGTGAATTTTTGTTATGACGCTAGAAGAACATGTACGATAATACAATTTCCAACCATTTATCTTGTATGTTAACTTAGCATAAACCTTGTAGGAGGTCTGTTCCAGTTGCAATTGCTAATAACAAAATGATTTGCAAATTTGTAAAATTATTAAAACAGTTCGTTTGGTTTAACATTTATTAACAGCAAATCTTAAAATAGTCAGTACCCCAAGTACCAACCAGTCGAAATTTGTACTGAGTAGTCCCACCATGAGGCCGAGCGGCATTTCGTACTGGACTAAAATGAAGATCAGCCCAACTCAATCGGGTTCATCTCAGCTTATTTTTAGTGTTTGGACCAGGTCAGAAAATTTGGTACGAAAAGCAATGCTTAGGCATAATATACAACCCAGCCCATACACAAACATGTGCAATTGCAATAATGGAGCGCAGCAGAGTCCTTACTTTGGGTTTAACACTCTCCAATGTACCTTCCATCCAAAAAAAAAAAAAAAACACTCTCCAATGTACCCGGACAGCATCTTCAACTATTTCATGTTATTTCTGAAAACTCTTTAAGTCTAACACTCAGGAACATGATGGTCCAAACAATTTGGTAAAACTTAGTTTCTTCCAACAATAACATGTTTGGTAAAGAACATGAACATGTACAATCTTGTCAAAAAAAGGAAAGATTAAATAAATAAAAACTTTAAACACAATCTTGTCAAAAAAAAGAAATGATTAAATAAATATCTTCTATAAACTCTCAAATCAAACAACGATGTCTTAACCAATGCTAATTAGCCATTGGTATCGTAGAAATGTGGCTTTATGTCATTCATGGTATTAATAATTTTTTCCCATTAATTAGGATGTAGCTTTTTTTAATCCCCACCCTTATGGTCTGGTCAAATGTAGCTTTCACTAAATCTTATTTCACACGAGGGCTTGATGGTTTGATAAGATGGGCGTGAACCTCTTGAACCCATCGAGCTAGCTAGGTTGTTCGAGTAAGCTAAGCATATCACATGGCAGACATATGGGTCTATATTTATCTTTGGTCGGGCATGATGGTTTTTTATGACGAGCAAATGCAATTCTATTATTGGAAAAACCAAATCACTCTGGATCGAGATCTGTTTTAAGTGATATATATATATATATATATATATATAAATATAAATATAAAAAACATTTTTATGGAGGTGAAGGCCCACAATGAGAGGGCCCAATAATCCTAAACAATTTCATTGCCCATTGGCTCCAAATCCACACTGTACTTAAAACTTAAGCTAACCGCCAGAAGCAGAGGACTTCCAGAAATTGGACCCACTGCCTTCGCAAAACCCGCGTTATCTGTACTGTGAAAACAAAGATACCCCAATTTTTTAATTTTCTTTGTTTTCATCCATAATATGATTATTTCCAAAATGCACATACTTTTCAACCTGCATTTTGCATTATTTCAACCGAACCTGAAAATGACAACCCTATAGACTGTTGGAATATTATGCAAAATAATAATGGAATAACAAAATTAATACAAAAAATAAATAGAAAATAGATAATTTAGAGGTACAATATCGTTTTTCTTAGATAATAATTTTGTTCTTTTTGGATCAACCACTCTATAAAATGCTAAACACCCCTACACTTTGATATAATCAAGGTTTGGTTTCCTTCTATTCCATAACTCATATGGAGATACTTTAATCTTCTTGGAAAGTACTCTATTGTGCACATAACATGTTGTAAGCAATACCTCTCTCCCCATAAAGTAAATGGGAGCTTTGCACTTAAAATCATGGCATTTACAATGTATACAAGAGTCCTATTTTTTCTTTCAGCCAAACCATTTTGTTGGGGTGTATAAGGGGTTGAACTTTGGTGTATTATACTATATTCCTCACAAAACCTAGAAAAATCATTAGGAAAATATTCACCACACACTATTCAACTCAAATATATCAAAATGTATAAGTTTAAGCATAATAGAATTTATATCTGACTTAGAAAATGGTTTCTTTGTCATCTTTGCTTGAATGCAAATTTCACATTTCTTTTCATCATCATGCTTATATGAAATCATACTATACTTTGACATAAACTTCAAGTTTTTGAAATTTAAATGTCTCAATCTAGCATGCAACAAATATGAAGAATCAACAAAATAAGCATAACCATCAACTTTTTTATTAATAATATTTAGTTTGTACATGCCATTTGTTAGAAACGGATATGCCACTGAAACTCAGTAGCATATCCATTTCCTACAAATATCTCATTCTTAGACAAGATTAACTTATCTGATTCAAGTACAGCTTTTACACTACTCTTACATAACAATTTGGCAAACATAAGATTCTTCTTGATATCGGGTACATGAAAAACATTGGTCAAGATCAGCATCTTGCTGAAACTCATTTTCACTTCAACGGTGCCTTTTCCAAAAACATTTACTTTGTTGTAGTTGCCCATCATCACTTATTGTTCAATGGAAGACTCATCATAAGTCTTGAATTGCTCTTTGTTGTTGCACACATGCACCATTGCACCCGAATTGAACCACTAATCAAAAGGATTTGCAATCACAGCCATATGAATTTCAGTAATCATATTAATATGTATGCCACTCACCATAGAAACAATGTCCTCAATGACATTCGTTTCAATGGCATTACCTTCTTCATCATTTTTCTTGTTCTTTAAGAGTTTACATTCGCGAATGTAAGGGCATTTCTTTCCATCCACAATGGAAACACGCCCGGTTCTTCTTGTCCTTATTGGAGTTGTTCTTCTTGAAACCACTCCCACTTTTGTTCACTTTCAAGTACTTATTGGTCTTACTTGAACTCCCACTTTGAATTTTGCTTCCACTTTGAATTTTGCTCATATTGTTCACATTCACTTTAGAATTAGTGTTAGTTCCATCTCTAATTTGACTTTCCTCTTCAATTTAGAGATGTTGTTTGAATTGTTCTAAAGTGAGATCTTCTAACATATGCAAAAGCTTCTTCTTAAAATTATTCAAACTTGGTGGAAATTTCGCAATGATTGCACCCACTTGGAATGATTCAGGAATATTGATTGACAAATCACGGAGTTTATTGACCAAAATCTGTAATTCATGTACTTGATCCAAAACTGAGACATTATCCAGCATTTTATAATCAAACTACTTTTGAATAATAAACTTATTCATACCTATTTTCTCAGTTTTGTAATTTGCCTCCAAAGCATTCCAAATCTCCTTCGGTAACTTCATTGATGTGGAGATCATAGAGACGATTTGAAAGAGTATTGAGAATGTGCCCTCTGTAAATCAGTTCTCCTTCCTCCCGTTTCTTTCTTTGTACATTTATCTCATCAGTGTCTTTATCACTCGCAATAGGAAAAGATATCAAATTCGGGTCCAAGACATAGAAAAGTATCAGTGCAATAAGTAGGAATTTCATCTTGTCTTTCCATCGAGAAAAATTAGTTCCATTAAAACAATCCAATTTCACCAACTCGTGATTCAACATCTTCAACGTTGAAACATCACTTGTTCCTTCCATCGTAGGAAATATTATCTAAGATTGTTGGAGATATTATACAAAGTAATAATGGAAGAACAAGGTTAACACAAAAAACAAATAGAAAATAGATAACTTGGAGGTACAATATCGTTTTCTTTAGACAATATTTACCCCTCACACTATTGTTGTTAAAGGATTATCGCAAATTTGTCTTCAGAATACAACCAAGATGTTGAATTCTACAGATAGAAATTCCAAAGAATAACCACAAGATTTCTTGTGTTTTTCTCTAACTTACTATTTTGTGAAGTTATATTTCATCAAGTGAATATAAGCCTCTATTTATACCCATAGAGTTATATTTCATCAAAAGGCACATATAGAGAGTTAAAATGTTTCATAAAACCGTTCACAAGGCTTGAACGGTTTTATGAAACCTCTTTAAACACACTGAACAGTCACCAGAAAAATCTTGATTTTTGACTTTCGATTGGTCGAAAATTCATTTCGATCGATCGAGTGCTCTTTTCGATCAGTTGAACAAAAATCAAGTAGCGATCGAGACATCCAGAAACTCCAAGATTATTTTCTTACCATTTCAATCGATCGAGTCAAAGTTTCGACCGATCGAAAATGCTTAACTTCGAATTTTTACTTAGAAATTTCCAAAACTTGAATTTTCACTTCAACAACTTTATGAAACAATATTTTCCAAACTCAAATAACATTATTATTACAACCTATCATTGTATATACCTATATATACAACATAGACTACTATTGTAATTTTCACTATTTTTTTTATAGATAAATGATGGGAGAGAATAGATATATGATTCAAAATACATATGTGGTAGGTTATTACTTGAATACCTAATTTTCACGAATCAGCTAGAATAGAAGTTTGAATTCCCAAATGAAATGTTAGACAACATTAAACATGTTTAACATTTTCTTAGTTTATGAACTTTCAAAAACGGTTGTAAATAAGATAAGCTTTGTCGAGTATTGAATGTCTCAGCTTGACAATAAAACTAGAATGTTTAAACTTGGCTTGAGTTTGAATCAAGCCTACAAATAATGTTCAAACTTGAGCTTGTTATAAGGTATAAAAGTTTGAGCTCGACTTGGCTTGGCTTGATTAATAAATTAAGCCAGATTCGAGCTCAATATCATGCTCAAATTTGAGCTCAATATCATACTTTGAGCTTGAGATCCAATACAAGTATATTATCAAGCCCATATCAAGCTTATTATTTAGCTTATTTGGTTTTGGTGAATGGTCTCAACTCTTAATTAGTTAAATTCTTAGAAAGATATGAGTTTATTTGTCAAAACTTATATCAATCTTGTTAGTAAACTCATAAATAAGTCTAGGCTCAACATATTTTGTATTGAGTCCTAACGTTCACGAACTTATCCATGAACAATTTTTATTATTTGGGTTTAGCTTGTTTATTAAATGTGCCTAAAACTAAAGTTTAAGTTTGGTTTATTTATAAACAAACAAACTTTTTATCGATTCAAGCCCTAACTGTGCATGCTTATAAACGGCTTAATTCATTTACAGTCTTACTTCCAAATGAAATGTTAGACTTAGGCTGGGTTTGGATTGCGATGAAAAGAAAAAAGAATGTGCATCTACGTTTTTTTTATGGGTTCTGTGCACTGTTCATAAGCCCCACAAGTACGGATTTCAGCAAATTTTTCTTTAAAATTGGGTCTCATGGTACTATTTACACATTTAAAAATTATTTTGCTATAATATTTTTAACTTTTAATAATAAGCGGTATTCAAACAAATCCTTATTGTTGATAGAGTCACTTTTTCTTTTTATATTTTTTTTTCATGTAAGGTCACTTTCATTTTGGATGGAGGGTAACTAGTTAAGAACTGGCCGAAAATGTTTGAAAAGCCACCCGTTGGTCAAAAAAGTCTAAGTTGAGTGACTACTTGAGTCAGACCAAAAAAAGAAAAAAAAAAAAAAAAAAAAAAAGTGATAGCGTGTTCATGACGTATGCGAAGATAGGAATGGGATGATGATGATGATGATGATGCCAAATCACAACAAAACATGCATATGATGCTATGCTATGTATGCATGCATGGTTTTATCGGGCAAAGCGTGCGAAGGTGGTGACAGTTAATGATGGTTAGTAAATCCCCTTCACAAAGGCAAAATATCTCAACAAAATCACACCCACAACCACAATATCGCGCGTGCACACACGTCATACCCTTATCTAACACAATCATTGCCAATTGTGTGTAGGACAGTCGGACCCAATAAAATACCAAAATGTGATTGAATAGGGTAATTCATGCGCGATCAAGTGCGCGTGGAAAAGAAGGTAGTGAAGGAGGTTAGGTGTCAGAGTCTGAACCCGACAAACCAAAATAAAAAGCCGCTTTCTTGTCTACCAACAAATCATATCGCTTGGCCCTGTTTTTCTTTGTCCCCCTTTAACCTCATATACCCACTAATGCTCTTCCTCTACGTAACTTGCACTCTATCCCCTCCCTAATCCTCCTTTTTGTTTTTCCAACCCAAACCCTTCTTTTTTTCACTTTTCTTTTTTCAATATTTTCGGTCATATAGTGCAATTCTTTCTTTCAAATTCAATTCGAAGAACCTTAACAAATAGATGGTATTTTGCATTTCACGTGTATATGTCATTTTTCTCGTAGCAAATAGGACTGTTGTGAGTGAGATGTCATATACAACTGAAATATTATATAATTTTTCTTTCACAAGAAGATGGTATTTCGTGTTTTAGATGTATATGTCATCTCCTTCAAGGTAGGGAGATGAAGGATCATTCAGTGTATTAAATAAAATCATTTTAATACATTAAAAAAAATAAAATAAAAAACAAATTTTATTATTTTAGCACAATATTTAATAATACACCTTATATCCCATATAGTATTTTAACATATTACACTTTAAAGATAACCTAGAAAAACTCACCGCTACCACTAACAACCAATCCAACTATCACCGAAACTCATATCAACCAAATCGAAATTGAAATCGCAACCCAACCACTACTACCAATACCAGCACAATGAAACCCAAATCAACCTAGCCTTAACCAAAACACAGCCCAACCACCGCTACCATTGTGATCACAACCCACCATCATTGCCGTCACTCAAAGCCATCATCCACCCACCGCCCATATAAACAACCTTCAACTACTATTTTTGTGATAGCATCGCGAATGAGAGAGAGAAAAAAATATTAAAAAAGAAAGATGCATTGCTACAATGATTTGTTACTAAAAAATTTTGCAATTTATTTCCCAAATAACACACTTGATTGTTTTTATTTTTATTTGTTTCCCATTTGGTGTGTTAAAATAGTATTTTGAGTGTTTTATTATTGAATACAATACTAATGCTTTAGGAAATTGTGTTGGTGTATGTATTTTTTGGCTAAATCTATTGGTGTATTCCTATTTCATATACTTGCCCTTCTAGACTTCCTTTGCAATTGGTGGACCCAAATTTTGATGCCCTACGGCATGTAAAAGTAGTTGGTGGGATCCGATTTTAGTCATGCACATGTGAATGTGGGGGCATTTTATGGCAATATAGAATAGGAATTTGCATGTAACATGGGGCAATGAAGAGGGAATCTCCCCTGTAAAATAATACTACTAGTGTAATGAGTGGGGTGGTTGAATTTGATATATTTGGATGAACAATAACTTATTTTCTATGCTTCTCATAATCACATTGCACCCTTTTTATTTATTGGACATTGTCCTATAGTGCTATAAATAAAAATTAACAAAATATAGACTATTTTGTAGTGTCGAACAAAAAACCTTTTAAAAAAGAAAAAAAAATTTGAAAGAGAGAGAGAGAAAGAGAAATAGTACCATGATTATATTTGTAATGCGCATTGTCAATAAAGTCAAACTGTGGTTAATTTGGGTAACATGGTCTTTTCGTGTGCTTACACAATTTATGACAAAACAGCAATCACTGCCCAAAAAGATTAGGACATAAGTATGATTCTTATCTTTAGCTTATCTTGAACTAATAAGTTGGAAAAACGACAGTGAGGGGCATGAATGGTTTTTTGAGTTTTGGACAACGTCCTAGTTTTTGATTGATGAGATGTAAGGCTGAAAAGACAGGTTTGCCACCAGGATTCTGGTAATAGTGGATTCCATCAAATAAAACGAGAGTATGTGCTAGTGTCGGCAATTGAGGCACCCAGCCTCCCTACAACGCACTGAAATTCATATTTTTGCACAAAGAGGCTTTGGATTTTTTTTTTCCTCCATTTTCTTCTACAATTTGGATGATATATTTACAATTTTTTTTTTTTTTTGTTGCTAAAGAGGAATTCCGCTAAATAAAAATAAAATAAAATAATGTAGTTATATTAATAAAGGGGTGAACATAAACATGACATCCCCTAAAGGGTCAAAAATATATAAATATATAACTAGAAAAAATTGTAAATTTATGTGAAAATGACAAACAATTAATTATAATTTGTTACATATGTTAGTTATGAAAATGAATGTAAAAATAATTGTGATTACAAAATAACTTAATGTATGAAATTTTCTCCAAATTTAGGAAACACTATTCAAATTTATTAATCTTATAATCGAGCGCTCACGAAGGGACAATTCAAAAATGTTGGACAATCCAAATTATAGCCAACAAATGACCAAAATAGTTATACTCCAAATTACAAGGTTGTTCTTTAAATTCTCTTAAAATTCAATCATGTAACTACTTAACTAAAAATACACGTTCATTTTATTAGCTAAAAGTCATATAGTCGAATTAAAAAAAAAAAAAAAAAAAAAAAAAAAAAAAAAAAACAAACAAACAAACAAACAAACAACCAAACAGTACCTAAGGTACTATCCTTAAATTTTGTCCTATTTCTTATAACCCATGTTTCAAGCTATATCTAATACTTTTCAAGCAGCCCACCGTTAAACAACAAGACTAGTAATATTTGATTAAAAAAATCAAAAAAACAATACAAAACAAAACTAGTCCTATGATGCAAATTTGTCACCAAACTGCCAAATTTTGACATTGATGACTTATAAAGTAAGGGATATGGTACTAGTGCACAGTTAGAAGACCACGACAGTTAAAATCAACTATTCAAAAAAGTTCAAATCAGATAAACAGATTACATTCAATGAATCAACACAGAAAGTTATCAAAAGTGTAGTAATTATTTGGTATTTTAGCTATATAACGACATAGTAATTATTTTCTTCTCTCATTTTATAGTAAAATTAACTAATTAAATTCATTATAAAATCTGCTATGTTTATGAGAAGGTGGGATATCACCTAATTGACATTTTCCATCAAATTTATGACTAATATTAAATTTGGGTAGTCTCAACTAATAAATAGACTAATACTTTTTAATTGAATACTAATAACAAATTATAAATTTTAAGGCTAGTTTTCTACAATTGAAAATAGTAACAAAAATTGACCTAACTCTAGTAAAACACCAAAAATTATAGTATATCAATCCTTTAATATATATATATATATATATTCATTTATTTTCGGTGAATAAGACTTATCATTAAAAGAAAAGGAACCTACAAGAGAAAGTACAAAAGCAGGGGACAAAATCATCCCAATCATGAATCCTTGGGGAAAAATAAGGGGTGGAATGTATGAGGATTTTTCCTTCAAAGTTACACAATACAATGGGCAACAAAATTAGCTTTATCTAAATAGCATGTGATTAACATGACCATTCAACAAAAGAATCTAAAACTATTCATCAAAAAAAAAAAAAAAAAAAACTATTATAGTTCTAGACTTCTAGTAGTAATAGTAATATTTTCAATGACCCATTGTGGGGAAGTCGATGTGATTTGAAATTCTTGAATCACATTTAGTACATCTCCTTCACAAAAAACAAATTTACCCGCTAGTTCTACTATCCTTAGCAAAATAAATACAACCCAGAATACTTTTATTGAGCTGCCTAATGGAGTCTATGAATTGTTTTATGGTTCACTGAAAAAGAATATTTCTCAAACTTTTAAAATATTATCAAGCACTTAATACACACCAAATGTTTAATCTAAAAAAAATAAAAAATAAAACGTTGACAACTTTTTAACACTCTTATATGGCAAATTTTTATGATTCTCAACTAAATTTACCACTTAAATCTTTTTTTTTTTTTTTTTTTTTTGGCCACTAACAATATGATACATAAAAAACTATTAAATTTATAGTCTGTTTGGGAATAACTTATTTAGCTGAAATTGAAAATTTATTTATTTGTGAAAATGTAGAAAAATGGCAAGATTTAGTACTGTGGGTACCTAAGGCATGCTTGACAACGTCCTAGGCATGCTTGCAACGTCCTAGGCCGTCCTCGGCATGCCTTGCAACGTCCTCGGCATGCTTGACAACGTCCTTGGCCGACCTAGGCATGCTTGCAACCTAGGCGTCCTACATCGAAGGAAAACCCCCCCACTTTCTGCCTTATAAGTTGTGAAGTAAAGGGAGTAGTGTACCACAAAGCATCTTTGTGATCACAAGAGACTTGGTGGTACACTACTCCCTTTGCTTCACAGCTTATAAGGCAGAAAGTGGGGGGGGTTTTCCTTCGATGTGGGACGCCTAGGTTGCAAGCATGCCTAGGTCGGCCAAGAACGTTGTCAAGCATGTCGAGGACGTTGCAAAACATGCCGAGGACGTTGCAAGGCATGCCGAGGACGGCCTAGGACGTTGCAAGCATGCCTAGGACGTTGCCAAGCATGCCTAAGTATGCCTTAGGTACCCATAAGTACAGTACTTAAATACTGTTCCTTAAGTTCTCTTTTTAAGATTCAGTTATGTGACTACTTAACCATATGACTGAATCTTAAAAGATGAATTTAATGAACAGTATTTAAGTTACAATCCCTAAGTTTTGTCCGTAGGAAAAAAAAAAAAAAAGGTTAAAAATTAACAGAATAGTACAATGAAATCCATAAATAATATAAAAAAAGTGTAATAAAAAAGTGTAATAAAAAGAAGCTAAAATCTCAAATATACTGAAATTTTCGTTACATCCCAAACAAACTTTTATCTAATCTATAACTTTCTCGGTTGGAAATTTCCACTCTGAAGTAAAAACCTAACTTTTTACCTGACCTGAAAGATAATCAATGGCCTGCCTTCAACCATCTGAAACAAAAACTCAGCCCTTGATATGCGTTCCATCAAGTTGTTCGGCGGATTATATTATTTAATATTTATACAAAAGGAGACAGAATAATATTTAGTTAAATTAAAAAAAAAACAATATATATTTTTTTAAATACTTTTTTTTTTATAGAAACTTTTTTTTGGGGCATTGTTTTGTTCAGAAGTGTTTATTTTAATGCATAGAGTTTCACATCGGACAGCAAATAAGCTTTTGTTACTTTGTGCCAAATGGAGGGTCCTTAGTTCATTCTCTCTCATAGCTCCTTCTTCTCTCTGCTAAACCAAACCGTGAAAATCGATATTTTTCGTCAGCCACTGATCTACACTACTTTATTCAGGTATATCACTTCAACTTCTTCATATTCTTCCCAGATTTTCTCTCTTTCAACTCCATGAGTTAAAACCTCGTGATTTGACTCTCTTTTTTCCAGTTTTGGTTGTATCTTCATTTTTCTAGTGACTGTACTTTTGTTGTTTCATTTTTAGCTTTCGTTTTTTTTTTTTTGGGTGCTTCTGTGAAATTGAAGGAATAAATTAAAAGTAGTAGTTACAAATTTTGAGGTCATATATTTTGTTGTTGTTGATGCTTTTACTTTGGTCTCTCCGTACAATGAATATTACATTTGAACTCTGTGTTTAGTCGAGGTTGTTTTTTTGTTTCCTTTTTTTTTTTTCAAGTCCCATATACTGGGAAATTTTTTTTTCCCCACTGCTTTAAAAGGTAAGCATATGCTTAAATTTCTTTCTCTATTTTTTGTTTCCCTCTCGCTTTGTGTTTTGTTTTGTTTTTTATTTTTGATTTTTCATGCAAAGCTATAATTAGTTCAAGTGGCCTTTGCTTCAGAGAAAATATTAGTTGCGGTTCAATAAACTGTCTATGATTTTTTTTTGTTGGATATGGTTTTATTCTTTGATATTATTCAGCTCCTGTGCCAAAAGGGTTGGTATACTTATTAGGGATTCTCAAATACATGCTCAACTTTGATTTACTATTGTTACCATGGATTTTAGGTAAGAAAGGGACTGTGGTTTGTGATTCAAGGATGCTTAATTAGATAATGGAAATTATATATATGTGTGTGTGTGGGGGGGGGGGGGGGAATGTATTTTGCTCAATAAAAGTGGCATACTGTTTCTTTTTCCATGTCTTTCTATTTTCATCTTTATCCATTGACTTTTCATGGTTTTTGATGAAATGTTAAAGGGTAGTTTTAAAAAGGATTTCGCTGTTTTGCGGTTTTGTAAATTTTGGCAGGTTAGAAAAAATTGGAAATTTTGAGTGTGAATTTTAATGTCTCCACCGCTGCTCGGTGTTGGGGAGGAGGATCAGAGCAATGTGACTTTATTGGCTTCCCCTGCCTCCATTGATAGCTTATGCCGTAACAGTTCTGAATTGAAAGAGCGTAACTACATGGGATTATCTGATTGTTCATCAGTGGACAGCTCAGGAGTATCCATGGTATCTGATGGGAATAAAAGTAGTCTGAATCTGAAAGCTACAGAGCTGAGACTTGGGCTTCCTGGATGCCAGTCTCCTGAAAGAGATCCAGAACGCTGCTTGCTAAGCTCGGCTCAACTCGATGAAAAGCCCCTCTTCCCTCTGCATCCTTTGAAAGATGGTCAGTACCCTTCTTCACAGAAGGCTGTTGGTTCGGGCAGCAAAAGAGGGTTCTCAGATGCTATGGATGGATTCACAAAGGTCAAAATCACTGCTTTTATTGAAAGGATTTGGATTTTGTTTACTGTTCGATCTAGTACTAAATACAAAGCTGTGTTTGGTGCAGGAAAAATATCTTGCTAAGTCGGAGGTAGCTCCGATGCTGTCCCCCAGGCCTTCTTCGAACTTGGGACTAAAAACTGAACCAACTAATGCAAAAGAGGTAGCACCATCAAAGATAGTACAAGAAAGGCCTCGTGCTGCTAATGAACCCAGACCAAATCATAATGGCTCTGCAAATGGTAATAGCAGTGCACCTGCTACCAAGTGAGTGCAAAGTGGGCGGCTGTGGTGATATGTTTGGGCATAACCATGCAAATTGTTTCTGACATCCCTTGTGTGGCAGGGCGCAGGTTGTGGGTTGGCCACCTATCAGATCATTTAGGAAGAACTCATTGGCTTCTACTTCAAAGAACAATGATGAAGTAGAAGGAAAAGCAGTGCCTGGTGCTATCTTTGTCAAGGTCAGCATGGATGGTGCTCCTTATTTGAGGAAAGTGGACTTAAAGAATTACTCTAAGTACCAGGAACTCTCGTCTGCCCTCGAGAAGATGTTCAGCTGCTTTACCATTGGTGAGTTACTCTAAAGTTTCAATCTAATACAAAAAGATCTTGGTCAGGTAACTTGTAATGTTATTTATCAGGAGAGTATATTTTGCAATTTAAAGCTACATGTCCTGGTTTGCATGGATCAAGTTACTGCTGTTTTGATATGATGTCAGGTCAATATGGTTCTCATGGAACTCTGGGCAGGGAGATGCTGAGTGAGAGCAAGCTGAAGGATCTGCTTCATGGCTCAGAATATGTTCTTACATATGAAGATAAAGATGGCGACTGGATGCTCGTGGGTGATGTCCCCTGGGAGTGAGCTCTGGTTCACTTTTACTGTTTACTTCTCTAATTGAATTTCATCAGTTCCATAATAAACTCTTTTTTAGGTTAAAATTCATATCTGTTGGGGTTTTGATATTATTCTATGGACATGTTGGTTAGATGGTAATGAGTTGAGAATTGGTTGAGACATGCTAAGAAGCCAAAGAAGTGGTGATCTATGTGGATAATGTGAGTTAAAAAGTATGCATTATATGTACTGTATTCGAAGAAAGAAGCTTTATCAAAGAGCTCATATTTCTGAACTTTGGTCTTGGACTTTTTTTAAAATTATTCCCAATGGTTTGAACTTGAAGAATATTTCAGTAAAACCTATGAACCTGTGATTGATGGAGGTGAATCATGATGTTATAATGTTTTAACCATGACTAATAATGTTTGCTTGTTGTGAGCATGACATAGAAAAATTAACTCCCATGTCATTGTTTTCTAATGGGAGAAATCTGGAATGATGAGAGCTGATGATTTGCATATTATAACATTGCTTTGGACACAAAGATGTGATTTGCACTTTTCCTCTTCGATATTCAACTTAAATAATCAAGACAGCTCCCCATTTATTTTAACTTTTAAACAATGACCTGACTTGCTGTTGATGTTTGTCTTGGATATGGGAGGAGCTGATGATTTGTATGATTGGTTTCTTGGTTCCCACCACCAACCCCCCCCCCCCCCAGTTTTATTGGTATTGATCTTCCATGTTCTGATGGGTACATACTATAGTCCTATTACAGATTTCTGAAATGCAGTCATTTGGTCGGTCATAATTTGAACTTTCTATTTACTAGATGAGTATATATGATGCTCTTGATTGGTGCCATCTCTAATTAACAGCCATTTGCCTCAAGAGACTCACTTATATGAAGTTTGACGTATTATTTTATTTATTACCAGAGTAGTTAGCTAATGTAAAATTTAGTCACATTATTTTGTAAATTATGAATTACTAGAGTAATTGTCTGCTGGATTGGAATCTAATCAATTTTTTTATGTTTTGCAGGATGTTTATTGAGACATGCAAAAGGATGAGAATCATGAAGAGCTCTGATGCCATTGGACTAGGTGCATAAATTATATTTCAATATAACCATCTCTAATGTTTCACCCACGTCAGGCTGCAAGAGCTAGTGCATTATTAGAAACACTGCCGCTTTTAATTAAACCATTTAAAACCAAATGATGAATAAAAAAGTTGGAACTCCAAACCAGAATCAGTATTAACTAAAAGATATCATAATTATGTCAACCATACAACATTACATCTATTTAGCTTTAGAACTAATTCCTTCCTTTTCAACATCTCAAACAATTAATTTAATATTTGAAACAGTTAATGGTTAATGCATTAAACATGAATGATTTATAGTAATTTTATTGCAATATACAGAGAAGGCAGTAGTTTGAATGTCCCTTCCCCTTCTCATTGGGGCCAAAACTGACTTATTTAAAAAAAGGGTCTAGCTATGTTACGCCTTACAATTTTTGTCAATGGAATGCCAGTTGCCATCCTTTCTAGAATTTTTTATTATCTCAAACTAAACAAGAATTCAATCTTCAAAATAAAGAGTAGCTTGTAAATTCATTCAGCTTGATTGGCAAAGCACAGTAGGTATATGAATGACATGAAACCGAACAGTGAGCCTAACAAAATTTGGGTCTTATGCAAAGTTATGCAAGTGTCACGCTGGTGATCATGGCTCTTAATGCTTGTCGTCTGTATAAATAGGATATGTATGTAGATACTTTGTGCATTTGCATGTTCATAACTTGAATCATATGCTTTTAGATGTGTCATGTTCAATTCTCATGGAGAATTTTTTCGGTTTTGTGAACAGCTCCAAGGGCTGTGGAGAAGTGCAGGAACAGGAACTAGTTCATCTCTGCACATGATTAACGCTATCCTTCCAGCAGTCTAACGGAAAATATGAGGAGGCTGAAAGCACATTAGCCAGATTTTAGTTGAAGGGTGACGAGTGCTAGGGTGCTTGGACTGGATAGGAAATTATGTGTGGCTACTTTTATCATGTTACTATGTTTACGTTTTTCATTGCCATGGAGTTAAATGTTCTGGTAAGGTTTGTTTCTACTTTTATTATATTTGTGAGACTCCTAAAACCTTATAAATGTGGGAGTGTACTTCTAGGCAAGTTCCTGTTCATATACAGGATCCTTAGTTTGTAAAAAGTGCATTGTCTGGTGAACTTTTAATGTTTATGTATGTTTGCGTATGAGCAAAAGACCACCCAGTTATCTGTCAGCCTTACTTCATTTTCAAGTATTTATATGCACCTAGTGCTTTGTTCTGCCTCTGATTTTAAGTTATTTTATGTTTTGAAAGCATACATTTAACCTTAACAGTTAACACGCGTTGCATGTGTTATATTATTTAATCAAGTAGTAAATGATATATAGATTATGCTGAATTGAAATGTCACATTTCTCAAAATTCATAATTGAAGAAAGGGAATCAGTTGTTGAGGTTGTGACAAAGTGTGGATAGTACTATTTGTGCCTTTAATTAAGTGTATACTTGAACTAGTAAGATACTGCCAGGCCTTTGGATATGGTTGTCGGAGAAAGCCTGAGCTAAGCATGTGGTGCTCTGATCCTTAGCTGCATCATTGATGTTTTTGCTTGCTATTTAAAAATTATTTGTAGCAGTGCAGTTGGTTTTTTATTTTTTGGGGGGAGGGGGACACAAGTGTGTGTGAGTGTGAGCCATTGACCTTGATAAAGGAGCTGGTACCACATTGTACTGCAGTACATTCCAGCCAATCGTCCACGGCTACAGGAAACAAAATTAACTGTATGGTTAGTAATAAAATTTAGCGATGTCAACAGTTTTATAGCTCAATTAGGTGATGCTTCAAGCCGTTTGCAATAGTTCAATTCACTCTCTTCATTTTAACTATCGAGTTAAAAAGAGTCCTTTATGTTTGTGTGTTGGGCTTGGCAACAGGCCGACAAAAGAGTTTGACATGGCCCATTTACAATGTGCATGAGCCAGCTAAGTTAGCCTCTCTGGAAACCCAACAAAACTAACAAGATACAAATGGAAGAGGGAGCTAAAGTCTGCTAAGACATCTGTGATCACTCTCAAGTCTTAACTAACCTTCCTTAATGCAGGACGGAGCCAGGACTTGAAGTTAAGGGAGGCGACTCTATTGCTAGCTGTATGCGGTTGCTTCGGCCTTTGAATCTACTGCTTTACTATTAAGGATTTTTGTTTAAAATTTTTTAAATGGCCCAGTTGTTTGTTATGGATAAAATAAATTGATTGGGCTTAATTTTTTTAGTTTTATTATTGATAATTTTTGTTTTTGGGCTATTTTTTTTGGACTTGTATATTTTGACTTAGATTTAATCTATTAATTTTTTTATGTTCTTTAAAAGGTAAAAAATGCTAAAACTACCATTTGAGATTTTACATGGATTTGGTAATAGTGACCCCATATTTTGTCTTTGTCATTAAATGAGTGACGTGTCTTAATGACACCTATGTAATGGTGAGACGACTTATAGAGATGGACAAGGCCTTTTTGAATATGACACCAAACATTAAAAGATCAAAATGAAACTTCAAAAAACTTTAAGAGTGAAATTGAAAGTATCCCCAGCATTGAAGTTCAGAAGTGTACTTTACTTTTCTTTTTCTTTCCCAATAAGTTCGTGTTTATTGATTATCGGCCTATGGGAAAGATTTATACTAAATTTTGGCTAGCATATGGATCTTATTCACAAGTGAATGGTTAAAAAAAATATCAATCATTTCTAGTTAGCTTAACGTTATGACATGCTACTATTGGAATATAAATATAATATTTTAAAGGATTCACCAAAAGCCAAAAAACTTGAATGATGTAGGGATGTGAAGTTTGAGTTTCCCTACCATGGCAGAGTTAGGGGTTGGAAGGGAAAAATTATTCAGTCCTCATAGAAAATCACATTAGCAATACCTAGTGGTCTTCCATTCCAATAATAAAATGTCATTTGTGCACATTAATTGAGTTAGATCCAAAAAATAAAAAATAAAAAACTTTAGAGGCCTGAATAATTTATCGTTCGAAGGGGTGGAATTACCCTTGTGGCCCCACCAAAAGTTTTTAAATCTATTTTTGAAATTTCAAATTTGCCCCTTTACAATTTATTTATAAAAGTAATTGAAGAAGTGCAAGGTGGAATGTTTTCCAATTTTGTTTTGTTTTTGTTGTTCTCTTCCCTTTGAACTATCTTATAGTTTATATTCTCATTATTTATTTGTAGGAAGATACTAAAATAGTGACTTGATATTGTGTTTATAAATAAAAGGATATTTCAAAATAATAAATATTTATTATAAGATTCTTAAAAATAAATAATGTGGGGCCCAAATGATTTACGGGCCGAGCCCATCTACCTGGGGAAAATACGAAGGCCCAAGCCGAGGAGGGCTATGACCCAAGCTCGACAGAATAGCCTGTGGATATCGCCGAGGACGGCTCAGTCCTCGGCAGACCCAAAGTCCCCCCCTGAAGGAAGGGTAAAAACGGTATAGGACCGAAACCAGGACGAAAGATCTAAAATATCCAGGGAAAGTTGCTCTTACTGCCATTCAATGCTCTGAACCTAACAGAGTCGCAGTCTTTGGCTTTTACAACCACCCCCAACGACTTTGAATATGGGCTGATGGGACAAGTATCAATTTTGGAAAGGTTGACCTTATACGTGGACGAAGGACAATGAACGCAGGCGAATATAAAAGGAAAAAGGGGTAACCTAAAGAAAGGGGTTGGGAAAAATGGCCAAAAACCAGAGCCTCCCAGCCCACCTCCAGGAGAAAGACTCCAGGGGTGAAGGAAAACCGAAACTTGTATGAATACCACAAAAAGCCCACCGCCTGTCGACCAAGGCCTAGCCTTCCAAACCCACGCTCTACAAATGATATTGTTAGGGGCCTTTTCACGTGCGAACCCGACATTGTTACGGTCCGCCACGAATCGCGTCCTTACAATTGGCGCCGTCTGTGGGAAAGGCTTGTGTGTTGGTATAGGAAGTGGGTCGATAGAGTTTCTTCGATATATCTAACCATTGGTTATAGAGTTCTAGTATAAAGTTCTGTTAGGGACTGCGTTTCTTGACTAGGGGCTTGGTGGAGGAGCTAACTCCCTTAAAGCCAAGGTCCCCCGTAAAGAGCAAACTAGGCACTTGGTAACGTTAACCGTGTGGATAAACTCTAGGGGCTTGGCTGAGGAGTTAACTCCCCCAAAGCCAAGATCCCACACAAAGAGAAAACTAGGTTTTGGACAGAACCAAGGCATTGCATAGTCCACGGACTCAAGCCTCTGGGGAAACCAACTACCTGGATGTGGAAAACTAGGTTTTGGACAGAACCAAGGCATTGCATAGTCCTCGGACTCAAGCCTCTGGGGAAACCAACTACCTGGATGTGGAAAACTAGGTTTTGGACAGAACCAAGGCATTGCATAGTCCTCGGACTCAAGCCTCTGGGGAAACCAACTACCTGGATGTGGAAAACTAGGTTTTGGACAGAACCAAGGCCATAGTCCACCGGACTCAAGCCTCTGGGGAAACCAACTACCTGGATGTGGAAAACTAGGTTTTGGACAGAACCAAGGCATTGCATAGTCCACGGACTCAAGCCTCTGGGGAAACCAACTACCTGGATGTGGAAAACTAGGTTTTGGACAGAACCAAGGCATTGCATAGTCCTCGGACTCAAGCCTCTGGGGAAACCAACTACCTGGATGTGGAAAACTAGGTTTTGGACAGAACCAAGGCATTGCATAGTCCACCGGACTCAAGCCTCTGGGGAAACCAACTACCTGGATGTGGAAAACTAGGTTTTGGACAGAACCAAGGCATTGCATAGTCCTCGGACTCAAGCCTATGGGGAAACCGACTACCTGGATGGGGAACCAACTATTTAAAAAAAAAAAAAAAAACTATGGCACATAAACCTCAAAATCCATCCGAAGAGAGCTCCGCGTTAACAGATGGGTTAATACCTTGATTGCGTGGATTCCTCGGTCTACCCCCTGATCCCCTAATATCAAAGGGGTTGATGCGATACGGCGCAACATATTATCCAAAAGCACAACCAAAGCCCCTCGCTACTCGGCTACCCTCTCGGACGAATTACTTAGAGTTTATCGTACTTGGACATCGCTCTAGCACGCATCGCGCAGCACTCAGCCGTTATCCCGGTTAGTTCCAGAAGTTTAATTTATTGATGATTAATCTTGTTATGCTTGATAATATTTGTAAGTCTAAACTAGTAGGAATCTGTGTTAAGGCGTTTCTCTGCCTAGAATATCATTAAGGGCAAGCTCATATTTAGTATTCATGCATAAAGTAGTGGTTACGGAGAAGAAAGATATGTATAGAGAAATAGACACATATTTTATTAAGACAAAGAAACGGTACAGTGTACAATGGAAAGCTGAAACAAAGCCTACATCGAAGCCAACTACGTAAATAACGAAGAATACAAGAGAGTGAAGATAAAGCCGAGGAGGTAACACAGAGGAGAAGTTGGCTACTGCCTCGAGACCTTATTCCTCCTCAGTACTTTTGTACGCCCATAACACAGGCAGCAAAAGAACCCAACTTGGGGCCTGCACTGTTGAAGAAAAGGTGCAGGGAACCTGACCTCAGGCTAACACCATTTATAGAAAAGGTGCAGGGAGCCGGAAGCTGGGAAGCCCCCGCAGAAATTTGCCTGCTACAAGGCAGACGGCGCTGATGGCGGAAATTCCTTTTTCTGACATACCAAAAATCTGGCATGACCAGAACCTGCTTCGGATTTTGACTAAAAGAAGGAGGAATACCATCTTCCTCCTGTCAAGACGGAGGACTGGCTTGAATCTGTGCCATCCTTGTCCATACCATATCACCTTGAGGATTCGGTGCCTCTGAAGCGTGCGGAGACCTTTCATCCCTATCCAAGCCTCAAACATCTTGCTTTGAGGCAGTGGCACTAGAAGGAGAGATCGCGGATATGGAAGAAATATAGTTCTGAAGGGAACGGGAGAGTTCATGTGCAAGTGAAGTGATCCCCTATCCCATTTATACCCAGATGTAAACCAGTGGCATTTAATTCGCACAGCGTCCCAAGGAACGCTACAGACAAAACATCTCTGGCTCGATTTCCAACGTCGTCTGCAACCCTGAGGTTAAAGGAGTCTCGAGAAGGTGCACCTCGAACACTGGGACGCCAAAAGGTACTGCGTGATCAAAGGTTATGGAAACACCTCTTAATTTGTGGGCCCAGTAAATTCGCGGCCTAGGCCCGTTCAGCATATGGGCCCAGGGACAGAACCAAGGCCTTGAATGGTCCTCGGACTCAAGCCTATGGGGAAACCAAGTACCAAAAAATTATAAAAATTACAAGTTTTGGACAGAACCAAGGCCTTGTATGGTCCTCGGACTCAAGCCTATGGGGAAACCAAGTACCAAAAAATTATAAAAATTACAAGTTTTGGACAGAACCAAGACCTTGTATGGTCCTCGGACTCAAGCCTATGGGGAAACCAAGTACCAAAAAATTATAAAAATTACAAGTTTTGGACAGAATCAAGGCCTTGTATGGTCCTCGGACCCAAGCCAATGGGGAAACCAGATACTGGGATAAGAAAAGGTTTGAATCTCGTAAGATGGGTTACTTGATAAAAATGTCAGGTCACTTCATCCACGGCTTAAACACCATAAAAGGTTAAGGCCAATAAAGGTGTAAGGAAGGGGGTAGAACGCCCCAGCACTTAGTCATATAAGAAGGCCGCTCATTTGGTGGGTGCTATATTTTCAAATGGTTATTCCTTACATGACATCAAGCCTTCGTTTTTCTCCTCGGCTAGCATGGGGTAAGTATTACTCTTCACTGATCGGCCTTATTATGCCAAGCATTTCTATTAAAGTTATGGCGACGTCTTTTTATTATCAAATCTTTTGGTCTTAGCCGTCATTGATTTAGATGCTATATTATTGTGCCGAGCAGCGTTTGTAGATCCAAAAAAAAAAAAAGAAGGCATAGAGACAAAACATGCGAAATAAAATAACAACGATTTTTATTAGTACGAAAAATTATTACAATGTACAAAGAAGGGCTCGAACGAGCCTATACAAAATGTGAACTGCCTAAGCGATAGTTACATCCGTAGTACAGATAAGTAAACTGCTAGGCGTCTTTTAAACTCGTCTTCAAAGTCTCTCCAATCTTTGCCTCAATACTGCTCATATTATGATAAGAACCTTCTTTGGGAAGAAATGGCGGAGGAGGAAATAGTAAGGAAGAAATCAATGAAGAAGATGGAGGAGATGAATGAAGAAGATGGAGGACATGAGTAAAGAAGGAGGAGAAGAAGAGAGAAGAGATGAAAAGAAAGAAAAAGGAGCAAAAGAGGGAGAAGTGAAAGCACCAGGATGGAACTGGTGCTGGGAAGACTAAGAAAGGGAGACGGAGAATAGCCCCAGTGAAGGAAGAGAGGAAGAAGTAGAGACACTTAGTCCCTGCCTCGATCCTGACTCCCAACACACTGAAGTCATACTAGGTATGCTCATAGGAGAGCGGTTGGTACTGATGATGGGTGTTCTCGACTCAGTCACGCCGAAAGTTTGACGTGACGAGTCCCTGCTTCGGATTTTGACTGAAAGAAGGGTGAGGTTGATTTTGAGTCTTCGCCATCCCTGTCCCGATCGAGCCATAATGAGCTTTATTGGAACATGGCGTTTATGGGAGGGGTTTGGCTCCTGCATCACTCGTTGTTATGATAAAATGTATCACAATTTAGTTTGTGAACCAGTGGGTAAAATGAACCCTAGGGGAGGCCAAATATTTCAAATCTCAGAAAGATGAGAGGGAATTCTTTACAAAAACAATAACCTCCACTTTTCCTTCTTATACTGAGGGTGGAGCGGGAGACATTTAATAGGTTCAGATATCCAAAGGAATCTGCCAACACAAACATGCCGATTCCGTTTCTCCACCCCATCAAAACAAACCGCCAAATTAAAGCAGCCTCGTAAATAGTGGTCATTAAAAGCACGTTTTGGGATACCCAAACGATAAGAGCGCATCAAGCGCGAAATTAAAAAGCTGCCTCATAGACAGGCGCATTTCTTGGACAGATGAGGAGCCGCCAGCATTATTAAAAGGCCAAGTTGATTGGGCCGTAGGAAGAGGTTTGGCATCACCAAAACCCCCCTTTCCAACCAAGAGGTTGGACAGCCGGGTTTTGAGGGGCTATTGTGGGGCCCAAATGATTTACGGGCCGAGCCCATCTACCTGGGGAAAATCCGAAGGCCCAAGCCGAGGAGGGCTATGACCCAAACTCGACAGAATAGCCTGTGGATATCGCCGAGGACGGCTCAGTCCTCGGCAGACCCAAAGTCCCCCCCCCTGAAGGAAGGGTAAAAACGGTATAGGACCGAAACCAGGACGAAAGATCTAAAATATCCAGGGAAAGCTGCTCTTACTGCCATTCAATACTCTGAACCTGACAGAGCCGCAGTCTTTGGCTTTTACAACCACCCCCAACGACTTTGAATATGGGCTGATGGGACAAGTATCAATTTTGGAAAGGATGACCTTATACGTGGACGAAGGACAATGAACGCAGGCGAATATAAAAGGAAAAAGGGGTAACCTAAAGAAAGGGGTTGGGAAAAATGGCCAAAAACCAGAGCCTCCCAGCCCACCTCCAGGAGAAAGACTCTAGGGGTGAAGGAAAACCGAAACTTGTATGAATACCACAAAAAGCCCACCGCCTGTCGACCAAGGCCTAGCCTTCCAAACCCACGCTCTACAAATGATATTATTAGGGGCCTTTTCACTTGCGAACCCGACACTGTTACGGTCCGCCACGAATCGCGTCCTTACAAATAAAATATAGGAATCTCATATCCTTGAAATCTTAGTAGATTCCCAATCAAACCAAACACAACAGACAAATTTTATTGTTAAAATAAAAGCAAATATAATGAATTATTAAATTAAATTAAATAGTGAAACTTTTCTTAAATTTATATACATTACACATTTGGTTAATCAAAGTAGTTCTCCTATACATCTTGAAACCCATTCTAAAAAAGTTTCACTTTAAACAAACTATGTTAATAATTTCAATGTACTTGTAGTGTGCTACATGATGAAAGCACGTCATAGCACATGTAATACTTGCATTGAGTCATTTAACATAACCATAACATGTATAACACGACATTTATTATCTTGTACTATACCCTTGTAATGCATAATTTAATCAAGAATTATATGTAAAATTAAAGGGAATTTTTTGATAATATAATTAAATTGAATAATAAATAAATAGTAAAAATATAAGAAGAAAAATTACTGCAAGATAGATGAAAAATACATATTTTATTGAAGAAATTTTTTATTAAAAACCAAATATTATAATAGATTATAAAATAGTTTTAAATAACTAATAAAACTCCTCCCAATCTCTTGAAACTTTTGATAATTGAGTTTTATACTATTTAGTATCTATTTTTTTTTTATTTTATAAATGTTGGAAATAGAGTTTCACTTAAAATAAAATTATGGGCCCAGGGCTCTTCTCTATTCGGGGTGATAATGGGCCTATAGGCCTCCCATGATGGGTCTTCTTGGAGATATAGTTTGCTCAACTTATTGGAGAAACATCTTCTAAAATCAAAAAATATTTTGAAATAGTTATTTGGCATTGACAGTTGATTTATATAGATATTTTTTTTTTTTTTTCCAGAAGGATTTATAGAGAAAATTGAATAACTTAAATTTACTACCGTGCAAGGTTCACATTTTCACATTAACAACGGGAAAAAAGGCTTTCTGAAAACAAAAGATATTTTACGCCTTTTTCGGGGAAGTCAGTTGTCAGTGCATGAATTTCGACCATTAACGATCATTACATGTATCATATCAATGTTCGACAATTTTATATCATATCAGTATTAATTATTATCCATCTATGAAAGACATGTTTGGTGAGGCAGTGGATATATGTGGACACCATTGGTAGCAAGGTAACCCTCTGCCTAGAATTGCCGAAACAATGACATTTCTTTTGTTTACTGCCAATCAAGAATCATGTTACTGGTTTATTATAATAAGTCAAAATGCTAGCGAATGTTTTTAGGGCACTAAGTCTAAAGCTAAATAAAATTGACAATAAATTTCACTTTTGTCTGAAGTGTTATTAGTAGTGGGCTCATATAAGAATCGATAATAACCTGTCAACTCAGTAAGTATAAAATTTATTGTAAAAATTGTTGTGTCTGTAACGTTACTCCGCTTAATTAATAATTATTGCTCATATTTGTGGCAAACGACCTAACTTTTCTAATGCAAGTTTGCTTTTCTTGTGTGTCCTTACAGATGTGTTTCCTTGCGAGAACGAATCAGCTTCCACTCTTAATGAGTAAGAATCAACTTTGAAGTTTGAACATTAAAGTCTATGGTCCCAAAAGGGTTGTGTAATAGCGTGTGTTAAGGCCTCTTCTTTTAGTCAATATTCTTGCGCATGCAGTATTATTGTAAACCTTATAATCTAAAGTGCAATCTTAGCAGGTGAGAGCAATGATTTTAAACTTTGTTTTACTCATTTGTATGTCAACATCGTTATCATATGGCTTCAATCATCAAATAATTAATCATTGATAAATTGATACCTCATCCATAATTAACCTTCTTTTAGTTTTTCTGTTCTCTATTTTATTCACGGGGATGGGGGTGTAAAATTAGAAAATTAGCCTTTTTGAAATTTATATCACCTATAGGTTGACATTTGTCTCTTATCTTTATGATACAATGCTTGCAAAATCAACTACTTTGAAATTAGTGCGGATTAAAAGAATATATAGCCTTCAATTTCTACAAGATTTATCTTGACTAGAATGATTAATCTTAATAAAACTTTTGGACTCAGTATGAACTTTCCCGCTTATATGCTTGTCAATATGACTTCTAATATGTGAAAACATGGATATGCTTTTGCTTTTAGACTTGGTGACTGTTTGAATGAATTATATGTACGAACTAAAGTCATGGAGAATTGTAAATGCATGCTTAATAGAAGGAAAAATATCTTTATAGACTTGTTAGTGTACATTACATACATATAATGTCTATAATTTCACATGTTCATATTTTTTAATCGTGTCCACGTTTAATCTATGATACAGGTGATTTGTATGGACGATATATAGTAAAAAAAGGTCTAATTATCAATCCTTGAGAGAAAAATTACTGCACAGTTCAACTTATCAATGTAAAAATAAAATTTGGACCTAAAAGTTCTAACACTTAGTTGGGTTGCTTTTGGAAGGACGTACTGCAGTTCTTAGCCTGTTATTTGGAGATTCATTTCTGTCCATATACATAGAATCTATTGTTTGAGTTTTGCCTTTGTCTTTGTTCTTCTGCCTGCAATTTCCCGGCCAAATGTGATATTTTTTCTCTGCATCGAATCCACAGGGATCAAAACCCATGACCTGCCTCCAAATCTAAGCCCAATTGCCCATTCCTTTAACTCTTTCTCAAAAAGTAAAAATCTTCTGCACAAGTGGCAGTAGATAGAGAGCTCATAACAAAGTTGGCAGCAAGGGATGGCTAAGTTAAAAGAACCCATTTTCTGCTGGATGAGAAGTCAGCAAGAGAAGTGGAAGAACTTTTGCTAAAGATAACTAGCTAGTAGCCTAGTATCACTGCAACAAGTTCAGTGACCAGAAAATAGATAACAATCTTTGGAAAAACCAATGGGGGAACATTATTTTGTTGAATGATTTGACCTTTTTAATTTAGCTAATAAACAATAATGTTTGGTAATTGGCAAATCATTTAGCATTGTGGAAATCCAACTCTCGTCTCTCTTCTGATACGCAACTACGTACCTTTTTAATTTGGTCTTCCTTTTCTCAATAAATTAATAGATTTGAATGTAGTTGGAGTGGTTAATAAGTTAGGAGGATTTGAAGTTCATGAAACGTAGGCCGTTTAATGAAGTTCTTTTTCTCACCATGAACTACAAAATTACTAATCTTATCATGAAGTATAAAACAATGACACAAAAATATTCCGTGAATTTTTACAATTATTAATATAAAATATTGTGATTAAGGTATAATAAAGCGACGTTATTGGTGGGTCAGTATAAAAAGTTATATTGTTCTAATCACAACCTCTTAATTCTATCATGAGCATTACTCATTATAATATTACCATCAACTTCTTCTATTCCATAATAGGTTTAAACTCTTAATTAATTAGAAGGCACAATGCATCTTGCACTTTGCATGTCTGTCAAGAGGTACTAGATTTTGGAGTCTTGTAAGGCTTTTCGTATATTTAGACTTCGCTAGCTAGACAGAGAAATTGCAATGAGCTTCACCCAAGCTTTCAGCACAAATGAATGGTTTTCCAAACCTGGCAATGTACATGGGATCATGAATTGTTTTGTGCAATATGTCCTAATCAGTCTTCAAAAACATTCCACATGACCTGTTCTAACCTTCCCCGCTTTGTCCCACAGGTTAGGTTAATGGGTTCATGTCATGCGAAACATGAGTTGACCCCTTGAATACAATTTGTTCAAATCTTTTCGAACCATAAAGCACCTGTGACTATCTGTTTTTTTCATCACCTAATTAAGCATGTGTTTAGGTTAAGAGAGGAATATATCTAAATTGCACTTCAACAAAGGAAATCCTTTTAGATTGGGGGGGAAAAAGTGTCAAAAAAAGTGAAATTATGTGGTAGGTATGCTAAAAGCTATGAGAATGTTCAACAATACTTGCTGCAGAGGTCAATTATAAACCGATCGAGTTGCTTTTTTATACAAATCAAACATATAGAATTGCGTGCAACAACAAAAAATGTAACATTTCTTCTGAATTTTCAATTGCCAAGTACCTTCAGTAGTGGAGCCAGAAATTGACATTATAAGTACAATGAAGGCAAATCAATGACTTAGCAAAAAAATAAATAAAAATAGAGGGCAAACCAATGATAATGATAAATGAGTTAGTTTTAATGAACAAATATCTATCATCCCACCTGTTATTCTAATAATACAATTATCTTATTTAATTTCT
The DNA here is from genome assembly GCF_001633185.2 of Quercus lobata. Lineage (NCBI taxonomy): Eukaryota > Viridiplantae > Streptophyta > Magnoliopsida > Fagales > Fagaceae > Quercus > Quercus lobata. The sequence continues at coordinate 40,128,156 of NC_044915.1, forward strand.
ACATCTAAGTTTAAAGATTGACATTCAAAGAGAGACTTTAAATGTCTCTATCATCTTAGGGTACGTTTGGATTTAGCTTATTTTTGTTGAAATTGAAAACACTGTAGCAAAATAATTTTTAAATGTGTGAATAGTATCGTGGGACCTATTTTTAATGAAAAAATTACTAAAAAATGGAATTTGTGGGTCCGTGAACAGTGCACGAATGCACTGTTCATGATTAACTTGGTCAAATAGTGCGGCTTGGAAAAAAAAAAAAAAAATCAGAAAACGCAGCCCAGGATTCAGCGAAAAACGCTGAATCCAAACGGGCACTTAATCCAATTTCTAACTCAAATATTCTTATCTTTTCGCTGAATCCAAACAGGTACCTAATCCAATTTCTAGCTCAAATATTCTTATCCAAAAGAAAGTTGGGAAGAACATGATAGTTTTTTAACATATATATATGTTACCCTCCACCTCCAGTAGTAGATTGGTATTATTAGAGTCCTACTTTTTCTTCTATTTATTTTTTCTTTACTTAAAATCAATCACATCACATGTAGAACAAGTACCGGTTCTTACAATCTTATCCCTTACTATTCTATTCTATACCTACCTAGCAACATTGTTGACCTATCTAGGGGTTTATAAATTCTTTAGCCAGTTGGGGTGCGTAGGCAAAAACCTGGCTTTCATAATTCAATGGGAATTTTCAACTCATGATGATAATTCATTCCTCCGCACGGTTGCAATTTCTTGCAGTGTCCGATCATTGCCAGAGCTGCTGTCAGGTCCGGCTAACATAATATTTAGTGGGCCAAAAATTCTCTGCAAGCTTTAAATTTTTTGAACGCATATTCAGAATTTTTTTTTTTTAATTTTTAATTTTTTTATACAAGATATAAATTCTACTATAACTTAATCTAATTGTATATGTGCGTGAAGGTACTTCCTGGAAACTTAAACTCTGACTCTTACCCTCACACCCCACAAGTATTTATCCTTATAAAATGATCATTGCATCAAAAGTGTGCGGTTGTCAAATTCAGATTTCAGATACCCTAGTACTGAACTATACATATAAATTGCCACTTTATTTATTAATTTTAGGTGTCACCAGATTTCATCATCACCATGGTTTTTTACTTTTTTAAAATCACAGAGGATGAAATCTAGAAGTGCATAACATAACACTATGAATTGGCCGTAAATTTCAGAAGTTTTTGGACACGGTAATAACCAACCCCCAGGTCGCCCTCTATGTATATTAGTAATGCTAGAGCACCACAATTTTTACAACTGCTATGCTAACATGGTTTTTGGATTGGAGCACACGTTACGTACTTTTAACTGGGTTTATTATCGAAGAGTTGTTCTAGACTTCTAGTACCACAAACTTAGCTACAACTCTTTTAAGTAACAAACTATAATTGACGGCTTATTATTTTTACATAGATTCACCATTTACGAATTGTCATGTGGAAGAGTTACAACAAAAATTGTGACTAAAAATTTGTGGTACAAGATTTTTTGACCATTGAAACCACTTTTATTATAAATTGATTACAACAATTCATGTGAATAGTTGTAAACAAAAGTTGTGTCTAGACTTTGGTATAAAATATGATTGCTTCAACTGTATCATCGTATAATTCATAGTCGACATTTGTATAAAATAATGGACTTTGTGAGTTTCGGTTACTTTAACTAGTAAAATCTTTGGTTGTTGAATTAGAGATCTAAATTCAAATTTCGGCTAAATAAAAAAAGAAATTCATTGGTGCCTTAAGCATGATGGTAAAAAATTACCATTATAGAATAGACCCTATAAAATTTCAGATCCTATCGCAAATATTGAATAAAAAACAAAGATGTTAGACTCTACCAAAATTATTTAATCTCACTTCTCATTCTTTACTGCAATTTTTAGTTTGCCTTTACATTTAGAATTATTTCCTTTCCCAGAAAAATATTTTGAAGAAGCGCGCTCAAAGAAGAAAAAATAATTAGGGAAATGCAGCATTCATAATATCAATTGAAAATTAAAAAAATCATAATGATAGTGAGATTATTTGAACTAAAATTCTTATTACAAATTGACACTAGGCATTGTCACACTATGATAGACACATATTCTGATTCAAAACAAGAACCATATATGAACGTCTTTTTCATCAACCTAATTTTTATTGAGAAGTTTGGTTCATGTTCAATGCATTGACACACTTAGACATTCAAATATACTACATTTGTTCAAAATTAATCACATGTTGGCTTTATATCCCGTTCAGTGCTCTAGTACACTGGATACTTTATCAATAAGGCTATAACTCACAGCGAAATCATATAGTTTTTCACTAACAGTTGCATGCAATTGTTGTGTGCAGAATTTCATCATTTTTTTTGAATTAGTCAGATCAATTTGATCTTGTGTATGAGCAAGCCTACATTAACGTTACTCGACTAAATAAAGATTGATTATTTACAAAAGTCCTCCAGAGCAATTATGCATTGCATGGATGATTGATCTCAATTTTAAAAATAAGTGATCGGCATAAAAAAAAAGCTGTTGTAGACCCGTTTTTTAGTAGTGAGGGCTAAAGTAGTCAAGTTGATTTGTATTGAAAAAGTTAATAGATACTTTAAGGGTTTGTTTGGAACAGTTTATTTATTTAAAACTATTATTTTTTTTTGGCTAAAAGTACTATAGGAAAAAATTAAAAATTAAAAAAAAAAAAATTAAAAGCTAGTTAAATAGTACAATAATACCCATAAATAGTACCAAAAAGTGTAATGAGACCCATGAATAATACCAAAAAAGAAGCTAAAAACTCAAATAGGCTCAAGCTTGCATCACATCCCAAACAGGGTCTAAAAGCATTGGCTTATAAAATATTTTTAGAAACTTTTTATAGGAAAAAAAGTAATTTATTTATTTTTTTACAATTTTATGTATTTATCATAAAAATAGTATTAAAACTTTCATAAAATTATTAACAAATACCCTAAATACATATGTTATCTGAGCCCAATTTGTATACGTATCCATCCTCTATGTACGTTAAATGAAATCTTCTCTTTGACACAAATAAATAATAAAATTATATGTAAGTAAAAGATCCATGTCAGATTGTAAGTTATAATATGATTAAATATTATTATATTGACTTTCAAAAAAAAAATTATTATATGGTCGTTAGGGTTTTGTAGCAGACTAGCTAGCAGTTATCAGTTCATGAGAATCGCCCCAATAATGGCAACAACTCAACAACCATTCGGAAGAAAAAATTTCATTTTCGAACCCATTAATGTCTTCCTCCATTAATGTTTTAATTAAGCTTGTTTATAAGGATATTCTCTTTGGAACCATTTCCCTTTCTATTTAAGCTAGCCTCATCACCCATGTGACCATGTAAGGCCACCCACCAATTTATGTTAGTTTAAACAAACCATTCTATCACAAAATGTTGATCTCCATCTTCTCAAACCTCTTATCATCACGTTATTATCTTCATTCATTCAACTAACTATTATTAATTAATTTTCAATTTTTTAATTTTGAGTGGGAGTTAATTAATATTGAAATTGATCTTTGGACAATAGTGACTTTCCTAGAGTTCTTCTTGAAGTCTAGGAATATGATTCTCCTCATGGTCAATGGAGAAAAAGGAATGTCAAGTTTTTTCTAATCCTGATTACATCACCAAATCTAAGTAATCTTAATTATCTAATGGGTTAAGAGATTTAGGATCCCATATAAAACTCAATTAAATAATGACTACAATACATGTATTTTTTTTTTAATAAAAAGAAAAAAAATGTAAGTTCATCAAGTATCATCATGTGATGGCACTACGTGCCCATATGGTGACTGAATTAGAGTGGTTAAGAGACAAATAGATAGTTGCATATATACAATTGGATGTGAAATCTTAAATACTATCAAATATTGCTGCAACAATCTTCATCTTGTTGTTTGCATTGTGATCGGATCTCTCCCATATGGGGTGTCCAATTTTTGTCATGTGCTCTGTGGGCATCTCCTAGGACCTATATAGACTCCAAAATCAAAGTCATTAAGAAAAAGCATCACTATTAACAAACCTGTACTTGCTCAATTGGACTCCTAAAAAACTCCAAATATAATATACTTTTGCTGCTTTCTTTGGCAAACAAATCTGCTTCTCTTTCTACCCAAAAAAATCTGCTTCTCTTTCTTTCTTGTTTTTCCCCTTGACAATATAGATCATCTTTCTTGATTGATGGGATTAATCTACAGCCCAGGTGTCAATCAGTGAGGGTATGTGTCTTAAACTTTTAAAACACACTCAAGGGCTAGCTCCCTCTAATTTGTTTTTGCAAAAACAAAATAAACAATCAGGTGTTTCTTCATCTCAACCTACTAAGTGCCAAAATTTCTGGTGCTGTCTCATTGATGGTCAAAAAGGGGTGGTAGGGTTGGTCATGTTAGCTGTATAACGATTGGTCATTTGTCAGATAAATATAATGATAAAAAACTATATATTATATAGTTTCTTTTTTATATTTGAGAAACAAGCCCCTTTGAATCATATAAATGGTACAGCCAAAGAGAAAACAATAAATAATAGCCGTATAATGATGAAAAATGAGGGTTTTCTTCCACAAGCAGATGCATCTGTCTCTGCCAAGCCTATTAAAATAATCACCAAGGGAAAATACTATGTATATTGCATAAACTTTAATCAATCATTATGCATTGTTTTGAGTAAGTACTATGATGATCTCTTGGCAATATTAAAACTTTTGCATATTATATAAACAATCTCTCGAAACTGAAAATTGGAAATGGGGAATCTAAATACAAAACGATGAACGTAGGGTCTAATATTGTGGGGTCCTGATCTTTTTTTTTTTTTTTTTTAAGATATTCTTTGGACTGTTTATGATAAAAATATAATATAAAGTGCATCAACACACAGTTAGTTGTTAAGGCTTAACTTAAGTCATGAAACTTATTAGCTCAGGATCTTACCAACTAAATCACCCAAATGTTGGTGGGTCCCGATCATATATTTAGTTATATACCAATTGCAATCACTATGATTTATGATTTTTTAATGTTCACTTATTGGGTCCCGCTTATAAAACTGCTCCATTATTGACAATCATTCATGCTTCCTAACGTCCTCCTAGGGTGATATGGGTGTGCCTCTTTGAAGTTTTGATTAGATGGGGCCTTACCCATTGTATCATAATGGGAACTTGCTTCAGTTCAATCATGGAAAATCATCTTCGTGCCACATCAACAGCAATCATGCTTTTTATTTAAGTCAAATTGATTTCCATCAAGAATTTTTTTAGCTACATAATGTGGGTGTCCCTCATATGATCGTTTCCTTTTTGTGAAGAAATTTACACTGATACTAAATATTATGAGATGGGTTTTTTTTTTTTTTTGGTACTTATTAGTTATGATAAATTGGATTTTACTAACATGTGTTCTAAAGATACACAATAATATACAATTTTTAGAAAAAAAATTAACAATTTTTTCAATTCTCGATAAAAATTTTTCGAAAACAAATTTGTTAATGTATGCGCATACGTTAACAGGAGTGAGATGGGAAGTTTGGAAATCGTTCACGTGGATGCGCATGAGGCTATAGAGTGTGATGCCATCATTCATTATAGAAGGAGTGCTATAGACCATAGACTATAGACTATAGACTATAGAGAGGCACTACTTTCATTTGAACACTTTCTAACATATTTTACGTCAAAGCCAATACTATATGTCATTCTATATTCAAGACAATCAATTACGTAATTTCTCTTAATTTGTATTTTTTTTATATAAAAAATATGGTATCATTAAAATAAACCATGAGTACGTTTTTTTGAAACTTTTTAAGTGGCCCATCTTCTTTGAATTTCGATTTCAATATATAAGACATCAAAATCTTATAAAAGCTTCCGCTAAACATTAACGAAAAGATTTTCTCATGAACCCTTGCGCCCATGCAGTAAATGTTGAGTAACTTTTGGATAATCTTATTAAAAATAAATATTTAAATTCAAACTGTTTATATTTCTTATAAGATTATTATTATTATTATTATTTTAAGGTTAGGAGATTTTTTTTTCCCCCTTAGTCAACATGTTTTAACTAAACGACGTGGTGGTAGGTCCACGTAATGTTTGATAACTTGGGCATCACAAGTGGAATGTTAGCACCACATTGGGAAATAAATGCCAAATAAATTTTGTGACATATGTTAATGTATATTATGTTATGGGCTTTAGGCCCAATTAGGTTACTTGTATAGCACACTGGTACTTGTACTACACTTTACTTGTACCGCACACTTACGCCTCCTATATAAGGCTCTGATGTATATTCTCTTATTATGAAATACAATACAATCATTCAGTATTTCTAACATGGTATCAGAGCCACTGCTCTGACCTTTTCTTAGCAGTCTTGTCTTCATTGTGTGACTTCCTTTCTTTTACTAACGCTTCCGCCATCACAACTGCCGCCGCAGCCTATCGCCGTTGAACCTCCGACGTCATCCAGCCGTCGTCCTTGGGTTCCGGACCTGCAGCCGCCGTCGTTTAGGAGTTTCACACTACACAGACCACTGCCCTTTGCATCACCGCTGCGAATATTGCTCCGATTTCATTTTTGAAGGTACCACTGAGATCGTCTTGCGCCGATCTACACATCCGTGGAAGCCTCATCGCCATCGGAGACCGCACGCGCCTCCACGCGCCGCTCAAAGTTGCTGCTTCGACGATCACGCGCCACACGCGCCTCCACGCGCCGAAATTTCCAGGCACGCACTATCCACGCGCCGTCACGCTCTGTCACGCGCCGTCTGCTTGCTGCCACGCTCCCCCACGCGCCCTCACGCTCCCTCACGCGCCTCACGCGCCTTCACCGGTCTGCTGACGTCATCTCGCCTGCCACGTCAGCCCTAGCTGCGTCAGCATCCTTTGTTCTGCTGACGTCATCGCCACATCATCCAGTGACGTCATCTTCTGACTGTTGACCGAGCGTTGACTTTGACCGAGCGTTGACCGTTGACCGTTGACTTTTCTGTAGAGTTGACTTTTTGCAGTCCAGGTGCTCCTTACCCAGTTTTTCGCGTAGATTTCGTTTTTGCAGTCTATTTTTGCATATTTTGCTTCAAAATGAAGAATAAGGACAAGTCTTCTTCCTTTTGCAACAATCGTCGCCGACAATCCAACAAACGTTTTTGCAATTTTTGCAAACGTTTTGGCCATAATATTGAGACGTGCTTTCAACGCAACAAATCAGTTGTTTCCATTTCTTCTGCTACTGTTGCTAACACTAAGAATGTCCAACCTATGGCTCCCGTCTCTGCAAAGTCTCAGTCTTCTGGATCCACTTTCACCATTTCCAGAGATGACCTTATAAATATCATCGCCAATGTCATTCGTATGGTTGGTAATGCATCTTATTCCTCTTCTCTCTCAGCTTTATCTGGTATGTCTCCTACCTCTTGGCTTATGGATTCTGCTTGTTGCAATCACATGACACCTCACTCGTCCTTATTTTCTGAACTTAAACCTGCACCACACCCTCTTAATATTCGCACAGCAAATGGTTCCACAATGTCTGGTCATAATATAGGCTCTGTTTCGACCTCTAACCTCTCGGTTCCTGGAGTCTTTAATGTTCCTGACCTTTCTTACAATTTGTTTTCTGTGGGACAATTAGCTGAGTTGGGTTATCGCATTATCTTTGATTATTCTGGGTGTATTGTGCAGGATCCAAGGACGGGACAGGAGCTTGGGACCGGTCCCAGAGTTGGGCGTATGTTTCCCGTGGACAACCTTCGTCTTCCACTTGTTGCTCCTGTTTCTGTTGCTGCAGCTACCGTAGTTTCTTCTGTTCCTTCCCTTGCACTTTGGCATGCTCGACTTGGTCACGCATCTTCCTCTCGGGTACAAAAATTGGCTTCTAGAGGTTTGTTAGGTTCAGTGTCTACCGAAAATTTTGATTGTGTCTCATGTCAGTTAGGAAAACAACCAGCTTTGCCTTTCAATACTAGTGAATCAATAACAACTGATATCTTTGACCTTATTCATTCTGATGTTTGGGGGCCTTCCTCTGTCTCTAGTATTGGTGGGTCTCGATATTTTGTTGTCTTTGTTGATGATTACTCTCGCTATAGTTGGATTTTTAATATGAAACATCGTTCTGAATTATTGCAAGTATATTCTAATTTTGCAAAAATGGTTGAAACTCAGTTTTCCAAACGCATCAAAATTTTTCGATCTGATAATGCTCTTGAGTACACTCAATATGCTTTCCAAACTGTTTTGCATTCCTATGGCACTGTTCATCAACTAACTTGTCCAGGTACCTCTCAGCAAAATGGTAGAGCCGAACGAAAACTTCGTCATATTCTTGACACTGTTCGTGCTCTCCTTCTCTCTGCCAAAGTTCCTGCTCCTTTTTGGGGTGAAGCTGCTCTTCATGCTGTTCATACTATTAATCGCATTCCAGTCCTGTTATCCAAAATCAAACTCCATATGAGCGCCTTTTTGGGTCACCTCCAGACTATCACCACCTTCGCTCCTTCGGTTCTGCTTGTTTCGTTCTTCTTCAGCCACATGAGCATAACAAACTTGAGCCTCGGTCAAGGCTTTGTTGTTTTCTTGGCTATGGCGAAACTCAAAAGGGGTATCGGTGTTATGACCCTGTCTCTCATCGTCTTCGTGTTTCCCGCAATGTTGTCTTTTGGGAACATCGCCTCTTTGTCGAGCTCTCTCACTTTCGTGCCTCCCTATCTTCCTCCTCTGTTTTAGATCTTTTTCCAGATGAGGCACATATTCCTTCTGTAGCTGCTCCTGATCCTCCTGTAGTTGCTCCTGATTCTCTTGTAGACTTCTCTGTCCAACCACCAGATATCACTGATCCCTTTCCTAGTTCACCCTTTAATGAACAGGTGGAAGATGAACAGGTTGAAGACGAGCTACCCAACCCCAACCCTGAGCTTGGGTCCCCTGCTCCTGCTCCGCCTGAAGATCTTGCACAAGACATTCCACCTCGTCACTCAACTCGAGTAAGATCTATTCCTGCACATTTACTTGACTATCATTGTTACACTGCTCTTGCTACACTACATGAGCCTCACACCTATCGTGAGGCTTCCACTGACCCTTTATGGCAGATTGCAATGAAAGAGGAACTTGATGCATTATCTAAAAATCATACTTGGGATTTGGTGACACTCCCTCCCGGGAAATCTGTGGTTGGTTGTAAGTGGATCTACAAGATTAAGACTCGCTCTGATGGGTCCATTGAGCGCTACAAAGCTCGTCTTGTTGCAAAAGGTTTTACACAGGAGTATGGGATTGATTATGAAGAGACCTTTGCTCCGGTTGCTCGTATCTCATCTGTCCGTGCCCTCTTAGCTGTTGCTGCTGCCCGTAAATGGGATCTTTTTCAGATGGATGTCAAAAATGCATTCCTTAATGGGGATTTACATGAAGAAGTTTATATGCAACCTCCTCCTGGTCTCTCTGTTGACTCAAACAAGGTTTGTTACCTTCGACGTGCACTTTATGGCCTTAAACAAGCTCCACGAGCTTGGTTTGCTAAATTCAGCTCTACCATCTCTCATTTGGGTTACATGGCCAGTCATTATGATTCTGCCTTATTTCTTCGTCGCACTGACAAAGGCACTATTTTACTTCTCCTATATGTGGATGATATGATCATAACTGGTGATGACCTCAGTGGCATTCAAGAACTCAAGGATTTTCTCAGTCAGCAATTTGAGATGAAAGATCTTGGACATCTCAGCTACTTCTTGGGTCTTGAAATCACTCATTCTACTGATGGACTTTATCTTACTCAAGCTAAGTATGCTTCTGAACTCTTGTCTCGAGCTGGACTCACTGATAGCAAGACTGTTGACACTCCAGTTGAGCTTAATGCGCATCTGACTCCCTCAGGGGGGAAACCATTGTCTAATCCCTCTCTTTACAGACGATTGGTTGGCAGCCTAGTTTATCTCACAGTTACTCGTCCAGACATCTCCTATGCTGTTCATCAGGTGAGCCAGTATCTGTCTGCTCCACGATCAACTCACTATGCTGCTGTTTTGCGCATTCTTCGATACTTGAAGGGCACCCTCTTTCATGGCCTTTTCTACTCAGCTCAGTCTCCTCTTGTACTCCGTGCATTCTCTGATGCTGATTGGGCAGGAGATCCTACTGATCGCAGGTCTACTACAGGTTACTGTTTTCTCCTTGGTTCTTCTTTGATTTCTTGGCGAAGCAAGAAACAAACTTTTGTGGCCCGCTCCAGTACTGAAGCAGAATATCGTGCTCTTGCTGATACCACATCTGAGCTCCTTTGGCTACGATGGCTCCTTAAGGATTTGGGTGTGTCCACCTCCTCTGCTACTCCCCTTTATTGTGACAACCAGAGTGCCATTCATATTGCTCATAATGATGTCTTTCATGAACGGACTAAACACATCGAGATTGATTGTCATTTTATCCGTTATCATCTTGTCCATGGTGCTCTTAAGCTTTTCTCCGTCTCCTCCAAAGATCAACTTGCAGATATCTTCACCAAGTCACTTCCTAAGGGACGCACTCGTGATTTGGTTGACAACCTCAAGTTGGTCTCACATCCACCTTGAGTTTGAGGGGGGCTGTTAATGTATATTATGTTATGGGCTTTAGGCCCAATTAGGTTACTTGTATAGCACACTGGTACTTGTACTACACTTTACTTGTACCGCACACTTACGCCTCCTATATAAGGCTCTGATGTATATTCTCTTATTATGAAATACAATACAATCATTCAGTATTTCTAACAACATAAAATCTTAATATTTTTTTTTTTTTACAAATTTTTTATCAATCATATATGAAGTATAATAAATATGTGAAAAATAATAAATTTTTGTAAAAATGATATTATTCCAATCACAATTTTTCAATATAATAAAATATAAAAAATTATACATATAAAGATGAATCTTTTTTTTTTTTTTTGAGGGAATATAAAGATGAACCTTGATTCTTATACATCCATACATTAATTAGTTCTCTATAACTTACTTTAGCACACGCAATCTTAAATGAGTCATGAGATTACGAATCTACATCTAATTGGTAGCCATTTCATTTTCAACATCCAAAATCTTAAACATATAATTGAACTACAAGAGGAAATAAATCACTTGTATTTTTTGGATTTTGATGAATCAAACAAATCACTAGCTGAGGTTGAACGTTTACCTTTATGAGGATCATTATGCAAATTATTTTAGAAGAAAAGAGTTAATCCAATTTTCAGGATGGACTCTTAATTTTGGTCATTTAAACAATTGCTTAAAAACCCCAAATGGAGAAGGTTCCATAATTTTAATCTTATAGTACAATTCTACACTATTTTTTGTTTCTGAATTATAATTTTACACTTCTATAACAATCCAAAATAAGATATATACTTCATACCTACTGAATTTTATATTTTTATTTTAGAAAGTAGTCCATATTTGGTTACCTCTCTCTCTCTCTCCTAACAGATGATAGTCACATTGTCACAATATAACTTTACAGTATTTTAATATTGTATTATTGTCATATTAAAATGTGATAGGGTTAAGTAAAGACAATATCTACCTTAAATTAAATTATACGTTCTATCATGTTACATGATAACTCTATGTTTCTTTATTTTAAATTTCTTCTTTCTTTTGGCCATTTTACAAAGAACATAAGAAAATCACAATCGTACATAGAAACTTCATATAACATTTTCTAAACGGTACTCTACAATGGGTATCTAATTCTTCAAAAACATTTTTGATAGCATAGAATAGAATGACACTAAAGTAAGTATTCTTTTATAATTTCTATAAGTTTAAGTTTTTCTTATATTCATTTCTAGAGATTCACAATCTTATTATTGACTAATTGTATATATCATGAACGCTTAAAGATTATATATATCAATTTTTAAGTTTTCTTATATTCGTTCGTAGAGAGCCATAATCCAATGGTGATAAGTAGTAGCATTGTTGATACCATGAACACTTAGCTAGCCAAACAATTATCTTAAAACTTAAAGGGAAAACACAATTGGGTTTATTTTTTCCTCCCTCCTAAAAAAGATGGTTGATTAAAGATCAAGGAATCGTCAAGTATTTTCGTTCATAGTCACCATTGATGAACGAACTCACTTTAATGAGGCGAACCTCAACTCCCAAAGCACGTGAGTTTAATCCCCAAAGCAACTGACATAACTTGCAAACAAATGATATGCATGCTCTCACAGATCGCCCACAATTAAACGATAATCATGGCCCATGTCCCATGACATCAACCATGGAACTTATTTGGAAACTCAGAATACACTTACGAGTTTTTCGGTCCTTGTGTTGAGATGGACTAAACGTCCTAAATATAATAAAATGCAAGCACAAATTTTTCTTAATACATGCACTTTTGAATGAAAATTCAAGTTTATTATATGGACAGACAGGACAGTTATGAGCCCGAAAATGAAAAATATGGAGAAAGAGTGATAGACCAGTTGTTTGGCCAATTTCAATTTACATAAAAACTCGTTCCTTCCCGTGAGTCTTTTTTAAGGGGTTGAGTGTTGTCTTCCAAAGCATAAAAGCATTAAAATAAATTGGTGAAACAGCAGTAAACCTAGCTTTGTAGTAGGCTTCTTCTTCTACCAGCACATCCTCCAAAGGAACAAAATCAAAGTCGTTCTATTCAGAAATTTTTGACCTTCCTCTAGAAGAAAACCAAGTAAAGTGCATAGAAAAACAAGTTAAAGTGGCTTTACTCTGCCTAACTTTAAAATAAAAATAAGGGAGCTAGTAATTAAATAATGATTAGAGTAAGATTTTTGCTCATACTTTATTCCCGGAAGGAGTTGACATTTGACAAACCCAGTTCGGCAGTGGCTGTTCTTAAACTAATTTATTAAAAAAAAAACGTCAGCATGCATGGGAGATAGGCTAACGGCGTTAGAATCAGAGACCTAAAACAGGGACCCACGTGAGTGTCGGAATTATTGACTGTTGATGTCACAGTACTCACTCAAGGCCTCGATCTTTGTTTGCTGTCAAAATCATATGCACGCTGTGATTCTCTTTTTCGGGAAGGTACCATAGCCGTGTGAACCTCTCCATTCCTCCTGTTGCATTGGGTTGCTAAATTCAATCTATTATAACTCTCAGTCGTTTACTACGGAAGCTTGGGTTTAGATTTTCAATAACCGAGTTGGCCAAGTTATAAATAAATTAAAAAAAAAAAAGCTAACGAATATTCTTAATAATTTATTTAAATAAATTTTTAATGGAAAAAAATAATTAATAATTTAATTAAAAATTTTTTTTTTTCATAAAAGTGATATTATAATTTTTCTAAAATAAATTGTTAACCAATACCCTAAGGACACTCAATAATATGACCAATAAATTAAAAGAACTCATATATGGCCCAGCTTGAGAAAATTTTTAAGTATTTTTAGAGTACGAAAAAATGGTGTTACTTTTTCTTATATTCATGGTAAACTCCACCATAAATTTAATGTGTAGACCTCACTATGAATGTGAGAAAATGAATAACCATTTTCTATACTTAAGAAATAGTACCTAAGAATTACTCCCAGCTAGGTCTCATGTCCAGGAATTTGCACCATATTTTTGATCCCCTTAAAAATATTAGTACCCCTATCTTACTAATTACTAATAAATAAGTAAAGCTTGTAATAACTATAAATAACTAATATTATTTACACTTTGACCATTACGCACTTTTGGCGTGATGGCCACTCTACAAATACAAAATTCTTGTGGGTGGTGGGGACAAAGGGCGAGATTCAAGTCTCGAGAAAGGAGTTTTATACACATATACACTTAGATTATTTTAAAGTAGAATTTATATATTGTATAAATATATATATATATATATATATATTATTTAAGCTTGTAAGGGCCTTTTTTGTGTATGGTGTATTGGGCTTGGGCTGCCTCCTGCGGTAATGGGCTAGGCTGCCTCCTGCGGTGATGGGCCCGAATATTTATGAGTAAAGGAGTTGGGGCCGGTCCAATTGTAACTCAACTTGGACCGGTTTGTGCACAAACTTATGTCTTGCCTGCCAGGAGTAAACTTACGGCAAGTAGAACTGCTGCAGACGAGTTACAGCAGGCAGATATAATAATAATTAAAACAGAGTATTCTGATTATTTAAATAAATGGCTATGTACTCCTTACTAATAAAGCATGATTACAGTCATATTGATGTCAATCACAAAGAGAAAATGAAGAAAATAATACTGGCTAACTTAAATGGGCATAAATTAAGTTTTAAGCTTAGTCTGCCGCAGTAAAGCCAAAGAGGAGAGAACGCCTCTTCTCAATGCAAATAATCTCACAGGAAAAAGATCCTGCCGTGGAGATTAATGGTTTTGAGGGAGTCGGACTTGAATGGTTATTACCCAAAAAGAAAGTATCCTTATTTACGTCTTGGAAGAAAGTAAGATTTGAAGGGGGAGAGAGGGAAACCAATCTATTGGTGTATGCCCATTGAACTAACTCTCCTTTTTCCTTCGTTTTCTTTCTATTTTCCTCTGCTTTCTTTTTTATCTTTTTTTTTTCTTTTGTTTTTGTTCTATTTTTCTTTTCACTCCGTAAAATATACTCTGTTTTTCGATCTTTTCTACAGGGCACGGCAAAAGCCTTTTTATAGTGCTTGCCGAGACCAAGGTTTTACCATTTTTCCCCTTAACCGCCTCTGTTTAGTTTAGGCGTACTTGCCGACCACCAGAGCTGTGTGCCACTCACTCTTGCCAGACAGAGGCAGGTTTCATTTCTCCCTCTACCGTAGCACTTCTTTCCTACCACGGTATAAATGCTCTCTCTCTCCACTCTCAAGGCATGCACCCAACGGTTATCCCTCAAACTTGCCTCTTTTGGGTGGTCTGTCATCCCAGCAGGACGTACCTCCCAAAAGGGCTTTGAGCAGGAGCTGCAAACAGACCTTTTCCCCTCTCCCCACCACCAAACCATACCCCATTTACCTCTTACCTCTGACCCATGGCCCCACCATGTCCTATATTGGCTGGGTACAGGCTGGTAGTACTTGGGTCTTACGCGTGCTTCCCTTTCATATATGTCCAAGAGTCTGCCTGCTGCTCATGCGTCTGCCGTGATCTGGAGACTCTCCGTCTGCGTTTCCTGACACTTCATGTGGGCTTTTCTTTGGTTTCCCGCTCCATTCAGGAGCTGGGCTTCGTATGATGATGGGCCTTACATTTATTTGACCTACTTTTGTTATTCTTTATTGCCTGCCACGTTGAACTGTTATTCCTGCCGTAATAACTTAATCCTACTGGACCTCTTTTTGGGCCAGCCGTTTATCCCTTTTCTCAATGGCCTGTCATGGGCACTCTTTTACTTTTACTCATGGGCTCCTATGTCCCTTTGGGCATCCATGGCCCGATTGCTTTCTTTGGGCTTCCTCGGCCCGTTTGCTAATTCCACACTCCTATGGGCTTTTTACTAACTTCATTGGGCTTCCCCATCCCAATAACCTTATCCTTATCTTTGGGGTTCATGGGCCTACCATAAACCCCTTACTCTCTTAGTTTGCATTACCTTGGGCCTGCGATGGCCCTTTCTCACTTTTCTACCTCATACTCTGCCCATGGGATGCTATTTCTTTCTTTCCTAGTTTCTTTGAGCCCGCTTGCCTCTTCAAGAGCCATTTATTTGTTTGTTGGGCCTGTGATCCATGATTCCTGCCGCTTGGGCCTAATGAGTTTTTTGCTATTTATCTTGTCAATTCTTCGTGGCCCTCATTATTGGGCTTTTCTGTCTGCCTGGGCTTCCACAAATGGCCCTCAACAAAGCTCTATTTGTTTTGGCAGTAATTTTTTTAAGAAAGTGATTGAATTTTCAAAATCTTATTTTTCTATGTTTGATAGCAACCTTAAATAAGTTGAAACAAATCTTCTAACTTTTCTTATTTGGGTTGTTGTGAGATAAAGTTGTTTTCACAAAAAGAAAACAATCTCTAAAAATAAGTCATACATACATTTTCTGTTGACTGAATATAGTTTTCTTTGACCCATTGTTTATGATGCTACCAAACATTAGAAAATATAGAAAACTATCTTAACACAAAGTTTTCCATCAAAAAAAGTCAAAAAGTATTTTCTATAAAAATATCTCATTTTCCTATACTTGTTAACAACCTTAAATGAGTTGAAAAAAATCTCTTAACTTTCCCTATTTAGGTTGTTGTGAGATAGAGTTGTTTTCAAAAAAAAAAAAAAAAAAAAGTGGAAAACAATCTCTAAAATTAAGCCACATATTCCATTTCTATTGACTGAAAATAATTTTCCTTTGACCCATTTTTTGTGATGCTACCAAATACTGGAAAATACAGAAAACTATTTTAACACAAAATTTTCCATCGAAACAAGCGGAATGAAATATGACATTTGTAAATAAACTATTTTAAGAAAATTTTGATATCATTTTATGAGAAATATAAAATCCTGTAAAAAAAAAAAAAAAAAAAGTTAACAAATGCTCTAAGAGCATTGATTTAGGAAATTTTTTACAGAAAAAAAGTAATTGATTTTTTGGACAACTTTTTATATTTTCCATGAAAATTGTATTAATTTTTTTTAAAATTGGTCTATTAACAAATGTCATTACGACACTTGTTAACCACATTAAAAAAAATTACTTTTTATTTTCTAATAAAAATTTTCTTAAAATATTTTTTAATTAAACCAATACCATTAAACTATCCGTTAATTTTTCCTTATATAATACTAATTAGTGTTTAAAATGAAAACATTCAGAGTTTAAATTGATACTCTTCATTTAAATACACCAACTAATTAAATTGGAAATGTATGCTGATTGTGTATTATTACACTGCAATTTTAATTGTACTCTAAACAAAAAAAAAAAAATATTAATAATATAATAGGCAGGTGAGTCACCATTTAATGTGTGCTTAAGTAGATGCCTCACCAGCCAATTTTTTTTTTAGTAATTAAATAAATGACTTAGCTAATTATGTTTCTCTTTTTAGTAAACAACCTAGCCATTTATTTATTTTTTTTTAAGTTGGCTCTTACCATGTTTGAAGTCTTGGACTCCAAATCTCCAACCTCCAATAAATAGATGGCAAATGAGTCATGTAAAATAATGTTATTTTTGTATTAATGTTTAGAGTCAAACTTTGTTTGTTTGTTTTTTTTCTTTTGGTAGACAACTTGGCTATATGTATATTTCCAGACGAGCACAACCAATATATTCACGTTGCCTTTGTGACAAATAATATGTGGGTACAAATTAATTGTCATGGATGCCACCATTCCATCCTCACTAAGAAATGCTTTAAAGGCATATTTATCCATGGAAAAGTTCCTCATTTTTAGGCTCCTCATTTGGCTAACTTCCAATATGGGTTCCAAAGTCGACATTGCACTATTCATGTACCTCTTGATAACTTGATATGGACATGATATATGGGGGTTGTACATAGAGGACTTGTGCATGGTGGACTCCGAACCACTGACACAACCCTAGAGGGGACGGGTCATGTGGGTGTCTGAGCCTCTCAGCCTCTGATATCCTGGACCTCTAATTGCCATATTAGTGGCCTTTACTTTTCCACGCTGATACGGTAATTAACACTCCAAGATATGCAAAGCTGGATTCTGACCCAATGTTTTTACTGCAAAAATTTAACACACTAGCATGCCTGCAATCCTAGGTTCCTACCCTGCTCAACTTTGCTTAGTGCATGAAAATTTGGGTGCTCGTTTAA
Organism: Quercus lobata; assembly: GCF_001633185.2. NCBI lineage: Eukaryota > Viridiplantae > Streptophyta > Magnoliopsida > Fagales > Fagaceae > Quercus > Quercus lobata. The sequence goes on from NC_044915.1 coordinate 40,145,992, forward strand.
CCTGTGCACACCGTACAACTTGTGCTTAAATGTATTGGCCCCACTTTTTGTACAATAAAGTTCACGTGAATTTGCATGTGTTTGGGATTGTCATCATCATCACCACACAGTACCCACCTAATCAACGGCTAATGATACCTCAATAAATGAATCCAAGTGCTACTTTATAGTGCACAATACATATATATGAATTTTATTAATGTATGCGATAAGCGCATCTAACAGTAAACTAATTTTGAAAAAAAAGTTGGTCGAAAATTAAAAAAAAAATTTGACAATTTTTTCAATTTATAATAAAACTTTTCAAAAAAATGAATTTATTAATATATGTCTTAAGACACATATTAAGAAATTTGTTTTTGGAAAATTTTTTATCTAAAATTGAAAAAACCTATCTAAACTTTTTCAATTTTTAATAAATTTTTTTTTCAAAAAATAATATACTATTGTGTGCCCTTAGATACACGTAAGTAAAATCTTCTCTGTGTGTGTGTATATATATATATATAATATATATATATGTCCCCACTCTAGACTGAACCATCCACAGTGCAATTCGAATTAACTCGCAGGGAATGGAGACTGGTAGCCACGCTGTATTGACTTGAAGAATTTAGATAGAGTTACATTCACGCGCGTGGGGATGAAAATTTTGAAGAAATTCATTAAGAGCATGGGTCATATAAGGCACAGTCACCAGGTTACAGGTCGGTGGCTGTAATCTGATTCTCTAAAGAAGGTAAAAACGTTGACTGGTTATCCAAAAATCAATGGACACGTGTCGGTTGCATTGTAAATTCCTAATTTACATTTTCCAATGAATATAAATATTGAATGCAAGAGAAAAAGCATTTCCTCCGTATCTCACAGAAAGAAATATAGATGGTAGATAAGATCTCAACTTCTCAAGCCTTTTCTGTTGCACAGATCTTTTTTAGGGTCTAACTATAGAAGAAAGAGAACCAAAGGATAAAAGAAACAGTGTGTGTACAAAGAAAAAAAGAGAGTGAAAGGTCTGGTATTTGGTTCTGGGTTTCTCTCTCTCTCTCTCTCTCTCTCTCTCTCTCTCTCTATCTTAAAATCTCAGTGCTTTTTATTTTTTGGTCACATAGTTTTGGTTTCATTTAATCCCTATGATCTTCTCGCAAAATAGAATCCTGCCTTTTTTTCTTCCGTGCCAGCATCAGATCGATCAAAACAAAACTTCTTTTTCACTCACAACTTCGTCTCTGGAAAAGATAAACAAAGGTGGAGAGATATACTAAATAAGATAGAGAGAAAAGAGGAAAAGAAACACAAAAAAGTATCTACTAGATTTCTGATCTTTTTTTTAGTCTGAGAAATGGGTACTGGTTGGAGAAGAGCCTTTTGCACTACAATCCCTCGAGACTCAGGTTCTTCTTCACTCTCTGACAAGCAACAAAGAAGCCCTAGCTCCAGTCCAAGCCCAAGAAGCTGTACCAGGTTGGGATTTTTCTCTGGTAGTAGCAACCCTTCCACACCTCGTCTGCAGTCTCAGCCAGTGTCAAGCCCAAGCCTTCGTTGCCGCACCACATCAGAGGCAGCTCAAGCACAAATTGTCAATGAAAGTCCGAGACTTCAATGCAATACCAGCACTCCCAAGACCTCCAAGAGCCCAAGAACACTACTTGCCTCAAACCAAACTTCTCCTCGTTCTCCTCTCAAGTTGTCCCTCTTCAAGAACAGTTTCAAATTCAGAGTAAGTACCGTATTTTTATGTTCTTTATAATCAAATAATTGTACACGAAAGATTTGAATCCTCAACGTTTCTGTTGGAAATACCAAAATATATAATCAATTGAGCTATAACTTTCTTTCTAATCAATAGCAAATCTAAATCATTAAGAATTGTATTTTTTTTTTTTTTTTGTATTTTGTATTACAGAGTAGCTGTGGAATTTGTTTGAATAGCGTGAAGACAGGTCAGGGCACGGCGATTTACACAGCGGAATGTGGTCACGCATTTCATTTTCCTTGCATAGCCGCACACGTACGCAAACATGGCAAACTGGTTTGCCCAGTTTGCAACGCTAACTGGAAAGACGTACCTTTGCTCGCTATACACAAGAATCTCGGCTCGCAATTTCCCGACCAAAACGACGTCGTCGCTGCTGTGGACAGTGACTACAAGCACACTGACACCAAGATTGAAGAAAAAGCAATCATAGAATCATCTCCTAGATTCCTCAATCCGAAGCAAGAGATACAGCAACACCAACAGCAACCAAAGCCGTCCGATTTGAGATCCTACAATGACGATGAGCCTCTTCTTTCTCCCACAACTGGTTCAAGGATTATTCCAATCCCAGAGGCAGACGAGAATGTTGAAGAAGACGAAGAAAACGACGACGTTGAAGAGTTTCAAGGCTTCTTCGTCAATCCAAACTCTTCTTCTTCAATCAAATACTCAGATGATCCCAGAGATTCTTCGAAGAACATGGTTCGGGTTAGATTATTACCCGAATCAGCAGTGGTAGCAACATGTAAGACCCACGAGAGCTACGTGGTGGCCCTGAGGATTAAAGCTCCGCCACCTCCGGCGCGCAACACGGCGGCTTCCGCGCTCTTAGACCCCACACACCGTGCTCCGATTGATTTGGTGACGGTGCTTGATGTGAGTGGAAGCATGACTGGTGCCAAGCTGTACATGCTTAAGCGCGCTATGCGTTTAGTCATTTCCTCACTCGGCTCAGCCGATCGGCTCTCTATTGTGGCATTCTCTGCCGTTTCCAAAAGATTATTGCCTCTCAAAAGAATGACAATCCAAGGTCAGCGCGCGGCTCGGCGCATCGTTGACCGGCTCGTGTGTGGTCAAGGCACTAGTGTAGGTGATGCCTTGAGAAAAGCTACAAAGGTGTTGGAAGATAGGAGGGAGAGAAACCCAGTTGCGAGTATCATGCTCTTATCGGACGGTCAAGATGATCGAGCCAATTCAAGCAAAGCTAATCAACGGCAGGGTTCAAGCCACGTGTCAGCTACTCGTTTTTCTCACATTGAGATCCCAGTTCATTCTTTTGGGTTTGGTGAAAACGGTGGCTACAGCCACGAGCCAGCTGAGGATGCGTTTGCCAAATGCGTCGGTGGGTTACTGAGTGTGGTGGCTCAGGATTTAAGGGTTCAGCTGGGGTTTCCTCCATCAACGGCTGAGATTTCGGCTATTTATTCATGCAACGGACGGCCCACAGTGCACGGCTCTGGCTCGGTGCGGCTCGGTGACTTGTACGCCGAGGAAGAGAGGGAATTGCTCGTGGAGGTTAAGGTTCCCACGTCGGCAATTGGGTCCCACCACGTGATGTCTGTTCGATGCCTTTACAAGGATCCTGCCACTCAAGAAGTTGTGTATGGGAAGGAACAAGCACTCCTAGTACCTCGTCCTCACACCGTTCGATCCTCGGCTCCTAAGATCGAACGGTTGAGGAACTTGTTCGTGACCACTCGAGCCATAGCCGAATCGAGGCGGTTAATGGAACACAACGAGCTGTCTAGTGCTCACCACTTGCTCGCTTCGGCTCGAGCTTTGTTAGTGCAGTCGAGTTCGAGTTCAGCTGAGGAATACGTTCGGGGATTGGAAGCTGAGCTGGCGGATTTGCATTGGAGGAGACAGAATCAGCTGGAGCAGCAGCAGCAGCAGCAACAGCAAGTGATGATGATCCAACGGAGGAGAGGGCACGAGAGGGATGTGATGGGTGGTGGTGGATTGGTTGATGAGAATGGTGAGCCGCTTACACCGACATCGGCTTGGAGAGCGGCTGAGAAATTGGCTAAGGTAGCTATTATGAAGAAGTCGATGAATCGAGTCAGTGATTTGCACGGCTTTGAAAATGCTAGATTTTAATAATTCTGACTTTTGGGAAATAAATAAATATAAAAAAAGCAATGTTTATTTGGAAAAAAAAAAAAAAAAAGAAAAAAAAAGAGAGAGAAAATAGGGTTGCATTGGTTTTTGGGGGATGGATGATATGAATTGAAAAATAGGGACAAGATGATAGCAGACGGCGCGGCCCTTTCTGATGAGATCAGAGTTAGTAATTGATTGGATTTTGGATCAGAATGGGTGGCTTGTTTTAAAGCTTGTCTTTTTGTCTTGTGCTTTTTTAATATGGGAATATTAATCCCACATGATCTCTCTTTTTTTGAGAGACTCCGTTTGGTACTTTTGTAGGGAATTTCATGATGAACATCAAAAGGTTAAAAAAAAAAAAATGGAGTAAAATGCTAGCTAGTATACCTCTAATTGTAATGTAATGGAGTTGTTGTTGTTGTGCCTGAATGAAAATTGAAAAAAAAAAAAATGACTCTGTTCGATTGTATCTTTTCTTTCACTTTTATTTTGTGTGTGATGAGTTAAAATTTGATTCAGTTATCAAGTACTTGTAGTTTGATAGGTGCGTGGTGTAGTTTGGAGTATAGCAGGGATGAGCGTGGCGAGTTAGGATTTGTTTACTAAAAATTTGGAAAAAGTGTAGAACAGAATGATGAGTAGGTACGAGATGAATGATGACCAAATCATTTCCTTTTTTTGTGTTATTCTATTTAATCTCTTTAACGTGACAACTTTTGTTAGAATTTGAGAACTTCGAAGAACCTTATTAGAGTAGACCCTTGCCACACAAAAATGATGTGTCCCCTTTACCCATCTTTTCTTCCTCCCAATTGAATTGGCACTCTCATGGTCATGGAACATAAAGTGGACCCTATTTTGAGTCATCATTTAGAGGGCATCTAGGTTCCTCTTTTTTTTTTTTTTTTTTTTTTTTTTTTTTTTTTTTTTTTTTTTTTTTTTTTTTTTTTTTTTTTCCTGTAAAAGTAATGAATCACAATTTTTGCCAATACTTCTACTCTCATTTAATTCATGTGGTGAAAAAATAAAAGCGGTAGGTATATGAAAATGATTTTTTATTACTCAGAATCATTCATTTTTGTAAATGATTGGTACATGAAAATGATTATTCAACACTTATTATTAGCCATTTTTGTAAGTTATGGAAATAGTTGAGGTGCATTGTGTGAGTTTAAAAAATCTGTTTTTTAAAAAAGAAAAGTAAATGGGATGTTCAAAGCATTAGTATTAGACTCTAAACTTGCGTATTAAGAAAATTTTAAAGCTCGTATTCTTGTTTATTCTCTAACTTTGTACCTGTCCCTTACACCTTAAAGATTCATTTTTCCCTATATCAAGCTTAAAAAAAAAAAAAAAAAAAAAAAAAAAAAAAAAAAAAAAAAATAATTGAGATTACATTCAATAACCTATAGATTTTACTTAGTCGCATTGAATTATCAAAGTAAATTTACCCAAAAAATTATATTGCTTTTGACTTGGTCTTAAGAGTAAATTAATTTATAAATTGTAGTGAAACGTTATCCAGCCTTACTATTTTATTTTTTATTTTTTTTAACTACATATTTTTCTGCACTTCCTTGCTAGGGAGTTTGACACTAATTTATTTAACTTTTTATTGAAAATTGATTAAAACATTGTTTTTTTTTTTTTTTTGGTTAAACGGCGATTTTATTAAAACTAAACAGCAAGAACAAAAACAGGGCAGAGTCTGTTAACAAAAAGCCCTACAATATCCTCCTCTACAATCTCTCTAATGTCCACAGGCGGACAGTTAAAAGAAACAAAATCAGTAACTTGATCTAAACTCATCCTATCTAACAAATCCGCACAGCAATTAGCCTGACGGAAGCAGTGATTAAAATATTGTTACACTTCGAAATGAAATGAGGTTTTAAATTTTTTTTACAGAAGTACTTAAATTAAAAGACTAAAACAAAAAAACTATGTCAAACTGACTATGATTGCTTTCTTCTATAATTATTTTTTAATCATCATGCGATTTGGTGTTGGTTGCCTTGTTGTTCCTCTACTGGGGAGGGCTTTTCTGTAGCATTATTATTATTTTTTCTTTTATCAATTAATTCATTGTGTCCTAACTCCAAATTGTCTGGACTACAAATATTTAAACTGTACTATTATATATACTTATGCACTTATCAGATACTATCATATATACTACATGTTTTTACCATATCTGGTATGCTTAGGTGACCCTCGTGCTGTGGTCAAACCTATGAGTTGTCCTTAATTAAATTGGTTTTAGCACCTGAGTTAACAGCCTAGCCTATACTTATTAGTAAGCACCAAAATTTTGCAATGTAGCTATCATGCACAATTAGGGACCACCCTCTAATCAAATTCTTGGATCAATTCATCAAGATCGTATCCAGGAAAAGCAAGCATCCTTTTCCCAATCACTAAATACTGCATCTTCATGGATATATCTTAATTTTATTTAGCTAAAAATATTTTATTGCTTTCTATTTTCTTCTTAATTCTTGTTCTATCCCATTGGGTTTTTCTTTTTGACACTTTGGCCTACCGAATGAGTATACTATTTTATTCAAGCTTGCATGAATTTTTTTTTTTTTTGCTCGGCTGAATATTAAATCAGTTTATTCAAGTCAAAATTTACACAATAATATTATTTTAATAATGATTATTTAAATTGGCAAACTTTAAAATTATTTGGAATCTAGACTTTAAAAAAAAAAAATTAAGTGTTAAAATTATGTTTTTTAAGTATTGCAATTGTGTTTCTGAAACAAGATTTTGAGAGAAAAAAAAAAAAAGAGGAAGCTAAATTATAAAATAACTTCAAAATGTGCCAATTTTGCTGCCTATTCAGTAATATATATGCATTATATTTACACATATATGGGTTCTCACAAACAAAATCACGTGTAGCATGAAGAGTAAAAACCCGTTGTGTTTACTGTTTACTGGGCCTGGTCAATAGGAGAGTATCACAATGTCACTGGCATCTCAAAGTGATGAAAATTTCAAGTACACATATAAAAGCATCTCTAGCTTTTGGTCACAGTGGATCCCAGTAATACCTAACGTCCAAACCAGTCTTTCGGCATCTATATGATCTGATGATGCCCATGCTGTCCTTGGCACTTGGCCCAGCATCCAATCAGCCAATTTCTTTTAGCATTTTCTTTTGAACTGTTAAAACTCTCTCTCTCTCTCTCTCTCTCTCTCTCTCTCTCTGAGCTGAAATGCAAACAGTGAGTGATCTGTGTGGTCCAATATGGTGACAAGAGATCAAACATACTGGCACAAATGTAGATAAAGACTCTTGTGATGAAGCTGGGACCAGTTTTGTGGTCTTATCGTACACAATAATAAAGCACGCTTAAGAGTTTTCTCTACATGTGGGGATGGGACAACCAGTTACACGTACGTACATTTGTGAACAATCTGACTGCTTGAATGAAGTGAGAAAAATTGTTCTATTTTTTTTTTTTCTCTTCTTTTCTTTACTTTTGCTAATCAGGAAATGAAAAGGTTCATTCGTGTGTTTCTGTTAACTCTACACCTCTTATGGTCATGTGGTGAGACTGTCAAATTCAAGGACTAGAGAAAGGCATTGATTCTCTTACACCTCTTATTGTACCTTGTTTATCTATTCTACGTGTTTTAAATGCTAATATTGATAACAATAATTTTAAGAAAATGAATATCATGCATGAAATTTTGAACATGAACATTATGTGTCAGAATATATATATATATATATATATATATGTGTGTGTGTGTGTGTGTGTGAGGCCCAAGTAATTTATGGGCCAGGCCTATTTACTCGTGGAGAATCCAAAGGTCCAAGCCGTGGAGGGCTATGGCCCAAGCCTGATAATATGAAGTCCAAGATAGCCTTGGGATACAGCCGAGGACAGTTCAGTCCTCGGCAGAACCCAAAGTCCCATCGGACAGAGGGACAAAAACGGTATAGGACAAAGATTGAAAGAAAATCCAAAATATCAAGGGAAAGTTGCCCTTATTGCCATTCAATACTCTGCACCTGACAGAGCCGCATTCTTTGGCTTTTACAACCACCCCAAACGACTGTGGGTATAGGCTGATGGGACAATTATCAGTCCTGGAAAGGTTGACCCTACACGTGGACGAAGGACAGTGAACGAACGCTAGTATAAAAGGAAAAGTAAGTAATCTAGAGAAGGGGCTGGGAAAAATGGCCAAAAACCAGAGCCTCCCAGCCCACCTCCAGGAGCAAGATTCCAGGGGTGAAGAAAACTTAACCATGTATGAACACCACGGAAAACCCACCGCCTGGTGACCAAGGCCTAGCCTTTCAAACCCACGCTCTACAAATGATATTGTTTGGGCATTTTTACGTACGAGCCCAACACCGCTACGGTTCGTCACGAATCGAGTCCTTACAATTGGCGCCGTCTGTGGGAAGGCTTGTGTGTTGGCATAGACGGTAGGTTGAGAGAGTTCCTTTACCATTTTTAACAACTGGTTATAGAGTTTTAGTGTAAAGTTCCGCTAAGGTCTATGATTCTTGACTAGGGGCTACGTTGGCTAGCGTCAATCGCTTAGATAACCCTAGGGGCTTGACTGAGGAGCTAACTCCCCTAAAGCCAAGGTCCTACGCAAAGAGAAAACTAGGTTTTGGACAGAACGAAGGAACTGCATGGTCCTCGGACCCAAGCCTATGGGGAAACCAACTACTTGGATGAGGAAAACTAGGTTTTGGACAGAACCAAGGCATTGCATGGTCCTCGGACTCAAGCCTATGGGGAAACCAACTATTTGGATGAGGAAAACTAGGTTTTGGACAGAACCAAGACATTGCATGGTCCTCGGACCCAAGCCTATGGGGAAACCAACTACTTGGATGAGGAAAACTAGGTTTTGGACAGAATCAAGGCATTGCATGGTCCTCGGACCCAAGCTTATGGGGAAACCAACTACTTGGATGAGGAAAACTAGGTTGTGGACAGAACCAAGGCATTGCATGGTCCTCGGACCCAAGCCTATGGGGAAACTAACTACTTGGATGAGGAAAACTAGGTTTTGGACAGAACCAAGGCATTGCATGGTCCTCGGACTCAAGCCTATGGGGAAACCAACTACTTGGATGAGGAAAACTAGGTTTTGGACAGAACCAAGGCATTGCATGGTCCTCGGACTCAAACCTATGGGGAAACCAATTACTTGGATGAGGAAAACTGAGTTTTGGACAGAATCAAGGCATTGCATGGTCCTCGGACTCAAGCCTATGGAGAAAACCAACTACTTAGATGAGAAAAAGATTGAGTTTTGTAAGGTTGGCTACCTAGTAACAATTCTAAGATATTCAATCCTCGGCTCAAATACTGAAAAAGGTCAATGTCGATAGGAGTGTTAAAAAGATGGTGAAACGCCCCATTATTCAGTAGCCTAGGGGGGCTGTCCATTCTACGGATGACACGTCCTCAGATGGTTACTTCCTACAACGCATCGAGCATTGAGCTATCATCTCGACTAGGTTTGCGGTAAGTATCGTTTTTCACAGGTCGGCATTGTGATGCCAAGCAACTATATTAAAGTTATGGTGATATCTTTTTTAAGCATTCTTGCCCTAAGTGTCATTGATTCAAATGCTATATTATTGTGCCGAACAGCACTTGCAAATTCACAATAGTGCCCTTCTTTTTTATAAAGGATTAGGGCCCCAAGTATCGTACTTTAAGGTCGGCGATATTGTGCTAGGCCGACTTAGTAAGCTCATCATAATGCCCTTGCTTTTCCTGCCTCATGGGAGTTTCAGCCCTAAATATCATTTGTTTGATTCAGTATTATTAAGCCGGATATTATTTAAACTGGATTGTGTGCCTATGTATCGCGTTATCATTTCGGAAATAAAGAGATAGAACATACGAAGTCAAATAATAACCATTCTTATTAATATAAAAATGTATTACAATGTACAAAAAGGGGGCTTAAACAAGCCTATACAAAAGGTAAACTGTCGAAATAATAAAAAAAAAAAACCTCGCAATACAGATAAGTAAACAACCAGGTGTCTTGTTAAACTTGTCTCCGAAATCCTTCCAAATTCTACCTCAGTATCGCCCATATTGAGAGGGGAACCTTGTTCAGAAGAAGGTGGAAGAGATGGACGACATGAGTAAGGAAGGAGGAGAAGAAGAGAGAAAAGATGAAAAGGAAGAAAGAGAGGCAGAAGGGGCACCAGTGAACAAAGAGAGGAAGAAGCAGGGGCACTGAGTCCCTGCCTCGGTCTTGACTACTAACACACTGGTGCCATGTTAGGTATGCTTGTGAGAAGCCGGTTGGTACTGATAAGGGGTGTCCTCGGCTCAATCACGCCAAAAGGTTGACGTGACGAGCCCCTGCTTCGGATTTTGGCTGAAAGGAAAGTAAGACAAATCTTGAGTCTCCGCCATCCTTGCCCTGACCGGGTCATTTCGAACTTTGTTAGAACATGGCGTTTTTTAGAGGGGTACGATTCCTTCATTGATTACTACTATGGCGAAGGTATTACAACTTAAGGAATAACCAAAGGGCAAAATAAAAACTTTGAGAAGAGTCTAAGGGTTTCAGATTTTGGGGGGATTAAAGTGGTTCAGGTACGAGTGAAACAACTCTCACCTTTTCTTTTTATATAAGGGGCTAAACGGAGGGTACTTAATACGTTCAGATCTCTAAGGAAATCTGTAAACAAGAGTACGTCCGTTCCGTCTCCCCACGCCATCAGTAACCGTCAAAATCTGGAAGATCTCGTAAAAGGAAACTATTAAAGACCCACTTTGGGTAGTCAAACAGCTTGAGCGCGTCCGTAATGAATTAGGAGGAACGTTTCGTAGACCGGTACGTCTCTTGGGTAGGTGGAAAACTGCCAATATTGATGAAATGCAGAATTAAATGAGCTGTAATAAAGGCTCGGTATTGCCAAAACCCTCCTTTCCAACTAGGAGGTCGGATAGCAGGGTTTTGAGGGGCTATTGTGGGGCCCAAGTAATTTATCGGCCAGGCCCATTTACCCGTGGAGAATCCAAAGGTCCAAGCCGAGGAGGGCTATGGTCCAAGCCCGATAATATGAAGCCCAAGATAGCCTTGGGATACAGCCGAGGACAGTTCAGTTCTCGACAGAACCCAAAGTCCCATCGGACAGAGGGACAAAAACGGTATAGAACTAAGATTGAAAGAAAATCCAAAATATCAAGGGAAAGCTGCCCTTACTGCCATTCAATACTCTGCACCTGACAAAGCCGCATTCTTTGGCTTTTACAACCACCCCAAACGACTGTGGGTATAGGCTGATGGGACAATTATCAGTCCTGGAAAGGTTGACCCTACACGTGGACGAAGGACAGTGAACGAAGGCTAGTATAAAAGGAAAAGTAAGTAATCTAAAGAAGGGGCTGGGAAAAATGGCCAAAAACCAGAGCCTCCCAACTCACCTCTAGGAGCAAGATTCCAGGGGTGAAGAAAACTTAACCATGTATGAACACCACGGAAAACCCACCATCTGGTGACCAAGGCCTAGCATTTCAAACCCACGCTCTACAAATGATATTGTTTGGGCCTTTTTACGTACGAGCCCAACACCGCTACGGTTCGTCACGAATCGAGTCCTTACAATATATATATATATATATTAATGTGTGAAAAAACAATTACATACAGTTAAAAATAGAAAGTGTGGGGGCCAATTATCTAGAAGGTACAATCAAAACTATATGAATTGGGCCTATGGTCCAATCCGAGAATATTAACCAATCCGAGGATGGTCAAATAAAGTTATAATAAGAATGGTATAAGAAGAAGAAATAAAGATTGTATGTGATAGTCCAAAATACGTCCGAGGAGAAAAATCATCTTGGAAACAGAGATCCGAGGTCAGTAAGAATGTCTTATCATCCTGGACATTCTTTAAGGTTGCATCACAACTAGGAGTCGGACATTGGATAAGGGATGAGCAAAGGGAGGCAACAAATATCTTCAAAAACTTCTACCTCCACATTAAATGCCTCCTAATTAACTCTCTGGCCGCATTAATGTGAAAGTGATACCTGAACAATGGTCTAGCAGCCTTATAGCTACTAGTTGATGGTTCTGGGAGGTGTTGGATGAGACAAGGAGTTCCTAGAATCTAACCTACACGTGTATGGTAGAGATGATACCAAAATTGTAGTATATAGCATGGGAAGGTGGTCTAAAGAAAAGGGGTCGGAAAAACCAAGAAATCTTTGGAATAATACTTTGAATTCTTGTAACTTTATTTATCAATAAGACATTATAACATAGTTCCTCAGGCCATGCCGATGACAGATTTTCTTATTTTATTTGTGTTTAATGCTCTTAAATCAGCAACTCTTTCTTCTGGAATAAAACTAGTTCTTTCACCCACGCTCTACAAATTCATTATTTGAGCTTGTTGGGCTAAAACTCAATCCTATACTGGGTCCAATTCAAATTCAATCCTTACAGAAAGCATTGTATCATTGTCTAGTTAAATTTATGAAGTAATTCACGTGTAAATGATTAAGTGGCTAAAAGCATTTGCATTCGGGAATGTTATCCCATCTTATTTTACCATCCCAAAAAACTATTTTATCAATTATACCATATCATTTTACAATACATCCAACATTCCAAAACTCTATTATTTTACCATTTTATTAAAATATTCTTTTTTATTTTATTTTTTACTATTTCTCTCTCTTTTCCTTTTCATCTCTCCCTTAACCTCTAGCACTCAGTCAAAATAGATAAGAAAAAAAACCAAAACCAAAACTAAAGAAAGCCATTAGAGCCATCGATCAACCCAAAGATCAAAACCAAAACCAATGAGAGCCATCGGAGCCATCGCCACCACCATCAAACCAAAACCAAAAAAAAAAAAAAAAACCATCAAACCGAACAATCAACCCATTTAAAAAAAATCACTATCAGAGCCATCGAAGCTCCGATTCAAACCTATCGGAGCCATCACCAGCAAACCCATTCAAAAAAAATCACCGATCCATGCCGATCCAAATCATCGGATCCATCGAAGCCATCACCAGCAAACCCAGCCTGTTGATCCACGCCGATCCAAACCCAACATCAACAGATCCCAGCCCACCACCATGCCTAGATCAAACCACGAACCCAACCTAGCTCCAATGCAAGCCTTGAACGAGAAAGAGAGATGTGAGATGAGAGAAAGAGTGAGGACTGAGAGTAAGAGGGACGAGCTCTGAGAGAGAGAGAGAGGAAATGAGAAACACTGTGAGCATAAAATAATATATTTCGGTTTTACAATTGAGATACAGTGCAATTCTAAAGGTAGAATTGCACTGTAGCAAAATTGTAAATTCTTTTGCAATACTTGTGTTTTACAAGTCTGGATATGGGGGTTTTTTGGGCCTTTATGCTAAATTTTGCTTACATATGACATATGACATTTCCAATATGAATGCTCTAAGTATATGTAAAAACAAAAGGAAAAAAAAAAAAAAATTGTGCTACAGTTTTGATTAATACTATTCACATTCGAATGAAGATAAACTAGATTCTGTAACATAGTGAAAAGTGTGCCCTAATATTCTAATTGCAAGATCATTTGCTCTACTTTTTGGATTCACTGGGAGAGCTAGCTTGACCATTTTATGGGGATTGAATATTTGTTCTACCATGGAAATTTGACTTACAGGACACTTTCAAAACTAAAGGATAGAGCATGGTTGATAACAGTGTGGAGAGCAGAGGAAGTTCTGTCCTTACTCGTACAAACAACCCAACAGAAGGGACGTCTCAACTCTCAAAATTAACTATTTATTTTTGTGGCTTCCCACACATAGTTTTGTTTGTTCTTGTAAGATGCAGGGACAAAATATTTCACGGTTGTAAAGGAGCCATCATTAGCAAAGGAAAATTATTAAGAAATTTTTGTCGGAGGAGTACGGTCTCCTCTCGTATTAATTCACTGTAAATATGAGGGAAAGAAGCATCACTCTTAGCAAATGACAATTGAATGTCTGTTGTAATGTCGCATCTCAATCCATGTATAGATTAGGCCGAAAAACCAGAGATTCGGTAGAGAGAGAGTCACTTGTAATGTCTCATCTCAATCCATGTACACATTTTGGGCCTACCTGATTTCAATGGTTCTGGTTAGAGACTTCAGGCCCAGCTAGTACGAGGGGTCCTGTACATTGCGAAGATTGTGCGGAACGTTGGGTTTTGCCTTCAACATTGACCATTTTTCACGAAATTGGGACCTGTCCCCATGCGAAAATGGAGCCGAAAAAGGTGGGCTTTGCCTTTGTTCGAAAGCGCCATTCCTTTTGTTGTCTTATCATGGCCATGGGTATGGACTAAATTCATAAAGTCTCTGGTTTTCCTTGAGTCCCGCATTAATTAGAATGAGTTCTTAATTTGCCTTAGCAAATAAGTCCTTCAGGTTTAATTTCTATCAAGTAAGTATTTCACTTTAGTAAAAATGAGTCAATTTGGTTCTTCTGTTCAAATATGTTATTAGACAGCACCGTTTAACTAAAATTATTCATAAGATGCGCCATTTAATAGATCTAGTTGTTTGTTGAGTTTTATATTTTTTAATATATATATAATGAATTCCTTTGGTAGCATATTTGAACAAAATGACCTTAGACTCATTTTGACAAAGTGCAAGACTAATATGGCGGGTGAATTTAAATTTAGGGATTAAATTGAATTTTAGACTTCATTTTGAGCCCCAACAAAGACTTCACTTTGAGAAGTGGGTTACCCATCTATTGTGGTTGAGGGTGCCCTTTAACCCAAGGGCGAGGGGCATGTTGAATATTGATTCTATAGTGGACAAATCAACATACTAATAACATCCTACTTAGCCAATCCCAACATACATTCAACCACTTTAATGCCTCAACTTGATTACAAGTTTATATTACTAAGTTCGGCAAATTTTAGACTTCTTAGTATATACTATTGCTGTCTTTTTCTAATTGATATTTTTTAGATATGGCCTATATATATATATATCACTGTGAAGCCTAACCCTGTCATATCACGTGCTTGTGAATCCAATCACCTTTTATTCTAACATATTTAACAAGTTAAAGAAGACAAGGTGATGTAGTTGATTTACCTGTCTGCAACATTCACGTTTATAGAGATCGAATTTTTGACAAATTAGGGTCCAAAAAGTGAAGAGAGGAAGGAATAGAAATGATCCCTTTAAAAAAAAATGAATGTAGGGTGAGATGAAGAACCTATGATCTGACCCTACACTTTGTTTTTAGAAGTGGATGAACCGTTTAGGTACCATTTGAGTTACAGCTTAACGGCATGTATAGAATCAAAGCTTCACAACTTCCACACTACAGGAAAACTCATATCCAGCCAAGTTATCACAGGATCTATATTGTCAAAAGCTGGATGTATATAATAATACATATGACAAAAGTAATCACAATCAGCACGGAAACCCATCAAGGACATTAAATACAAGTTCATCTACATATTGAAATAATCAGTATATTAATTACAGGGATTAACCATATCCCAGATACAGACCAATAAACTCTAGGGACAATCAATTGATACATAAACTAACCGCCTTATTATTCCTCAATTTGTATCCTACATAGCCGAGTGGCCTCTACAGATTAGGCTGAGAAATATGAAGGAACACCAAACAAGAATTTGGCCAAAGTGTTACACCAATGAATGAACTGAAAGAGTCCCCCCACAGGGGCCAACGCTGTTTGCCTTATCCAATTGAAGATCACAACAGTGCCAACACTCACAATGACAAGGTGAGGAAATTTTCCCCTTATTCAAATTTGAGGAAATAAAAGATGTGGCATGAATGAAATTTGACAAAGGAGCTTACTTCTGGTTTTCCACCTTGGCTCGAAGTTTCTGTTCTAACACAGATATCTCTGTCTCGAGGCTGAACATTCTATTAAGAGCATGCATATTTTCAAGGGTCTCACTCAGGGTCCGGCTGTCACTCCCATCACATCTCAGATGCTGCATTGGACCATGAAGGAGCCTGTTCACTATACCCTTGCTAAGATCCTCCACAGCTCTCTTTGTTTTCTTTGAAATATCATCACCCATCTTTGACAAGCATTTTTCTAGCTCTGCAACTCTGATTCTTTCCGCATAAGCCCTCAATTTCTTAATGGTAGGAACAGTCTCCAATGAATCCCTCCATGCTTCAAATTGTTTTGATTCTTCAGCAATAATTGCTTGTGCTTCCATTGCTTTCTGAAGGCGATCCTCTTTATTAGCAGCCACTACCTCCTTAAGGTCATCAACATTGTAAACTTGCACAGTTTCAATATCTGTGACACATGAGCCCACATTCCGGGGTACAGAGATATCAACAAAGAGCCTCAAACCCCCAACTTCGGAACTAACAGGGGGAAGGTCCTTAACATGCTCTTTCAAAAATAGTGGGGTTTCCGATGCTGTGCTGGTGAACACGACATCTGATTCAGCAGCACACGTTAGCATTTCTGTGAGGGGTTTATATATTATCTCAACACCTTTCAACTCTTCACGGATGGCTGCAACTCTCTCCTCAGTTCTATTTACAACCACCATCTTTGTGCAACCTTTTGCAGCCAAGTGTTTGATCACAAGTTTCCCCATCTTGCCTGCTCCAATTACCAACATTTTAGCAGTAGCATTTGAGGATTCAGGCAGCTTCATTAAGGCCAGCTCGACGGCAGCAGAGCTAACAGAAACTGCTCCAGCAGCAATGTTAGTCTCAGTCCTAACACGCTTTCCCACAGTGATTGCATGCTTGAACAGCCCACTAATGTTCCTCCCAAAGCCCACAACTCCTTGCCCAACTTTGACAACTTGTTTAACCTGTGCAAGAATTTGACCTTCTCCAAGGACAAGAGAGTCAAGACCAGCAGATACTTCAAAAATATGCTGTGTAGCATCTTTATTGTAAAGCAAAAAGCGATGCTCACAAAGTTCTGAAACAGGGATTCCGCTTGTCTGCCAACAAGAAGCAAAGAACAATTAACTACTATAATAAGATTCATAAAAATGTGATAATCAGACACATTACTGCCAAGCATGCAACTTAGCAAACAATATGTTGACCCTCAGTATGGGTGGAGGAAAATAGCATAAATTACATGGTTAAAGAGTAAAGCATTAGTGGAAATAGAGTAGAAAAAATAAAAAGTGCTCCATATAAGATTTAATGGGACAACAAAATCCCCTGGGACAAAATGGATAAAATAACTCGTTCAAAAGGGCAAAAGGCCAACAGATCTCACTCAGAAAGCATCTGCACCACATGTCTTTCATGGAACCATTCTCAACATGACCAAACCATTTCATGTGTCACTATCACACATGGATATTCTGTTTTCTTTAGTAAGTTAAACAAAATTCTGTAAGCTGAACAATTTTAGTGGCACCTAAAAACAAATCATAGTATTGATCAAGAGGAAGAGAGCACCTTTGACATCCATTCGGTCACTTCTTTGACACCACGATGCTGAGAAAGAGCTACAACATATATTTCCATTCTATTGCAGGTGCTAAGAACTGCAGCTTCTTCAATATGATTTAAACTGCACAGCTCCCCAATAGCTCGAGGCCATTCTGCTTCTGGAATGGCAAGTTTTTCACGCATTTCAACAGGGGTAGTGTGAACACTAAGCCCAATGACCACAATGCTACTCCTTTCTTTTGTATATCCTGAAACACATTACTCTAAACATTTCAATAAAAATATAGTACGAAAAACATTGTAATGAATATTACTAAAAGAATTGCAAAACTCTCAATAAACCATTAAACGAAAAAAAATGATCAACGTTGCTTTGGTATATTATAATTTGAGCATTAAGAGTTAAGCACCCATATCCCTTTTTGTTGTTTGGAAAGAGATCTTACATTAAACTTTATCTGGTGATTAATTCAGGTATTGGCCCAATTGGGTGTTTTATGATAATCCTGATAACTGAAATCTAACATTTTTTTAAAATAAGTGACACCTGAAATCTAACAGTTAAAATCACAAATCTATCAATTGGGATCTATCTTTAGTGAATATTATCACATATTTTGGAAGTCATCACAGGAAACCCCCCCACTTTAAGCTTAAATCTGAAAATATTATTTGAACATAGCTTATATTAGATTGTTAAAGTTATCAGGAACTCAGAAGGATAGAGAAGAACATCCAATTCAATTGGCTACATTATCAATGAATTTACATAACACTGTCAAGAAAATAAACACCCATAGTTTAAACAATTAATAACACAACTTTCCATTGCCAAAAGCCACCATGCAATCAACAAAAATGCGTGAGCATTTGAAAAGAACAAAAAATTATATAAGGAAGTGGTTGTCTTTCAACTTTTGTGTTAGCTGATGGGCATCAGCTAACAAAGAAACATCTGAAATGCACTAGAAACCAATTATACCAATCTACTTACAAACTTTAAGTTTTGTCTAAAGGCTTTGTAGTCTGTACATTAAGGTAATAATGGTGGATATTCTAGACTAAGAGCAAAGAGGAGAGAGTACAAGAATCTAACCAAGGTCTTTTCTTAATACTTCAAAGACGCTAAAGTTCATAGAATTAAAATTTTTTTTTTTAAAAAAACCCCAATAACCATATTCATACGAATGTCGATATAAGAAACCACACGATCTCTCACAAATTTTTTATTTTTCTTTCTTTTAATTGGAAACCCACACTTGTGAAGAGTGTGAATTGGGTCAAGGCTCATTCGCCTCTCATGAAAAAACTCTGGGCATGTCATAGCAATTGTATCCGTAATATTCCTTAGGTTTCTTATTATATAACAAAATCATCAATTTCTCTACATAGAGTGTGTTTGTATAAGCTATTGCAAAATGGCATTTTGGGTTTAAAACGAGCGTTTTTGTAAAAAAGCTATTACTAGTTGCTGTTGTGAAACATTATTTTGGGCTTTCGCTTTTAAGCTCCCAAATCGCTTAACCAAACGAACTCATAATTATAGGCAAAGATAGGCATGCTACTGATAATTAAGTCCCAATAATCCAAAGCAAACAATATTAGTGGAACACTAAATTCTCCAAGCTTTGTCAAAAGAATCACAGATTTCTTAATCAAAGAAAACATATTTACTCAAATTCACACTCAAAACATCCAAAATAAAATATAGAAATGCATTCACCACAGCAACAGAAAATATAAACAAAAGCAAACAAAATTCAAATATCTAAGAATAAGCTACATTAGAGAGAGAGAGGGAGAGAAATGGAGGCATTACTGTCAGCAGCAGAAGTTTTGAGCAGTTCAAGAGCGGAGAGCTTATCGGTCTGAAGCGAAACATCGGAGGCAGCAACCTCGCACCTCACAGCACCTCTCCGAATTAGGGTTTTCCTGTTCCGAATTGGCTTCCCAGAAATCTGAGGCACCTGAGAAGAAAGCGAGGCTCTCGACGAGGATGAGGAAGACGAAGATTTGAGGAACATAGCCTCCAATTTCGCACCAGCAAAGCTCGTCGAGACTGCCATCGAGTCAGCCAAACCCTAACCCTAGATTTTCAGAGAGATTGATTTGAGGTTTTGATAATGGGGGGGTGGTGTTGAGTTTCAACGAATAAGAAAAATAGTTTTAACTAGTTCGTTGAAATATAGGGAAGGAAGCTGAGTTTGATTTTAGCTATATTTTTTTTTTTTTTTTTTTTTTGTGGGAAAAAGAAGAAGGTGTTTGGTTTGGATTTGTTTTGGTGGGTACTAAAAAAATTGACCCTGAGTAAGTGAGTGGTACTGGGGTGTCGTGTCGTGTCGTGTCGTGTGGTGAGTGTGCACTCGCTCTGGGACTACTAAATGGTCTAAATGAGGGAAAAATGTGAATTGAGAAGGAATGGGGATTTGGGTAATGGGTAGGGAGTTTGTGATTTCTCTGAGTTCTGATTGGCGGATGGAATGCACGTTTTATCCACACTCATTTCTCTCTCTCTCACTTTCAATGACAACCTCTCCTTCATCTTATTTGGGGCCCATTTCATGGAAATCAAAAAATAAAAATAAAAATTGGTTGGAGAAAATCAAAATTACTAGTATATATAATAATATTTTTAAAAAACGGTACGTTTCAGTTAATTCAACTGATAAAATTTTTTATAGTTAAATAGGAAATATGGAGTTCAATCCCTACCTACATCAAAAAACGATCAGTGTCTTAATTCGATAATAAAAAAATATCATTAAGAGTAGACACTGTAAGTTGAAACTCCCTCAAAAAAAGTAAAAAAATAAATACAAAATTTTATAAAGTGGTTAAGGACTTGGGAAAATAGAGAACCCCACCACCTCTTAACAGAAAACAATTATATGGATTTCACATTGGTATGGTGTTAAAAATGAAGGACAAAGCATTGGGTTAAAACCTTTACATGACAAATTATTACTATAAAATTATTTAGGTGTATTAAAATGTTATATAACTAAAAATACATATATATATATATATATATGATCTTTTAAATTGTCATAGAGTAAGATAACATTACACATGTTGGAGCTAAACATTTTTCAAAAATGAATCATATGCATATCTTATAATTAAAATTTGAAAACCATTTCCGTCACTTTACATGAAGCAAATTATATTTGAAAATGGTATTATGTTCGTGCTTAATTCAAAATTATTTATAACTAACTCAAATTATACTAATAATTAGTTGAGTCACTTGAAATTTTAATAAATTTTTATCTACACTATTAACTATCTTAATGAGTTACATGACAAAGAAAAAAAAAAACATTAATTTTATCATATGTAATACATGCATATATTGAGGCACTTGGCTTAAGACTCAAGCACAGTATGCATATATTGAGGCACTTGGCTTAAGACTCAAGCACAGTATATGGTAAGTAAATTTTACTATATTTATATACAAACTTATAATGTATAATCAAAATAAAATAGTTTAATCAATAAGAGTAAAGACGCTTGTCGCAGAGAAAAGATTATCACTTGATGCATTTACAATTGTTAAAACTCAAATTTTATTGTGTATATATATATATATATATATATATGATATTTATATAAATGCTTATAAAGGAATGTACCATAACTTCTATATAATTTCGAATTAAAAAAATGAGGTATTAGATTTTTAGGTAAGTGTCAAATGCTTAGAATTTAGAGAGACTTGCCCTGATGCGGACAAAGAGCCCCCGATAACGACGTGAACTGCAGCTAAAATCAAAAAAGAGTATCAAACTATCAATGTTCCTTTGATTCTTCTGTCTTATCTCGATGCCCTTTTTAAATTATGCAGAATTTGACACTAAATAAATCGTTTTTACAATCTTAACTAAGTCCTCTGATGACTGACACCCATTGGATCACTTAAAGAGATCAAGACAAAGCACAATTTAGTGGTCATGAGAGGTGCCAACGCAATAAAGTCACAGCCATATTATAATTTGCATGAAAATATATAAGTCTGAAAATGTGAAAGATACAGTCAAGAAAGAGATAAGGTGGGAAGAGGTGGGGCGTGAAAGATGTGATAGAGATTGCCTTCTAAGATTTCAGGGCCTCTGTTTGCCACAACTTTAGTGAGATGGTCGTGGACAAGAAATATACTTACATTTTTTGGATATGGTACTGTATGATTTTTAAGATTTTGACTGCAATGTGCAAGTTTTCCTACTTTCATTTATTAAGTGTGTTTGTCCGTGGTAAATGTGTTCCTTCAACATGTCAATAAAAATGACTGAAAATCTTAAGATTGAGTGCAAGTGATGATGTAGTCATGTAGGAATAAAGATATTGCCAATTCATCCCTCCCCAAGGTGAAAACCATTACAAGCTAACTTTCAAAGAAAGCCTTTTAAGAAAATATAGTATATATGGACCTTATTTCTATTAGAAGAAAAAAAAGTTAAATGGTACATAGTTTATTGTAGTATCAGAGTAAATGATCTTAAGTTTAAATCATGTCTTCGCTCAATTTACATGTTGGGCCTCAATTTTGTAGTGAATAATAAAAGTTATAATGGGTGTTCTTATTGTGTGCAATTAACGCACATAAGGTCTGAATTGGTAATGAATAATATAAATTAAAATGAGTGTTTTATTATGTATAATAAACGAACGTAAGATCTCAATTTGTAGTGAATAATATAAATTAAAATGAGTGTTCTTATCACGTGTAATCAACGCATCGTACATCGTTTTGATTCCAAGTTACTTCATGTGGTTGGTTGAGGAAAATTGAACAATTTGTTGCATAGTAAACCGATCAACATAAGAAAAAATTATATCTTTAGGAAAAATAGCAAGAAATTTGTCAGTTGGGATCTGTAGTTTAGGTATCAAACCAAGCAACTTGCTTCAGAACCTTACAAATTTAGTAATAACAAATAAAAAACAGACAGTCTTGCCTTAATTTTGAAGAAAGCCTAGTAGCTTTAGCTGCATCTTTTTCTTCAATTTTATGGTATAATTTTGTGGTTTACAATGAAAGTACAACAAGCTAGAGCAGATGTCCAATTGATGCTTGGACTCGTGCTTAGTAGTACTCAACTTTGTGTTAACATAATGAAAACTAGGGTTTTCCATGGGACAATCTTTAACTTCAATTATTTTCCTTTCTATATCAGTGCATGATTAGGGTGCATTCCAAGATAACTGAACAACTTGCTCCCAGTTTTGTCTTGGGCCACGGCACTCCTTATTTATTTATTTTTTTTAAACACTATTCAGAGTTGATTTTAGTGCATAAATTAAGCTACTTTCCAACCGATCAGAATGTTGTGTTTGGTGTCAATGTGCTTAGAAAAATCTATACATTTCGTCAAAGTGAACATAAAGATTGCCTTCTTGTTACAAATAGTGTTTTTTTTTAATGGTTTTTTAGTTGATCTTTCTTGAATTTTTTCATGTGTTTGAGGTAGTACTGGTGCAGGTCTCACCTGCTTGAAGGAGAGAATAAAATGAGTATACTCAAAATTCTGCAGCTGGCCATTTGGTTTTAAACTTCTACTGAGTGAAGACAGGCAATATGGGAAGATTAGACTCATATAACAGCTAGCCTTGAACCAAAAGAGAGTAGCTACTATTATTAGGGAACTATATCTTTAAATTCTTATTGCATATAATATTCACCAGAACATATATATCGCTGGCATAAGTGTTAAGGCTTGGGTTAGAGTAGACAGGTTTCAAGTGATAATTTAGTGGTAATGACATTTTTTATGATATGTTTTATATTAAATCGTTAGAATCCCACCTCTCTCTCCTTCACTATCTACCTATCTAATAAAAAAAGTAGGGAAATGATCTCCTCCAATTGAATCTTCCAATTCTTTTCTATTTTTAATCTAATGTGAGACACATGGCATTTATTTGGTTTTTAAATATCACACATATTTTACTTCTAAATAAAAATAGAAGGAATTAAGGAATTCAATGGGAAATCCCAGAAAAAAAATTTGAAGTAAATGGAATTTAACAATATTAGTTCATTTACATTCTAAACTCTCACTACTTGCATCGTCTAGTAATAATAATAATAATAATAATAATAATAATAATAATAATAATAATAATAATAACAACAATAATTAGCTAAATTAAGTTAACTAAAAGCTATAGCCAAACTCATCCATAGTATGAAAAGTAATTAAACCCAAGGGCGGACATGTGCATTTTGGAGCCTAAGGCGAATATTAAAATGTGGCCTTTTATATATTTAAATATTACTTAAATAATTTTTTACTTAAAATCTATTCTTCTTGTTTTTTTAGATGCAAAATTACTTATTAAATTTTTGTATTTAAGTTCCTCTAACATTTCTATTTCAATATATAATATGATTAATCCATTTAATCTTTCTTGTACATTGTCGATCTTAAATATTATTTTATCAATCTTAATTCTGAAAAACTTCTTTTTGCAAAAGCAACTGTAACAAGTATTGTTAATAATATTCTATAAACTATACATGCATTTGGAAAAGAATTTAACCGTTTAATATAATTTAGTACATCAATTGGGGTATTTTCTTTTGTTTGTGGAAATTCTTTTAAAACTTTTAACTCTAAAATTTAACTAAACCTTCAAAAAAAAAAACATTTATTTATAAAATTATAATAACTAGAATAATAAAATTTTAAAAAAAAATTTAAAAAAATAAAACTTCAAGCTTAAAGCAATAGAACTTGATTTATAAAATGTTAGTTCTACTTAATCATGAAAGCATCTTCTAGTCTCAACTTGCATAAATAAAAACAATAACAACATATTCATTAAACCATTCAATAAATTGGATTAAACAATACAATACAACTAAAAAGAACAACACAATTTAAAAAAAAAATTTAAATACTAGAAAATTGTAATGAAATTATATTTTTCATAAGTTAATTTTGATTATAAATTTATTTAGTTGTAATTAGTTATATATATTTGATATTTTATTTTTTCACAAAACTCAATTTATTATCTACAAAAATTAAAAGGACAAAGGATTTTGCTTGAACAAAAACTAAGGATTTTAATATGGTGAACCATGTGGACTGTGAAAAAGGGTGTGAACCAAATAAAAGATGTCCACGACGCATCTTCCATGGATAAGAAGACCACAGCCTAGACAGACTAAACACATCACTCATCGGTACTAAAGAAACAAACAAAGACAATGTAAACTCTAAAGCAAATAGATCTGAGAAAATATCTCAAAGTCTCAAACAAACTTAAAGGAAGCAACGAACTAGCAAATCAACACATGGCTACTAAATCAAATTTATGGCCTGTTTGGAAGTTTAGAGAGGGTGGAAAGTAGAGGGGAGGAGAGTAGTAGGGAGGAGAATAGAGGGGGATGATTATCCTCCACCTTATTTGGATGTTTTTAAAATTAGTAAGGGGGAAGGGAGTAATTAGCTCTTCTTCTTGTTTGGATGTTTTAAAAATTATGATGAAAATAAGAGGAAATGATTTAAATAGACAAATTTACCCCTATTTGAAAATAGACTTGTAACATTGGTCTATGATTAATTTGTTAGATTAAATAATTATTTAATCAACATTCTCATTCCATCAAATACCACTAATAAAAGTATAAAACTACTATTAAGTATTAACTATTATAAAATAATTTTTATTACCTGCTTTCAAAAAAAAATATTTATTTCCTCAAAAAAAATTATAATAAAAATAAATTTTCTTTATTTTATACGCCAACAATTCTTTAGCCCTTTTTTCAAAAAAAAAAAAATTTCTTTAACCCAAATTCAGACCCAAACTCA
The DNA here is from genome assembly GCF_001633185.2 of Quercus lobata. Taxonomy (NCBI): domain Eukaryota; kingdom Viridiplantae; phylum Streptophyta; class Magnoliopsida; order Fagales; family Fagaceae; genus Quercus; species Quercus lobata. The sequence goes on from NC_044915.1 coordinate 40,171,124, forward strand.
AACCCAAACCCAAACCCAAACCCAAATCCACATTCACAGCTATTCGTCTACTCTCTCATCATCGGCCGTTGGATCTAAGATCTTCGTCATCGACCAGAATGCCATGGTCTGCTACGACATGTGGTCCAACACCATCGTTGCCAGATCTGCTATGCTGTTCCTGCACAAAAAATTCGCCACCGCCATTGTTTCCTGCAAGATCTACGCGGCAGGCGGCGGTTCAAGAACCGATGCGGTGGAGGAATACGTTCCCAACACAGACCCATGGCGCATTGAGGCGAGCTGTGGCGAAGGTGTGAATGGAGGAGTCATCTTCCTTGGAGTCTTTGGCATTTGCGGCTTTGGGGGCTTCCTCATCGAAATCGTCATCGGAGTCAGTGAAATAGTGAGATTCAATTTTTTTTTTTTTCACCTTAAATTTTCTCAGGAAACAAACAAAGAATATTTATATAATTAGTTTGTAATTTTGTTAATTTAGAAAGGGTAAATTGGGGAATTCATTTGGTCAATAATTTATCTACTCTACTCTCTCTCCAAATCTCTTCAATTTGGGGAATTAAAAATGAGGGATTAGAGGTAGTTGAAACCCCTCTAAAACCCTCCTCCTCATTCCTTAAAAAATTTCCAAACAAGGTAATTGAATTACTCTCCCTCCCTTTACTCTACTCCCCCTCCTTTTTTTTTAACTTCCAAATAGGCCATTAGTGACAGCAAATACAAAGAAAGATTAAGAAAAGAAACTTTCTTTCACTAATGTGTACCGGAAAAACGAGGTTTTAGTTTTTTTTTTTTGGTGAAGTTTTTTATGTTTTGTTCTCTTTTGTTGAGATAAAAGAGAGAGAGAGAGATTGATTTCAGCTTCTAGTTCAAAAGGAAATTGATTATATATTAGGTATAATTTATTACTCTTAGATTGGGACCTACTTTCCCCATTTTTTGACTCTAATTGGAGGTTTGATTTATTCATTTTACAGGGTTTTTTTTTTTTTTTTTTGGGGGGGGGGGGTGTGGGGGGAAATCAAAGAACTAACCTAATTGCTTAAAATTTGGGGGCCTTAGGCGGTCCCCTAACTCGCCTAAGGCAAGAAACCCAACCCAGAGCAATGTCGGGCCCAAGTCACAAAGAGAAGAAAGTGTTAGGCCCAAGCTGAAATATTATTAACGTTGGACTAGAATGAACTGGGCTACCACGCATCTGAACCCCATATAAACTTGGGCTGGACTATGGATTTAGCTGAAGCCTTTTATTATTTTGAAGTGCATCTGAAGCCTTTAGTTGAGTAAGAAATGGTCACATTAAATTTGCACCCGGTGCAAGCCCAACAATTGGGATTGTTTTTTGAAGTGTGCTATGTTACACGACATTTTCACAAACACTTTTATGACAAATCATAGGTGATAAGTTGTTATTAGTTCAAATTTAAATTTACCACTAAAATGACTTTTTTGTCATAACCCATAACAATCCGTCACTTATAATTTGTTATAAAAATATTATAAAATTGATGTAGACAACATTTCTTCTGTTCTTTCACTACAACAAAGAGTGGTTTTCTATCATTTATCTCATCAATCAATTAAAGGATTTTCAATTTCTTGTGCCCAAAATCAATCGTTAAAGGTAGAAATACCCACAAAGGCCTTCTTTCATTATTAATTTGTTGGTCATACATACAGGGATTTGATAGCTTGATATATACTTAAACAGACCTAAAAAAAAAATAGGCACATCAAATACGCAACCCCACACCCAGCTCATATCATTCATTCCAACTCAGCTCCACTGTCTCCCTTCATGCATATGAAACTTGATACATCATATCAAATGTATGATAATGAAATAGAAGACCTTAACCTCTACCACTAGTTATTAAGTAGTGCCTTCATAATTTCCATCTCCATTAGTTTAAGGAGTTCCTCTATGCTCTTACAATTCTTCTACTGTCCAGGAATTCGTGTAACACGTTTATGGAGTGAATAGGAATTTGGTCTTTGTTTGCATAGAATTGAGCTGTTTACACGTATATTTAGCATACTTCCATCTTTTTCTTCAAATATATATGTGCCGGTGACTATAATTTAAAAAAAAAAAAAAAAAAAAAAAAAAAAAAAAAAAAACAAACAAACAAACAAACAAACAATCAAACATTGACAAAGTATCATAGAAAAAATAAATAAATAAAAATTGACAAAGTCGGAAGATTATCCAAAAAAAAAAAAAAGATTAAGCAATTTCCAGGATAGAAGAGGATGGCTTCTTTGACCTTGTTTAATTAAGCAGGCCACCTATAAAACTATAAGTTTACAAAATGGTGGCAATTAACGGTGGAGCTAATTAATGACAATGAATAAATGATAATATATATTTCATTTTTTTTTTTGGTTTTAATTGATGGTTTGGTCTCCACAATGCGCAAAATGGATATATTGAATGGCTATGGTTTGTAAAAAAAATAATAATAAATGTAGTACGATCAAATAAGAGAACCCCTCGAGTTGATTTTCCGACTGATTCTGAGTTTCGTTGCTTGTACTTTTCACAATTTCCTCACTTCTAGTCATTACCGGCATCATCCCATTGGACACATTGATGCGTCCAAAAACTACTTTGATTGCATAATTTGACTTCATTTCTCAAAGTTTATAGGTCGATTTTTGCCGCAACTTACTATTTATTGAGGAAAGATTACATTATGATTGTTAGATGATTACAAATGGATTACTGTAGATACACTACATTGATATTTTTGTTTTTGTTTTTTGAACGGACTATATATATATATATTTTTTTTTTATAGAAGAATGTTGTAACTTTATTAAGAAATATTAACCATACAGCACAAAGATATGGAGGAATATCTTCCATTCACATTGAAAAATCACTAATATATCTAAAATATCTAACAAGATGGATTGTAATTGGAAATTGTAATGTAATTTAGTAACTAACTACATCCGTGTTAAAAAATAGTAACAAATGCAACACGGTACGTAACAAACGTTCCTTAATTATGTCTAAGTTTGTGTATAATAAAAGTAATCAATAAGTATGACTATTTAACCAACGAATGCAAATCTTTTGTATATTATACCACTTTATGTTCCACTAATTATTACTTACCATGTATAATTGTTTTCCATTTTAAACTTCAGTTATTTTATAAAGAAAATAAAATCAAAATGACAAATACTAATTGGTGAAACATAGAGCAATATACAAAAAATGGTACAGAGTATTTGCATTCATAACCAACCAACCACATCAATGCTAAATGCTATTACGAAATAACATTAAGATAATGTTTATTGTGTCAAGGGATTTTTTTTTTCTTCTTCTGAGAAACTGTGTTAGGGGATTAGATAAGTGAAATAGAAAGAATATTACACACTTGAGATAACAATAATAAAGATAAGGGTAAATTTCACTAACTACCCCTGAGGTTTGGGGTATTACCAAGCAAATCCAAAGGTTTTAAAAAGTGACCAATTTGGTCCTTAGTCACTAACACCGTTTGTGCACCGTTTAATTAAACAATTTTTTTTTCTTTTCTTCTTCTCACCCTTCATGCCGAGCTCTCCCTTCTCTCTGCCTGTCCAATCTTGTGCTTTCTCCAGAAACCAAACACCAACCATGGCCGAGCCTCCATGACTCTATCTTCAATCAGCCTAAGTCTAAGCCTCCTCAACCATCAACTCTTCTCACTGAAAATCACTCTCTTCTCTCTTCGATCTCACCAATCTAAACGGAGTAGAGCCTCCATGCTCCTCCATGGTGAACCTGAGCCAACACCACCACAAAGATGGCATCTCATCTTTCATCTCACTTTTCTCTCTAAAACCCGAGACCAACAAACATCTCCCTATCTGATTCTTGTTCCCTCAAAACCTCAAACCCACTCTTCGATCTATAAGCTAGAGGGTCCTAGACGACGTGTGGATTTTGGTGTGGATCAGCGTTGGAGTCTCTCCCTTCTCTCTCTCGTGGTCTTTGCGGCGGCGCCGTGGTGTGGGTAAGTGGTGATTCGTGGGTTTTGGTGTGGATCAACATTGAAGGTTTGATTTGGTATTTTCTATGTGGGTTTTTTTTTTTTTTTTTTGAATTGGTGGTGGTGGTTTTCTGTGGGTATGAATTCAAATCCGATCTCTCATTTTTTTTTATACTTCTCTGATTTGCTTGAAGGGATGATGACACCGATCTTGTGGTGGGGCTATCTCATGGAATCGATGATGACGAATTTGGGTTCATCGGTGATGGTGCATGGGTTTAGTTGTTTGGGTGGTGGGTTTTTTTGGGTGTGATTTGAGTTTGGACTATGGGTTGTGTTGTGAATCGAGGCGTCTGTGGGTTATGGAACTGCGGTGTTGTGGTTTGGTAGTTGTGTGTCTTTGCCGTCTGAGTTTTTGGTGGTCACGATGATGGTTTGAGAGAGAAGAAGAGGTCTGAGATAGAATGAAAGAGAGACGAGAAAAGAAACAGTGAGAGAAAGTGAAAAACCACTGTTACTAACGCCGTTAGGGACTAAGTTGTGCTTAGGGACTATGTTGGCTAGTTTTGAGAAGTTGTGGACCTGATTGGTAATACCCCAAACCTCAGGGGTAGTTAGTGAAATTTACCCTAAAGATAATGTATCCTTTAAATGGAATGTGAGCCTATTTTTAGGCTCTACGATTAATTGCACTTACTCATGTCATCCAATGCCATAATTCTTGATTATCTAGGACCCTTATCCATTGTGTTATATCATTTTTCTTTATTAAGATGTTAACTCATTTTAAATCCCAAAGTTGTCATAATTGTACTCTTTAATAAGGGATTGCCACATTATTAATCACTTGTTAATCATGGTATTTTTAGTTTTTTTTACCATCTATGACTTTTACACGTGTCTCGTCTCACGGATGACACTTGTAATTTTATAATAATAATAATAATATAAAAAATTTCATAAATTTGGGACATGATCTCAAATATGGTCTAATGTAATAATAATTTTGAGGACACGGGTTTTTATAACTTTTTTTTTTTACACAATTGCTTATATATCATATTGCAATTTATGCATTATAAAAGTTGTCTCAATGATGAATTAAGTGGAAGTGATCTTATTTTAACAACAACAAATCATTTCAACAATTGTAAAAAATATATTATATCATAGCATAATTTGTTAACAAAATTTCCATTTTTAACAATTAAAGTATTCTAAAACTGGCATTGTGATCAAATCAGACATTATTTTTTCTTTTGGGGGTGTATGATTACATATTTGATTAGATGATAATATGTGACCACAATAAAAGCAATATCAATGGAGGATAAAAGCAAAAATAATGTTACTCTAATAACCACATAGTATGTCAATAATTATGAAAGATATTACATTATAGCATTGTAAGGACAGAATTTGGATTGGACCCAATATAGGATTGGGTTTAGCCCAATAAGTCCAAACAATGAATTTGTAGAGCGTAGGTAAAAGAATTAGTTCTATTTGGTATGAAAGACAAAAACAATTGTTTATTTAAGAGAATCAAACACAAGTGAAATGAGAAAAATTGTCCTCGGCACAATCCAAGGAGCTATACTATAATATCCAGTTGATGATCAATATTACATGAGTTCAAAGGATTATTACAAAAATTACTTGACTTCTCTCTCCCTCCTTTTTTAGGCCACTTCTCCATGCTATATACTATAATTTTGGTATCATCCCTACCACATGTGTAGGTTAGTTTCTAGGAACTCCTTCTTGTCCCATCCAACACCTCCCAGAACCTTCAACTAGTAGCTGTAAGGCTGCTTAACCACTGTTCAGGTATCACCTCCACATTAATGTGGCCAAAGAGTTAGCTGGGATGCATTTAATGTGGAGGTAGCAGCCTTTGAAGATATTTGTTGTCTCCCTTTACTCATCCCTTATCCAATGTTCGACTTCTAATCGTGATGCAACCTTGAAGAGCGTCCAGGATGATAAGACATTCTTGTTGACCTCGTATCTCTATTTCTGAGATGACTTTTCTCCTCGGACATATTTTGGACTATCACACACAATCCTTATTTTTTCTTCTCATAATAACCCTATTTGACCATTCTCGGATTAGTTAATATTCTCGAATTAGGCCATAGGCCCAATTCGTACAGCTTTAATAGTACCTTCTGGCTAACTGGCCCCCACAATAACCCCTCAAAATCTTGCTTTTCAACTCCTCGGGAGGAAATGAGGATTTTGATATCCTCAGCCCATTCCATTTATGGTTATACCCTGTCTACCCGAACTCCCAAATGCCTTTTTACCTGCTCAAGGCACGCTCCTGACGCTTCGACGTCTAGAGCGTGCCATCATTAAATTTTGGCAGCACCCTTGTCCTCCACGTTCAACGGTAGGATGTAAATCCAACGGTGGAGGATTTTCCTAGGTTTAGGAGCGGGAATTTTCCCGCTTGTAACTTCTGTGTCACTATAAATAGCTTTTCAAATCAATTCTCTTTCCTACTTTCAACAATTACACAATCCTAGAGCTTATACACTGAACCTGTCACTCTCTTTCACTTCCCTGTGCATCTACAAATACTAAAAATTTGTCTGAGGACCTTCTTTTCAAACCTGTAAGTTTCCTTGAACTCTCTTAGTTTTCTTTTCAAACTTGTTAATTTCTCTTCAAAACTTCTTAGAAAATGGGTAAGTTCAAGCGTTTAGTTGAGTCCGAGGAGGGTATAGAAAGGTTTAGGGCTAAGTACAGGATCCCACCAACAGTGGGCATGAGATACACTGCCCAGGGAGAATGGGTAGATGCTAGGAAAACAGGAGAGGTGGTCATCCCAATAATCGCCTTCATAGAGGGAGGGATGACCATTCCCATGGGTAACATCACTAGGAACTATCTTAGGTTCTTTAGACTATCTCCCACACAATGCGCCCTAAATATGTTTAGGGTATTGGGGAGTATAGAAGTCCTAAATGAGAGAATGAACTTAAATTTGACCCATCATGATGTGAAATGAGTTCATACAAGCATATAAGTCGAAGAATTCAAATTTTGTTTGTATACACCTAACTTGACCCAAATATTCCTGCATTCTTGCATCCCGAGCTTCCAATTCCCCTTTTACCTGGCCTACGACCAGTCTTGAATCTGAGAACATTTCTACTATCTTTCCACCCATTTTCTGGACCATCGTCATTCCCATCAACAAAGCTTCATATTCTACTTCGTTGTTTGTAGCCGAGAACCTCAACCTTAATGATTTTTCAATGGTGATCTTCTCAGGAGATACCAGAACCAGCCCCACTCTTGATCCCCGCTGGTTTGCTACCCGATCCACATATACTTTCCAGGGTGAGGGGTATTGTGTGGAGATTAGGCCAACCGATTTTTCATCCATGCCATGCTGTTTTACATCTATTTCTTCAGGAAACTTAGCAAACTCGGCTACTAGGTCGGCGAGGACCTGACCTTTTATAAAGGTACGAGGCATATACTTGATATCAAAAGCTCTTAGAATCGTGCCCTATTTGGCAATCCTCCTGGTATAATCCGCGCTTTGAAGTATTGACTTGAGCGGGAATTGAGTTAGGACAACCACGGTGTGTGCCTGGAAGTAATGGGGAAGTTTTCGTGTAGCATGCACTACCACCAAAATGGCCTTCTCCAGTGGCAAATATCGCACCTCAACTTCATGAAGTGACTTGCTTACATAATAGACTAGTCGTTGTATGCCACTATCTACTCGTATCAAAACAAAACTTATCGCATGAGAGGCTACCGCCAAGTAGGCAAACAGAACCTCATCCACCTCTGGGCTGGACATGATGGGTGGCCGAGATAGGTACTCTTTAAGCCGTTGAAATGCTATAGTACACTCCTCGGTCTATTCAAATCTCTTCCATTTATGTAGCAAAAGGAAGAAGGGTCTGCACCTATCTGCTGACCTGGATATAAATCGATTCAAAGCGACAGTCATCCCAGTCAGTTTCTGGACCTCCTTGGGATTCCGAGGTGATTGCAAGCCGTTAATGGCCTTAATCTGATCTGGGTTCACCTCAATTCCTCTGTGAGTCACCATGTAACTTAAAAACTTTCTCGAACCTACACCAAACGAACATTTGGATGCATTCAAACGTAACTTATGCTTCCTCAGAATTTCAAAAATGTTCATGAGATCTCCCACATGCTCGGACACTAACTTACTCTTTACAACCATATCATCAATATAGACTTCAATGCTCTTGCCCAACTATGGTTCGAACAACCACAAACGACGCCAATTGTAAAGACAAAATTTGGATTGAACCCAATATAGGATTAGGTTTAGCCCAATAAGCCCAAACAATGAATTTGTAGAGTGTGGGTAAAAGAACTAATTATATTTGGTAAGAAAGACAAAAACAGTTGTTTATTTAAGCGAATCAAACACAAGTGAAATGAGAAAAATTGTCCTTGGCACAGTCCAAGGAGTTATACTATAATATCCAGTTGATGATCAATATTACATGAGTTTAAAGGATTATTACAAAGATTACTTGACTTCTCTCTCCCTCCTTTTTTAGGCCACTTCTCCATGCTATATACTACTCCCTCCGTCCCACTTTATTTGTCCTGTTTGAAAAGTCAATTTTTTTAAGGGAACATCATTTATTGTCTTGTCTACCTTTTAAAAATGTATAAGTTTCCAAAACTATCCTTAAATAAATTTATCAAAAAATTGAATTAGTAAATTAATAGGGGTATAATAGGAACGTTAGTAAATTAATGACTTTTATTTTTAGAAACATGACAATATTTTGGGACATCCCAAAATAGAATAGAGGACAAACAAAGTGGGACGGAGGGAGTATAATTTTGGTATCATCCCTACCATACACGTGTAGATTAGTTTTTAGGAACTTCTTCTTGTCCCATTTAACACCTCCCAGAACTTTCAACTAGTAGTTATAAGGCTGTTTAACCACTGTTCAGGTATCACCTCTACATTAATGCGGCCAGAAAGTTAGCTGGGATGCATTTAATGTGGAGGTAGCAGCCTTTGAAGATATTTGTTGCCTCCCTTTACTCATCCCTTATCCAATGTTCAACTTCTAATCGTGATGCAACCTTGAAAAGTGTACAGGATGATAAGACATTCTTACTGACCTCAGATCTTTATTTCTGAGATGACTTTTCTCCTCGGACATATTTTGGACTATCACACACAATCCTTATTTTTTCTTCTCATACCATTCCCATAATAACCTTATTTAACCATCCTCGGATTAATTAATATCCTTGGATTGGGTCATAGGCTCAATTCGTATGGCTTTAATAGTACATTCTGGCTAACTGGCCCCCACAAGCATTATTAGTTGACAAATTTATCTTTGTATTTTTTTATTTCTAAAGCGAGTACATGTGTAATTGAGTCAAGTTTTTAAATATGGGAGAAAGTCATAGTTGGGATCCAACTTCAACCTAGAAATTAGGTTATCTTTTTATTTTTTTTAATTTGGAGGTGGGTAATTAGTTACTGTTTAGATATATGTGATCTTAGGGATTGAGACCAGGTGCAATACCTTAATGCAATAACTACAAAGGCTAAGATTAAGAGTTGAAAAAAGTAATTTTCTATCTTAACCATTGAATATAAATAGTAAAAAAAAAAGGTAAAAAGTGTGCGGTAATTTTCTATCTTAACCATTGAATATAAATAGTAAAAAAAAAAAGTAAAAAGTGTGCGGATGGGATGAATCGTAGAGGGTATAATTTGCTTCGTGTGCAATTACCCTAGATATTTGGGTAATTATTGAGTACTCCTAAGATATTATAAATGCGTACTCTCTCTTCTCACATAACTGTGAGTCCCACTAATTAAATTTATGGTGAGACCCACAATTCATGTGAGAGAAGAAAATATGCATTTATAGTATTTTCGGAGTATTCAATAATTTTCCAGATATTTTCCACCTCCCGCTCCGTGATCCGAAGTTTACTCAAACAAAAAAAACAAAAAAAAAAATCAAAAAAGATTAAGACCCTAAAAATTATTACTCACTAGTATTTTTCTCACACGTCAATACATGAGAGAAAAATACTAGATATTTGGGTAATTATTGGATACTTTCGAAGTACCATAAATGCATACTTTTTCTTCTCACATAACTGTGAGTCCCACTAATTAAATTTAGAGAAATGATATGTTTACAATATTTTTACAACAAATTCTAAGTGACAAATTATTACTGGTTATTATTATTATTAGAACAAAAAAGTAATCTTAGTATTCAATAATTTCCCCACCTCCTCTCTGTGATCCGAACTTTACTCAAACAAAAAAAAGTCAAAAAAGATTAAGACCCTTGAAATTATTACTCACTACTATTTTTCTCACACGTCAATACAGGTGTTGAAAAATGCAGCAACTAATGACGCTGACAATCATATCTACATGTCTTAGCACCACCACCAACGGTCCACCATGGGAGTTTATGGAAAATTCCTATTTTGGAGCTACCTCCCAATTATTACTATTTTTTTTTTTTCTATTTTCATATATTAAAAAAAAAATTATTGTACTGTCTTGTTAACCATGATTAACAAACTAAACCCAAGTTAAGCTTTGTTGTTAAAAATGAAGCCTTTAAAAGGGGTCTGATATCACCTTCCGCTCTTTCATCTTATCAAAATATCATATCACTCGTTTTTTCTTCTTTCTTTCTTTTGCATGGTCGGAAAATATTAACGTTGTAAAGGTTATATAAGGAAAAGCTAGAAATCATGGAGGCAGAAAACGGAGAGGCTAGGTTGGCGAGCAGACGTGCAGGGCTGACGAGGATCGTAACGCAGAAGAAGTCGGCGGCGGAGACGGTGGCGGTGTGCCACGATGACAGTACGCCGCCGGTGAAAGCTCAGACGATCGATGAGCTTCATTCTCTTCAGAAGAAGAAATCGGCGCCCAACACTCCGAGGACAGCTAGAACTCCGCGTCAGGGTCAGGGAGCTGCTACTTTTGCCGTCATCTCCGAAGAGGATTTCCAGAAACTGCAACTCCAATCCATCAGGTAAAGCAAAACCACATCGATCGTTTTGTATAATGGCAAATCACATTTTTCTGTCGCCCTAATTAAACAAAAGCCCTTACTTTTTTCTTTTTTTCTTTTGAATTATTGAAATGCTCGATCTATTGATCCCATGATCTTTAAAATATTTTTATTATGAATCTTGTCATTTTGCTGTTAATTCTTACGAAATTTAGCATAATGTGATCGGATATAAAAATTAAAACAAGGGTTTTACATCTTATCGATTTCAAAAATTTACCAAAAAAAAATTCCAGGATAGAATTTGATCTCTTTAACGAATAATTTACTTCTTTATTTAGAGTAAGGTAAAACAAAGATTTTATTAACGAATATATGAGAAAGGTTACATTCACGATATTTTTATAATAAATTTTAAGGAATAAATTTATATTAGCAAATAGATTTATAGGTAAAAAAAAAATTAATTTAAATTAGAATCAATAACAAATTATCTATTATAATTTGATGGGAAAATGACATTCATGAAAACAATGAGCCCTTTTAAAAGTTAAAAAATTGGGATAAACCGCACTACTAAAAGTTAGTTGGACTTCTATAACGACATATTAAATTACTGACCTGTCCCTTTGTTTTGGACTTTTGGTGTCTTTTTATATGGGATGTGTGTGGGGGTAATACGGTAATAGTGCATCGTTGGCATCGCTGACGAGGGAGACAGGGCCTAAGGTGGTGAAAGGGGACCCAGCAAGGAAGGTAGAGGGACAAAGGGTGGCACATAGTGGGCATAGTATACACGAAACCTTCGACGTTAGTGACAGCGCCCTCAAGTTCACGCACGTCCTCTACAATCTTTCTCCTGCTGGTATATTTCTCTATCTCTCTCTCTCTCTCTCTCAACATTGTCAACTTTTTTTGTTTTACATTATTGTGCATTGGGATTGGGATTGGTCCGCTTTTGTTTTAAGTGAACCCATGATTTTAAAAATTGAAATGGTCCAAAGATGATGAAAATGATTCAGATTCTTGATTTTTATCGATTAAATTATTGATTTTTATAATTACGTTTTTATCAAACCGATTGAAGGTTTAGTCTTAGGATTTTTTTTTTTTTTTTTATAAAGAAAGTTTCAACTTATGACCAAATAGTCTACTTTAGATTTACAATTTAATTTACATCTTGTAATATTTTTAATAAAGATATTTATAATTTAAACTCTCACCCAGCAATTGAATTATAAAAGAAAATTAAAATTGAATCTAAATTAACTTCCAATTATAGTAGTTGAATTTTTTTTATGCCTAAGTATGGATTACAACCTAATAGAATTGTAATAATACAGAGTATAATCGAAGTTTTGAACTCATTCAAACTTGGCAGTTATAAAGTGCATTTTTAGCCGATTCTTTATCTATTTCTTTGCTCGACTTATTCTTCAAAATTCAATAGAAAAATTAAATTGATTATCCTCATATATAACAAAATAATTGAATGCCCAAGCCAGGAAGAAAAAAGCTGGAATAAAAATAATAAAAAACCCACTTAACTTTTACTATTAATTGTTGAACATATTATTTTTGATTATTTAGACACGTATCATGGACTTCTTCCAGTCAAACAGTTCCTTTAACGTGTACTCATATGAGTCATATCTTCTGATTTCTGCAATTGTGCAATTTTTATATTGATTCTATTATTATTTTCACAATCATTGAAATCTGCTAATTAATAAATCCATAAACTTATGTAAACTTAAACTTGGTACAGAACTTTACGAGCAAGCTATTAGGTATGAGAAAGGGTCATTTATAACAGCTTCCGGTGCTTTAGCAACTCTTTCGGGAGCAAAGACAGGTCGGTCACCTAGGGACAGACGTGTAGTTAAGGATGAAACCACTGAAGATGAGCTTTGGTGGGGAAAGTAAGTATAATTTTAACTATTAAAAAATGTTTAATTTTTACAAAACTGCTCAAGATGAGCGGTGAAATTTGGACACATGTTAAATAATTGCAATTTGCAGTGTCTGCCACACACAGTACATACAACTTCAAGACAATTTTAGTTCAAAAACTGAATTGTGTGTAATAAGAGTGTGCGATAGAAACTGCCTTTCTTGCTAGCTATTATATTATTTGTTGAAAGTTGAGTTTATGAATTTTCTGGTTAGGGGTTCACCCAACATCGAAATGGATGAGCATACTTTCATGGTCAACAGAGAAAGAGCTGTGGATTACTTGAACTCGTTGGAGAAGGTATTTCAGTCTTTCCTCTCTGATTTTGGTTAAAAAATTAATCATTAATTTTAAAGTAATTGTTAAATATGGTAAAATAAAAGTAAGACAAATATACGTTTTGCTTGACAACTTATCACATCTTTACCTTATTCTCAAGCATTATATTACAATAAAACTTAAATTTTTTTAGAGAGTTTTAAAATATGATATTCGCTTCGATGAGAGAACTAAAAGGGTACTATAATCTTCCAATATAATGGGGTCTCTTGGGTTATCATGCATAATAAATTATTCATCCATATCTATTTTTTTTAAAAATGAAATGTTAACAAGTGCCTTTAAAGCACTGATTAAGAATCCAGTTAAAGAAAATTTTTATTGGAAAAAAAAAATAATTAATATTTTGACAGTTTTTTCTTATTTTCTATAAAAATAAATATAAAACTTTTGCAACGAAATTTTTAATAATTTTATTTCGCGTTAGCAACTTCTATTTTTTTTTTTTCGTTCTTTTTTTCTCTTTTTTAATCAGTACTTTAAGGACACTCGTTAGCATGATGCTAAAAATAATAATAATATTTGTTATATTTTATTAGTTGTCAAATGCTTGTTACTTAAAGTTCTACTCTTTATGGTTTCACCTCACGTTTTTCGGTAACATTATATATATATAAATATATATATATATATATATATATATATTTTGCTGTTTTCAAAGTCACAGCTTGCTTTCCTTGAACCGTCCACTTTGGATATGGATGGTCAAGTGGTGGACGTGTCAATTAGTTTTTTTTTATTCAGCAAAAAAAAAAATTAGTTTTTTTTTTAGAAGGACGTGTCAATTAGTTGGTTATGATATATGACAGCTTAAGAATTAGATGTTTTAGTGATTAGTTTATTAACTCAAATCATTTTCCTTGAGTTTTTGAATCTGGTGAATGCTTATCTCTTCCTAAATCTATGGGATATACATTTGTTATTTTTTTAGTCTCCAAGAAGTTGACACATCCATGAATCTCATCTTGAATAGACAGACCAACTTTAGGCTTTTATTTCTACACAAGGCACATGGGATTTCTTTTGACTTTTCATCAACCTTTGCAATTGTTGTGAATAGCATATAAATGATCAACGAAGAAGGATTTTGACGGAAGTTAATAGCATGAAATCAGGACCTTTTTTTCAGTTGGAGCCCACACACTAATTATCAATTTGCTTGGATTGCCCGTGAGATGGGATAGGCATAGGCTACTGAAGTAGAGAGAGGAAAGTAGAGAGATTAGATTCCCACCAAAAGGTCTAAACAAGTTGAATCATAAAGTCTGATGTGACACAATTTTTGAGTTCCTCAATTAGTGGAGAATGATTGTTCCTTATTTGATGGGATTGAATTTTAAATGAGGTTAACTCCATTTACACCCTTAAAATTCGTGAAAACTAAAGTTAAACCGTGAAATAGATGCTCTCAATTTCGAGACAAATGGAGAGAATTTTGATCCAAATTAGTTGATTTTCAGTTTAGATTAAAGCCGTTGGCCTTGTAAGAAATAGTTTGGCTGAAGAATAAATTTTGGATATTTGCCTTAGTTGAAACTATAATTTTTATTGATTCAGCTTAGGTATAAAAAGAATATGGTGAACTTAGAAGAAGTGCGCTTAGATTAGATTTTCTGCTGAGCTTGCTGATGTAGAAATGTTGAGATAGAAAAATATATTTTTCTTTCTGTTTCATGAGTGCAGCATTAATAATTGCTGGTAAGCTTGCTGCATCAGGAAAAACAACCAAAATAATAATAATTCTTCTTGGCATTTTCACAGGAAAAAAGTACAAAGCAACAAATAGTTCTCAAAATTATTCAAATTATATCATTTATTTTAGTTAAGAGCTCATAACTCAAGTGTGTTCAACGGAGACAACTAAAGTTCAAGTCCCCCTCCTCCAATTATTTTGAATTTTTTTTTAAAAAAAATCATGTACTTTGGAAGTAATTGCAAAGGAAACTAATCATCCCCAGCCTTTCATTGAATCCCAATGGGAAAGCAGCACATGAAAATATTTGATTCCAAATTTTGATCAGCAACTAATGCCTAAGCCCTTAGAAAATTTTCCTGACTATCTCTGTGATTTGTACAAATTTGTGAGGAATAATGAAGCTGATATGGTAAATTTGTGTTTAGGTGTATGTGAATGATCAGTTTTTGAACTGGGACCCAGAACACCGTATCAAAGTCCGGATTGTATCTGCCCGAGCTTACCATTCCTTGTTCATGCACAACATGTAAGTGCTAAATTCAAATACTTACCCTGGCTTCTTTATGTCTGCATTCCACAATGCTAATGGTCACCAGATAAGTAAGCTTGAATGTTGAGATTGAATTGTTCATCTACTTCTAATAGTTTCACCCTAACATAGTAGTCAGTGAGTACTAAGAATCTGTGCCTAATGTTAGTGCACAAATAATATCTGGGTTGGGTGGTAGGTGTATACGACCCGATGCTGAAGAGCTGGAGGAATTTGGGGCTCCAGACTTTACAATATACAATGCTGGGCAATTCCCATGTAATCGATACACTCATTACATGACCTCCTCTACTAGCGTAGACCTCAATCTTGCTAGGAGGGAAATGGTCATCCTCGGAACACAGTATGCTGGGGAAATGAAGAAAGGTTTATTCAGTGTAATGCACTATCTCATGCCTCAACGTCATATCCTTTCCCTGCACTCTGGTTGCAATATGGGGAAAGGTGGTGATGTTGCCCTCTTCTTCGGATTATCAGGTACAGTAGAGTAATACTAGACACACAACATATTTTATTACAGCTAAGTTGGTGAGTTTTTACTGATTCTAATTTAAGCCCACAATTGACATAACTTTTTTACCTATATTAACAATTTATCACTTTGACAATTGTGATGTGGAGCCTTCACTTGCCAGCCATTACATACCTGTCCCTCAATGTAATTTAAGATTCATATCACTTCATTGTTGATGATAGTGATACACTTTGGGTTTATGTCTAGGTACCGGGAAGACAACTCTATCTACAGATCATAATAGGTATTTAATCGGAGATGATGAGCACTGCTGGAGTGAGAATGGTGTGTCAAACATTGAAGGTGGCTGCTATGCAAAGTGCATTGATTTGTCAAAGGATAAGGAGCCTGATATTTGGAATGCTATCAAGTTTGGGACTGGTAAAAATATGACTCATTTATATTGGAATTCATAATTTAAAATAAGTGTGAATTAGCTTTAGTGTTCAATGAATGGCATCAAATGAATGTGCTTTAGCTTATTAGTTTGTTCTTTTAAACTACTGTTTGTCTTTGGCAGTGTTAGAGAATGTTGTATTTGAAGAGCATACTCGAGAAGTGGATTACTCAGACAAAGGAGTTACAGGTACAGATCACGTGTGTTTGAATAAGCTGAATATTCTAAAATGTTGAGGAAAACTATCACTGGATAAATATGGAACATGCAAATCAAGAAAGTGGCATGACTTAATTTTGTCAATATGTTTTTCTATCCATTAAATATTTATGTGGCAACGAAGTTGGGTTATGCAGCAACATACATAGATTCTACCAGTAAGAGCAGGTCAGGGGTAATTACTATCAGTGCAACATAGAACAAATATCATATAAATCTAGTATAGAATTTACCCTCCATGTAATAACGATACAAAGCCAGTAAGCATTTCATACTTGTTGATTTGGTGCTTGTTTCAGAGAACACTCGTGCAGCATATCCTATAGAGTACATCCCTAATGCTAAGATACCATGTGTTGGACCCCATCCAAAGAATGTCATCCTTCTAGCCTGTGATGCATTTGGTGTGCTCCCACCTGTGAGCAAGCTGAGCCTGGCTCAGACCATGTACCATTTTATCAGTGGCTACACTGCTCTGGTACTTCTCAAACCCGATGTTATCTTTCAGACACTTGGATAGATGCATTTATATATTTCGTTCGTTATTTCATATTTGACGATGCTGTTAAGGCTGCTGATATATGAGACTAATAGAAGTAACTTTGAATGTGAAAATAGGTGGCTGGGACAGAGGAAGGTATCAAGGAGCCACAGGCTACATTCTCAGCCTGCTTTGGTGCAGCATTTATAATGCTGCATCCTACAAAGTATGCAGCAATGCTGGCTGAAAAGATGCAAAAGCATGGGGCTACCGGATGGCTTGTTAACACAGGCTGGTCGGGTGGGCGGTATGATATACTTTTCAAGAACGCAAATCTTACCATGCATTTGATATATATTGGGTAAATTTTAACATCTACTTCCTCTGCAGCTATGGATCAGGTAACCGTATCAAGCTAGCTTATACCAGGAAGATCATTGATGCCATTCACTCAGGGACCCTTTTGAATGCAAACTATGTTAAGACTGAAGTGTTTGGACTTGAGATCCCTACTGAAATTGATGGCGTGCCTTCAGAAATCCTGAGTCCGATTAATACTGTTAGTTGACTCGATTTCCGCTAATGATCCTGCTGCTTATATCTTGGCATTAGCTTGATTTGTTTTTAACAAGGTACACAATTCTTTTGTATGCAGTGGTCAGACAAGATGGCCTACAATGACACATTATTAAAGCTAGGGGGTCTGTTCAAGAAGAATTTTGAGGTATTTGCGAATTACAAGATTGGAACGGACAACAACTTGACTGAGGAGATCCTTGCAGCCGGTCCTACCTTTTAAACAGAAATATGTGATTGATGGAGCAAAGGAAAATGGAAGTAAATAAGAAGTGTGAGCCATTGCTACCATGGGCAGAGTTTGTGTAATATTGTGTCCCTAAGAACCATATACGTAATCTAATCTTTATTAATAAAGAGAAGAGGGTATTCTTGTGTGGCATTTATTCAATACTGATGCAATTATGCAAGTACCAAGTAAAGATGGAAAAGGGTTTTTGTGCATGCAACTACTACTAAAGTAAATGTTCCTTTTTTTAAAAAAATAAAACTTATCCGAAGGTTTTGGAGTTGCTAGCAAAGGTTTAAACATCTAGATTACATATAGCTCATCGTTAATTCCCCTAAAACGAGAAGCAATGAGAAGACATTGATCTGCATATATCTACAATAGTTTAAATAAAGGAGGGAAGGGAAGGGGAGGGGAGGGAAGAAGTTGACAAATTACACTTTTCCACTCTAATCTTTCATCCTGATTACACTTATCCCCCTCCCCCCCATTTTCGCCACTGCAATTACCCTAGAGCAAAGGCTAATGGAAGAAAATAAGACGTAAATAAGACATGTGAACCATTACCATGGCCAGAGTTTGTGTAATATTGAGTCCCTAAGAACCATATACCTGGTAATCTAATCTTTATCAAAAAGGAGAAGAGGTTATTCGTGTGTGGCATTTATTCAATACCAATGTAAGTAGTGACAGAAAAGGGTTTTGTGTGCAAGCAACTACTGCATACCAATGTAAGTAGTGACAGAAAAGGGTTTTGTGTGCAAGCAACTACTGCAAAATCGACTATCATCATCATGTATTTCATTGACTAACTACTGCAAAATCATATATTCCTTTTTTATTTTCTTTTTTTAAATCAAACTTATCCATTGGTTTTGGGGTTGCTAGCAAAGGTTTAACATTACATATAGGATATAGCTCATTGTTTACTCCCCTAAAATGAGAAGCAATGAGAAGACATTGAGCTGCATATATGTACAATAGTTTAATTTCAACCTTTAAATATAAAGGAGGGGGGAGGGGGGTTGACAAATTACACTTTCCCACTCTACTCTTTCATCCCGATTACACTTACCCATCCCACCCCTATTTCCCCGCTGCAATAATGCTTAATTTTAGGGCTTAGAATGTACTATAAATTAAAAAATATATAAATAAATAAAAACCTTCTTGGGAGAATGAGGATGAATTGTAAGACAAATATTACCAAAAGAGGGACAATAGATCATATGCCCAATAAGTTGCAGCACAGTCCCCTCTCCCCCAGTGATAAGCACATGTCAGGATTAGCCTACTAGTAGATCTAGAGGAGCTCATTCCATTACTTTTCAAAAACACAGATCTAGAGGAGCTCCTTGACAGACTGACATCTCCAATCATGCAAATTTTGGCTTAGTAAAGAAGAATTAGTACGCAGGTAAACTAACCCAAAAGCAAACTATATATGATGTACATGCTGAGTTTGAGTATGTTGAAGAGCTCTAAAAAAGCAACAAAAGGCTCGGAGTTTTGTCACAAAGGATGAATTGTCCGTAAAAAAAAAAAAAAAGAGCTTTCATTGAATAAAATTTAGAAACACAAATAGGTTAAGGCGGGGTGACGAATTTGAACTTTGACACAAGGATCTAATTTTGTCCAATTCAGGGCTATGAACAAAGCACAACAACAATGTTGAGTACAAGGTAGAGATCATTGTTCCTACGTCATCATCATAGACTGTAAAGTTACTGCAGACTAGATACAAGCTTGACAGAAAGAAGCACCAAGGGAGAAAATGCAGACAAGGAATAAAATATGATCAATCTGAATAATCATGACATACTAGCATCTTGAAACTAAATAAATGCAAAAAAACTTCAGGAGTATATATTTGATCTCATAGAATATAATATCCGGCAGATAAATTGTACACCTTAGAGGACGACGTCCTATCAATGGCACATTTAAGCCTCAATGTTTATTCTTTTCAAGCAAGCTAACAAGTAACAACTCTGGAACCCAATGTTTAATTTTACAGCCTCAACATTGTTTAAGAAACTAAGTTTCAGTGGATGTGGTTGCATCATCTTTGTGCTTAATCATACCCGAATCCACAAGAATGGGAACCTCTGCCACAAGCCATGGTGCAAGACCCAAGCATAGTGCATGTGCTATACCAAACCTAGGACTGCAAAACAAAATCAGGATCAACAAATCTATAAGTCTAAGATACAACTAGATTGCTCAAAGAGACAGACAGGGAATAACTCCAGATGAAAATAATGATGATTCAACGTTAACCAATGTGACCACATGTAGGTAAGGGATAAAAAAAAAGTAGTCTGCTTGTTGTTTAAGGAAAGTTCAAAACCAAAAATAGGGTAGTAGTTAGTACTGTTTTTCCAGCACAAGAATGATATTATGTTAATGTATACTTTTCTTGCAGCTCCAAATTGAAATGCGGGGTTCTATTATCAATGTTGGAAAGCAAAATTTTCAGGAAATAGGTCATTATGCTGGTATTCTTGCATTACCGTAACAATAATATCATTAAAACAAACAGTGGTTTGCAAATTAAACCGAAAAGAAAATAAATGTCTCTTACAAAAATAAGTTCCATCGAACAAACAAAAGAGAAAATGTGTTTTCATTAGTTGAAAAGGCAAAGTAATCAAGGAGATGGCTCTAATAATAATTCAAAGCACTGAATCTTTTACTCTATATAGAAGAATAGAAATACAATTATACATCACAGCTAAGCTAAGCCAAGCCAACAAATCCAATAAGGTTTAGAGTCAAGGAGGTTTAAAACCTAGGAAGCACGGACACGAAGATAGCTTATTTAGCTAAAATTGAATTTTTTTTACTGAGAGTATTGTAAATAAAACTAAAAGTAGCTGAAATAGTACAATGAGACACATAAATAGTACCAAAAAGTGTAATAGAACCAATAAATAGTACAAAAAATAAGTTGAATAGTAAAAAAAGCTAGTTTTTTAAGCCAATGCCAAACGCACACTTCATTTCATACTAGTGTCGCACCTGTACCGTGTCCATGCTTCTTGGTTTAAAACATATTTCATCTCATATCAAATTCCAGATTTAATCACTCATCCTACTAGTAAAAAAACACAATAAATCGAGATACGAGCTTCATCAAACACTCCTTAAAATTATAAACACCATTATGTGCGTATGTGTGTATTTTATTTTTTATTTTTTTTTAATATCTTAGGGAACCTTTTTAAAGAACAACCCTTTGGACTAGCCTCTAGCCTGTAAAACTTAAGGTAAACTGACTCCATTTGCCAGAACCAGTTGTCGGGTAATCTAGAGGTATTCACCCCTACAGACTATGCAGTTTATGCTCACGCAAACCCATAAAGATCATAGTAATTTCTAATTAGTAAAAAAATAAAAAAGACAAAAGTACCAGTTTTTTGCCCAAAGTGGCTTGAAATGTACGGTCAAGCAGATCTTCCCCCCTCTATACATCTGAAAAACCACCACCAAATAAAAATTTCAGACCAATGAAAATTAACACAAACAAAAAAAAGGACAAAATGGGAATTGAAGAAAATATGAAACCTTTTGGGTTTTGCCATCGAGTTGAGGAAGCTCGAGCTCGGGAGCGGTGGAGGGATAGGTGACAGGGATATCGAATTGGAGGTCGAACTCGTACTTGAGGAGATTGTGCACGTACCAGCATTTCCCTGTCCAACGTGTCCCCTCCGGATTGGACGCTGAGATCCGGAACCAATCGTTGTCGTTGGACTTGTTCATCTGTGTGTAGGCGATCAGGGACTTGTACTCCTCCTTCAGCCTCTGCGTCCAGGCCTCACCGTCTCTTGGCCCGGCTTTCGTCGTTAGCAGAGGGATTTGGGTCAGTGTCGATTTCGTGTTCGGGTCCCAACCCTCCATTTCTCTCTAACCCTAACCCTAATCCTAAGCTAGATGATTTTCTTTTATCTCTGTCTCAGGGAAATCTTTGCTCTTTCTTTCTGTGCCCGTCGAATTGTTCCTCGTTCTTCTTCTTCTTTTTTCCTTTTTTTTTTTTTTTTTCTAGATTCTATAAACAGCTCAGCTGAAATTCGACCGGACAAAAGCTTTTTTTTTTTACAAGAAAAAGTGAAAATCTTTTTTTTTTTAAGTGACATCATTAGTCAATCTAATTATATATATATATATATATAATACTTTATATTTATTTATATGATTACGTGTTTGAAAATATATTTAAATATAAATTTGAGGTTCGATTTTATAAATTTATAAATTATATTTTTTATAAACAAATTTATAAATTAATTAATAAGATATCCAATTATTCATTTATAATAATTTATTAGGCATATAAATAGTTTGTGAAAACCATATATAATTATTATTATTATTTCTTTTTTTTTTAGAATCAAGATCGAGGGCTTATTATTAACTAAGAAATTCATCAAGAAAACAATGTAAAATGTTTGGTGGGACATCCTCCATCCAAACTAGTAAAGGAAAAGAAAATTGAGCTCTCCGCGCTAAGGCATGAGTAACATTATTACCCTGCCTCCTAGTATGGGAGGGAGAAAGTTCCTAAGGAACCTGCTATAGACCTGAAGTCTTTAACTAGATGATCCTCTGGTGACTGTGTTACATCCCTCTGAGACAAAGCTTTTATCACCCCTTCAGCATCGCCTTCAAAAATGACTCGCTGTAAGCCAAGCTCCACTGCAAACACGGCTGCTCTTCTTGCTGCTAATAACTCCAGAGTTTCCACCGATGACGGGAGAGCAATTTTCTCAGATAATGCTGCCATAACTTCCCCAATTTCATTTCGGATTACAACCCCAATACCAACTTCACTTGTGTCAGCAAACACTGCACCATTAAAGTTTGCTTTCAACTCACTTGATGCTAGAGGCTTCCATCTAGCTGGGGGTAGCTTCTGTTTTGGACCACTGTCAGGGAATTTTTGTTGAAACTCGATCAGCGTTGTCAAAGCAAACTCGAAGACTTTATGTATGGGCAAGGTCTACTCTTTGCACCTTATTTTATTCCTACGATACCAAATAGACCAAGCTACCATTGCAAACACGTCAAGCCAAGCTGATGCGAACAGAATGATACCCATCAGGTCCGAGATTGTCTTAAACTGATTGGTCTGACCTTAAAGCCAAGCGAAACTTGGCAACCATACAAATCAGATTGTATCATAGCACCACACAACGTGGAAAATATCCTCTGGAGCTTTCTAACATAAGCTGTAAACTGAGTTGTCTAGCACTTTCCTCTTCTGCAAGTTCACTTTTGTAGGCAAGGCATCCATGCACACACGCCAAGAAAGATCTTGACCTAATTTAGGACTCTCAACTGCCAAATACTCCTCAAAAAACTCCTGGATTTTTCATCAAAGGAAGCCGAGGCCTTTTCAGTACTTTCTAGCTCACATAAAAATTGATAACCCGACTTCACTAAGTCTATACCCGATTTGCACCTTGGCCAAATAATACAATCCTCTTGCTGTGACAAACATAAAGGGATGCCTCTAATCCGTTGTGCCTCTAACTGAAGGAAAAGGGAATCAATTATGTGATCATTCTGGCCTCCTACATTTGAGTCAATCAATTGAGTTACTGTCCATTCTTTTGCCATATCCACCTGTGGAGAAATGATTTTTGCAGAGCCATCACCAGACAGCCACCTATCTGCATAAATGTTAATTTTTGTACTATCACCCACTAGCCAAAGCATACCCCTTTTGATCAGGTTCCTAGCTTTCAAGATGCTTCTCCAAGCATAGGAGCCCGATGCCACTTTTGCTTTAAGAACTAAACCATTAGGGAAGTACTTCACCTTAAACACCCTGTAAAACAAAGATGAGTGATCAGTTAATGACCTCCACACTTGCTTTGTGAGCATAACTTCATTAAACTTCACCAAGTCCTTAAAATCCATTCCCCCCATATTTTTTGGTTTGCACAAAATTTCCCACTTCTTCCAATGAATTTTTCTTTCCTCACCCCTTTGCCCCCACCAAAACTTCTGGATCATCATTTCAATATCATGAACAAGGCAAGGGGGAGTAGGAAACATCCCATGGCAAAGGTGGGGATTGCTTGTACCACAGCCTTAAGTAAAACTTCCCCTCCCGCTTGTGACAACAACTTCTCCTTTCAACCTTGCAGTTTATTCCACACCCTTTCCTTTATATAATTTAGACTTGCTTTCTTATTTTTTTTTCCCACCACAATTGGCAAGTCAAGGTATCTCTCATATTCCCTTACTTCACTCACTCCTAAAAAATCTTTAACCTCCTCCTTCCTTCCCTCATTGGTGGCTTTGCTAAAAAAGACCATGGTTTTGTTCCTATTTATTTTTTGGCCCGAAGCTTTTTCATAGAGCTGTAAAATGTCTTGAATAACCTGCAAATCACCCATCTTCGCTAGGCAAAAGAGTAGAGTGTCATCAGCAAAGAAAATGTGGGTAGTCTTTGGCCCACTTCTACACAACGAAAAGCCTCTAATCAGATCATCCCTGGCTGCTTTCTGAATTTGACGATTCAGCCTTTCTGAACAAATTATAAATAAATAAGGAGACAAGGGATCCCCCTGCCTTATGCCCCTAGATGGCCTAATATCCCCCTTTGGCTCCCCATTTACTAGGATTGAATATGATGCTGTGCTTATACAATTTATGACTAGCTGAATCCATTGCTGGCAAAAACCCATCCTCTCCATGGTTTTTTGTAAAAATAGCCACTCTACTCAGTCATATGTCTTGCTCATATCGAGCTTTAGTGCCATAAAGCCTGATTTTGTGGACTTCTGATTCTTCATATGTTGTAAGGTTTCAAAGGTTACGAGAATGTTATCAGATATAGCTTTATTAGTCTAAAAAGCACTCTGTGACTCAAAAATGATATTAGGCAAAATACACTTGAGCCTATTTGCAATAACCTTAGAAACAATTTTATATGAGATATTACATAGAGATATGGAACGATAAGCAGTAACTTTTGTAGGACTTTTTACCTTGGGTATGAGTGTGATGAAGGTGTAATTGATGGAAGGGGGAATAGCACTTGATTGTAGACAACTAAGTATTGCTGCTACAACATCATCACCAATAACCCGCCAATATTTTTGAAAAAATAATGGAGGAAGCTCGTCCGGTCTTGGTGCCTTTAAAGGCTCCATTGGATTCACAGCCCGCTCCACTTCTGCTCTAGTATACTCGGCTGTAAGGTACCGGTTCATCTCGGCATCCACAGCATCTTCAATTGAATTTGGGTTTGATGAGGAGAATAGTTGCTGATAATAAGAAGTAAGTATCCCTGCCACTTCTTCTTCATCACTACACATCTCGTCATTCTCATCCTCCAACTGATCAATTTTATTTCTTCGAAACCTGTGAGTGGCTCAGCTGTGGAAGTAACGAGTATTCTAATCTCCCTCATGCAACCATAGGGCGCATGACCATTGTCTCTATAATTTTTCTTCCTTAACCAACAGGTCACTAATCTCTTTTTTCAGTCTTTGCACCTGAACCAAGCTGCCTCCCTGAATAGCAACATCCTTGGCTTTCCTGAGAAGTTCCTTCTTCTCTTTCAATGCACAGGTGACGTTACCAAAGTTTACATGGCTCCACCATTTTAAAATTTTTTGACATCTTTGAATTTTCCCCTCCACCCAAGCCATAGGACAACCAGGAATTTCGCTTATCCATGTGTCTTCAACTGCTTGGCCACACCCTTCCTCTTCCATCCACATCTGTTCAAATCTCCATGGTTTGTTCATCCTTTTTTGGATGCCTTCAAGATGAATTAATAATGGTTTATGGTCTGAGGTTTCGCTCTCCAAATGGACAATTTTTGTTGCAGGGAACATGGATAGCCATTCCACCGTAACTACTACCCTATAAAGTTTAGGGGTGTGAAATGTAATTTTGAGATATAATTTTGGGTGATAAATTGTAATTACCCTATAAATTCATTATTGGTTTTGTAATCCCACATCAACTAGAAGAATAGTTTGAGATCCTAATTATATTAAAAGTTTTAGTCCCACATTGAAAAAAAAGTTCAAACTTCAAAAAGCGAAACTTTACTGGTTAGACTTCCATGGCAGCAAAGCCCTAACCTTTCAAAATTCTCTTAAAAATCATCACTTTTAATCAGCATCATTATTGAGATCCTAATTATATTAAAAATTTTAGTCCCACATTGAAACAAGTTCAAACTTCAAAGAGCGAAGTTTTACCGGTTAGACTTCCATGGCAGCAAAGCCCTAACCTTTCAAAATTCTCTTAAAAATCATCACTTTTAATCAGCATCATTATTGAAATGGCCATGGTCAGGGACGGATCTACATTGGGGTAGAGGGGGGCCATTACCCCCCCCCCCCCCATTAAAAAAAAAAAAAACTAGTATAAAAAAATTATCATTTGCCCTTTTATATATATATATATATATATTTGTTTCTCCTACTTTAAAATATTTAGATATTGACCTACAAGAAAATAAATAAATATATAAAATTCATGCCCCTTTAACTACAAAAAAAAAATATATATATATATATATATGAACTAAACAAAAATCGCGCACAAAATAAGAAACACTTATTTTGTATATTATACTTTCTTGATGTGTTTTATAATATAAAATGTTTAAGAAATACTTATTTTGTATGTAGTATTTTGTTAAATATGAAATAGATGTTAGTTTTTATTTTCCTTTTTTTTTTTTTTTTTTTTTGGTTTTAAGCTTTGGCCCCCCCTAGGTATAAATCCTGGTTCCGTCCCTGGCCATGGTCATGATCATATCATAATGGACATAGACATTTCCCGGTGGATTTTAGAATTCCTAATGCGAAGCACAGCCATGCAAGACCATGTCATCAAGAACCTCCTCCAAGTCCTCCCACTTTCCTCCTCCGCTACCAAAGACACTCGGTTCAAGAAGGCCATCCTCCTCCGCCGAAGACACTCGGGTGAGGATCCTAGGTTAAAACTGTCGAGGCATCTACAACGCCTCGACAGTGCAAGCCCTTCGGGCTCAAATAAAAGGGGCTAGGCCCGATGTCGTTTTTCTTTCTGAAACAAAAGCGTATGAAGATCGTATGGAGTTTGTTAAAAATTATCTCAATTTCGATAATAAATTTGTTATGGAGGCTAAAGGTCGTGTAGGTGGTTTGTGTTTTATGTGGAAGGATGGTGTTTCCATCAAGGTGGTTGAATTTGATAAAAATTTAATCGCCGTCAGAGTGTCGGACCCTATTCTTGATTGGCTGCTAGTTGGGTTTTATGGCCCACCACACTACTCAAAGAAGAAGAAGGCTTGGGGAAATTTGACTGCCTTATTAGAAGCCCATCAAGGTCCATGGGTCTGCTTTGGTGATTTCAATTGCATCCTGAACGAAGATGAACAAACAGGGGGCAGTAAAGGAAGCTCTTCAACTACAAACTACCTAAAGGAGCTAATGTTTGAGCTCAATTCTATTGATCCGGGATATTCAGGGAACAAATTCACTTGGGCCAAAGGTAAATAGGGCAATGCCTCAATCAAAAGAAGGTTGGACAGAGGTATAGCCAGCATTTCCTAGAGGTTAGCATATCCGAAAGCAATTATCTCGCATCTCGGTGCTATCAAGTCGGGTCATGCTCCAATTCTGCTAGATACTAGCCCACCAGATAGTTTTGCTCACAAGCCATTCCGGTTCGAGGCGGCTTGGCTTAGAGATGAAGGATGTAAGTCAGTGATTGAAAATTCAGGGAATTCAAAGGTGTATGGCTCAGAATTTGTTAAGTTGTATAAGAGACAAGCTGCCACCAAAGATGCACTTCGCAAATGGAACAAAGAGGTATTCGACCGTTGTCAAGATAGGATAAACAACCTACTTCAGAAAATTAAAGAGATCCAAAGTAAGCAATCTTCCAGAGAATATGAAGCATCAGAGCAATCAATGCAAGCAGAGCTCTCAAAATGGCTAATCAGAAGTGAAACCATATGGAGGCAAAAATCCAGAGAACTATGGCTTAAGCTAGGTGATAAGAATTCTAAATTCTTCCACTTGTCCACTATAATTCGTAGAAGAAACAACAATGTTGATGCAATCAAAAAGGAGGATGGTTTTTGGATTTATGAGCCTAACCAGATAAGAAGGTTGTTCCGTGACAACTTTATCGACCTGTTTAAGGAGGAAGAAATCAACTTCCCTGAGCACCTTGAGCACCTTATTCTACCCAGCATCACTGAAGAAGAAAATGTGCTCCTAGAAAAAATCCCCTCCCCGAAGGAGATCAAAGAAATGTTATTCCAAATGTAGGATCTAAAAGCCCCAGGCCCAGATGGATTTCCGGCTTTATTCTATAAGCAGTTATGGCCTACTGTGGGCAATGATCTCGTCAAGGCAGTCACATCCTTCTCCACGATGGGTTCCATGCCAAAAGAGGTAAATAGTTCCTTAATTGTGCTCATCCCCAAGATTTCTAACCCGACCTCTGTAAATCATTTCAGGTATATTAGCTTGTGTAACGTGATATACAAAATTATTTCAAAGCTGCTTATTTCTAAGCTCCGACTGCTCCTGGACAAAATCATCTCACCTACTCAGTTAACCTTCATTCCAAACAGATGGATAGCTGAGAATCAAATTATTGTCCAAGAAATCTTACACAACTTCAAATCCCGTAAAACAAAGCCTGGACTTATGGCAATCAAGCTTGACATCCAAAAGGCATATGACAGGGTTAACTGGAAGTTCATCCATGTCCTACTCCATTTTGGTTTCAACGAGACTTTCACTAAATGGGTAATAGCTTGTGTATCCTCAGTCTCTTTTGAAGTGCTTGTGAATGGTGGCAAAACTGAGTCATTTAAGCCAAGTAGAGGTATAGGGCAAGGTGATCCTCTCTCACCTTATCTATTCATTTTGGGCCAAGAAGTGTTATCAAGGCTGATTGATCATGATTTAAAGTTGAAAAATATCAACGACATCAAAACTAGCATTAGCGGGCCAACCATCACTCACGTCATGTATGTTGATGATATTATCTTGTTCTCAAAGGCTTCTAGAAGAGATGCAGCAACTCTAGTGAAAACTTTGGAAAAATATTGTAGATGGTCGGGGCAATCCATTAATAGGAACAGGTCAGGGGTTTATTTCTCCAAGCACACTCAAGGCCAATCCTGAAGATCAGTTAAAAGCATTATCTAAGTGAAAAGCCTAAAAAAAGATGCAGTTTACCTAGGCGCACTGTTGTTCTTATCTAGATCTCCGTCCAAAGATTTTGCATTCCTCCAAGAAAAACTCGAAGCAAAATTGATGGGATGGAGAAGCAAATGTTTGTCATGGGTGGGATAAGAAACTTTACCTGTCTACACCATGTCTGCTTTTAGCATTCCCAATAAGGTGTGCGACAAATTGGACTCCTTAACCAGAAGGTTTTGGTGGAAGCCATGTCATCGAGAGGGCAGATTTATTGCTTGGAACTCGTGGGATAAACTTTGCTATCCGAGGAGTGTTAGAGGTCTAGGCTTCAAAAAAGCAAAGAATGTGAATTCTGCACTGCAAGCCAAGCTGGTCTGGATGATAGCATCCAAAAGGGATAGCCTTTGTATGAGGATTCTAAGATCAAAATACAAGGTCAAGGAAGATTGGCTCAGGGCTGAAGCATCAAAGCATGTTTCACCAATTTGGAAAGCTATTGAGAATGCTAAGACCATTGTTTCAAAAGGAGCTTGTTTCATTATTGGAGATGGCAGCTCGGTAGACGTTTGGCTAGATCCTTGGGTGCCATGGATCCAGGGATTTATTCCAACCCCAAAAGGCTAGTCCACGTCCCAAACAGCTCTTAAGGTGGCCCACCTTATAGACTCTGATCATCACAGATGAAAGGTACCTTTAGTCCTTGACCTCTTTGACACAAACTCTGCCAATGCTATCCTCTCTATCCCTATTCCCTCTAGAACTCCTCCTGATAAGCTGGTTTGGATTCCCGATTCCAAATGGTGTTTTTCTGTAAAGTCTGCCTATAAAGAGATAGTCAATCTCTCATCCCATCCAACCACCCCTATTGTGGATTGGAGGAAACTTTAAAAGTTAAAAGGTCCTGAGAGGATAAAATTATTTATTTGGAGAGTTTCTGTCAATGCCTTGCCTACAAAAGAGAATCTGATGTGCCGAATGCAGGTTGAGGATCCTTATTGTGTACTGTGTAACCAGGAGGTGGAAACATTTGATCATATCTTCTTATGTTGCCCTGTAGCCAAAGCACTTTGGTTCTCTATTTGCTGGGGATTCAGGTCTGATGAGTTCCCATTGGCAACCTCAGTAGACATCATCAACCTGATTCTAAACCCTCTTAAAGCCCTTTGCCAAGCCCAAGAACAATGGTTGGTCTCCCTCTGCCTGGCATTCACTCTTGAAGAGATTTGGAGCATTCAAAATGTTATGCTCCACCATAAAGGATTGGTTGACCTCTCAGCTTCAATCCACGGTATACAAGCAAAGCTCTCTGAATGCTATAACATATTCTCCAATCAAGAGTATCCCCCCCTCCCCCGGTTCCTTGTTCTACATCATGGTCACCCCCCCCCCCTTCGGGCACTCTCAAGCTTAATTTTGATGCAACTATATAGGACTCCAAGTCAGCCATAGCAGTCATCGCTAGAAATGCTTAAGGTAACGTGATTCATGTTTGGACTAAAACTCTACCTAAATGGACCCCTCTACAAGTGGAGACAGAAGCACTGCTGTGGGTGGTTCAGATTACTAGACGAGAATGCTGGAATCATGTCATTTTCGAAGGAGACTCCAAGTTATGTATTGGCGCTGTCCTAGATCGCTCTGGCACTTCTGTTTGGGCTATTAAGCACTTGGTTTCTGATAGTTGTCTCTCTGTTATGTCCTTTTTATCTTGTTCTTTTGTTTGGGTCAATAGAAGTGGCAACAATGCTGCCCACACAGCGGCAAAGTTCGCGATTGAGTCTAATGTGTCTTGGTTTTTTAGTTCGGGTAATCTTCCCCCCTGTTTGGCAGCTGCTTGTAGGGAAGACTCCCCCTTTTGTCTCTTTGTTTCTTAGCCAATATATTGCAGATTATCAAAAAAAAAATTATATATATATATATATATATATTCTTAAAGTTGCCCAAGATACATGGTGGTTATTTGTATCAGGTTCGCCATAAAACCCGGTAAAGCTCCAAGCATCATCTTTCCCTTTGTTAACAATTGCATTTATATGATTCGGTGAATAAGAGTCTACATCAACATCCACCTCCTTTTTCCAAAAAATTGCTACACCTCCCCTCCTTCCTTCTCTTGAACATTCAATCATACCTCCAAACTTGAATTTCCCGGATCTGTATCATCCTTGCTTTTTTCAGCCATGTCTAGGTCACAAACACAACTGAGGGACTTTGTGCCCGTATTATATCACCGAGCTCTTGTTTTGTCTGGGGGTTCCCAAGCCCCCGACAGTTCCAACATAGGAGATTCATTGATATTGGCAGGGTTGGACACCAGCCTTTGCCACTGACTTGTTGCTGCTCTTGTCATTCTGTACAGCTAATCTTTTGTTACTCGATACCACCCAACCCTCCACTTCTGAAGCCAATCTCTTTGTAAAGGGAACTTCAATCCTCCCCTCAACCACCTCTGGATTTTCCCTTGGAATTCTCTTCCACTTCCTACTTGTTTCTGTGCTGACATCTTCCTTCCCACGGGTTTGATTTACTCTTTTTGGATTGCTTAAGGGACTCACGTGGACAAGGTTTGCTAATTTAGTCAAGTCACGTGAGGTGAGTAGGGATATGTCACAAGGTAGGGAGTTGGTCAACTGATCCCTAATTGGAATAAAGTTTTTTACCTTATCTGGGGCTTCAATTCCCCCTTTATTTGCACCTTCCTTATTATCCCCCCCCCCCCCCCCCCCTTTTAACTTGCACTAGTGGATTCACCACGCTTCGCCCCTCAACCTCCACTGGCATAGAGGTTCGACTTTCCTTTTTGTCAGTAGAATTGCTTCCCTTCTTCCTAATGTCGTAGTATCCTGGCACTTTCACCACTGACCTTTTTGATTTTGTGAAAGGCATGGTGTGAATCCAAGCTCCATACTCCTGATGCTCTTTTGCAAATGTCCCTTCGCTATCCAGCCACAGGTCACAATCTCTATCGATGTGATTTAGACAACCACACCAATAAAAAATATTGGGTAGTCGTTCGTATTTGAAAACCACTCACCCTTTCTCCCCTTGGCTTAAAGAGATGACTCTTCCTTGACATAATGGAACACTGATATCCAAGATTACTCGCACCCTTATAAAACTGCCTCCATCCATTTCACTCTCCTTTGTCGACTTGTCCACCCTTCCAACAACCTCACACAATTCCTCAGCCACCTTACGATTAATAAATTGGATCAGGATATCATGGACTTGCACCTAGACGGCCACTTGATCAAACTTTAAGTCCCTAAGGGGAGTATGCTTCTCATAGCGTTGCAACACCACCAGCCACCAGGTGTTTATCAAAGCTCCATGGCTCGTTTGCTAAAATTCTTTCAACATCTTCTTTGTCATCGAACACAAACAGCAAGATATGATCACCAGCACTTCTCACCTGAAAACCATTTACCGATCTCCATAATGGGGTAAAGGTTTTTACTATAGCATCAACATTCAACACTCGCTTCGTTAAAAACTTTGCTGCTAGAATGACCTCAGTCCCCGATTTTTCTTCTGTCAAGCAGACACTACCCCCCTCTCTATCATTCAAAGACATTTTACTCCAATGTTATGTGATACTCTCCATATTTCGTACTCTCCCACGTTACTCCCACAGGACAACAGACCCCACTAGTAAGGAAACACTCCAAATAAAACAAGAACAACAAATGCCTACGGATAACTCAGTTATCAGAGGTACATACAGCCCTTACAAGAAGGATACGACTATTCTACTGACTAAGAAGGCTCCTGGGATTCCACGGGACTTCTTAGCACTAGAGAAACCTGTTTGTGCAATAGTTTTTTGACTCACTCTCCTTGCAAGTTGGTTTTCATTTTTTTTTTTTTTGTTAAAACCATATATAATTTGCAACCATACAAAATTGTTTAATCTAATTTATATAAGTTTGTAATAAAAATAATTTTATTTACTTAAATATTATGATTTTAAATATAATTAAGCTATTGATTATTAATGCAGATTTCTTCTAGGATAAAAATGTTTCAATCGTGGTGCTTATTCAAGTACAACGTTTGAATTTATTCAAAAAAATAAAAAGAATTAAACTTAAACAAATAATTTAATTTGATAATTAAGCTGGAATTCAGCTCATATTTGAAATAAGCTCTATTTGATTATAACCCTAAGATTGGAAAAAAAAAATTGTTATTTATGTCTCTTGATTGTCTATTGATATGGTCATATTCAGTTCATTTTTAGTGTTCATTTGGTATTTTATAGTTTTTCAATAGCTTATTTGTTAAATAATATATATATATATATATATTTTTTTATTAACTTATTAATATAATTCAAAAAAAATATATATATATATAATTATATATACAAAAAGCCAAATTTATTAGTGCACTAGGCTCCTAAATGACTTGACCTGGTAAAATTGCTTGCTACAATCAAACTGCAGTTGGCTCAAATTGCAACTTCTTGTTACTTCGCCTTGCTATCAAAATGAAACAAATCAAACTGCAACTTTCACTATCGTCAGAAAACTAATAAGATTAACCAGAGCTCTATCTCTTCCTCAAATCTCAGTCAATAGATTCTTGGCAGAATCAGAGTGACCCTTGTTCATAGTGGACCAAACTTCAGGAAATGAGACAAGATATTACATCATTTAATTCGATCAAATCCAACCCTAATGTAAGCAATGTGACTTTTCTCGGTCAATGGAATAAAATCTTAAACGTAATCATTTCAAATCATCATAAAGCTTAAAATTAATTAATGTCTTCAATAGAAAAAAAAAAAAAAATGTTTTTCATAATTTATCCAAGTCATTTAAACAAAAAACTTAAATCCAAATCCTTCTTTTCAAAAACTTCAATTCAAATAAACCATAAATGTTAATAATTACTCACTTTTGCTTTCTATCGAAGAGAAATATATTATAAAGAGTGGCTAAATTGGATTGTTGAACTCTTGAAAGTAAACCAGATCAAGGAGTAGCTCCGTTTATAAGTTGAATTCTAATAGATAGAAAAGACAGAATTATGACGAAGAGAAACCTTACATATACCCATTAGTCCTACAAAAAAGTTCATACAGATGACACGCGAAATAATCACATCAGACCAATGCCCCGAGTCGCACCCCACCAAATGGTGGAACCTTCAGATATACTCACAAGAGATAATTGCAAAAGAGCATCATCATAGAAGAGCTTGAAACCCAGAAGCAACAAAGGAAGTTTCATATTTCACTGAGATGAGCAGCTGGCAGTCTCATATTGTCTGAACTTTAGTTGTCCAACATAGACATGTGCTATGTGATTTATTTTAGGCCAATCCTCGCCTATATCCTTTTTGCACCTTTCCTCCAAGGCAGGACATTCTCGAATTGATAGATGTTGAAGGGCACTTAAAGATTGCAAACCCCCAGGCAGAGATGTAAGGTTATGGCAATCTGAAAGTGCCAAAGATCTGAGCTTGGTAAGATTAGCTACCCACTCTGGCAGAGTCTGCAGGCCAGGACAGCCACGAACTTCCAAATTTTGTAGTGTGCTGACATGTTTTAACCCTTCAGGAAGAGACACCAGCTCTGGACAATTCAAGATGATCAAACTTTTAAGAGCAGAGAGGTGTTGCAAATTAGGCAAAGAATCCAATTTTGGACAGTACATGATAGCTAAATGCTCAAGAGCCGTTAGAAATTGCAGCCCAAGTGGCAATGATGCAATATTATTGCAATTTTCAATGGACAAAGATCGAAGAGAGCTCAGGCCTTTTATGTCCTCTGGTAATGAGATAAGGCTATGGCATTCAATTATCTCCAATGACTCCAGAGAGGTAAGGTTCTGCAGCCCTTGTGGCAATGAAAGTAGCTCCTCACACCAGCGAATAGTCAGGGTCTTCAGATTGATGAGCTTTCCTATATTTGGAGAGATGGAGCGAAGTTTGGGGCAAGAGCCAATAGTCAGAGACATTAGAAGAGCATTATTTTGAAGCAAGTTTTCTAAGAAAACCAACCGCTCTCTAAATTCTTCGATAACAAGTATGGTGAGGGAAGCTAAGTTTGATGCTGACTGCAGCATCATTTCATTGCAACTCCGCAGCTCCAGATGCTTTAGTAATGGAAAACGTGGCATGATGCGTAATTTTAAGCATTTTCTGACTGTCAATTTGACCAAGGAAGAGAATCCTTCTCTTTGGCTGAAAGGCCACCAGAATTCTAGATTAGGAAAATCAGTGAGAGTTAGTTCTTTCAATGATGGGAATGGTCTTGTGCCCTTACCATAGAAGTCTTGGCCAATGACCCTCACTTCATCCATTCCTTGCAAGTAAAGGACCTTAAGGTAGGGAAGTGGACCCAGTGTAGGAAGATGTTCACATCTACTGCAGTCAATCAAGACAAGTTCAGTTAGATTTGGCAGTTTATGAAGACTCATCCATCCTGGGAAGCAGATTCCTCTGTACGCTTTTAGAGACAACTCTTTTAGATATTCATGTGGTTGGAGGTAATTAAGCACTTCTCTTCCCAGAGTTCCATCAGTATAATTGTTCCTGCTTAATTCCTTGTGATCATTCCCCCAGGATAACTCCAAGGACTGAAGGCTTCGCTTCTCTATCAAGTTGGCTGTCATTGCCTCTGTTGCATCCTTCACATTCTCCAAGTGTCTAATATTTAGCTCACCCCCAAGGTTTAAATCCTGCAGCTCGCTGAGACTTTCACCCATGCCCTCTCCTACAATAAACATTGATAACGTCCGAAGGTTTTTAAGGTTTCCAATCGAAGCTGGCATTTGGGTCAATCTCTCACAGCCAATTATGATCAAATGTTTCAATTTAAACATTTTGCCTGTATGACTTGGTAACTTTATGAGATTATAGCAACCAGAAAGGTTCATAACTTGTAAATTGTAAAGACAGCAAACACTTTCAGGTAATGTTTCAACATGTGAATTAGAGAGGTCAAGGTACCTCAAGAATATGAAAGAGGAAATTGAGTCATGGAGCTTTTTGATGCCACTACCACTTAAATCCAGGACCCTTAAGTATCTGAAACTTGAAAAAACACCAGGAGGAACTTCTCCAAGATCACCTCTTGGAAAGACTAAAATGAGAGTTCTCAATTTCTTCACTTCATACAATGTTTCAGGAATTGTATATAAGCTGAAATCACAAACCACTGATGAGTGACGAATTAGGGAGAGACTTCTCACTATATTGTTATCTTCCACCCTCAAGTATTCATTTCCTGCAACAGATTGTGCAAGATCATGAATGAGATTGTGCATTTTGCACTCAATTATATTGCCCTGGTCACCTCTCTGTACATCCTGAAAGAAAGACATCCATACCAAATCATCGAAATACTCATTGCCAATGAATTCTTGTGATTTTCTCCCTTCTGATTGAAGCAAGCCTTCTGCAATCCATAGCTGGATTAGTTTCTCCTTCTTGAAAATATAATTTCTG
Organism: Quercus lobata; assembly: GCF_001633185.2. NCBI lineage: Eukaryota > Viridiplantae > Streptophyta > Magnoliopsida > Fagales > Fagaceae > Quercus > Quercus lobata. The sequence goes on from NC_044915.1 coordinate 40,207,722, forward strand.
GGAAATATTGAGCAATATGCAAAGCAACCTTTCAGATGTGTTGCCAAGTGACTGTAACTCAACCTCAGTGCAGGTAGAATTCCACTATCACTTTCAGATACATCCCAAAGATCACTATCTTGGACAAAGAACCACTCTTTTTCCCCCCTTTTGAACCTCATGACGCTTCCCAGAGTCTTTGCAGCTAAAGGTACACCGCCACATTTCTTCACTATTTGTTTGCCAATTTTAGACAGGTTTGGATGGTGGTCTTCATTATAGCCAAAGGCTCTTTGCTTGAATAAAGCCCAACAGTTATCATCAGATAGACCTTTCAAATGATGAATGTAAGTTGTGCCCATTATAGATGCGACCTTTTCACTACGTGTGGTAACAATGATTTTGCTTCCTTCCACACCGCTTCTCAATGAAGTTCTTAAATTGTCCCATTCATTGTGATCTTCATTCCATACATCATCTAACACAAGCAAGTATCTTTTCTCAAATAACAATTCCTGGAGTCGAAACTGCAGCACATCCATCCCAAGCAAATCACATTTGCTCTTACTACCAGATTCTAAAATCGAAACCATGATCTTCCCCACATCAAAATCATCATTAACACAGACCCAAATCTTCATATCAAAATGTCTTTTTACCCTTTCATCATTGTACGCTAATTGAGCAAGAGTTGTTTTACCAAGACCACCAATACCAACTATAGAAATAATAGAAATTTTCCCTGGACTTTCACCAACGGACACTAATTGCTCTACTATCGTCTCTTTATCCTCCACTCTCCCAAAAACTTCAGATTCAATTACAAAAGATCCCGTTTGCCTTCTCCGTCTACTCCTACTATCACTAACAAGTCCCTCTTTCAAATTAAAATAAGACTTCTCTTCTGCCAAAACATTTAATCTCTCTTTGATTTGCTTAATTTTTGGTAACATGTCAACGCAACTCAAGAATTTTCCCAAAGAGGGAACAAAGATGCTTACCTGGTCGATGAATCTGTTGCGGTTACCGGATAGCATAACTTCAGGGGAGCACTCATCAAGAAGGTCCTCCACATCATAAGCAACTTCCTTAAGCTCTGTCAACCAGTTTTTCAAGGCTTTATCTGTCAACTGTCGCTCTTCTGCGTCTTTGAGCACAGTTTGGATTACGCGTAAGGTACGCCGGAGCTTCTTGAGCTCCTCCTTGACGCCGCAGATATTAGTGATCTCTTCAAGAAATGGAGTGGTCAATTTGTCGAATATCAACTGTACAAGAGGGGACAGAACTACATCCAACTCCATCTAATGGCAGTTGCAGGCAAAAGTACTATATCGAATATGGATTTTTACCCACGTCAAAGATTCAAGAGCACTCCAAGAAGAACCAAAACACTGGTTTAGGCGTTTAGCTCTGCCGGCGACTTTGGAAGCTTCTACTGCGTTGATTTTTTAGGGAAGGTGGTATAGCTTAAAGAATTTCTTCCTTGAAAACAGTAAAAATTTTGTAAAATAGTATAATATATGATTCATTTTCAACTGACCTCACAATGGAATTGTGAGGTCAATGCGTAGTGAAACACAATTACTATATTGCACTTTAAATTATCTCACTTAACTTTCCCCTCCTTTCCCATCGGGATATTTGCCATCTAGCATAATTTTTAGAGACTATTTTGTTAGTAAGCACAGATTTGAAACCATTCAGGAAATTAGTATCTCGAGTTCGTGAAGCTCGAATTCGATGACAATCTCAAGCCCCAAAGACTTGAGTTTGGACTGCTAAGGTGGAACAATTCATCCACATGGAACTCGAGTTTCTTAAACTTGAGTTCTATAAAACCAGATACAAAGAAGAACAAAGGAAGAAGACGATTTGCAGATCTGAAGAAGAATAGAGGAAGAGGAAGACGATCTAGAGCTTTAAAGAAGAACTGAGGAAGACAATCTGAGCAAGACAATCTGGTTGGAGAAGAACAAACCCTGGGTGGACGATCTGGCTGGAGAAGAACAGATGTTGGGTGGAGAAGAGGAAGAAGAAGAAGAATAGACGGTGGGAAATCAAATGGTGGAACTCAAGTCTCGAGTTCCGTGTGGATTTTTTTCCACCTTAGATGCCACCACTTATAAATCGAGACTTAGAAACTCAAGTTCTATCTTGGAACTCGAGTATTAAACACTCGAGATGCTAATTTGCTAAATAGTTTTATAAACTAAACACTAACTAAAATATTATAAAAATAATTCTAAATGCAAAAAAATTCCTTTCCCACCATTTCTTGACAACCAAACACAATTCGTATACATAGATTTATGAAAGGAAAATTACTTACAGAGACAGGTTAGGGCATCGTGAAGCCACTCGGCCATGATGGTGGCAGATGAACTGAAGCATTGGTGTTGGGGCTAACGTTGGCCATTGAGGGGCTTGTCGGAGCTAGCTACCAGTGCCCTTCTAGCCGATACAGAGTAGAGGGCGAGAAATTTTAGGCACTCCATCATGACCAGAAAGGCGTTAGTCTATAGTTGGGTAAAGAGAAGCCAATAGGCAACAAGACCAGAGAGAGAGAGAGTTTTGGTGACATCTAAAAAGTGAAGAAAAAGAAAAACAATAGGAAATAAAAATCTTTAAAAAGTGAAGAAAAACGAAATATTGTCTCTCTCAAATTTAAATTGTGTTCAAATAAAGTTAATTCGTTTACGACCCTAGATTCAAGAAAAATATCGCTATGACTCTTCAATTGTGAAGATGAAACTAAGGGAGAAATTATACTTTACCGCTCTATACTATGCCTCGTGTTACATTTTAAACCCTAAAATTTACGAATGCATGTTTTGCACCTTAAACTATGATTTTGTTACACTTTACACCCTGCCATTAAGTTTGTTGTTAACTTAGATGAAAATTCAAAATTTAGGATGCAAAATGTAATAGGAAGTATAGTTTAGGATAATAAAGTGTAATTTATCTTTTATTTTTAAAGTATTTAGAAAATGGGCAATTGAGTCTTTTCACATGTTTTCATATTTTTCCATCCAAGTTAACAGAAAACTTAATATCAAGGTGCAAAATGTTTTAGGGTGCAAAAAGTACATTTGAAAAGTTTAGGGTGCAGAATGTAACATGAAGTATAATTTAGGGTGGTAAAGTGTAATTTTCCTTTCTTTCTTTTTTTAAAGACAATTGTGACCTTTCAATGGTGCATTTTTATCAATATTCCTTGGCCTAATTTTCATGGTTAACCGAGGGATTTGGGTTAGTGTCAACTTCATGTTCGAGTCGAAAATCCTCCATTTCTTTATAACGTCATCCTATTCCTATGTGGACATTTTGCTCTTTCCTTCATTTTGTGCTTATCTAAGGAGGAGAAGGCGGCAAGATCAATGTGCTCTCTCTCGTATAGGTTTCATTTCGAAAAAGTACTAAGGTCTTGCAAGTTAGCGGTTGGATGAGACAAAGACATGGATTTAGATCTTGGATTGTATGGAGCTAATTTTTTTAGGTTAAATGTAGTTAGACTCTCTAACTTTAACCAAAATTCAATTCAGTTTTTGAATATTTGATATGATTATTTCAGTCCTTCCATCACAACTTGTTAGACACCTAAAAAATGACATAGTTTGGGATTTTTTTAGTTTCTTAAATTTAAAAATCTATAAAAAAAAAAAAAAAAATTGAAAAAATAGATTTGAATTTTTCTATCCCAATTCAATACTCCATAGATAGAAATCAAAATGGGAAGAACTTTTTTTTTTTTTTTTAAATCTATATTATTTCAAAACTCCACACATTGAAAACAAACCCAAACCAAATTTACTCTCTCTATCTCTCTTGCCACCGTGGCAACCTAGATATCCATTGTTATCCTACCTCATTTTGTGACCCATCTATCGTTACATGACCCAACCGTCGTCCATATCTTTATCGCCACTCCTTGATAATTTTGTATTTGGATATAACCTTTTTGGTTGAATTTGTGATTTGTGAAAATAATTTTTTCTCAAATTTACAACTGGATTGGACAAATTTTGTTTGTGATTCATATGAAAATTTTTGTTCTTTGCTTTTCGTAATGTTCTCCCACAAATATTAAGAAAGAAATTGAATTTTTTTATTAGATTTCTTTTTTTATTTCATTGACTTTAAGAATTAAGAGAAAAGTAAATCTTTGTTGATAACTATTAACGAAACCCACTAGCTAAAGGAGGTAGACAAAATGACTACATAGAATAATAGTAAACGTTGGAGGATTGCAATGAACAAATCAAAAGTTACAAAAATGAATTAAATTATGAACAAAGTTAAAAGGTATAATTTCTAATTAGCCTTATATAAATGACATTCACATATATATAATATGCAACATTCTTGCTCGAGGTGTACATGGTATGGTTTGATATAATTTTGGGCTATATTTAGCATCGCACCACGTGATGCAATTTGCTAAAACCCTCATCGCACCTCACCATAATAAATCGATCACTATGCAGTGCGGTTTGATTGGTTTTCATATATATTATAAATGTGTACTAAATATATGGTAAATATATTTAATATATGCTAAATATCTATTAAACATACATTTAGTACATGTTAAATATTTATAAATTTTATATTAAATATAAAATAAAACTTATATATTAATAGATGTGTTATGTTGTGCAGTTTTTTGAAAGCAAAACCCCAAATTGTACATTGATGCATTTTTCTGCACCTCCACCATGATCGGTGGTGCAATGGCCACAATTTGCGGTCGTTTTTACTCAGTTTAGGTACGGTTATATCGAAGTGGTTTCTTGTTCAGCACTAGACATAAGTAAGAAAACTAACATAAGTGGATTGGGGGACCAATAAATGCATTTTTTTTTTTGAAACTTTATGGACAAAAACTCTAAAAGTGCTCATTTGAAACTCAGTATTAAAAATGTTAAAATTTAAGAATTAATAGTTGTATTTTGGCCCCAAAAAAAAAAAGTTTTCCATACTTAAATCTAAATCTTTTTTTGAATTCTTCAATTCAAGTGTACCATAGATGTGAAAAATTACTCACTTCCACTTTTAATGGGAGAGAAAAATAAAAATACAATAAGAAAGAACAAACTAATAAATTGGATTGTTGTTGAACTCTTGAAATAACTAGGGTTTGAAATGAATCAAGCCATTTATGAATAACTTGGACTCGGCTCAAGAAAGAAACTTGTTTAACTTTTTGTATTTAGCAAACAAATCAATCTCAAGCAATTAATTCTAGTACCCACAATTTTATCAAAAATAAATAAAAAAATTTCTAGTACCCACAAATTAAGTCATAACTTTTATAACAATTATTCACATGGCAAAATATGACTAGTCGTCTGTCACTTTCACATGGATTCATCACTCACAGTTTGCTATGTAAGTAGTTGTGGCAAAAGTTAAAGGTTAAAAAAAAAAAAAAAAAAAAAACTAAGTTATGGGTTAATTTGTGATCCTAGAATTTGTTATCTCAAACACAAGTTTAAGATCGACTATTTATTGAGTCAAGCTCAAATATAAGAATGTGTTCGTGAACGAGTTCGTGAGTATGAGACTTGATTTAAACATATAATGAGATTATGTATTTATATGTATACTTATATAAACTTAATATTAGATTTTGTAAGTTTGGAACTAAGTTTTTAATTTATCAAATTATTATCTATAATATAAATAGTTCATTTTGTAGTAAAAATCATAATAATTTGTAACAAAAGATAAAATTTTTAATAAGTTAATATATTTGAAAACTCTAATATTATAATTTCAAATGTAATTTGTTTACTGTATGTTAGTACATTTTAAATTAAATTATGTTAAAACTTAATTTGTAATTAATTGAAGCTTATAAGAGAGATTTGTTAGTTAATAAGGTGAAGTTAATTAAACAAACAGTAACTTTATGTAAGTTAAATTAAATTAATAAAGAGGAGTTATCTAAACTAATAAAAATTATGTAGGCTATAAGAGCTTTTAAAAGCCTATATATATATATATATATATATAGTTATGCTATGACTATTTTCATATCAAGAGTGAAGGAAGAGAAATAGTTAAAGCAAGAAGCTCTCTCTTCTTTTTCTATAGTAATAGTGAGTAATGTGTGAAAGTGAGTGAGTTCAACAATATTCCTAAACACTTGAGAGGTTTCAGGCCATAAAAAGGTGTTTCTTTTGGTGGAGTTTTGAGCTCAACCTCTTGTGCAGAGTTGGTCCAAACTATACAATGAATTGTTGGGTTGTTGTATCCTAGAGAGGACAAGTCAAAAGATAAATTTTACTGCATCGGTTTATGGGCTTTGCCAACTGCAAAGGGCTTGAATTTCATTGAAGTGAGAGAGAGATTTTTGTGCCTCAATCCGACATTGTTTGTTTAAATTCCTAATTTTATTGTAACAAAATATCATTTTATTGATAATTTCTCCAACATTGTATTTGGAAAATCATAGTAATTCGTGGACAAACTAAGCTTATTTAACACTTTAAATGAACCATGGTTCTCATTTGTTGATACACTCGAGCTGACCTTGATCAAAGAAAAATAAATGAACAATTCTAAAAATTTAATTTTGACTTGACTCTTCTTTGCTCGTTTACAACACGAAATAACCGGATCAAGGAATAGTCCTAGTTAAGTTGAATTTTAGTATAGATAAAACAAAGAAGGATAAAGTTTAGTTACAAAATTAGTTGTCGCCTAAGACTCTTTTAAAAAAAATTAACATTATTATATATTTTGAAAATCTAATTGTTAAATTGCATGTTGTTTACGCTCTTAATACACATCAAATTTTATGCCAATCGAATATTATTTACTATATACTTTATAAGCTTATATTTTACACTTAATTTTAAACTAAAAAAATTTGTAATTTAAACAGTTTATTGATCTTCAATCTCTCTCTCTCTCTCTCTCCCCCCCATCACTCTGTTTATCTTTTCCTCATTGTCTCTCTCTTTCAACCACCCACCACTACCACAAGAAACCCACTACCACCCACCACAAAAAAACCCATCGCCACCACCTTTGCCAAAAGAAACCCACCACCACCACTGTAAAAAAAAATAATAATAAATAATAATAATAATAATAAAAACCACCCTTATCACTGGGAACAAAACCCATAAAATCTACCACCACCTCCACCCACAAAACCCACAAAACCACTACTAAAAAACCCACCAAACACTACAGCCACAGCCACAACCAATCAGCCACGGTGAGAATCAAACCCATAGGACAAAATCAAACCTGAATTAGCAACCAACAACCACCCTCCAAGGAAACCCATCAGATACACCACCATGACAACAACCCAACCCACCACTACCATGCATAGAAACCTACAAAAAAAATCAAAGCAAAAATCCACACAACTGAAACCCACCTTGCCACCATGAAACCCACCTTTGCCACCACAACCAGAGACACCACCATGGCAACAACACACCCACCATCACCATGCCTAGGATCCCACAAAAAATCAAAGAAAACTTCGCATTAGAACCCCTATCAAAACCCATCGACAATCCAACCCAAACCCATCAGAACCCAGCCATTGTTACCCAACATTGGAACCCAACACCACCACCACCACCACCACCGTTACCTAGCCACAACCATAATTCCACCCTGGCTCCACGATCTCCACTCCTACACTACAGAAGTTGATCTCCACACCTCCATCGCCATTGTCTCCATGCTGATCTGAGAGAGAGGAAGGAAGCCTTAGATGGTTTTGGGTTTAAAGAAAAGAGAGCATAAAGAAAGAAAGAGAAGGAAAAGAGAGAAAGAGAAGTGCAATAATGAGATAGAGAGAGGGGAGAGAGAAGATGAATCAGATTATACAATTATGCTATAGTACCATTTTAGATTTAGAGCATCCACATTAGTGGATGCAAATTTTTTGTAAATTTGCACATCTAAAACCTACTCTTTATATTTTACACTCCTATTTTTACAAAACACCCATATTAGTTTGTCTATTATACACATTTATTCAAATAAAATATTCATTTTTTTTAACACTGTTGTGAGGGCTTTTCACAATTCGTTTCAATACCAATGGGCTTGGTTTGCAATCGAATGCTATAAAAGATTTGTGCCCCCTCATCCTTCACCAATTGGTCGTTGGATGGATCGATAAGGCATACGGTTCAACAAGTGGTATCAAAGCCCAATCATAGGTTCGAGTTGTTGGAGCCGCATTGTGAGGGAGGGATTGTGAGGGATTTTCACAATTCGCTCCAATACCAATGAGCTTGGTCTGCGATTGAATACTATAAAAGATTTGTACCCCCTCATCCTTCACCAATTGGTCGTTGGATGGATCGATAAGGCACACGGTTCAACAACTGTCATCTCTCTCACAGTCCCAACATAACCCACATAGTCACCATCATCAAGATTGACGCCTCTGGCCTCCCACTGTGTAACAAGATCAACACCAGCATTCAACCAAAAAAAAAAACCCCCAAAGCACAAGCCGATCACATCGGAATCCACACAACCCATCGACCCACACCCACAATCACTATCATAGCAGCCTTAAGCTCAACCAAAAAACCAGAAAAACAAACCCCACTTATCCACCACGTCTTTCCCTCACATCCAAATCCAAATTTGCAAAGCCCTTTAACTCGCTTCAACTTAACCGAAACGCTGCATTTCCAAATGGGTTTCACAGATTTCGTCCTCCATGCGAGAAACCCAATGATCAACCCCATTCAACTTAAAAACAACGAGAAACAAAGGAAAGAGCGGTGGTGATGGCGATCGGCGGTAGTGGCAATTGGCAGAAGCTAGAGGAAGAAAGATTTATGAGACGAGAGAAAGAAAGAGCTGTGTGCCTGAGAGAGATTTTCTGATGAAATGAGGAAAATAGAAGGGAGTGAAAGTCAGGTACAGAGAGGAGAGAAAAAAATTGTTAAAATATTAAATGCACAATTGCTACAGTAACCGTGCATATGATGTAGGTATTTTTTTGCTCAAGATGTGTAAAATCGATTACTTTTTCCATTTTGCACAACTTTGCACATGTTGATGGGGATGCTTTTAGGATAGCAATGTAGCAAGATTGTAAATCTTTTTACAATTAGAAGACTGAGTAACGGAGTTTTTTGAAATTTTGATGCTAAAATATACCAATATATAGCATTTGAAAGACTGGAGATTGATCCTCTAAGAGCACTCACAGCAGTGGTGCTATATAGGTATAATGCTATTTTTTAGCTCCAAATATCAAAAAACCTTCACGCAGCAGAGGAGCTAGATCTAAAAAATTTAGCTCCTCAGCTACAGTGCACATCTATCTTTAGATGTGCACTATAGCTCAAAGCTATAAAAAAAAAAAAAAAATTTTATTACACTTCTCTCTCCTTTCTCATTAAAATATTCCATTCATTTTCTCTCTCTCTCTCTCTCTCTCTCTCTCTCTCTCTCTCTCTCTCTCTCTCCCCGGCTTCTATTCTTTCTTCCTCAATTTTTTTTCTCTCTAGCTCACCGGTCTCTCATCTCCCTCATCCCTCAGCTCGCCGGTCTCTCTAGCTCTCCGGCCTCCCTCATCCTTCAGCTCGCCGGTCAATTTTTTTTTTCTCTCTAGCTTGCCAGCCTTCCTCATCTCCCTCATCCCTCAGCTTGCCGGCCTCCCTCATCTCCCTCATCCCTCAGCTCGCCGGCCAACTCCCTCACTGCCGTCCTGTTCCACCGACCCACGCCAAGCCCCATCGCCGATCTCCCCAAGCCCCATCGCCCAGTCCATGCCCCTCCGCCGGCCTCAACGTCATCGGCCCAAGCCCCAAGCCGCCGATCCACGCCTCCGCCTAATCCTCCGATCAGACCCACACCGCCCAGTCCTCCCCACTTCGCCGATCAATGCCTCCGCCCAGTCCTCCGATCAGACCCACGCCATTTCTCTATTCTCTTTGCTGTGATTGAGTTTGTTTGTTTGTTTTTTTTTTTTTTTTTTTTTTTTTTTTGATGTATTTTCATATGGGAATGATGTTTGATTTTTTTCTTTTCTTCTGTGGGTTTGATTTTTTTTTTTCTTGTAGGTTTGGTGGTTGTGGTGGCGGCGATGATGGTTGTTGTGGCTATGGTTTGGTGGTACGGTGTTTGATTTTTTTTTTTTCCTGTGGGTTTGGTGGCTGTGGTGGTGGATTGGTGACTATGATGGTGGTTGATTTTTTATTTTGTTGGTGGCTATGGTGGTGGATTGGTGACTATGATGGTGGTTTGATTTTTTATTTTTTTTGTGGGTTTGGTTGTGTCTGGTGGTGGTGGTGGTGGTGGCTGATGGTAGAGGTAGGTGTGGATGGTGCTGGGTTGTTTTTTTGGGTAGTGGGATATATTATTTTATTGTAGGGGATATATTATTTTATTGTAGGGGATATATTATTTTATTGTGATGTTTATATTATTTTATTATATTGATAGCTAAAATAGATCCACTACTGCAACATATGTGTAAGTATAATAGATAAAGTAACTTTTGATGTAGTTAAAAAACTCAATTTTTAGCTCCACTACTGCTGTGGATGCTCTAAACGCACGCGTATGTGCAAAAAGAATTCTAAAAAAAGTTCATTAAAAAAAATAAAAATCCGACTCACGATGGTGATTGGCGGGTCAAGCCCGCCACAGTGTTGAACAACTTTCAATGAGACAGAGAGAAAAAAAAAAAAAAAAAAAAAAAAAAAAAAAAAAAAAAAAATCAAACAAACTGTAGAAGCTCGGAAAGTTGTCTAAAGACTCTAAACACTGAAGTCTACCATGTTCTTCCCTATCTTCAACAGCTGCTAGCCGCGAAAAGATCTAAACCAGTGTTTGGTTCTTTGAGAGCTCGAGTCTTTGACGTGAGCAGTGACCACCTATAAGGCCACTGCCAATTGCCGCGCGCAAGATGGAGTTGGATGTAGTTCTGTCCCCTCTTCTACAGGTGGTATTCGACAAATTGGCCACCCCATTTCTTGAAGAGATCACTAATATCTGCGGCGTCAAGGAGGAGCTCAAGAAGCTCCGGCGTACCTTACGCGTAATCCAAACTGTGCTCAAAGACGCAGAAGAGCGACAGTTGACAGATAGAGCTTTGAGAAACTGGTTGACAGAGCTTAAGGAAGTTGCTTATGATGTGGAGGACCTTCTTGATGAGTGCTCTCCTGAAGTTATGGTATCTGGGAATCGCAACCGATTCATCGAACAGGTACGTGTCTTTGTTCCCTCTCTGGGAAGTTTTGCGAGTTGCATTAACATGTTACCAAAACTTGAGCAGATCAAAGAGACGTTAGATGTGTTGGCAGAAGAGAAGTCTTTTTTTAATTTGAGTGAGGTATCTGTTAATAATAGTGGTAGTAGTAGAAGTAAAAGTAGGGGGATAAGGAAAACTGGCTCTCTTGTAATTGAATCTGAAGTTATTGGCAGAGAGGGTGATAAAGAGAGGATAGTAGAGCAATTACTGTCCACAGGTGACAGTGTAGGGAAAATCTCTGTTATTTCTATTGTTGGTATTGGTGGTCTTGGTAAAACAACCCTTGCTCAATTTGCCTACAATGATGAAAGGGTAAAAAGACATTTTGATCTGAAGATTTGGGTCTGTGTTAATGATGATTTTGATGTGGGGAAGATCATGGTTTCGATTTTAGAATCTGGTAGTAAGAGCAAATGTGATTTGTTTGGGATGGATGTGCTGCAGTTTCGACTCCAGGAATTGTTATTTGAGAAAAGATACTTGCTTGTGTTAGATGATGTATGGAATGAAGATCACAATGAGTGGGACAATTTAAGAACTTCATTGAGTAGTGCAGTGGAGGGAAGCAAAATCATTGTCACTACGCGTAGTGAAAAGGTCGCGACTATAATGGGCACAACTTACATTCATCATTTGGAAGGGTTATCTGAAGATAACTGTTGGGCTTTGTTCAAGCAAAGAGCCTTTGGCCATAATGAAGACCACCATCCAAACCTGTCTACAATTGGCAAACAAATAGTGAAGAAATGTGGAGGTGTACCTTTAGCTGCAAAGACTCTAGGGAGCATCATGCGGTTCAAAAGGGAGGAAAGAGAGTGGTTGTTTGTCCAGGAGAGTGATCTTTGGGATGTATCTGAAAGTGATAATGGAATTCTACCTGCCCTAAGGTTGAGCTTTAGCCACTTGGCATCACATCTAAAGGGTTGCTTTGCATATTGCTCAATATTTCCTAGAAATTATACTTTCAAGAAGGAAAAACTAATCCAGCTATGGATTGCAGAAGGCTTGATTCAATCTCCAGAAGGAAGAAGATCACTTGAATTCATTGGCAATGAGTATTTTGATGATCTGGTATGGACATCTTTCTTTCAGGCTGTACAGAGAGATGACCATGGCAACATAATTGAATACAAAATGCATAATCTCATTCATGATCTTGCACAATCTGTTTCAGGAAGTGAATACTTGAAACTAGAAGATAACAGTATAGTGAGAAGTCTCTCCCTTATTCGTCACTCATCAGTGGTTTGTGATTTCAGCTTATATACAATTCCAGAAGCATTGTATGAAGCAAAGAAGTTGAGAACTCTCATCTTAGTATTTCCAAGAGGTGATCTTGGAGAAGTTCCTTCAGGTGTTTTTTCAAGTTTCAGATACTTACGGGTCCTGGATTTAAGCGGTAGTGGCCTCAAAAAGCTCCATGAGTCCATTTCCTCTTTCATATTCTTGAGGTACCTTGACCTCTCTAACACACAGGTTGAAACATTACCTGAAAGTGTGTGCTGTTTTTTCAATTTACAAGTGATGAACCTTTCCTGTTGTTATAATCTCATCAAGTTGCCAAGTCATATAGGCAAAATGTTTAAACTGAAACATCTAATCATAACTGGCTGTGAGAGATTGACCAAAATGCCAGCTTCGATTGGGAACCTTAAATACCTCCGGACATTGTCAATGTTTATTGTAGGAGAGGGCATAGATGAAAGTCTCAGAGAGCTGCAAATTTTAAACCTTGGGGGTGAGCTAAATATCAGACACTTGGAGAATGTGAAGGATGCAACAGAGGCAATGACAGCCAACATGTTAGGTAAGCGAAATCTTCGGTCCTTGGAGTTATCCTGTGGGAATGATCAGGGGCAATTAAACAGGGACAATGATTTTGATGGAACTCTAGGAAGTGAAGTGCTTAATTACCTCCAACCACATGAAAATCTAAAGAAGTTGTTTGTAAAAGGGTATCGAGGAAACTGCTTCCCAGGATGGATGAATGTTCATAAACTCCCAAATCTAACTGAACTTGTCTTGATTGCCTGCAGAAGATGTGAACATCTTCCTACACTGGGTCAACTTCCCTTCCTTAAGGTCCTTTACTTGCAAGGAATGGATGCAGTAAAGATCATCGGCGAAGAGCTCTATGGTAGTGGTTCAGTGACATCATTCTCATCATTGAAAGAGCTAACTCTCATAGATTTTCCTAATCTAGAATTCTGGTGGCCTTTCAACCAAAGAGAAGGATTCCCTTCCTTGGTCAAATTCACAGTCAGCAAATGCTTAAAGTTACACAACATGCCATGTTTTCCATTGCTAAAGCATCTGGAGCTGCGGAGTTGCAATGATAGGATACTACAGTCAGTATCAGATCTAGCTTCCCTCACCATCATTGTTATTGAAGAATTTAAAGAGCAGTTGGTTTTCTTGGAAAAATTGCTTCAAAATAATGCTCTTCTAATGTCTTTAACTAATGGCTTCGCTCCATCTCTCCCAATTTAGGAAAGCTCAACAATCTAAAGAACCTAACTGTTCGTTGGTGTGAGGAGCTCCTTTCGTTGCCACAAGGTCTGCAAAACCTTACCTCCCTGGAGTCATTGGAGATAATTGAATGCCATAGCCTTATCTCATTGCTGGAAAACATACAAGGCCTGAGCTCTCTTCGATCTTTGTCCATTGAGAATTGCAATAATATTGCGTCATTGCCACTGGGGCTGCAATTTCTAACAGCTCTTGAGCATTTAGCTATCATGTACTGTCTAAAATTGCATTGTTTGCCTAAGGATTTGCAACACCTCTCAACTCTTAAAAGTTTGACCATCTTGAATTGTCCAGAGCTTGTGTCTCTTCCTGAGGGGTTACAACATGTCAGCACACTGCAAAACTTGGAAGTTCGTGGCTGTCCTGGTCTGCAGATTCTGCCAGAGTGGGTAGCTAAGCTTACCTCGCTCAGATCTTTGAAACTTTCAGACTGTCATAATCTAACATCTCTGCCTGAAGGTTTGCGATGTTTAAGTTCCCTTCAACATCTATCAATTCAAGAATGTCCTACCTTGGAGGAAAGGTGCAAAAAGGATATAGGTGAGGACTGGCCTAGAGTAAATCACATAGCACATGTCTATATTGGACCACTGAAGTTCAGACGAGATGACACTGCCAGCAGCTCATCTCCCTATCAGTGAAATATGAAACTTCTACCACAGTTTTTATTCCTTTCATAATTGACATGTGATGCTCTTTTGCAATAAGTTTTGTAAATATACTAGAAGCGGCTTTATATTTGAGTGAAGAAAAAGCCTTGTCATCATTTAAAATATTTACATTGAATGGCTTCAAAATCTTTGACATGCCCCCAGCAAAGTGCAGGTATAAATTGCTTTCAAAGTTGCTGCCATTTTAAGAAAAATAAATTTTTTTCATGTTTAAACAAAACTACGGCCCAAGAATTATCTTCCAACCAAGTTGTACATATGAATATGATGCCACTAATGCAGGCAGATACTCAGGCTCCCAGATGAGCTGCCACGGTACAATTTCTTTGATTTAAAAGGAACTTTTCAACACATACAACTGAGAGCATCCACAAAAAGTCTTCAGTAAATTGTTTCTAAAATAAATTCCTTTTTTTTTTTTTTTTTTTTTTTTTTGTGTGCAATACCAATGGAAACTAACCTGCAAAATCTTGAAGAGTGAAATATTGTTTATAAGATACCAAGAGGACAGTAATTTGTTTCTAAAAAAATTCCTTTTATATTTTGTGCAATACCAATGGAAACTAACTTCTGATAAAAAAAGAAAAGAAAAGAAAAGGAAACTAAGTGAAGATACCAAGAGGACAACCAAAATATAAGGTGACAAATGAAATATTGTTTATAAGATTACCAAGAGTAAATTGTTTCTAAAAAAGAATTCCTTTTATTTTTGTGCAATACCAATGGAAACTAACCTCTGATTAAAAAAAAAAAAAAACTAAAGGCAATACCAATGAAAACTAACCTTGATAAAAAAAAAAAAAGGAATTTAAAAAAATTTCTGTTAAAAAAAAAAAAAAAAAACTAAACGCAATACCAATGGAAACTAATCTCTGATAAAAATTTTTAAAAAAAAAAAAAAAAGTGAAGAGGACAGTAAATTGTTTAAAAAAAAAAATGGAAACTAAAGTGAAAAGGACAGTAAATTGAAAATGGAAACTATAAAGGAGGAAAGTAAATTGAAAATGGAAACTATAAATGAAGAGGAAAGTAAATTGTTTAAAAAAAAATTCCGTTGCCGGGAATCGAACCCGGGTCTCCTGGGTGAAAGCCAGATATCCTAACCGCTGGACGACAACGGAATTGATGATGACTAAAAAGTACATAAAATATATATAGTAAACTATTACTTTATTAATTTCAATAATTTGTACTTATTCGATTTGGGTTTTCTTTATGATATTATGATATACTGCTCTGGGCCTTTTTTTTTTTAAAAAAATTTCCCTGGGCCAGGCCCAGGTTATTCCTTACCATTTACAAGCTACTGGATAAAAATATCCATGTCGACGCCTCCACGTGAGATTATCGTATATTAATTTCTCACTCCCCACTAGTGTGTCCTTCCGTCCCCAATTTAGAAGCACCCGCTCTTTCCACCTTCAATTCCATATTTCTATCCCACCCTACCACACCCAACTCCCCAATTCAAAGCCCTAACCGAACCCAAATTTTAAACCCTAAACATTCCCAAACAAACCCAATTTTATTTCTTCTTCTTCTTCTCTTATTTTTTAAAAAATCTCTGGCTAATAATCGCGCTTCATTCCATGGCGGGAGCTCCTCCGACGGACCAGGCTCTCTCTCTCCTCGCCGCCGCCAACAACCACGGCGATTTGGCGGTGAAGATGTCTTCTCTAAAGCAAGCCAAAGATATTCTATTATCCATAGAACCGTCTTTGGCCGCCGAGCTTTTTCCTTACTTGGTCGAGCTCCAGTCCTCCCCCGAATCCCTCGTCCGCAAATCGCTCTTAGAGTGAGTGTTCACAAAAAACCCTAGCTTATAGCTTCTTTCGCTTTCTCTTCGATCTACGATTTTCTTTGTTTAGTTATTCTAATGTCACTAATTTGATTCATTGTTCTTTTTCTTTTCTTTTTTTGATTTTGAAAGATACTTTCTGATTCACACTTTTTGCTTAATATTCAAAGTACACTTGCAATTGTACTTGATTTGGATGGAATTACTCAATATTAGGGAAAATTTTTTAGAAACAAGAAATATTTTGATCTATAATGGTTTCTATTTGAATCTAATTAACATGGAACAATTAAGGGAGTAACAGTAAGTGTGGCTTCAGATAGAATATAGTGGCATAAAAGAATGAATAATCCATGGAGGATCCATAGCTAACCCTAAAAATTTGGGACTAAAGCTTGGTAGTTCTTGTTTTTCCTTCATTCTCTGTCTGTCCCTTGTTGAAGCTTTCTGTAAATACATTAACACATGCATGCCAAGGAGGTGTTTGAAATAGTTATTTTGAGGTTAATGTTTTATTTATTACACATGCTGGTGTGCTTGTCTAATTGCTCTTTTAAGTGATTTGATTTGATTTAATATGGTTGGCAGCGCGATTGAAGAGATTGGGTTGAAAGCAATGGAGCATTCTTCTGTGTTTATGCCTGTTTTATTGGCACTTTTAAAAGACGTTGAGCCGACTGTCGCAAGACAATCTATAGTTATTGGCACAAAATTCTTTTGTAGTGTTCTGGAGGAGTTGGCATTGCAGGTCTCCTCTCTCTCTCTCTCTCTCTCTCTCACACACACACACACACACACACACGCATGCACATGCGCGAGGCACGTGTGCATGTGTGCATATGTACAGGGTAGTCACTATGGGTTCCAATATTTGAAGAGGCATTTTTTTTAATGATTTTGTTTATAATTTATGTATTAGTTGGCAATTTACGATCATACCCATTATTTTTTTTTGGAGATGATATCTAGATTTTCTTGTGGTTACTGATTTGCAGTATCTGGTTCAATCATGTGCTTTGAGTTATAAAATCTTGGTGGTTCTCTTTTACTACTTATGTTCATTCTGAAAAATTATAGTTTCACCGGCGTGGTAAAATTGAGAGGTGGCTTGAAGAGCTTTGGATGTGGATTGCTAAGTTCAAGGATGCTGTCTTTGCCATTGCGTTGGAGGTATGTACATTATATTGCCATGCCCCTTTGAATTTCTAAAGCTTACTCTTCATTTTTTATTTTATTATAGTATGAACTCAACATGGTTATGTTACATTGACGATGCGCTAAGAAAATTGGGGCCTGGATTTGACCCTTAACAGCAGTAAAAAATGTTTAAAATACAATTCAAGGTTTGTCATACAACATTTTTTGCATATGAGAAACTGTATGTGCAAAAACTTTGACAGTGATCCTGTTCATGTAGTGATGCATTAAATCGGTCTATTGGTTTTTGAGGCTGTGGTCTATACAAAGTGTGCCAAGTATGCATGTGCTGGGGTGGGGGTCTAAAAAATATAGGGTGTCTATGTTTCTTTATCTTTACCTCTTTCTTCTTTTGCTACACATTGCAGTTAATTATTATGATTAGCAGTGTTACTGCATTCATGTCATAAAATCCTGTTGGAATTTCAATATGCTTTTCATTTGATGATTACAAATTTGCTGTGATACTTGCTTAATCTGTGTCTTATCAGAGAAGTGAAGTTTGACTGTTTAGTTTGTTTGTGAAATTTAATGGTTTCAGTAGAATCTATTTGCTAAAGATTCATGTGGAATTCCACTTTCACTTGTATTTCCATTTCCTTCTGTCTTATTCATGAAACTGTTGGTGAGACCCATTGTGTTTTGGTAAGTCAAACGAACAAAGTCTTGTGGTGTTAAGTAAACTTGTATGTTGTAGCTGTTAAATATTTTCAATATTGAGCTAACCTGAAAGTTATTTCAACTTTATTTTGTAGCCCGGTTCTGTTGGGACAAGGTTGCTGGCTTTGAAATTTTTGGAAACATATGTTTTACTTTTTACATCTGACACCGATGATTTTGAAAACCCTGTCACAGAAGGTAATGCATTTTGACTTTCAGGTTTAATCATTTTACTAAAAATGATTTGGTTTAGGTTTCATATGGATGCATTTTCTTTTTTTGGATTGGTAAGTTACGCATGCACCTCATTGGGTCTTGAACCCATGACCTCACCCTCCACCTATTTTTGTGGGAGGAAGTGCCAGTTGAGCTATATCTCATTGGCTCATAATGTTGCATTTTACTTGCCTGATTTCTTTGCCAATTTTTTTTATTCTTTCCATTCTTTTTAAAAAAGGAATTTGATTTTTGACTTTCTTTGGATATACATTTGGTTCTTTACAACAGCTAGCAGACAGGCTTTTAATATATCATGGCTGGTTGGTGGTCACCCTGTTCTGGACCCAGTTGGACTTGTGTCAGAAGCAAACAGAACTCTTGATGTTCTCTTAAATCTGTTGCGGTCTTCTAATAGCCTCCCTGGTTCATTGACAATAACTGTTGTCAACTGGTGAGCATTCACATGCCAGTACTCATTTTGATTTTTGCATTTTGTGTGATCTTCTTATTTTCTCATTATTAGTGAGTCCCCTCATTTTTTGAGTCTTGTAAGATCTTGACATCTTAAGCAGGTTATTATGTGGATGGATTTCATTTAAATGAATGAGGGTCATATAAATTGTATCTTGTGTACCATCTTGTATTTTGTTAAATGTTAAAACTGACTCTGCCCAGAGGATCTATTATGATTGTGGCATCTGTTACTAATGAGTCAATGTAGGATATATGACAAACAGATTATGAGATTCAAAGTTGTCTGGCTTTGGATACTTTGTAAATTTTAATCTTTCGAATTGTCAACAACTTAGAAATATGTTCCTTTATTTTGCACATAATTTTTCTTTGTAATTCTTTAGGCTACTTTGTATTCTTTCTGCATAAAGTAGTCTTCTCTTAATAAAATTATACTTTAGAGTGGTAAAATTTGGGACCTTATTTAAGTGGGGTAAAATTTGGGGTTTTACACAATGTATTTCCATTTCTGAATTTCTTCTTTCTATTCGTATCTCTTCCTGAGGTACTTGTATTCGTTTTAAGTTATGAGGGTTCACCATCGTGAACATGTTGTCCTTTTCATGAAATAAATCTTTGATTACCTATCAAAAAAAAAAAAAAAAAAATCTTTAGCGTGGTTCCTAGCATTTGAAACTCTTAGATTTCATGGTGATTGTTTTCTTTTGGTTTAAGTTGAATGAGACACTATTTATTCTTAACCTGACTGTGAGTCTAGCTTGTGGAACTCCTTTTTTGGTTGGTAGCATGTGGAACTCTTAGGTTTTGTATTTGTTGTATTCTTTTGAATGAATCTGAATGGCTCCTTTGTAACTGGTTTCTGAAAGGCCTTTTTACATTAATCCTTTGAAAGATGCAACTAGTGTTCTTTGAATGGTGTGTTTTTAGCATGAGTGGATCTTTTTAGTCCATGGGAAGAAGCTCTTGTTTTGTGTAATTAATATAGCATTCTATGTAGTCTTTGAATACTGGAAAGTTGAGAGATGGAACAACTCTGATCAGCCACCAACTTGTACCGTAAAATTTTTCATTGTCTATGGGTAAGTTCCAATAAAGAATAGGCATGAGTATAAAAGCAAAAAAATCACTAGAGAATCACAGATAACAGAACCATGAAGCTTATCTAATCTCTCTCTCTCTCTCTCTCTCTCTCTCTCTCACACAAACACACACACACACACACACGCAAGCGTACATGTTCCTGGAAATTCCAAATGGCTCCTCTTGGTATGTGGTACCAAACTCATGAAATCATATGAAAGGTTTTAATGAGATGCTAATATTCAGATCCCATCATGGGTGATAGGCCTTTTATGAATATGTACATGTTTCTGTATCTGTGTGTGAATGTTGGTTTGTCTGTGTTTTTATGTGGATATATAATGAGGTCGTACCTAGTTCAAAAGCCTCTCACTTCCGTGAGGTCTGGAGAGGTGATTGGCTATATGCATACAAAAATTTATCAAAAATAAATTTCAATGCTTTTACATAAACACGCTATCTGTGCACTTATATGGCAAATATGCATGTAAACAATATTTGCTTAGCGTGATGATTGTTATTATATACAACTTGAATATAATTGGACTTTACTCATTTTCTCTTTCAGTGATAGACTTGGGAAGTTTATTTGCCCCTCACTGCGTGTTTTCTTCCCTTTTATTTTTTTCAAGTCCAGAATGTATAACAGCCTGACATATTTGAAATATATGCTAGTCAATTTTCATTCTTTCTCCCTTGTAGGAAGGTGGTTTGTCTCTAGTAGTTCTAGTACTCTGCAACATGAATATTTTGTTGTATTATTATGATACTTCACGATTACTGATGTGATTAAATATCTTCAGATTAATGAAGGCCTTAAAACTTTAACATATAGGCGGTAGGTCTTCATGTTGCCCTCATTTTTACAATCTTGAAAGTTATGGAGGGATAACTGAAGCTTGGAAACAGGTTGTAGAACAAGTTCAACGGCTTGTTTGTGATATTATTGCAGCATGCTGATCAGCTCTCTTATGAGGAGTTAATGGCATTGGATACTGCTGCATTGGTGGTTCAGATAATGGGAGTTACAGGGCTAGACAATGTTAGACTGCACATTGTTTGGGTACAGTGGAGCACCATTGGCCAGTGATAGGAATGGATAACTGATGGATAAAAATGGTCTTCTCGTGTGCTGAGGGAAACATCGTGGTCAAAAGCGACGCAGTTTATACTTTGTAAACTGTTTAAAAGACCATTTACTTGAACATTGTTTGAGTTTTTATGCTGTATGCATACAGCTGATGATGTTCGATCTATTTGAAAATGTATTGATTATTTTATTACAGTTGATGCACACTTAATACCTTTAATAATCAAAATTTCTTTTTAACTGGGGATTACCTGCTATATTAGCTCTGCTTCTTTCTTATGGTTCCCAATCTTTATCTAACTTTTAATTTGATCACAGCACTTGATTCATTATATGGTAAACACATGCATTTATAAACAATCAGCAGTGATGACCCTTCACCCGTTTAATTATTAGGTTTAAAATTTAAATGTGTTGTCATCTCCTACTTTTTTTTCCTTGTCATATAGATGGTATATACCTGGTTCCTTGAGATTAGATTGTATCATATAGGCTGCCAACTTGGCCTTGAAACGAATCTTATCATCTGTGAAAATTTTTACCTAGCGATTTTTTTAGCCATGTATCAAGCAGCTGATGTCTGCAGAATGAAAGACAGTAAAGAAACAATATGATTGATTTACCCAGTGCATTTGATCCAGAATCATTTTTCATGAGGATTATGCATTTCTTTTGTTAGGTATGAAAATTATGCATTTGAGCATATTTAGACACAAGCAGTTCC
This sequence comes from Quercus lobata, assembly GCF_001633185.2. NCBI lineage: Eukaryota > Viridiplantae > Streptophyta > Magnoliopsida > Fagales > Fagaceae > Quercus > Quercus lobata. The sequence continues at coordinate 40,229,400 of NC_044915.1, forward strand.
AGAATAATGTTAGAAGTTGTTGATAATTTCCCTCTAGTTTTGATCAGTTCTTACAATCAGTCAAATGCCTCTAAAATTGTGTGAAGGAAATTGGTGTTGGTATCAATATGAAATCATTACTTAGATTGATTTCTTTGTTCTGTTTTTATATTTTCCACTCAACTAGAAAGTTTGTTATTATGATCATCACTGTCTTATCTATTTCTCAATGATACTTCTCGTCAACCAAGCATTAGTCTCACCAATTTAGCCTTCTAAATTATTGTAGTCCCCAGCCTGTTAATACTGTTTCTCATAGATGATTTTTTAGTTTTATTGTACGAATGAGTGCCATCAATATATTTCATCATAGAAAAGAGATTTGAGAAATTGAAATAGGTAAACAGAGTCTGCTGCACTGAATTTGCACTTGGAAGGTTGTTTTGAACCATGCACTACATTTTATGAGATAGGGTGTTATGTGTTGTGTTTCTACAGATAGCAACATAAATATATATATATATATATATATATTTTTTTTTTGCCAGGATCATGATCAAATAATAAATTTAACATACTGTATTGATGAACATGAAGAGAGTATCCACTTTATTTTGCTAAAATGATTTTGTTGTTGTTGGATCAAGATTCTAAATTGTTGGTTTTGGAGATATTGGCAGCTTGAGATAATGGAATATATTGTTATCAAATAAAAAAGGAAGGAATTTTCAGAAATGATTATGGACAATGAGAAAATTTTAAACACTAAAAAATTCCAAGTTCTTTTTTTTTTTCTGAAAGGATTTCAGGTTCTTTCAAATGTAAGCAGATATGAGTTGTTTAATACCAATATCAATGTCTTTTCAAGTATTTTTAAAATGATAACTTTGTAAAATTTTCGACATATCCTTGCTGAAACCTTGGGAGTATTGGAGGCAAAGTCTGTTATGTGAGTCATGCATTGTAGGTCAAACTGGTACTGATCTTTTGCACTTGCCATTTGTACTGGTATAAAACAGCTAGAACTGTGAACAGATTCTGTGCTACTTAGGTAAGCGTAATAAGATATTTATATATCTTGCAATAGATGTCTTTTGTGAAGCAGGTCTTGGTTGGTGCTCCTAAGCAACTTTTGTTTAATTTGGTTGGCCAATTTCCCTGTTTATTAGTTTTATCATGATAAGACTTAGTTTTGTTTGTGCTTTTCTTTATAAGTTTCTGCTTTTGTTGTTGTTATTACTATTATTATCACAGTCTAAGGTAGGGTAATGAAACCTTATTGGGAGATAGTCTTCTTTGTAAATCAAAGCTTATTTGGTTCACACATTTTTCTCTAGGAATGAGGACATTCAGTATGGATATGGATGCAGTGTACTATTCAATTTGTATTCTCCATATTTTGTTTGTTTGGTTCCTTCACTTTCTTTAAACACTCAAATTTTATGTTTTCAGACAAAAGAAATTTAAAAATCCTGGTGGAATAAAGATGTATTTGCATCAATTTCTATTACTCATTTTTTTCTTTCCAGCCATTAGTAATGCATGGCATGATAACACAGTTTTACATTATCTATGTTTGTGTGGTATTAGAGTAAGTTTTGCCTATGAGATGAACTACATCTTCTGCCACATAATGACATTATATCTGTAAGAAACCTGGTGATGGGAATAGTTACTATATACCTGTGATTAACTAATTTTCATTTTGAATATTGCAAATATCAGAGGGACAATTTCCTTGCAGCATTTGGTTGTAGAAGATTGTCCAAATTATAGGAAGCTAATATATATACTAGTTTGATTGAAGCTTGTAGTGACTTGTATAATTATGATGTTGAAAAATGGATAAAGAATGCGGTGAAGTTGTAATGATTGAAGGATCATAGACATAGAAGTGATTGGACCATTTTGAGGACAATGTTGGAAATTTTTTTCTAGAGCATTATACATACTAAAGTAGAATATGTGGTCCTTCCTCAAAGATCCTTATTTTGATGAAATAGAATCCAATAATGGTTTTATGCTCTTATAAAGAGGTTGAAGAGTAGTGTGCATTGGAGACTTCTGGTGTTGGGAACTTGGATGAGCCCCTGAAAATTTAAATGGGGAAAATATTCTTTAGGAATGTGTCAGGTAAGCAGTAGATTCTGAGTTGAGTTGGACTTGTGCCTGGATGCAAAGGCAGTGGGAAGTTGCAATGAGTATCTACTGCTTGCCATAATTGTGGTGCAAGGCATGTGCCCTTTGTTGTGGCATTATGGCATCATTCAATACCAATATGACAAATGAGTTGGCTGCACCGGTCTCATTTGTCTGCATCGGTTGTCATATTATATCATCCTCTTATTTAGTCATTTAGTGGGCTAAATGAGTATTCAGTTACTTTACTCATCCGTCAATGCTGGTGCAACTTTACAAAGGCTTAAAACATTTTGTTGCTTAGTTTAGATTAGTAATGGTCGTTTCTATCTTTCGTATTTGTTTTTGCTAGGGAGAAAGGAAAGTATACATTTTGTTGGCTAGACTAATGCTGCACCAGAAGCTGCCTCGCATCTGAAGCAGTGTGAGTACTTGTGGCTTCTATTCTTTCATCTTTATTAGTTTTCTTAGTAGGGATTTTAATGATTTAAGTAGTTGAGGGCCTGATTTCTAGTTTGCACAAGAGTATACCAGTTTAGAGATCCTAAACAAATTTGAGATGGAAGGTTAACACTGAAATTTATTGCTGGTGGTACTCTCATGATGTTAGTCAGGCATCAATCACTTTTCAAATAAGCAAGTGTTGTGAGCTGATATTGTTAAAAGCGTTACTCTCCTAGACAATTATTTGGGAAAATATTATTTGAGTTGATTGTTATAGCAGTAAGGGCCGAGCCTTCTCAAATAGTCATATTTTGGTGAGCAAAGAGTTGATTAGGCATTTGCTCATTAATTTCTCATCTGCAGGAACAAATTGGATGCATATGTTTCAGTTAGTCTTGAACATATTTCTTGAAGTGGTTTGTTTCCTCTTGTAGGGCAGCAACTGTGCAATTCGACATGGCTCTATGAAGTCAAAAGCATGTCTTCCAAATAACTCTCAAGAAATCCAAATTTACAATAATATCTAGGTTGATGCTAATGAAATATTTCAGCAAGTTTGTGGGAGGAAAGTACTTAGGATATTCATAAAATGAGTAGCTAAAACAAGAATACTAAGATGGATACATGGAAATACACGAAAAGACAAGATTTGAAATGAGGAAATTTACTTTTAGACAGTGGTGGCCCCTATTGATGAAAAGATGAGGGAGAGTTGCTTGAGATGGCTTGGTCATCTTCAAAGGAGAGTGATGAATGCATCGGTGAGAAAGAGTGAGCTGATTCAAGTTGAGGGAATGGAAAATAGGTAGGGGAAGGACCTATCAATTAAGAAAGTAACATAGAGGATGATTTTGGATAGAATACAATGTGGCAAAAGAAGACATGTGGCTGATTCTAATTGGTCTGTTGAGGATTTATAGGCACCTCAAAAATTTTGGGAATAAGGCTTGGTTGTTGTTTTTGTTGATGATGATGATTGGCTATATAATTGATTTATTACTATGCCCTAATAGATCCTTTTCTCCATTAGTTCATGTTAACAAGATTAAGAAATATTCTTTTAAAAAAGAAAACTCTAAATTTCTAGCATGCATTATAATCTGCTTTTTTATTTTTATTTTTTGTAAGTAAATACTTTTATTGAAAAAAGAAAAGAGACTGACACAGAAGGATTTGTACCCCCTTTTCAAAGCATGCATTTATAATATTTTTCAAGGCTGTGATGGCTTGTTTATTTATTAATAATCTGCACGGAAATCTTTATGTATTAAGAGGCAGTTTTGATCTATGAAGCCGGGCTGTGTTCAGTGCAGGAATCAGAATGGATTTATTTTTATAGTTCTGGTTGATGCTTCATTTGGAAAACTATATATATATTGTAAGAACTTTGAAAATTGGCTATGTTATTGAAGCTCTATCCTTTTTACCTCTGATATTGAAATTGGAGTCATGTTGCGAAGTTGGTGTGTTTGGGGATGAGACTTGAAAGTTACTAGTCATGGTGGTGATTATGGCAGTGTCAGTGATAGTGACAGTTATAAGTTACCAGTATTTTATAGTATAAGCCAGGATCATTCCAAGCTTTATGTGAAATAGTCATCTTGTTTCTTTCAATTTGTTTGTTTGTTCCATAAATATGGCAAAGCATTGTGTTACAGTTGATCAATACCTGGTGGCTCTTTTTTTTTTTTTTTTTTTGGTAGAGAATTTTGGGGGAGTGGGGGGGGGGGGGGGGATTAAGAATGAATTAGTGGTCTGCAGTTGCAACATATTCCTTCCATTTCTTATTGGTTTCTTACTGTATATGGATTGATGCTTGCCAATGGTTTTATTATAACGTACTTGAATATAAGGTGGTGAAGAGTTTAAATAAAAATGCTAAATCGTTCAAGATCTACACCTAATGAAAACTTTCCTTTTGGATGAAATAAGCTGTGTGGTAACTGAAGTAACTTCTCATGACAAATCAGATCATGGCTAACCTGTGCTTGTAGAATAAAATGTGCTTACTCTTTGATTGGTCAGTGTGTCCTTGTTGAACAAAGCACTGATTGGTAAATTATTGTGGATATTTCATAGTGTAGTTACCATTCTCCGTAATGAAAAGTATGGTTTTTAGGCCAATGGATGGTATGGCAAATTGGTAAAGTAGCTCATCAATGCATGTGGAGATCCAAGTTCTAGAGTACCATGAATTTCTTCCTTATGATTGGAAAATGGAATGAACCTAAAATTTGGTTTTTAAGGTTTGCGTGGTGGGGTTATCACTTTTTTTTTTCATCTTTCTTCATGAAGTTCTGTACAACTTTGTTAGCAACTATTTTACTGAGCTATCATTTTCCAATGAAATAAATTTTTTTCATGGTCTGCATGGAATTATTTGATTTTATTTTATGCCCTATTTACTTTATACATGTGGCTGACCCTAACTAATTTGTTGAGGATCCATAGCCGACTTCAAAAATGGGGAATTAAGGCTTGTTGTTGTATTGCAACTTTCTTGGTAGCCCTTTCTTTCTTTTGGTTTGCATGTTTTGGTATGAGTATTTCAAGTATGGCTATAGAATAAGGCATTTTACTCACACAAGATGCTGTGTGAGCCTCATGTCATAGCAGTTGAGCTTTTGGTTTTTATATAATGAAGGTATTCAAGAAGAGAACAAAATAAACAAAATACCATTTTTATACATTTTAGGAAGATACTCGATTGGTTGGACAGAGAAAAGTCATCACTAAGCAACTAGCAAATAACATAAACACAATAAAATAAGTGTGCTTGGGCCTTCTGTTTTGTTGTTTGGTTATTATTATTCAACAAAAAAATTGAGAAAGTTGTTTTGAAGTGTACAACTTGTGATTTCAGGTGTTAAAATAAAAAAGGGTGCATGAATGTTTCATGATTTCTAGTTCATTGTTAAGCCTTAAATTCTATTAGGACTTGATTATTTGCTGACCCTTTGGATACTCTACTGTTTACTTCCACTTGTGTTCTAGTTCATCTAGTTCTTAAGGTTGCCTTGTTGGACACCACCTTTCCATGTTGCCTTGCTCAATAGTATCTAGTGTGCTGTAAGGTGTATGCTTGTAGGTGTTGTAATCTTTGAAACTTTTGGCTGTTGTCACAACGCAAATGTTAGGATTTTGTCGAGTACCTGATGTCTAAATTTAAATGAAATTATCTTGCTCAATCAAAATTTTTATAAAAGTCATGCTAGAGGTTCTTAAAACTCCTAATATGTGAACTTTTTCCAGTTAATCCTTTGATAGTCATTCAGTAGCATTGAGATGATTCTTTACTTTAATTTTGGTGGTTTCTGCAGCTTGTGTTACTTTGTGTCAGGTGTCAGTGTGCAGATGTGCATGAGCACGTATGTGTGTGTTTTATATGTGCTAGAATTTGACTTTTTATCTCACAGGGCTTGAATCTGAATATATTTTGTTGATTTTTTCCTTTGTTGTTTGTATTATCATTTAGGCCTTGTTTTAGTTGTTCAACTGGCCCACGTGTTTCATCTCACTATGTTAACCTTTTTTTATTTGAATACCTGATGGAAATATTGGTTACACTTTTCTTCCTTCTGCAACTCTTACTATGGATGATTTTTCATTTTTAATTTGTTTATGGGTCTAAAACCTATTTATTTGTTTTCAGTCTTACAGCCATAGCAAGGAAGAGGCCTCTCCACTATAGTACTGTTCTTTCTGCTCTGCTTGATTTTGATCCAGACTTTGAGACGGTCAAAGGATATCATGTTGCTAGTGTCCAGTATTCATTAAGAACTGCACTTTTGGGATTCCTAAGGTGTACACATCCAGCCATCATAGAGGTAAAGTAATTTTACATTTTACATTTTGCATTATTTTCTTTTATTTATGTTTGATGAATTCTTTAACTGTAAATTCATTAAGAACTGCGCTTTAAATTAGATGAAATATTTTCATTTACAAGTTTGAGTCACTGATGCTTTAAGCAATATATTTTTTATTTTACTTTGTTTAGGGATATTTACATTGCTTCTGTTGCTTAATATGACCTTGAAATGTGGATTTTTCAGTTAATTTCTTTTTTGCCGACTGGAACACTTCTAAAATGGTTTATCTTGGAGTAATCTGAAAAGTTTATACTGTCCCCTGTATTTCCAACACTACATGGAACATGGAAGAGCAGAATATGCAATACTTAATATTGACTCCAAAACAACCCTATGTTCCTTTTTCTATGTCCAGATTTTTAATTTAGTTGGTGGATCATTTTGTTTTCATCTTTAGAGCCTGGTTGTTTAAGCTTATAAGCCGGCTTAGTTTCAAAGTCTTGCTTTTTTCTAGATACAGCTGTACCCAAATCATTTTTAATTCAAATTAGTGAATGAATTTAAGGTATCCCAAATGGACAATAGATAATTAAGAATTTTTTTAGGTAGCAAAGAAGCTTTAGACACATCGCTATGTTTCTTGGGCTCTTTGTAGGCATACATGCTTGTAAAGCAAAGAAATGGTGAGGCCCAGTAGGTCTTATATGATCTATGCAAAAGGCCCCAAAAGTTTTGCTGTTGTTCACCTGGTCTTTTGCCTGACATTGGGTCTTCTGTTTCATTTTCAGTCAAGGGAAAGATTGCTTAGGGCTCTCCGTGCTATGAATGCTGGGGATGCTGCTGATCAGGTTATCCGGCAGGTTGATAAAATGATTAAAAACACTGAGCGTGCTTCACGTGATGCTCGGTTAGGCAAGGTAATTTCAGAGTTAGTGTGCTTGACATTTAGCAATTTCTTATTTATTTGAATCTACTCACTGGTTTTAAATTTTTGATTAGGAGGATCAATTATCAAGCCAGCTGCCTGTATCAGGTGATTTGTTAAAAAGAAGGTTTATGACTCTGGACAATGAAGAGCCAGTTAATGGTCATGAGGTGGCTTCCAAGCGAATCCGTTATGGTCCTGACAGCCAGTCAGCTTTGGCAGTTCAAGTAAATGATTCTGGGCAGGATTCTGTTCCTGTTAATGGAGTATCTCCTGTGTTGGATGGTCAACTGACCCCTGTGGAACAAATGATTGCCATGATTGGTGCTTTGCTTGCAGAAGGAGAAAGAGGTGCTGAATCACTTGAAATCCTTATATCAAAAATCCATCCGGATCTGTTGGCTGATATTGTCATAACAAATATGAAGCACTTGCCTAAGACGACTCCACCGTTAACCAGGCTTGGGAACTTGTCAGCAACTCGACAAATGGGTTCTCTAAGTAGCCCAACCCAGGTTGTTTCAATATCTGCTTTAACAAGTTCTGTTGAATCTCCAGATGTCAGTGCACAAGCAGCTCTTTCTTCAACTACTGCAACTAATTCATCATTGTCTGATACACCTCCAGTCAATACCCTCCCTGCTGATTCTAAGCGTGATCCTCGCAGGGTAAACTTCTCCAGTTTTCAATTGCTATTCATGAATGTGTATCTATCGCTACTATTGAATTTATTTCAATCCGTTACAATCTAAATATTTAAATGCGTTAAAATGAACTCCTAGTATCTTTTACAGGATCCCCGTCGCTTGGATCCACGCCGTGTAACAGTCCCTGCTGGGGTACCTTCCATACCTACTGCAGAGGACACTGGAGCTCTGCAATCTGAGTTTGACGCTAATATTTATTTGAGTAAACATGTTTCACTTCCTGTTGTGAACACTCATGAAAATCCTTCCACGACTCTCATTTCCAAGATCAAAAGTGAAGATAAGATTTTGGAAAGTCCTTTGGTTTCTAGCACTGATCAACCAACTCCCAAAGAGGACATTCTGGATAGAGCCGAGGAAATTGACCTGATCCCAGAGGTTGATCCTTCTTCAGATCCTGCACCTTCTCCTGTTGACAAAGTTGATGAGGACTCGGTTGCAATGAAGTTTTCAGATGATGTAGTGACAAATGGGGTTGATACACCATCTTTTCTAGAATCTGATCAGCATTCTCCAACTGTTTCAAATGCATCTGAAGATAACTGTCAAGATTTACCGCTGCTTCCATCATATGTGGAGCTAACACAAGAACAGGAAAGAAGTTTGAGAAAATTGGCAATTGAACAAATTATTGAATCATACAAGCATTCATGTGGGACTGATTGTAGTGAGATTCGTATGGCATTACTTGCTCGATTGGTTGCTCAGGTAGGTTGTCTTCTGATTATTCAAATGCAAATTTGTGAATTTTTTGTTATAAATTTGTAAATCAAGTAAACAGCTGGATCTTCTCTTTGGAGTGATGAATGCCACAGCTTGCATGTTCAGCATTAGTAGCTGAGAATGTCATAAACAATCTGGAATTATAGGTTAGTGTGTGTCTATTCACAGACAAACAAATGCCTAAATGAAAACAGGCATACATACTTCGTGTTTGGCATAACTCTGCACTTTCTGTTGGTACTCTAGTATACTTAAAAGATGACTGATCTTGGGAAACTTCTCTAAAATATATTGTAAACAAGGTTTAGTATCTACTGGATACATGTTAGTGTTCTTCAGTATGTTACCGTCATATGCCGGTCATCACCTCTTTTCTGATGATTCTGTCACAAATCTGTGTTGCACTTTGTTCTCCTTGGGTTAGAAGATAGTTTGTGGGTTATTGGTTATTCTTGTCCTCTTAACCCACTCTAAAACCCACTTAAATTGTTATTTCTGTTGTTGTCTGATGCTGTGGCTCTGGCAGGCTGTGTGAATGGACTTCTACAGCTAATTGCATAATATGCTGTTCCCCTGTCACTATTCACCTCTATATGTTGTCTCAGAGGTTTAATTTCTCATGTTTAGCAAGTGATATTGGGAATTAATAAAATTGAAATCCTTGACAAAACACAAGTCCAAGATGCTAAAATTTAATTGATGGTGAAATGATCAGTGGGAGTAACTAACTTGCTGAGTTGGTAAATGTTTTTGCTTTTCTAAACGTGGTTCTGGATGTTGCTATCTAAACCTGTGCATCTTACACATCTATAATTCTCTTGTTCCATTTAACATTTTTTTAAAATAAATAAAAGTTATCCCATTATTCAGGAAAAACAAAGTAAAAGTTATCACATTGTTTAGCCAACTGCAATACAAATGCTCTATTACCAAGTTCAGTATTTAAGTAAATCTATATTGAATTATATAAACAGTATATGGACCTCTATAAAAAAATAGTTTAATATTCCTTTAATATGATGTCTATAGAATTACATTTTGATTTTTCCTCCTTTCACAGATTGGTGCTGATGATGACATTGTTATGATGCTGAAAAAACATGTTGTTGTGGAATACCAGAGACAAAAGGTATCTCTGTCATTAAGCTTGCTGATCCTCTTTTTGTTTATTTTGTCTGGATGACTATCCTGAAGTTTGTCTGTGAATAATTCTTGTTCAGTATAATTGCTGGTATTTGTGGGCCAGAAATATGTTATCTATTCACCACATTTTCTTTAAATATCTTCTACTTAATTCCAAGGCAATTAGTACAGGTCTGTGAAAATTTATCTGGGAAAAGGAAAATGGAAAAATGACTCTAGCTCAAATAACTCTAGTTCAAATGACACTTCCTCCTGGAATGGAGGGAGAAGTCATGGATTCAAGACTCACTAGGTGTATTTGTAAACTTACCAAGAGAAAAACATTACAAAAAATAATGAAGGAAAAATGATAAAGCCCCAAGAGGTGAGTAGCATACAAGGAAAAAAAAAGAGATGAAAAATGATAAAGCTCCAGGAAAAATGATCCCATATCATCACAAACATTTGTATGCTTCGGGTGTTCTTACCTATGTTTAGGCCTATGATGTTTGTAATTTGAGTGTTCAAATGTCCCTGCCTAACTGGGACATTTGATTTGACCTTCCAAGTCTTGTCGATGGAAAATGTTGTGAAGGTTGCATAGTGACAAGCTTCTGAGGCAAGAAGGAGAGAAACGACCTAGAGAAAGAGAATTTTTTTTTTTTTTTTTGGATAAGTTACCTAGAGAAAGAAATTAAGGGGGAAAAAACTGTCTTATGAAGGTTGCACAATGGTTGCGGCCACTCACTTATCAAAACAAGAAAAAAAAAGCTATTCTTTATTTATTTTTTGCTGGTCTAAGGTTCTTTAGATGTATTCAAGCATTGTTTTGTTAGTGCTTAGGTTGTAACATATGGTCATTCTATTGGCAAAGCCATTTAAGGTTTCCTTCCTACATTATGTTTGATTTGGCATATTACGGTTGTCATGTTGTCATACTCTGCATAAGCTTTTTCTATTGTCTTCTTATGTCACATAGCCATGTTGTCATACTCTAGGTAAGCTTTTCTATTGTCACCTTGTGTCTCATAGCATGTTCTGCATAAACTTAAATTTCACTTTTTCTAAAGGACCTCACCATTTCTATGGTGAAATGTTTTGTCTAAAGGATGTCCATGCATGACCTTACGGTCCTTGGGAACAAGAAACACAACATGCTTTTAATTTTTTTTTTAATAGGTAATTAGAGTAATATTAATCATGATGAAAAAAAAATTGAAGAAAGAAAATACATGGTGTTCATGATGGTGAATACAAGCAAAAGCAACAAACAAAATCAAAGAAAAATAACTCAAGGGACAATTCTAAGAGAAGAAAGAAACTCAATGAATTGATTTTCTGGAATGGGAAAAGAGAATTATTTTATCAGTTATGAAATGGGGACATAGTTGACCTTTAAATTTAGGAATCCCCTTTCACCCAACTACTGAGTCCATGGCAAGATTACGGGTGTTAGAAGTATGTGGTTAAATAATTAAATTTTCTGCTTCCCAATAGTTTAAACTTTTGGGACAATCAATAATGTATTTATGCAGGAGGTCCTAAGTTTGATCCTTGTCTCTTTCACTCTACCTCTCATTTAAAATCTCACATGTTGGGCCTCACCTATCAATAGGGAGTTTGAGCCCACACTTGAGGGGGAGTGTTATAAGTATGTGGTTAAATGATTAAATTTACCATTTTTCAATAGTTTAAACTTTTGGGACAATTGGTAATTTAATAAGGGGTACCATAAAAAATTGGTTACATCCTTCAATATTCTCCTTTCAAGAAAAGAAATCTTGCTTTTGTTTTATTTTTGATTTTGCAGTGCCATATAATTGAACTCTTCCCATTTCTTTTAGTTTAGTTTTTCATCAAGTTTCTTGCATATTTATCAGAATTTTCTCGTGTTTGGGGGTGTACGAACTATACTACTGTATCTGATTTTTTAGTTTCTATTTCCTTTAGCTCTTGATCTTTTTGTATTTGTTTACTTGTTCAAAGTGTTCACCATTGTGAACATGATGTTCAATTTTTTCTCTCAATAAAAGTCTTATTACCTATCAAAAAAAAAATCAGAATTTTTTGGATTGGTGGTTTTACATTTGGAATTGTGATTTGCCAGTTTCCAGTTTGGTATTTACATCATTCTAAATATGCAAGTGAACCAGTAAAAAAAGGGCCAAATCATTTTGAATTTTAAGGAAAACTGATAATAAACAGGATAGTTAAACCAAATTGAACTAACCTGTTCAAATGTCTTCAATGGTTAATTGTGGCTCTCCACCTTAATTATAAGGTCATTTGCAATGTGTACCATAAATTACAAAATTTTGTGTCAGTACCCTAATTTTAGATTAACTTGCAATTTTTACCCGTTATCCAAATTAGTGTCTAAATTAACAGATTATTGGGTAGTCTAATCTTAAATTAGACTGTTTAGTGCAGAATTTTTGTAATTAAGGTGCACATTGCAAATTCCTCTATGTAGAGTGGAAACATGCCGGTTAATTTAATTTAGACGTTGATTTAAATGGTGGGCAGAAATTGTATATTTAACTTGAATTAGGGTGTTAATCGTAAAATTTTGTATTCTAGAGTGAGTGTTGCAAATATCCCCATAATTTTAGGGTAGATAGCTGTAACTAACCAATATCTAAAATTGTAAATTGCTTCCAAGGATTCTTGAAGCTGTGACCTTGAGTGTGAATATCTAGCTTCAACACCATTGGGACTGATCCAGAAAAAAAAAAGCATCAACACCATTGAGCTGTCAGGACTTCTTTCTTAAGTTTTACTATTTTTCTCGTTTCTACTATCTGTTAATGAGCTTTAGCTCAACTGGTATTTCCTCCCTTAATGATGAAATGGAGGAGGTCGTGGGATTCAAGACCCATGGGTGGATTTATGACTTACCTATAAGTATTTAACTAATAAAAATCTAGCTGTTCCAACTGGTTATACTGAAACCCAATCCTTGTCCAAGTCAGTATTAGGTATGGTTCTAATAAACATGTGTTTTTATTTTTATTATCATCATTATTACTTTTATTTTTTTTATTAATTTTTTTTTCTTTTGCAATATTAATTCAACCCTAAAACAAACTAAAATGAAATGATATTCTTTTTATCTGACATTTACATATCCCCAAGTTTTTCTTGGATTTCTTTTGAGTAGCATTTCTGTTTTTTGGCATGATTTCATCTTCTGCTTCTTGATGCAAGGGAAAGAAAAAAGAGAGACGCATGTGACTGCAGTGGATTTAAAAGATTATTTTTAACAGATCTATCTTTATCTTTTCGTTTTAAGCTTTTATATTTAGATGAGCCGCAATATAAACTCAGAACCTAATAGCTGAAGGTAGAAAAGACAAAGATGAGTGATTTGTTGGTAATGGAGCCAAACTTGTGGGCTGATTTCAACCAAAAAAAAAAAAATGGTTTGATTGATACCGTTCTTTGCTATCTGGGCCTTCATAGTTGACTGGATTGATAGCAGGGGCCTTTGCATCATATGTTGGCAGCTTGGTTTACGATATGTGGGTCTAATAGATTCTACCCAAGCCTCTTGCAAGGTTCTTTGCAATCCATTCCGTGACTTTAATCATATACATATACTCATTGTACACTATGTGGACTGTATCTTTTCAAGTTTGCTTTTTTATGCATGGTTCTCTTCATTGTTGTTTTGGCATTATTGTGTTTGATGCACTCCTATTCATGTGCTCAGTTTTATTTCATCTACTCCTAATGTTCAGACTTTTGGATATGGTGTTTTGAGGTTAATTTTCTAGGTCAGTCAAGCTTCGGATGTCAATTATAAAATTGAATTGAAATACTGAGCTTACATTTAATGGGTTAAGCTTTCTGATGAATTTTTTTAACCCTTATTTAATATTAAAAAAATTGGTTTTAGGGGCATGAGCTTATATTGAATGTCTTGTATCATCTGCACACTCTCATGATTTTGGATCCTGTGGAAAACTCTTCAGTTGCCGCTGTTGTGTACGAAAAGCTCCTCTTGGCAGTGGTAGATGCATTTTTTAGCTGGTTCACCAACTTATTCTCAATGTATTCTTGTTCTTTTCCATTTGTGTGTGAACTGAGATGCATTTACCCTATTTCAATGTAGGCCAAATCTCTGCTGGACTCTTTTCCAGCTTCTGACAAGTCCTTTAGTAAACTTTTTGGTGAAGTCCCACTTTTGCCTGACTCAGCCTTGAAACTATTAGATGAACTCTGTTACGCTGATGTTACTGATCTCCGTGGAAAAGATGTACGTGATGTTGAGCGTGTTACTCAGGGCCTTGGGGCTGTCTGGATTTTGATTTTGGGGCGCCCACTTAATCGGCAATCCTGCTTAGATATAGCTTTGAAGGTAACTTGACATAAGAGTCTCATAGCATTAAAATTATTGTAACCAAATGCTTTATTTATCATTTATAATGTTTGTCTGCAGTCCTCTCCGACATGTAGGGAATTATTTGGATGCTGAGACATGCAGGAAAAGATTTTCTTTTTTTTGATAAGTAAGAAGAGAATATTATTAATAAAAGAAAAGCAAGAGAAACACAAAGAGTTCACGGTAGTGAACAAAGGAAAAAAAGTAACAAAAAGACAAAGGCAGCCCCTAATCTATTTTAATAGAAGAAAGAAAATCCAAAAGGGTAGAACAATCCGAGAAACCCCAACATTGAGACCAATCAAAGAGGGTCCGTTGGCACAACTCTAATAACTGAACCATAGTTTTCCCTTCATCCTCAAAAGACTGCTGATTCCGTTCAGTCCAAGTAGTCCACAGTTTTATTATAACATTATGTTTTGGTGTATGGTGTATGGGATTATCAATCACTTGAAAACCTGCTTTTGGGATCATGTATCAATCTTGAATGAGTTTTCCTTGGTTTTTGTTCAAATGATACTGACCTATCACCATATAACTTCATAGAACATGCAACAATACTTAAGTTGCCAGGTAGCCTGCTGGCGAGGTCTTCATAGGATTAAGTCAATTTGATTGAATCACACACTCAATTTGCACTCTGCCTCGTTTTTAGCTGGCCTTGCCCACATCAAATCTTATAGCGAAGTATAACTGAATCAAATTTAATTTTGGCACAGAATTAGTTTGGTCCTAGTTCTTATGTATATTTTTTTTTTGAATGGCCCTAATTCTTAATTATTGGATCCATATATATAAAGTAATGCTTAGAATATTTCATCTTTAATTATAAATAAAATAGTTATAAATAATTATACAGAGGCACACATTACCTTCTGGGCTTGTGTTTCTCTTCATTCTCCATGCCATGAACATGTATAAAGGAAATTGAGTTTAGCATTGTTTGGGAGAGTGCTATGACTTGGTATTTTTTTCGCTACATTGAATTATTGGGTAATTTTGTTTCTCATTTGATATATATATATATATATATATTTTTTTTTTTTTGATTAGTAACGTAAGAAATTTTATTAGAAAAAACTAAGTATACTGGAAGTGTACTAGAGTGGCACAAATCAAGAGCCTAGATTACAACAATCAATAAGATCGGAGAGAGAAAAACAAGTATAAAAAGGCAAAACTACACTCCAATCAAGGAGAGTACAGAAAAATAAAGATTTAATGTCAAGAATAAACCGTTCACAATTCTCAAAGCATCTAGCATTCTGCTCCCGCCATAAGCACCAAAACAAACAATGCGGCACAAACCTCCATAAATCTATATTTTGATGCCTACCAAACTTGCCTTGCCAAGAAGCCAGCAACTCGCTAACTTTATATGGCATAACCCAATGAATACCAAACAAAAAAAAACCATGGACCACAACACATAAGCTATAGGACAATTAAAAAAAGCTTATTTCGCATTTGATAATTACCACTTGTCCCAAAATGTTAAGCTATTAGGAAATGATAAATTTAATCATTTAACCATTATTACCACTTTCTTTAATGTGTGGGCACTGACTCCCCAGTGCGGCCCAACATGTGGGAATTTTAACTTTTTAAAATGGTAGATCGAGTGGAGACAAAGTTCAAATTTAGTACCACCTGCTTTGATACTTCAAAATGAAGGGGAAGATGATGTGTGGTTTTTGTTGTGTTAAATATTTATTCATATTCTATAGACTTGTAGAACAACATGATGTGCATGTTATGACTTGTTTTATAACAACTGTGTTTTACACTCTTATCCTCCAAAACAAAGTTTTAAGATTGTTACTCTTGAGGATCTCGTTGTCTCTGTCTTAATACCTAAATATATCTACAGTTTGATATCTGTTGTATTTCTATTCATGTATTTATTGTCTCATTGCAGTGTGCTGTCCATTCACAAGATGAGATTCGAGCCAGAGCAATCCGGCTGGTATTTTAACTTGACTTAAATTGTTGATTCTAACAGTTTTGTCTTCATATGGGATGCAAAAGTTATATTGTACATTTTCTTTATGCTAATAATGCATCAATTTTTCATTTGTTTGTGATGGGCAGGTGGCAAACAAACTCTATCAGCTTAGCTACATATCAGACAGTATAGAGCAATTTGCAAGAAATATGTTGCTGGCTGCTGTAGATCAGCATGTTTCAGATATAGAACTTTCACAGTCTGGGTTCTCCAAGCAAAGAGTCGAAGGGGAGGTATATATCATATATTCTTTAAACACTTTTCTCCTTATTATATTATTTTTTCTGCGTTAGTTGATTCCTCCTGGTATGTTGTGTTGAAACTCTGAAAGCTCTATTTTTTTGGATAAAATACAAAAACTATCCTTGAGGTTTGGCCTAATGCCAGTTACTACCATAATTTTCCAAAAATGTCCAATTTGCTCCCTAAGCACAAAAGTCATTTAACACCGATTGAAAATTCCCCTGCTCCTCCTGCTTCCTTCTCCATCTTTGGTTGCTATTCATCTACTATTGGCTACCCAGACACTCCTTCGTGCATATAATTCCCATAATGCAGTCACTGTGAGACTTGTGCAGTGGAGACAAGTTGTTGGAAGTAAAGGACTAAGGAGCAGGGAACTTTTAAACAGTGTTAGGTGTTGTTTGTGTGTAGGAAGCAAATTGCGTATTTTTAAAAAGTTCAACTAATGCATGGTATTAGTCCAAACCTCAGGGGCGGTTTTTGTATTTTACCCTTTTTTTTCCTCAAAAAACTCTGAAGGGTTGATTGATGTGATAAATTTTGATCATCAATCCTGCAAGGCACTTGGACCCTAATTATTGGGGTTGATATAATTTAACAGTAGCTGTTTAGGTCGCAAGAAATTTTTTTGATCTTTATCCAGAACTTTTTCCATAAAAAATGAACTTTTGGGGCAGCTGGGAAAAAGGGACCTTCTTTCTTTTGGTTTTAGTTTCTGATTTTTTCCTCCTGTGTATTTCTTTTCAGGTTGAAAGCCAGGAAACATCCACTAGTGGTTCTCAGGTTTCAGAGCCTGGAACTTCTGAGAATGACTCTGTAAGGAGTGCACAACCATTAGTGAGGAACACTTCTATGTCATTGCATGAAGCTCAACGACTCATTTCATTGTTTTTTGCTTTATGTACAAAGGTTTGCCTATGTTTGCTTCATGAACTGGTGACTAGAAGATAGTTGCTTCAATACACTTGATTTCTTGGTTATATTGACGAGGGTTTTCTTTCCTTGCAGAAACCCAATCTTCTTCAACTTGTGTTTAATAATTACTGTCAAGCCCCAAAATCTGTAAAGCAGGTGTTTATTTATTATTTTTTAATTTTAATTTAATTTGATTTAAATTTTATTAAAAATATTTGGGCTAAATTGCATTGTCTTTTTGTCTTGTGGTAGTTGGAACTTGTAACAGCTTTGGTTAAGCTAGCTGTTTGTAACTATAGTAGGTTTTCTTGAAAATTTATGCAGAAAGAGGCTCTTTAGTCCCAGAAATATGTGGGAATGAATCAGAAGAGGAAAAAAGTAGAAAGCGAACTCTATGGAAAATATCTAGGTTCAATTTGAATTGGTTCAAATTATAGAGCCACTAACAGTAACCCTTTGTAGACAACTTCGGGGGTGTTCGCGGTGCGGTGCGGTGCGGTGCGGTTTTGGGCCATTTTTAGCACCGCACTTTGCGGTACGGTTTAACTAAAACCATAATTGCACCGCACCTTATTTTTGCGGTCACATGTGCGGTACGGTGCGGTGTGGTGCGGTTTAGAGTTTAGCCAAAACCATAACCACACCTCACCTCATTTTTGCGGTCACATATGCGGTGCTATGTATAAGATACGGTTTGAAGTCGGTATATTTTTCAAATTTTGGGCTTTTCCTACCCAACCAAAAACTAATTTTTCCCTTTTTTTTTGGGCAAATTTTAAATTATTGAGCTAGTTTTTCTTTATTTTGGGTTGGCTTTTCTAGTCAACACTTGTTAGGGTTATCAAACTTTTTTTTTTTTTTGAAAATTAGGGTTATTAAACTATTAATAATATATTTAATATTAAAAATAAATAAATATATTAATATATAGAGAAGGTGCGGTGCGGTTTGTGTGGTTTTCTTATTATAAAACTGCAAATTGCACTGCACCATGCGGTGCGGTACATTGTTACTTGCGGTGTAGTGCGGTGTGGTTATGCTATTTTGTGGGCGGTTTTTGCGGTTTGTGCGGTTTATGCGGTTTGATGAATAATGAATACCCCTTCCAGTTTTGGGCTAACATTTTCTTCTAGGGTTGGTTTGATTGGGTCTTCCACTTTAAGTAACCAAACAAATGAATAGTCAATTATGGATTATATTTCTGCATGATTGAAATGTTCTTATCTTGGAATTTTTCTGTAAATGATTTTTGTGGTGAATCTCTAGGCCTTCAATTTAGTTTAGGTCTACATTCCATAGTCCCATCCCCTTGTTTGCACCGAATCTCATCTAAACTCCACAGTTATGTGTGTTTGAGCGAGAGTAGTACTAGGATGCGTGACAATCCAGGAAGTCCTTGCACCTGTTTCTTTTGGGATTTCCATGCTTGGGAGCTAGAAGGGGTGAATGAGTTGATGGATTTACTTTGTCCAGAAAGGCTGTAGAAAAGAATGAAGATTGTTTACTTTGGACTCTAGATGGGAAAGGGAAGTTTAGTGTTTGATCCTATTACGCATACTTGCCCACCTAACTCCTGCCCTTGGAAAGGTGTTTGGGGTGGTTAAGTTTCATAAGGTAGCTTTTTTCGTATGGACAACAGTTTTGAATTCCATACTGAGTATAGATAATCTTGTTAAACAGAAGCTAGTGGTTGTTAATAGGTGTGTGATGTATAATGGCAGTAGTAAAACAATTGAGCACTTGTTGCTGCATCACACTATTGCTAGAAAGCTGTGGTCTTTTTCATTTGCGGCTTGTGGGGTACTTTGGGTATTGCCAGGCCAAGTCTTGATTTTGGTAACCTTCTAGAGAGGGGTGTTTGGAAGTCATCATAATAGGGTTGTGTAGCAAGCTACACCACATTGCATTATGCGGGTTAATTTGAGAGAGAGGAATTGCCAGACTTTGGAGAACGAAGCGCAATCTATGCAAGATATGAAGAATAGCTTTTTGAGAATTTTTTTTTTTACTATATATATTTTTATTTTTAATAATATGTTGTTATTGAGGGGTGTCTTGTAGTTCTATTGTCCATTTTTTGGACCTCATGAGTGTTCATTTGTAATCTTTAAGGGTGCTTGAGTTTAAGCGTTCCTTCTTTCTAATAAATTATTCTCTTACATATAAAAAATTAAAAAAAAAAAACAAAAAACAAAAGAAAGAAAGAAATTAGCAGTTACCTGTTGTTAATTCCAAACTTGTTAAACTGAATAGTGCCACTACTGTTTTTCCTGTCTATTGTGGTAACATAATTTTGTTCATTGGAGATGGGATTAAGGAATACCAATTTTATGGAAATAACTATACTCGATCATTTATTTATATGTGGTCAAAAGTTTGAGAGATCTTGCTAGATTGGCTGCATGCTTGCTAATGTAACATAAACCTTCTGTCATTTCCATTAAACTAGGCCTTGTTTGACAAATTTTACATAATAAATGTGACACACACACACACACGTATGTATGTATGTATATTAACTATATGTACACATTAATTATGACTCTATAACCTATTTGGGTGGTGCAGGCTTTCCATCGCCATATCCCTATTCTTATAAGGTCCCTAGGGTCATCTTGTTCTGAATTGCTCCATATAATATCAGATCCACCTCAAGGGAGTGAAAATCTGTTGACACTGGTAGGTTCCCTTTATAGTTTTTGTAAGCTGTTTTAACCTTGAACCATTCTTTTATTCTCAGATATTCTGCACATGAATGATGCTGATAGTGGTTTTGTTTTTCTGGCAAGGTGTTGGAAATATTGACTCAAGAGACGACGCCTTCTTCTGATCTGATAGCCACTGTTAAACATTTATATGAAACTAAATTAAAGGTTTTTCTTATGATTAAAAGTTTCTTCTGTTACCAATGTAAAAATTTTGCATCTTGGTCCTCACAGAGACTATTGTTCTTTGCAGGATGTCACAATTCTTATTCCAATGTTGTCTTCACTTTCCAAAAATGAGGTTTGTTTCACCATTTTTTTATTATTATATTTACTTATTATATGATTGTATGTGTCGATTTCGCTCTAAAATGTAAAATTAATTATTAACTTGAAGTGTTGGTTAAATTTTATTTTCATTTTTTAAAGTCAAGTTATCCAATTGTGTTGGTTAATTTTGTTGACTTGGGGTGGGGGATGGGGAATTATAATTTATAAGATATAATTTCCAATCATGGAATGCATGCACAAATCTAAATTTCAAGCTCGATACACTCCTTCCCTGAAGAAACTAAATGAGACTCTACCCATGTTTCTTTATCATTGGTAATCGAGAACAAATCAGGAAATAAATCCTAAAGGCTTCCCCACATCACACTATATGCCAAAGCTGATTCTTTGGCATCCCTCACCACAAACTTAATGACACTGGAGTAATGATCTTGTCCATTCCATTGCTATTGGTGCTCCATAGACTACATGGGGTCTTCTTACCAAGTGCAGTGTCCATTGGTCATTAAACTCTCCATGTTGAGGTTAACTCTATTCTTTTGATCATATTATTTCGCACTACATTTTTTGACATACATTATTTCTCACTACATGAGCCTTCTAAGATGAACCCAAAGGTGTCCCCTAATGCACTTGGATCTGGATCTTACTGAAGACAAGACTCATTATGAAATTTTATAAGGGAAAAGAAAATCTTCAAGATGATTTTTATTCACAGGAATGTCATTTTAGTGAAAGAATAGCATTCTCATCGGTCCTTAAACACTGGCTAAGAAGTAATACTCACTCATCACAGTCCGCACAAGAGTATGCCTCAAATGGAAGCCTTAGTGGTGTTATAATTTGAGGTCTTGTATTTGAGTCCTGGGTTTCACTCGATACCGGTGGTTTACCGGCTACTGTAGGAATCTGGGGTTTATTGGGGCACCACTAAATGGGGTCTGGCTGTTCCTCGTAATAATAATAATAATAATAATAATAATAATTATTATTATTATTATTATTATTGTTGTTGTTGTTGTTGTTGTTGTTGTTGCAAAAAAGTAGCTGCATTGTTGAACTTTGATGTATTATTTACTTGACTTGGATGTTTTCATGTGTGGATGTTAATCATTTTATGCTAGCAGGTTTTACCTATTTTCCCTCGGCTTGTTGAACTTCCATTAGAAAAGTTCCAGACGGCACTTGCTCACATACTGCAGGTAAAAATGTGAATGCTCAATTTTTGATAATTCATAATGGAAACATAAAGAGAGAACTCTTATTTTCTCCCTTTTCATTGGATTCCTTGACATGTAGTTTTGTTCTTAAGATTGGGACCTTAACATATTTGAAATCTGTACTCTTCTGTTGATTTCTCTGTTAGAAGGTAAACGGTAAATTGATTCTAGTTGTGACTGAGCTTAAGTAAAGGCTCCATAACCTTTTAGATTATTCTTGAAAACTTCTGAACGTATGTCTGGATGTTATGAATAATTTGCTTGTGTTAGGTGTTGGGTGAGGTAGTGGGTTCAAGACCCACTAGGTGCGCATGCATTTTACCAATTTACAAAAAGAAAGAGCAGGTTGCTTGTGTTGATCATTTATGCATCTAATGCAATTAATTGCTTGTCTCATGCACTTGTTCAATCAGAATTTCAGTCCAGAATTGAAATTATTAGATTATGCTTCATTTGTTTATTTCTCATTACTTCACATTTAATTCATTTAGCAGTATGATAGCATTTGCTTCACATGCGCGGGCACGCACACACACATATATATAGTGTTATTTTATTTTCCCCCTCCCCTACCCCAAGTCAACAAAAGTTGCTGAGAGTTAATATTTGTTCATGGCAGGGTTCAGCTCATATGGGTCCAGCTTTAACACCTGTGGAAGTGTTGGTTGCCATCCATCACATTGTTCCTGAGAAAGATGGCCTTGCACTTAAAAAGGCATGTCTTCTATATTTAAAAGTACTTGTTTTTATACGTGATGCAAGCCTTATGTTTTCCATATGTTAAGACTATTAAGATAACATTTGAACTGCATATTCATATTGTGCCCATCCTGCATGCTTCTGCCTTCTGTCCCAATTTTCACTTAATATAATCTTGTAGTCTTTTGATGTTGTAAAAGTGGTCCTGATTGTATATATAAGTGAAAAGGACGAGTTTAGAATGAAATTTGGGCGTATCGAGTAAGGCACCTAGTGTAATCCTGGGGTTTAAGTGGGTGCTAAGATTCCAGTCTCACCTACCTGTTACCTTAGGAGTGACAGATTAAACCTAGCTCAGGATAAGTTGGTGTTAGTTTAGGAGTTAAAGATAGGTTGAATAATACTTTCTTTGCAACATTTATTTAATAACAAAATTTGGATATCTTTTCCAATAAAATTATATTAAATATAATAATCTGTAATAAATGAGAATATTAATGTTATTGACTTAAAATTTACAATGTTAAATGCAGTGCTTCGCCATTCCTCATTCCTCATCACTTGAAGGCGACTTTATAGTTCCTTTTTTTGCCATTTAGTTCATTTTAAAGTTATATACCCCCTAAACTTTCTCTAGCAATCATATGTTTTCTCACTTCCTATTCCAGTGTGATATTTTCTTTCGGTCCTTTGGTGCCACCAATTTCGATCAAATTAGTCTCCGACTAATGCTTTGTTGCAATTGCTGGTAGACATCTTTGCTCATCGGTTGTCAATTGCTGTCACATCTTCTGAAGAAGGTGTTTGTTATTATTTAACCTTTTTTAACTGTGGCCACTCATTAATCTTGATATCCCCAAGAAGTTTCATTCATTTTGGTTTTAAGTGCCCAAAATTCCAATTTAATTAGAAAGCCCATGGCGCAAGCCACACAACATAGCTTTTGGCTTGAAACTTGGACCATGCAAACCCAGTGGTTGGGTTCCTAATGGGTCGGATGCTTTTTGGCCCTGCTCAAAATGTAGCACAAATTCTTGATATGATTTAATTATGGAGTGGATGGCACAATGCTTCAATTTAGCTAGTAGGAGTTCCGATTTTTGTTAATTGTTAAATATCAGCTGCATTATGCATTTTGCATCTCATTTACAGGTATTAAAGTGGTTGTCCCATGTATCTACCGTGCACTGCATTAATTGTTATTTATATATGTTTTTTTAATACTTCCATTTCATGTTTTCAGATTACAGATGTTTGCTCAGCCTGTTTTGAGCAACGAACAGTTTTCACACAGCAGGTCTTGGCAAAGGCATTGAACCATATGGTACGTGTTTGTCATTTATGATCTGGTTGATGTACTCTATTTTCAGTTCTGTGTAAGTGGTAGTTGTATTTTTCAGGTTGATCAAACTCCTCTACCTCTTCTTTTCATGAGAACTGTGATTCAGGCAATTGATGCTTTTCCTACACTGGTAAGATTTTTCCCCTCTATATGTTACATTAGTATGTCTATTTACTATGCTGAGTTTATGTTAGAGAATGATTTCAGGACTGGCTTCTTGGTAAAATCTGTAATTTCAAGATTTAGAGTCATATATCTTGGGTTTGTTGAAAATATGGGCTTTGTGAAATTTTCTTTCTACTTCATTGCATGATGGTGATCAGGTTATTTTTTGGGGAAATTTTTTAGAAGATTTTTTGCTTCTTTCTGTTAATGAATTTTTACTTACCAAAAAAATTTTCTACTTATTTTTGGCCTTAAACCAAAGTAACAAGCATTTTGGGTGTATCTATCCATTTACATAGCTCAGTAGGTTTTTTAAATATGATTTTCTCTCCACGTGTTGGTAGTTTGTGTCGTATATTTTGCTCACAGTTAGTCGCAAGCCTGGAAAAAAGAGAGGGCTGTGGTAGGTTGATGGCTAACGTAAATTTTTATTAAATTTCATATGAATGGATCTGTTATAGATAAAAGTTGGGGCATCCCCTACATACATGGGACTAAGCTTTGTTATTGTGGTGGCATTTGTCACTATTAATGACATGAAGTATCCCACTGAATGTGAATGTATTGTTTGTCTATGTGTGGTAGATGCAAATTATAAATAACAATCTGGTTTCTCTATTTAGGTTGATTTTGTTATGGAGATTCTTTCCAAACTTGTGACTAGACAGGTACACTCCCTCAACATACAATTAGGTTTTTTGAAACATACAAATAAAAAATTTAATCAAGCTTGCTCTATGTTTTACAATTCTGATTATCAAGCATAATTATGGAACAACTGATTTTATACGTACCTATTGAGTGCAGGTGTGGAGAATGCCAAAACTGTGGGTTGGCTTTCTGAAATGTGTGTCTCAGACGCAGCCACATTCTTTTGATGTATTGTTACAGGTATCATGTAATATAAATTATCAGGAGTGCTTATTGCCTTGTGGTATTTTCACTAAGCGCCCCACCCAAATTTTGTTCCTTGCAGTTACCACCACCACAACTTGAAAGCGCTCTGAGCAAATATTCTAACCTTAGAGGTCCACTTACTGCTCATGCAAGCCAGCCAAGTATTAGAAGTTCAGTTCCTAGGTACAGTTTTCTTAGATCTGATTAACAGCACAACCTGTGTCAAGGAAACCTGCTAGTTGCTGCCTTTTGTTTAGCTAGAATTTTTGGGGACATTTCCTATACTACTATAAATTTTTTTTTAATCTCCCCCCCCCCCCCCCCTTTCCCAAAACAAAACAAAAAAAGGGCTGTGTATTAACAATATGTTATTTCAGTGAATTTAAGTTATTATCTATCATATTTCTTTACCATTTAATTTATTCAAGGGGTCATAAGGTATTGGCTTTCCCTTTACTGTGAAGGAGAGTCTATCTGCATCATACTCAATCAAATTGTAGCTCAGTTGACCTTTTTAAAGCTTAGCATAGAGTGATATTCTGGTCATTAAAGTGGGTTTAATTCATGAAGAAGATCAATCAAGTTAACTGCAGAAATTTAAAATTTATAATTGCAGCCTTAATACTCAATCAAATTGTAGCTCAGTTGACCTTTTTAAAGCTTAGCATAGGGTGATATTCTGGTCATTAAAGTGGGTTTAATTCATGAAGAAGATCAATCAAGTTAACTGCTGAAATTTAAAATTTATAATTGCAGCCTTAGGTTGAAATTTGGTTAGAAGTGTAATAGTTAATATGTTTGTGGAAGCATGAATAAAATGGTACAAACTGAAGACATTTATTACCCACACATGCTTGCAGTTTGATTTCTTTGAATTAGCACCGATGTTTTGTCACAAAGTGGTCAGTATTATTTTTGTTTCAGTTTGTGCTTGATCTTTCCAGTAGACAGATCAGGTAATGTTCTCCTGATGATGATAGAATTGCAGCCTTGGGTTGAAATACGGCACTAGAAGTGTAATAATACTTAATATGTTTGTGAAAGTGATAATTGGTACAAAGTGAAGTCCTTTCTTTCTTTTTTCCTTTTTTTTTTGGGGTAAGTGTCTTCTTTCTTGAAATGATTTTATGGCACCATGTTGGCTTTAGGCACCATCCCATCTTCCTCCTTGATTTTTCTGATTGTTTAAATTTCAGATTGTAACCTTTTTTTAGGGACTCTTTTAGCCATCCTTTGTTCTTGGATGTCTCTCTTACTAATGAGTATTTACTTGTCAAAGGAAAATTAATAAGATAGATTACTGGCTCTGGGGATGAAAATGATAATAGCGAGCTGATGCAGATATGCAAAACTCTAAAACAACACATGTTTTAGCGGTGTCTTGGGATCTTAATCACTAAAGGATAAAACATCCTTTGACTTATTGCATAGTTGTGTACTCATTCAATGCGCTCTTAAGTTATCAGCTTCCAGGTCCTGATTCTGTATATAATCAAGCATTTCTTTTGCTACTGAAGTTGTAGAATATGGACATTTAACAGGGAAAAGGTTATGGGAACCTTGGTTTCTTGTAATGAGAATACTTTTTTGAAATCTAATATGGTTCTCTCTTGTTAACTGTCAAATAACTTTGTCAATAAATCAGGTATTCTCCGTGGTTTTATCCTTCTGTTACTTCATTTTCATTTTGATGTTATTTTAGCTAACTTTTCAGGTTTGTATTTTGGCAGATCAATGTTAGCGGTTCTTGGTATTGCAAATGAAACCCATATGCAACAACCTTATCTCCCATCATCTTTGCACTCTGCTGACTCAAGTTCTTCAGTTCGAGGAGCAACATCAACGTGATTAGTAGAGAGCTTGGAGTTTAACAATTGACCAGCTGTTTATAGAGCAGTTGGGACGTAAGTCCCAATCCCGTGGTTCCAGTTGTCGGGAACAAATTTATTAATCATAGAGCAGCTGATGGGGCTTGGATATATGACTGTTGAACCGTGGAACCTTGATGGATATATATATATATATATATATATATCAGTCCTGTGATCTGGGATTTTGCAATTCTGTCAAGGAGCTGCCAATCCAAAAGAATCCTCCTTGCTAAAGCTGCTCTAAGGAATGTACTATAGTTGTAAATTTTTAATATATGTATTTTTATATTTTTATTTCCATTTTCTTGTGTAGTTTCATTATTTCCATTTTTTTTTTTTTTTAAAACTTTCTGCCTGGTTTGGGGTAGGTTAAGTAGTCATGTCACTTTGAATAGATATAGTTGAAGCCGTCACCGGCCCCCTTTTGTAACATAGGTTGTAATTTTTGACAATTATCTCTCAATTCTTTGTCTACAATCTTCCATTTTATTTTTTCTAATGCCAAATCTGGGGAAGGTTTTAAATCGATACGCATTATGTTGGATAGCTGCTCAGTTGAAGCCACCAATGGTCCCCTTTGCTTAGGTATGGAGCCCCTGATTAAAGGGGTGAGATTGTGTGTCTTTTCCCACTTAAAAATCAAGCTGTGTGCTCATGATAGTGGGCCCAGCTGAAATAATGTTAAAGGGCTGATTTTGTGAGTGATAGCAATAAAGTAGATCATGCATATATAGATCCGATACTCTCTGAATAAGTGATGAACTGTCGCCTGAGTATGAATCAAATACGGGTTGGACTCATGTCCGATAAGTTAGGCCGTGTTTGGCAATAAGTTTTTGACATTTAACAAAAATAGCTTTTAGCAATGGGTGAAAATTTTATTTTACCCTTAAAATTGAATCAATTTGCACCTACTTGGTAAATTATAATTTATGGTTTGTGTCCTATCATAATTTAGTCTGCAAACCTTTAATTGTTATATATTTGATATAGAAATTGTTAAGATTTTTTCTAAATTAACATTTTACATTTTATGGACGAAATACCCCTCAATTCTTTAATAGGATAAATTACAATTTACCTCCTTGTTATGGATGGATCCTTTCACAATTAGTTAAATAATTATAATTATATTTGACCTAATAAGGAGTACTTTTGTGTCTTTTTCCAGGAACTCTCATATTCTCATAAAGTTGCACACGGTCTACATGTGAAAAAAAACCCTTATTTTGGCTCAAACGATAATGACTTCAATTTATTTTATACCTTAGAAGTTAAATGTTATAATTTAAAGTTGATAAACTAAATTGTAATCGGATCAAACTATGAGAGGATGAGTTGTAATTTATCTTTTCTGTTGTATATCTTGAAATCATCAAACTATTTCTATTTTGTTGCTAAAATACACAGTTTACCGAATATCTGTCTCCAACAAATTGCCCAACATTTAGTCATTTAGAGACGGGTTAAAAAAATTTATGGGCAAAATGCAAAAAGATCCCAGGGGTAATCAAATTATCACCATATTTATTCTTTTTTCTACTTCTTCCAAGTGCAAGGTCAATTGCAAAATGATCCCTATGCTATCAACTTTATATTATTGACCTAGAAGTTTAAGATTATCTAAGTTGACTCATCCATTTCAGTTCCGTTAACTATATAGTAATTGACAGAAAATGACCATGTGCTATGCATGTATTATTTTAAAAATGATTTCCTTTCTTCAAGTAAAGTGGATACGTGCATACTATATGACCATGTTTTATCAGTTATAATCAACATAAATTAAGATGGAAGAGTCAATTCAGATAATTCTTAAATCTCAGAGGTCAATAATACAAAATTGATAACACATGGGTCAATTTGTAACTAATCCAACCCCAAGGACTCTTTGCATGTGATCAATCTGTGGGCAGGCTTTACTGGGTCTATCTTCTGGGGTTCTTTTTTTTTTTTTTTTTTTTGGGTGAAAAAAGGAAATTCATTAAAGAAAGTTGAACAAATATATATTCGCTTTTACCTTAAAGAAAGTTGAACAAATATATAGGAGTATTATTTAAATAATAAAAAAAGGGTTAACAAACTGTGAATTTGTTTACAAAATGCAGCTAATAAAGTAGCATTTAAATGTTTCTTGATGCTTCCCTAAGGGAAAATCTTAGGAGGAGGACCCTTGATTGTGTCCTTCAATTGCTAATGTGCGCGCGCGTCTTCTAGCTACCATTACGGCGTAAATTTATAAGGATAGTTGATAAGCTACATTCGTTGTACTTAATAATCTTGGTAATAAATCAACATCATGCTAAATGACCATTTTTTTTTTTGTGGGGGGGGGAGGGGAAGTTCTTTAGTTTTTCACTCTTGTACCTACCTGATTATGTCATAAACTTCTTTGTAGCTCTAAGAAGTTTCTTATGATTTTGAAGATTGAGAACTCTTGAAAGTGGATTCATGCAGCAAAGAGTGAGAATTTGCGTGATCGGTTGTGAAATTCTCATGTCTCTTATAGTGATGTGTGAGAGAGTTTGTTTGATTTTTTTTGTGAATTATGGGGCTTCAGAAAAGAAATATGTAGATTTGGCGAGAGGTTGCAGTTTTTTTTTTTTTTTTTTTTTTTGCTGAATGAAAAAATGGATAGAGGGGGGGCGACCAACATGGCAATTCTACCTGGACGTGACCATAATAGCACCCTACCCGCCAGGGTCCGGGCCCTGCTAGGGTGCAAGGGGACCGGTGAGCTATAACTTCCCCAGCCCCATGAGGGGCACTAGCGATCCTAGGCTGCCAAGGAAGGCAACCCCACGCAAGTCCATATTCAGACTCGAACATGGGACCTCACCCTTGGCGCAACTCTTTGTGCATCACCTAACACCACTAGACCACAGCACCTCGGTGGTGGCGGGAGGTTGCAGTTGTAACTTATCTTCTGGGTTTCATGTATGATTCTCAGCACCTAATTGAAAGAAGACAGCTCCATGCCCTTATTTCAGCTGGCTCAGTTTTGTCCTCCTTTCTTTCTATTTTCTGGGGCTCAAAAGGATTGGATCACATTAAAAAAAATCAAGCGCAAAACATATTACTATCAATTACATTAGATATATATTTATATTATAGTTTAAAAATTTTCACATAAACGATTTATTTTATCAATCAGAAACACAAAACTGTTATTCATATGAATGAAATGCTAACGTGTCAAGATTTTATTGCTTATTTATTTTTTTGGACAAAACTAATTGGAGAGGGTCAAACCTTGAGGATTGATCACAATTAGAAAGAAGTGTTGCGTAAATGACTCTACCAAAAGGGGAGGTAGTGACTTGGAAGTCACAAGAGCATTATTGATGTTTCATGCCTTCGACATCAAACCAGGTCAAATACAGAAATACTCATTCTGCTCTTTTTTTTGGTATTATTCAGTTTGTTTGTTTTTTTTAAATGTTTTATATCAAAATAAATTGACAAATTATATAACTTCCATATAATTGACTTTTAGCAACTCTTATGTTTTAAGCACGATGTTGTCTAATTAGACCACGAATTACAAATGACTATAAAAGTTTTATTGCTATTTCGCTAGGCTATCATATATCATATGAAGATGTAGATAATTGAGCTTAAAATCACAGAGATTTCAGTTCCTATCCATCTTGGTGACAATAAAATAAACAAGGTTGCCCCCTTATGGTTGAATCTCATTGTCATTGTTATAAAGGTGGACTGTTTCCAAGGGTATATGGAGAAGAACATCATTGTCATACAGTGGACTGTTACCAATGATATATTATATACAAAACCTAAAATGTGTGTATATATATATATATAAACGAGAAAAATTCCACTTATACCTACCACACTCAAAAAAGAAAAAAAAAACAAAAGCAATAGAAGAAGAAAGAGAACCCGTTTGAAGATTTCCTATAATACAGAAAGAAGCACAAAGCACACTCGCAGCTATATTAGGAAGGCAGAATTGGATTGATGTCAAACAATACATCCATATATTGACCATTGATGCCGACTTATCATAATCTCATTTTATTAAACTTCTAACTAATAGAATTAGAAATTCAGCAATAAAAAATAAAAACTAACAGAATCAGAAACGAATACTGGTTTTTTTTTTTTTTTTTTAAATCTCAGAATAGTAGTGAATGTGAAATTATTTAGTTTATATAATCAATAGACTACACGTTCCTTTCATATATATAATATAAAAAGTGAATCTTTTAATGTGAGAAAGAGGTGTAACACCGAGTGTATGGTTTTATTTTTTTTTCCTTGTATTTTTTTGGTTTTGTTTTTGTTTTTGTTTATGTAATGGAGCTTGTACAGTCCCTCTGGTGAAGTTGAAGTTCCACATTCGGTTGGTGATGAAGACAAAGTTGGGACGAAGTTGTTATAGTTCTAGTAACTGATGTGCACCAAATGAGGCCGAGAAGTAGGGATGACAAAAATTTCATGCCCTATCTGATCTGTTCTAACCCACGCAAGTTTTCCCGTCTCAAATAGGTGGCGAGATGGGGATGAGCTTTGCTCAGCCCACCCTCTTGAATGTGTGTGTCTATATATATAATTTCATGCCCTATAAATTATATATATATATATATATATAATTTAATCTTTTTTATACATATTGTTTATAAATTTTTTTCTTTGCATATTCTATTACCATTCTCCAAAATAGTCGCATTCTCCTTATTTTCTTTCCTTTTCTTTTAGCACTAGTAATTAAATAAATATTCTGATATCACAATAACATCGTACCTCTTCCTCCCACTATTCTTGTTAGAGAATGGGGTATAATATTATTGTATTATTGGAATATTGTATAATTTTCTCTTTTAGCATACTTACAACTGTTCCTCCCATTTATCATTCATCTCTCTACCAGATTAATGTTGAAACCATCTTATTAGGGATGAACAAAATACATCTGAATCTATTCTACCCCCGACCTATACTAGTTTCGTCCCAACTACTTTGCAAATTTGTCCTACCCTGAAGAAGGTTCTGACGTGGTAGGAATTTTTACCCATGATCCAATCGCCCTCCTATTTGTCATCCCTATTAGAGAGGAGGTGTTAACTAGGATTATTAATGGGGGTAATTTAGTAAAATACATAAGTTTTCAACTGTTATTGACAATAGGACGTGGAAATAGCTTAATCCTTATATTTATAATTTATCTCATTACTCAAAGTTGGTTGAAAACATACTTCTTCCTAGTGTAGGATTCATTGAGTAAAATAAGTCTCCTTGTTATAGTAATAAAGAAAAAGATGGTTGAAGGTTTATTTGTAGTTGATAAAAGTAAAATTAGATAGATATATTGTGCACATTTTTTTAATACATTTTAAGTGTTTTTTTTTTTTTTTGAATTCTAGATATCTTAGTTAGAAAATACTATGAAATACTTTTTGACTAAAAGCATGGATATTTGTGCAATTTTTTTTTTTTAATTGACATGTTAATTGTTAGCAGTTACATGACCCGCATCATCAATTAGATAATCATCAAAATCTCTTAATGTTTCATTTGGAGGTTCATTCACTTCATTTTTATTGGCATCACCAAACTCAAATTCATTACTAATAGTAGCACGAACTTCTTTATCTTTCTCGCACTCACTTTCAACTCTCTACTTTCTAGTCTCTTCTATTTTATGTGATTTTCTCAAATAGGTTAGAGTTAGGTGAGACTTCGTTTTCTTTTTTCTTTTTTCTTTTTCAATTTGAGTTAGGGCGGTTAGACTGATTTGTTTAGTATTTTTTTTTTTTTTGTCAGTTTGGTGCCTTTGGGTTCCATTTGGAGGCTCGAAATAAGCAAAACAAATTGAATTTTTCTTCATAGAATAGGATCTTTGGTATCGTTGTGGGATTGCAATTCTATAAGATCCTAAGATCCGAACCGAGATCCCACACAGATTCCACTTCAGTACAAATCCCAAAAAGATTCAGGACGTTTTAGGGATGTAGGATCTTAGAATCTTAAGGCCCTAAGATCTGAATTGGGATCCTGATAACCAAAGTTGCTCCTTTCAAGATAATAGTGGGGATACATTTGGACATCTTCAAAGTAAAATTTATTTCTAGCATTCCAAATGAAATCATGATATCGGATTCGTAAGGGGCAACGCAAACTTAACCAATATGATAAATGGAATTAGGCTGGATAAATAAATTTTATATTTTCTAGTTTTATGGGATGAGAAAAAACGCTTATTAATTTAAAGGATAGATAAGCTCACTACCAAAGTAAACCCAAAGAAATACAGATAACACCACCCAAAAGTATACCAAACTATTTTGGCTCACCATTCTATGGGAAACAGATTAACACAACCCAAGAGATACAAAACCGATACTAGCCACGCAAAAGAATCCACCCAAGGGATAAGAGATAATTTAGAAGAAATCCATCTTCTGAAAAACACAAGGTTTTTTTATCTAAAAATACACTTTGAATTTTATTTGATTCAACCAAAGACTTAAATAGAGTTTGGAATAGCCCCCAAGCATAGGAAAACAAAAATAATAATAATAAATACATTCACTTAATCTGACTAAAGTCAGATATAACTCTTAGGAACTTAGAAACACAATAAATTACTTGTCTGCCTAGGAGAAATAAAGCATAAAATTTGATTCATCCTAGGAGACACTAAACAAAGACAATTTAACTTAATTAATAATAAAAAATGTTTTAAAATGATGGGCTGTTATTCTAATATTTAAGGAAAGCTTTTAGGCCTGGACTGACATCAAGTTGGGCTTGCTGGATCTTAGGACACCTCGTTCAAATCATTATAAATATCACTTTCTAAATAAAAGTGAAGAGTAATTATTTAGTACTTCAATACCAAATTTAAACACTATATAGTTGTCATTTACTAAATAAAAGTGAAGAGTAATTATTCATTACTTCAATAGCAATGTTCATTCGGCCTATACAATAAAAGAAATCAAGTGGTGCTTTTAAAAATAGACAAAAAAAAAAAAAAAAAAAAAAAAAAAAAAACAAAACAAAACAAAACAAAAGAAGAATAAGAAATCAAGTGGTATCTTGACTTGGATTAAATCTCTCATGCGCCAGGTGCATGAGATAGGGTCCCACCTGCCTGTGGGAGGTAGGTCTTATGCACCTGGCGCATGAGATACCAGCTCCTTGACTTGAAGATGTGGGGCCCAACTGCCTGTGAGAGACAAGTCTCATGCGTCTAACGCATGAGATAGGGGCTCACCTGCTTGTGAGAGGCAGGTCTCATACACCTGGTGCATGAAATACCAGCTCTTTGACTTGAGGATAAAGAATAATCTATCCTAATATAGGACGTCTTGGATTTAAACTCAATAGTATCTAAAAAAAATAGTGATATTTCATTTTTTCATAATATTATTATTATTATTAAAAAAAAAAAAACAACAACAACAACTCTGCTGTTAATTCGGGCATTGCAACGCAATTTTTATTTTTATTTTTTTTCTCTTTTGACAGTAGCATTGTAATGCAATTGATAATTAGAGGAGGCATCTATATAATCAGTCTCTGACATTCTAAAAGCTACTTATAAGATGCACATCCCTGCCACGGCAAGTCTTTTTTTTTTTTTAAAACCCAATCAAACTTCATTCATTTAAAAAAGAAGAGTCAGATAACAAAGCATCAAGAGCTGGTGGTGCCAATTCTGTGGCCCATTCCTTAGCACGTTATGCCACGGCAAGTCTAAAATCACATTCCAAATTCCAAATAAAATAAAGAGTTGTTAGCTGGGCAATATAATATATATATATATATATATATAAAATTAATGTTTTTAAATTAAAGTTGATACAAACAAAATCAGAATAGCGTATCTGGAATCTTTTTTAAGTTGATAATATGTTTAAAATTCATATTATTAATTAGATATAATAAGTCAACAGAATCTCACTTGTTCAACATCCTTTCTCTCTAAATACGAGTAACGGAGTTCATTCATTCATTCATGAATATAACTCCGCACCAAATTTGTGGAAGAAATGACCAGAAGAAACAAAGAAAGAAACCACAAACCTCTCTCCCACCCACTCCCACAGTCCCACTCCCACTCCCACTCCCACTCCCCCACTTATTAAAAACAATCAAAAAACACATTGACACAGTCAGTAATTACCTAATCATTAAACCCACCCACAAGCAAAACAAAACGAACCTCTCAATTCTCATGATAATGCAAATTCACAGTAATCACTTTTTTTTGGACAACGTTTACCACCACCTTGCTGTCAAACTCAAAATACGTGTCACAACTCCATTGGCACACATCACACACGTTACGTATAAAATTGTTTAAATAATCAAAAAATCCCGGTGTGCCCGATTAGCTGGACCGTATATTGCGCACCACCGACTCGAACCCTGGTCAGGTCCCCCCAACCCTACCCAACCCATCAACGCCGTCTCTCTCTGTCTCCGCGGTAAAACTCAAAACCAAGCGCCTTTCTCTCTCTCTCTCCTCTTAACATAGCCAAAGCCTAGATCTCAGCCGCCTTTCTCTTTCTCTCTCTCTCTGTCACTAATCTCTCAAATTCAAATCCAATTTTCCCTCAATTTATACCCAAAAATTTTCACTCTCCTATCCAAATTTCTCTACTAATTAATCGTCCAATTCAACTTCAATCTAATCTTTATTCATAACTTACCAAAAAGAAACCTATCTTTTGTACTGGATTTTTTTTTTCCTTCATAATTTCCTATGTGAAAGCGACTATTAATGGCGTCGATCCGCCGGACTTTATCGCCGTATCACGATCGGTCGTACCAGAACGGCGGGACTCCATTCTCGACCTCACCGAAGCACTCCGGCGGTTCCAAGTACTCGTCGCCGTTGCCGGCATTCGCGGCGTTCGCAGACAGAGTCCGCCGCTTAATCGGCGAGCTCTTTTACCTCCACCGACATCCGCCGCGTAAATCTCACAGCCACCACCATAGCTGGCCGAGGACTTTCCTCTACCGCTGCTTCTTCTTCTTCCTCTTAGGTTTCCTTCTAGGTCTATCTCCCTTCGGCCACGACCACCACGACGACGACGAAGCAGCCTCCATTAGTCGAAACCACGACTTCTCCTTCGAGATCAATCCGCCGCCTCAATCGAACCGCGTCGTCGATCTGAAGCTCGCCGAAGTAAGCTTCAACGCTAAACCGAATTTCAAAGAATCGGAGCGGTTCGATTTCGTGCCGAGAAAGCAACTGATAATTGTAACGCCAACGTACAACCGAGCTTCGCAAGCGTACTACTTGATCAGACTGAGCCAGGTGCTCCGTCTCGTGCCGCCGCCGCTGCTTTGGATTGTGGTGGAGATGAACACGGCGTCGTTTGAGACCGCGGAGATACTGAGAAAAACCGGTGTCATGTACAGACACTTGGTGTGCGTTAACAACAGCACAAATGTGAAGGACCGAGGCGTGCATCAGAGGAACACTGCTTTGGATCACATTCAACGCCACAGACTAGACGGTATCGTTTACTTTGCTGATGACGATAATATTTATTCACTCCACTTGTTCCACAGCTTGAGAAACATTAGGTAACTTTTTTTTTTTTTTTATTATAATTTTTTTTTTAAATGTCTATTTTTGGATACTCCGTTAATTTCGAATTTGATAACTGGATTAGATAATAGATATTTGTTGTGTGTATTTTTGGCAAAATGGTAGGAGTTTCTTTATTTACAAACTGAATTGAAAGCTGAGCAAGTATTTGTGGTATGTTTTGGTTGAGGATTTAAGTTAAAGTTGCCTATGTGGGAGATGTAGGAGAATAATGTGAATTGGTTGCTTTGAATAACAATAATTATGGGCCTTAACCCGTTAACAATATAAACATTAAATCTTTCTTTCTAAAAAAAAAAAAAACTTCTCATTTACTCAATATTAGGAGTCCAGAATGTGTGTTCCAGACTCACGCAAACACAGCGTTTAAGTGGTTTTTACACTCTTGCCTACATGAATTGTATTGAAGCTTGAAATCTGACTTATTCAAGTCCCACCCCCCAATGAAAGGGGAAAAAGAGAGAGAGAAATATAATATGTTTGGCGTAGGATTGCGAAGAGGTTGATCTAGTGGTTTTTGAGGTCTCATGAGGTCTATGAGGTCTTGACTTTAAAATTCCTAGCCAACATTTTAGGACCAACCCCAAGAGATTCTTCCCTGTAATTACGTGGATGGGAGAACTACACACAATTAAGGTAATAGTTGGGCTCTTGAAGAGCTATGGACACCTACGTTAGAGAAAATAAATTGTTTGGCTTAGAGTTTTAGTTTTCACATTATTGATTCTGACATAAATCTAGGAACCTCTCCTAAGAATAAGGGAGTAAGGTTGTCTACCAATCACCCCTCCTAAACCCCACAAAAGTGGGAACTGTTGCACTGGATATAACCTTTTATTTATTAAGACATAAATCTTTCAGTCTAAAAGTTGTGAATTGTGGAGTATCTGATGCTGCAATCCTGTAATGGTATAACATTTATGAGGTTCAATGTTTCTAATTTTATTGTTCGTTGTGTACATTGAATCATTTCTTTACTCCATGCATCTCCTTCTTTTTTTTCTTTATGGCTTATTTCTATTGAGGGGGCCAACTCTACTCTACTCTACTCTACTCTCCTCTACTTCTCCTCAATCTAAACAAGCCATTAATGCTGCCTTGGGTGAGCTTATTTCCATCAATCCTTTTTTTGTTTTGTTTTGTTTTGTTTTATTTGATGGGAATAAGCTCATCCAAACGAACAATAAACTGCAGTAACACTTTCAGCAGGAGAGAAGCAACTTTATTTAAGAATAGTGGCTTTTTGAGTAGACGAGGGATTCAAAGTCATTGATATAAGCTATTATTTTTGAATGAAAATGAGGATCACCATTCTCTGTGATTTGAGAAAATGTTGATAAATATTTATTCATTGTGACTACACTGTCATAGAATTTTAGAAATGTTGAAACTTTGTTGTTAGAATTGCATCGTACTCTACCAACCTTTTTCTTGCTAAATGTAATATTGGTCTACTTGCTATGTAGCCGGTTTGGAACTTGGCCTGTTGCTATGCTTGCACAAAGTAAAAACAAGGCCATATTGGAAGGTCCTGTGTGCAATGGGAGTCAAGTTATTGGATGGCATACAAATGAGAAAAGTAAGAAGCTTCGCAGGTTTCACGTTGATATGTCAGGATTTGCTTTTAATAGTACAATCTTGTGGGATCCAAAGAGATGGAAACGCCCCACTTCAGTTCCAATTCGACAGTTAGACTCGGTGAAGGAGGGTTTCCAGGTATTCATCGTGCTGTTGCTTCTTCTAGATATTATTTGCATTATCATGTTAAAGTAGCTACATGCTAAAAAATAATTATGGAATATATGGACTTTGTGGACTGACTTCATATTTTCACAGGAGACCACATTTATAGAGCAAGTGGTGGAAGATGAAAGTCAAATGGAAGGTTCACCGCCTGGTTGTTCAAGGATAATGAACTGGCATCTTCATTTGGGAGCTCGTCATTTTGATTACCCCAGAGGCTGGCTGCTTCAGAAAAACCTCGATGTTGTTCTCCCAATTAAATGAACCAAACTTCATTATTGCAATTTTGATGGGTTGAGAGAGGTGAGATTTAATTGTTCTGTACTTTTTACATTTGTAATATTTGACTTTGACCTGTCCCTGAAGTAATGGAAGAGAGAGAACAAGTGATTAATGTTGCCCCCCCTAACAATTTGAAATATAAGGGAAGAAAACATGATAAAAGAAAACAAAGTTCATTGGATATTCAGGCAATGACATTGACAAGAACAAATTCGTTTAATCTAACTCCTGCTTTCGTTCGTGACAGCGTTTCCCATATTTAACGCTGGTGGTACTTTTGAGCCTGAATGGATCATTACCGCAGTTTACCACCATCAGCATTAAGAAGCAATTATTTATGATCTCCTGGGAATGACAAAGAAGTAGAAGATATATGATTTTTGTTTGTAGAAATTTTCCTGCTATGATATTCTTTCACAGAAACGGAAACGAATCCGTTTTTGTTGTAGAGTTATGATGCTTGTTTTTTCTGGGTTTTAAAAGCAATTCACCCCCACCAGTCCAAATCGTGTCTGCTGTGGGGTAAGGCTTGTTGTGGAACCCTACTCTGTATGTGATGTAGGCCTTGTATAAAAAACAAGCAAGGACAACACGTCCATTATTGTAATTTACCTTCTAAGCTAATCTGTTCGAGGAATTGTTCTTGCAAAACAGATACTCTTTCCTTACATTGAAGGTAATTCACTTACCTTCTTTTGTTGACATTCATTTTATAAAAAGCCACACCTTGAATAGAAATTTGTTGCGCAAATGTGCTTGGAATACCCCTTGATGGGGCTAACATGTTTTATTGGTTGCTGGGCGTAGAACCAGTCACTATCTGCCTATCCATTCTTTACTATCTTATTGATGAAATATGTATAATGTATTAGACAATGCTGGTGCAAGCTTTTCCCTCCCTCTCCAATACTAGTTTCAAATTGGCTACCGTTAATTACAAACAAAATTCTCTTTTCCCCCTTTTGCTAGGACAGGCAAACCACAACATGTTAACCTGAACCAATCTCCAGTAATTGATGCTACAATAATGGTGGATACCCACGTCTTGATCTTCTGCATATAAGTCGCTTTTCTACTTTTGCATACAAAAGAGGTCATTTTGCTCCTATCTTCATGTTTGGTTCCTATTAAGTTAAGAGTGGTGCTAGGCATAACAAGTTTTAGCCTTACATACTAATGTGTCATCAATTACAACAAATAAATAAATAAATTTCAGATATTTATTTATGGTTTTTGTCAATTGAAGTCATCCGAATCTAATTTATTGTCGTGTCAGTTTGTAATAAAATTGATAGTAATTTTAGCATTTTATTTAAGTTCTGAATTAAGAATCTATCTTTGATCGACGATTAAAGTATACTAATAAAATTTTTTTTTTTACTTAGATATATTTTCATGTGGACTTGTCGCTTTGAAAACTATTCCGGACCACAACTGCACAAGCCCAACTGAATTGGCCCACTTATTTTTTAGTAAAAATGATCATATTGCACTGAGACTTAGATTTATTGTTCCAAATTCCAACTAAGCTTTTAGCTGTTACTCACCCACTGTCTCCCCACTCCCCAGATTGCGTCCTAAAATTTGATGGAAAGACTTCAACAGAAGATGAATGGAATACACCGTTTTTCTTCTTCTTTTTTCCTGCCACAGAAGGGACATATAGAATTTTGTAATCCAGTTAGACCCACTCATATTTGAAACGACCTTCAAGATTAAATGCGTTGGACTGAACTCAGCTTAGGCTGTTGCTAAGCTTTTGGGTAGCAAATAGCAATGGGGTTTTTTAGAGCATTCCCATTAGGAGTGTCAAATGCCAAATATTTGGCATTTGGCACACCATACACTAAAAAACCACTCACAATAGGTGTTCTAAATGTCAAAATATTTGACATGAGTCACCGGTACAATCTCAAAAATGAAAGCATATGGACATAAATAGTAAAAGTTTTATTATTATTTTTATTCTCTTTTCTCTCTCCTCTCTCCTCTCTCATCACTTTATTCTTTTTTCTCTCATTTCTCATCAATCTCTTCCTCAGACATTCCTATCAACCTCTCCTCTTTTCTTCTTTCACTCTTTTTTCTTCTCACTCTCGTTGCTTTTCTCTCTTCCTCTCAACCTTGTTGCGCCACCTCCTCGACTTGATGTCGATTTCTGTAGTTGTGGTTTTTTTTTTTTTGGCAATGATTTGATGGGTGGGTTCGGCAATGGGTGGGTTCAGATGGTGATGGGCGGATTGGTGGTGGTGGGTTGCGATGGGCAAATTTAATGGTGGGTGGGTCGGCCTGTGGGTGGGTTGCGATGGCGATGGGCGAATTCGGTGGTGGTGGGTTGGGCTGTG
Source organism: Quercus lobata (assembly GCF_001633185.2). Taxonomy (NCBI): domain Eukaryota; kingdom Viridiplantae; phylum Streptophyta; class Magnoliopsida; order Fagales; family Fagaceae; genus Quercus; species Quercus lobata. Next base: position 40,269,950 of record NC_044915.1, read on the forward strand.
GATGGGTTCTAATGGATGGGTCGACGATGGGTGGGTTGGTGGCGGCAGTGGGTGGGTGTGTGGGATGCGGCTGCTTGGGTTGTGTGTGTGTGTGTGTTTTTTATTTTTATTTTTATTTTAATAAAAGATAGACAACAGATTTTGTTCTGGTTGTGATGTTCTAATGTGGTGGGTTTGATTTTGGGTGTTTATGTGGTGGTTTTGGTGTGAGGCGGTGGCTGGGTGGGATGTGGGGCGTTGATGGGTGCTGGCAGCAAGGGTGGGTTGTAGGTTGTAGTGGGTTTTTTTTATTCTGTATTTTTATATATTGTTAGTTTTTTTTAATGTTATTTTAATATTTGTATATATTATTTTAATGTATAGAATTAAAGAATAAAATATGAGATGTACGGTGAATTATAAAATGGTGTGTTAAAATAATAAAGTAGTATTTTTGATGTGTCAAAATGACATTTTTATAGAACACCTGATGAGAATGCTCTTAGCCTAATTTCATGTAAGACACCACAAACATCGAGATTGATACTGGGAAGTGACAACTGACAACATAGTAACAAGCATTATTATCATGCATTGGATAGTGGAAATCACACAAAGAGTCTTTATGGCTCAAATCTCTTCAGAAGTTCTCTAGTGCACTGGGCACCCTTTACATAACTTGCCTAGAGTCAAAAGAAAACCATGCCACTGATACATTTGTTTCACCTAAAAATTTATGCTAATCAATTGTAATTTAAGGCCAATTTTTCACTGTAGGAAAATTTTGGGGTTCAAAGACTAAAGAAACTAAAGATCAAATATTTTTACTGTAGGATAATTGTGGGTGTCCATCGTGGATTCAATAGTTGGATTTGATGGATCACTAATCAATTTTATTTTTAGGAAAAAATAAAATAACCTAAAGCCCAGAAATAGCAAATCTGGCATTATGGAATAGACAGGGGTCCAATTTTTTCCGTTTTAAGCACCTAACATTGTAGGAACAGGCCAAAGCCCAACAATCATTGAAGAAGATAATTGCATTTCACCTTGAGCCCATGGGAGATGTGAAGTTAGATTTGAAGAAAATAAGTAAATCTAAATGATAAACATATAATAAAAAAGGGGAAAAAGAAAAAAGAAAAAGAAATCTCTCTCTCTCTCTCTCATGGAAGGTATTCTTCCTCTTCCATAAATGGATTGAATTTAACACATCTTTTCATTAGGACTACACTTTAATATCATGTTGTGCTTCTAATTATTTGGGGAAATTTCTTTCACCAAAATGCCTCTAAACAAGGTACAGCATTGATATTGTAGGGACACAATTTTTAACGACCCAAGAATGACGTTGGGCTCATAAGTAAAAGGCCCGAACAATATAATTCATAGAGAGTGGGATAGAAAGGCTGGTCCTTGGTCGTTGGACGGCAGTTAGTCATGATTTTCATGGAAGCTCATACGAAGGTAGGTTTGACTAGGATAGCTAGGCTTTACATCGGTGTAGCTCGGAGGGTTTGAGTCCTCGGACTTAGTCCGAGGAGCATCACCTTCTCTCCGTTCTTCTCTTTTGTAGGATCCTTTTTCCTCTCCCTCCCCTTCTCTCAACTTTCTTTCCCTTTTATACTAGTGTTTGCTTCTCCCTTTGTGTCCACGTGTAAGTTTTGCTTTTTGAGGTATAGACTCGTCCTATCCATCCGTACATCCGAGTGGTTGGGGGTGGTTGGGAAAGATTAAACAGCATGGTCTAAAGTATGGGCCTGTCAGGTGCGGGGCTCCATACTGCAATGCTGGCAGTTTTCTCTCTTGTCCTGCCCCTGTACTGAGTTTGTCATTTTCTTCAGACGTTTTGTGAGGTGTTAAGTGTGAGATCATCCTCGGCCACATCCTTGAGCCTTTGCGGGGCTTTCATCATACGTCCTCGGTAATAGGGCTCCTCGGCCTGGGCTTTGGGCCCCGAATGTAAAGTGGGCTGGGATCTCAAATTTTGGGCCCCACAGATATCATTTTTCCCAGAACCAAAAGAAATGAGATAGGAATAATTTATTTATAAAATTGTTGTAGGTTCGCCTACAATTTTTTTTTTTTTTTTTTTTTTTTTTTTTTTTTGTGTGTGTGGTAAGGTTCGCCTCCAAAATAAAAAGCCATCGGAAGATGAAATGTTTTTGTCATCTATCAAAATAATAATGAGTTTTTGGTGGATAAGTTAGCTCTAAATGGGAAAAAATACTAGTTGACACGCAATATATTCAGAAAATTTAAGGACGAGGGAAGATGTTTGTTATCTCATTATGAAATTCTTTAGAGAGTATTATCAATTTATGTAGATAAATCTATTTTTGGAACTTTGATGGATGTTCACAAGTTGGGTTTAGTTGGATTAAGGGTCCATCCACCACTTGATTTGAATATGTCAAATTGAGACGAGAGGAACCTGACATCGACCGACACAATCGGGCCACTTGCCAAACATTGCTTTCACATATATATATATAGACGAGTTAGATTAAACAGATGACAGGTGTCTAAACTCATTATTCAACGATTAGGAGTTTGAGTTTTAAAACTTGACACTGACCAAGCATAGTGTCAAAAATCACCTAGAATAAATTTGGCATTGATGGAGTGGTCAATATTGTCAGGATTTCAATTCCATGAACAACCCTAGCTTTGACATAGAAATTTACACAAAATTTGAACATATGATTTGGTCCAATCCAATGTATGCTCAATTTATATTCAATTCATTTTTCCCATAATAATTTGCTTTGCAACTTAATTGGTATTTCTTAATGTTTCTAAAAGAGATATCCAAGGTTCAAATTCATCCTCCTCAAACTATCGATTTAAAAAAAAAAAAAAAAAAAATCACTTTCCCTGTAACATTCAGCTCGTTAATAATTTAGTGTAGCATTGATAATACTCTTAAGTTAATATTTCAATAATTTAATTTCCATGTGAAAGTAATTAGACATTAAATCATATTGATGGAGGTCACACAATAGCATTAAATAACATGTATTCTGTACACTACTAAATCTAAAAACATAAAATCTTATCCGAAAAATATACCTTTTCAATTTCAAATAAAATGGAGGAGATCGTGTTGGTGCCTAGGAAACATTCCATCTCTTGGTAGCTAATTTCTTCGTAGCACAAAATTCTTACACGTTTATATTCTTAAGTTCTAGAATACTGCAAATTTGGACTAGCTAAACAGCTCATGATTGGTTCAATGTATATCACATCAAGCATGCTTCCGTAGTATTCATGGTCAAGAGTACTAATGCCCTAGCTAGACTCAAATCTCAATTGACACCTTACTTGAAAGAAACAACTAGTTGATTTTTTTCACAAATGCTGAAGAGTGTTTCATAAATTCCTTGAAACGTAACCATAGAGATATTTATGTTATTGGCTACTAACATAAAGAACTTGCCAATGGGGCATGATTGCGTATGTTCAACAAGTTCCTTGATCACTCAAGGCCCAAATACGTGTCTCTTTGTGCCGATTGTTAGCTTTGTTGAACATCTGACCACACTTTGACTCGGACATTAGAGGTCATCATTATCAAGCAGCTGAAACTAGGGGAAAAAACAAGGGAAAAAAAAGAAAAGGTGCTTTAATGGTAAAGCAATTTCCATAGTGGCCTGGGATTTTGACCTTTGTAATAAACCCACCAAGAAAAAGGAATGTTCTTGGTGTTCATAGCTTCTTGGACTTCTTTTCCAACTTTTCTCTCCCACGCTCATTAGTTGGTTGTTCAAAGTAAGCATGTATAAGTCCTAAAGGTACCAACTAAGACAGAAAGTCATATTCCAAAAACTAATGGAAATGGTCAAACACTATATGTATCAAAACAAAACTAAATGTCAAAACCTAAAGTTTGAGGGGTTGCAGATATCTTTAATTTACTTCTTTTTCACTTCAAAGGAAAGAAAGTTGAATTCAAATCATGATTAGGACTTAGTTCTCCGACCTTTCTTAATTATATATCCACGTGTTATTCATAAAAATGCTTTGCGTTGTTGTCTCTAATCCTTTGGAAATAAACAAACATGTATATTTTCTCTCATCTTTTGGCCAATATTAGTGGCAAAAGTGCGCGGCTCATTGTCAATGATGACAAGTTCTTATCACATTGATCTCATTGGCTCTCGAGCCAAGATATTAAAAACTCCATTTAGTTTGAGTCATAAGTGAGTGAGAGAGATAACACGAAGTGGGTCGACTACATATTTTCGAAGTTGTTGAAACTTTCTAATTTGGAGGGGGTTCAAGTATATATAGGAACTGAAAACAAATATATATATATTTTATCATAAGAGACAAGAATTACTCTTAATTTTTCAAACCTTCATAGTCTTATTGAGAGCAAACTATGCCCTACAAATGACAATATTTGTTCCCTATAAATGGTACCAAGGCCCAACTTGTGACGAACTCTAATGAAGCTCTCCAACGTGTTGGTCCCTTAGTGGATTTGCCTTTGAAAAAAAAAAAAAAGGGTCCAACATTAAGCATCCATGCAAGGGGACCCCTTAACAAGAAAGCCATTACGGAACCGAAGTTATCTGTGTGACTAAGTATATGCTACTGCCACAAGATTGGCATCTTTGAATTGAATTGGAGTTCTTTTGGTCAGCACGGCATGTTAAACTGTATCACGCTCCTATCAATACATTTTTTACTTTACAACTAGGTTTCTAGCTAGAAGCAATATGAGTTTAATTATGACTGCCTCTTCGGTTGATTGAATGGAGATATACTCCAAAAATCTACATTAGTTTTTAGAGGAGTGTATAATTTAGCAAAATTTCATCATTTTCTTTCTGCCAAAGAGTTTTATAATTTAATTAGTTAACACCTCTTAATATTCTTAAACCGAATCCCAACATTTATGTATATTATATACACGTGTATACATATATGATAAATGTTGGTTTGAACTTGAATATATATATTTTTTTTAAATAAGTAATTTGAGCCTACCATCATGGATCATACACAGGTTCTATATATATGTATGTTAGTACTGACTATAGTCGAATATATCCATGCAAATTGAACACAATGAGGATAAGTGCATGCATCTCCATCGTGGAAATGGGCAATGGCTGCGGATATCTAGACCGTACAATGGAATAGGTTGACAAGAATTGTGGACCGTAAATCAAGAATTTGCCAGGTGCAAGAGCATCAAATATATGGGGTCACTCCCTATAAGAGGAGAATAGAGGGAGGGGGGGGCCATCCATGCATGCATTGCAGAAATGAGACAACAGCTCACTATTTTAGGCAAATTAGCTTTAAAATAATTGTAACTTTCGGCAAATTGGGGTGGAATCGAAATGAGTTGGGGCTGTTGACACAAAGGTTTTTTTTTTCTTTGCCTAGAGAAGAATGTCCTCAAAACTTGTTATAGTAAAAGCTCTCCTTAGTGGGTAGTGGCCACAAAAACCACAGCTTCCTAATCTATCACTCATGCACCAAAGAGATAAGAAGAGCCACTCACTCACCCACAGACTCACACACACATACATTTCTCTCTCTGTCTCTTTCTCAAAGGGGGGTGGTTTTTGAAATGACACTTATGGAGAAATGAGCATATATGCAATTGCTAAATTTAAGCAATTTTTATTAAAAAATTCATACATCAAACATGTTAAGGAATTCTTTTTGTAACTTTTATAAATCCTTTGTTTATTTACTATTTTATGGTTTCTTTTTATGTTGTTGAAATCTTTGGTGCATAAAACCCTACCACTAAATTCAACCAATGGGGCGGCATTTGAATGTTGTTTCTTTAATCCTTGGAAATGATGCTATCAGTGGACTACTAGATTATGGAAAAGTGGCTGGAGATGCAAGACACTTGTCAACTTTTCAACGGACAGTTACTGAATAAGAGAAAGAGAAATAAAATAGTATATTTGATATTTCTTCACAGACACGTGGCCTGATTATTCGATCCCCCAAGTTAAAAATGATGAGCTGGATATTGATGGCCATGTCTATATCCCATTATAGGAGCCAATGAGAGGAGATTCCCATATAGAAAAAGATTACCAATTTTTATTACTTTTCTTTTCTTTTTTTCTTTTTTTTTTCTTTTTTTTTGGGGGGGGGGGGGGGGGGGGGGTTTACCAGAAACAAAGTATTTGTTTATTTTGCATTTCTTGGAGAAGATAACATTAATATATCTAAGGGCAAGTAGAATTTGTTTGGTGAATTGAAGTGGGTTTATTATTTTAATACATTAAGTTATAATAAGATATATTGGCGGCAGGTGGTATATTTTTTAGTCAGATAAACTATTAACTATTAGCCTATTAGTCATCAAGATATATATTTGTATACATAGCTTTAAAAGTGTCATATTAATATATAGAATTAAAATTTAAAGTTAAATACATTTTAAGTAATGCTAAATACACAATATTTTTACAACAAATCTTAGGTAGCATGTTGTTACTAGTAGACAAAAAAGAGATGTCAATAGTAGATTCAAACTAAAACCAATAACAACCTATCACTTAAAATTTACTGTAAAAATATTATAGATGTAATTTTACTCAAAATGCCACATATCATACTTACTTACTCATACATTAAAGGACACTATACAATCTAATACCACCTAAACCACAACCGACCAAAATGACACTCAGACAATCAAAATGAGAGAGAGAGAGAGAGAGAGATGGGAGGTATATGGCTCATTAGCAAAGGCTTCAATTTTTTATGCCATATGAAAGACGACATTATTGAATTCAAGACCTCCCAAAGAAAATGATTCAGTCACCAGAGGCCAAATATGGCCATAAATCTGATATTCACATACAATTACTATTGATAACCTCGGTATTAATTTTTATGAGAGAAACTGAGCATGTAGAAGATCATGTAAACCAAATGGAACTCATTGCCAAAACTTGCTAACACTAAACACATTGTTGAACAAGGGTAAAACTTAAGTATAATTTCTTAAGTGCTAAACATTAGATTTTTAAATTAAATTCAAACACATAGTTGTATTAACTATTAATCAATAAAATACGAGCAATATTATATTTTTCAAAGGTAATTAAATTCTATACAATTATATGTTTGAATTTAACAAAGAAATTTAGTGTTATTGTATCTAAATTTTACTAGTGGAACAAAATGCAAGTTACTGTAGTGTTCAATAGTTTGCCAACATCGTACGTGCTCCTTGTTTTTGAAGAGGAAAGGTTGAAGAGAAGAAAGAAAGTTATCAACAAATGCGTGCTTCGCATGCAGCAAATTAACTGAGACAAAGAAGAGCCAATTATTCTAATAAGTAGGAGGAAACTAAACAATTGAAGATAGAATGAGATTAACCATGATTGTCGCAGAAGTACTTGCGGTGAAACTTCGACCAATATATCATATATACTATATACTTTGTGGTTGACTCTACAGTCTTCATGAGACACATTGTCATGAGACACATTGCAAGGGAACAGTGACTCTTCTTGGAAATAAGAGAGAAACTAGCAGAGTAGAGAATAAAGTATATATGAACGACACCTGCTGTGACATTTTGGGTGAAGGTAAGTGTAAGCTTGTTTTGACTTGTGAATGGACCCGTCATTGTATTGAGCCATCTATTGTATGTGCCGAACATTTGTAGGAGCTTTATTTATATTGGAAACCTGTATTTTTTTTTTAAACCTATTATTACTATTATTGTTGTTGTTGTTGTTGTTGTTGTTGTTGTTGTCAAGAATAAATGGAATTGGCCATTCAAATTTTTTTTTCCTGAGAAAAGCCATTCAATTAAATAAAGAATAGATTCTCAAAAAAAAAAAAAAAAAAATTTAATTAAGAATATGATGCTTAATAAAAGTTAGCCCATACATTCAGTTCTTGAATTCCTTAAAGGAATATGCTAATTATAGGAAAAAAAGTATAACATATTTATTCATTTTTCTAAAGTGGGACTTGTAACACTTCTTATTAAAACCTCTGATCTTCATTCTTTTAATATGGGGCTTGCAACACTTCTTTTTAAAACATTTTCTTCTCTTGTTTTTTTTTTAGTGAGACTTGCATATTATTTATTTATAATGTTATGATGGTTCAACTTTTAGTTGAATCCCGGTCTAACCTTTAAATATTGAACCTCTTCTTTTTCTGCTTGTTCTTGAATTATTTTATTTTTAGACATTAAGATGTCTAAGGAGGTTAGCTATTTTGTTATAGTAGGCAAACATCTGTCAAGTTTATTAAGATACCTCCACCAATGCCAAGGACCTCAATCATTTTATGTTGCTAGTAGCTAGGATGATTTCATCCTCTGTGATGTAAAAACTGAAAGTGTTATATATATATATATATATATATATATATTCATCTTATATCACTTTAATGTGTTGAAAATTCTAAGATTGGATTATAAGTTGTATTCATTCTCAACATATGAGAATGTTACTTACCAAGATCTCTCTCAAACCCCCTAAAAGGAAGAGTTTTGTGCATTAAATTTGACTTTCTTTTTTTTCATCCATTCTTAAGCTACACCAAATTTTATATTAATCAGATGTTTTCCATTTATCATTTTAAGACGTGTGAAACTTGAAATTTAAATGTTTTAAAATCATTTTATTATTATTATTATTAATTTTTTTTTTTAAAGCTGAGTTATTGTAGCTGCATCAATGATAGAGGTCCTCAATAATTATTCCAAGTTGCTAGTAGGACCGGAGTAACCTGTATGATGCAGAAGCTTTTTAGTACAACTGTAAATCTTGAAGGAGTGAAGGTGTCCTCTTTCCCTTCCACTTGAGGCCATGGGCGCCCCTATTTAACGAAGAGTTCTGAGGATGCTTCAACACCTATGTGCACGAACACTAGCATGGTTGGAAATGGCCTACACTACTCGATCGAGTATCAACCTTCAAGCATCTTATAATTAAGATTTATGTTCAGTACCAATATATATATATATATATATATATGCTAGCAAAATCATACGGGTGCTAATTCAATGACGGTGCATTTTTCTTAGTTTTGATCTATGTCCACTGTGATTTTAGGTCATCTTTTGGAACCCTATGCTAGCTATCCTCTTCCCACGTATCATGCATGTATTTTTTGCCCGAACTTACTATCAATTATTGATAAAGCTAGGTCGATCGTATAGCATATTAGAATCCTCGTCGGTGTCATTTCAGCTTTCATTTTATAAAAATGTGTATGGTCGAATATTTCAGATCCCATATTACAGATCTTGAATGGTAAAAACTTTTATATATATAAATATATATATCATAAATACGATAAAATTTAGAAAAATTGATACATTTTATTTATTTATAATTCAATAATTATGATTGAAATATTTGAACCTGTAACGTTTCCTTTAAAAACATTAAAACGTGCATAAAACTCAAAAAAGTGATACTTGATACTAGCATATAAATTCAGAAAAGAAGATAAGGAAAGGTGAGGTGAGAAATGGATTAGAACAAGGTGGGGAGGAAAAAACAAAAACAAAAAAAATCAGATGGTCATGCGTGTACCACTAATTAGTTCAGCCAATGAGATGGCCCCCATGTTTTTCTCTATTATGAACTTGTTGCTTATGTAATATGTATATATATTTTGTTTACGTACGTATATTATTTATCTTCCTTTCGGCAGTACACTGACTAGTGTGTTGGTTTTGTAGAAAAACAAAAATGGTGGAGGTCTGTCTGGTGGGGTGTGGGGATGGGAACTGCAAATACAGAGTCACTGCCATTTTTCTGTCAACTGAGAAGTAGACATAGGCAATAATAGCTTGATTTTGTTTCATCAATTCGAAGCACGGGCCCCTCCACTCAAACCACTTTCTCTGTAGCGACTTCACACTACTGCCAACTTTTATCATTCTTTAATTATTTTCTCACTTTGCATGAGTAAGAATTTGGCCAAAGTTATGTAACTCAATTTACACCTTTTTGGTGTTTTTAATACAGGCATCTTGCAGAATTTAAATCACTCATAGTCTGTTGTTATTATCAAATTTATTCAAAAAAAAAAAAAAAAAAAAAAAAAAACCCAAACTCTTCCTATGCAATTATGCATGCACAAGAGTGTTAAGAGTGTAGCACTGCTTGAGGTACCATATTCGAACTTTAATGGGTGGAATGTGAGAATTTCTTCCTGCAGTTAGCTTGAGCTAATTTTCTCGTGGGGTTAGAGTGAAGTCTGTTGTCACCCCGAACAACAGTAACTATGGCTCAATCTAACATTTCGTAACGAGTGAATGCTTCAATGGTCACCACGTCCATGAGGTCTGCCACAATAGTCACCCTCCGCTCACCCATTTTTGACCATCAATTTTTTTTTTTAATTACGATAAAAATATATAAAAATTTTAAAAAATGTTATAATAATATGATTGGACCCCCCACAAAACAACCTAAATGTTAGTAATAACAATAGTATATGATATTATTTATTACATTTTGTTAAGGGAAAATTCTAGCTTAGGTTTTAGATGAGTTTATTGAAATATTTATTATAAAACAGTTTAGTGAAAAATCTTACCTTGTAGTAGTAATTAAGTACTTAGTACTTGCTAATGGATAAAGTTTTGGAAATTTTATTTTTATTTTTAATGAATAAGAACACGGACTGGCCAAATTAGTGGAAACCAAAGGAAAGGCTTTTGTGATTCGAGCTTGTTTGTTTGTACATCTACTTTCAAATGGTCCCTTCCCCCTACGGTAATAAGTACAGGAAAAATGCACTATTGGGAATTCAAACCTAGACAGCTAGGGTCTAGACCTTCCCCAACGGGAGGGCCGGATTTAGGTACGGCAGTATCACTAAAGTTAAAAGATTTGGTGGTTTTCACTTTTCAACATGCATGACATTACATTACCCTTTCATGATTTAGTTTTTTTTTTTTGTTTTGGTTCTCTTTCATGATTTATTAGTTGATCTTTACCATTGAAGATAAGATGACTTTTGATTGCATATTTTGAATTTTGTATATTCATAAAAGCAAAGCGAGGGGATAAAATTTGTGTTTATTTATAAACGTTATAATCATATTTGTGCTTATACACCAAAAAGACTAATCAAGTTGCAATTGAATATTTTCACAATCATTTATAAGTCCAAGTATTATCTAATAAACGCCCGTTGTAAGATTCAACACACACATAACAATTCAATCTTATCTAATTAAATTTAGGGCATCACACTGTCATTATAGTGTAGATCAAACTTATCAAATAACTTAAAAATTCAAGAAAAAGAATTATGGAATCCACTAAGAATTTGAGAAATTTTTTTAATTTTTTGAATATATCAAACCAGTTAGTATAAAGCTTATATTTATAGGAACTTTTTTAAAGGTTCATTACAAACTTCTCTAAAATTAAAATTAAATTAACCTTAGATTTCCTATGACCTTGTTAAAACACTAAATTAATTCCAAGGAAAATTGTTCTATAAGACACTAATTGTTTTTAACTATACATCATCCAAATATAACTGGTAAAACATTATAAAGTTAGAGTCAAAATAAAATTTCACAATACTTAATATGCCTACTACTTCACACCTGAGTCCACCACAATCTACAATTAATTTTTTTTTTAATATCTTATGCATGAGCTATAAATAAATTTGAAGGTGTTGTGAAATTTTTGTAATCCTAACTTTATTTAAATTAAAGGAATTAAATTTCTATCAATCAAAATTTTGTTAAAATGAACATTCTATTCTCAAAATTTAAAAAAAAAAAAAAAAATCAAATTCATCTAAACTAGACATAAATGCATGCCTTTCTTAAAGATGAGAGCACCTTTTATAGGAAGGCATCTTTTAGGAGCGAGAAGGATGGAGAGTCCAGGCTAGCTGTGTTCCTCACATGTTAAAAAACTGTTTGTAATCAAAACATAGTGATAGCAAATGTGAAAGACACCAGGAACGAGAAAAAAAAAAAAAAAAAAATTGTGAAGATACGGCGCAATATGCTCCCTATGAGCTGAAGTGGATTCTGATAAGGTCCATTTTCTCTAGCTAGTCTTCTCATTGTTGCTTTTTATCTTTTACGTGTTCTTGTCCGTTCTCAAGGACTGCAGACAATAGGGAACACCTTAATTTCACGAGATTCCTTTTTTTTTTTTTTTTTTTTTTTTTAACAGAGATGATGCTAAGACACTTCAAATTTTACTGAGGATGTTTGGGATACTATAAAATTTATTATATATATAGAGAGCTTATAAACTGAAATACCACCAATTATCAAAAATAAAAAATAAAAAACAATCAAAACATTTATTATTAGATAATTAAAACTCACTCATCACATTTTGTCACACTAGTTTGTAAGTTTTTTTTAGTAAAATATGTAACTTTAACATTTTTTTTTTTATAAATAAATGTTTGAATTACCTTTTTGTGATTAATTACACCAGTTTGTAATTAAATGATATATAGTAAAATTCGTAGTATTTTTACTACCATCCTTAAATAAATGTTTGAATGACTTATTTGTATATAGCTGGTATCATGTCAGTTTGTAACATTTTTATAGTAAAATTGAGTGATACTCGGAATATTATCAATTTTACAATATTAAACTTACAAATTGATATGTCATCAACCATAAAAAATTTCTTAAAAAAAACAACAACAACAACAACAACAACAACAACAACAACTCAAACATTCACATTTATTAGGTTGTTGAAATCCAACAATCATATTTATTGTTACATTAGTCTGTAAACATTTTTTTAGTAAAATTTTTGTCAGAGCTCTAGCCTTCTCCTTTATTATATTGGTAAAATCCATTGATAAGATTTATTGCCATATTAATTTGTAAATCTTATATAGTAAAATTTGTTAGAATTTTTAGCATTTTTCTTTATTTATTATATTTTTCAAGTGATACCAATCATACTTATTATCATGTCAATTTATAAGTATTTCGTTATAAAATTTGTAGTAATTTTAGTATTTTTCTTTTCAAAATGAAGTCCATGATTGAATTACTCTAAAATTAAGCTTTGTGGTAAATGAGTCCCTTTATTCCTGCATAAAAATCAGACTTCCAATTCGTTTTTACTTGTCATGTTCATGTTATGTTAACTCATGGGTATTTGATTATATAGTTCAACATGAACACTTATTGTTTATTAAACTGGTAACACAACTCACATAAATATAATTGCAATCATAGTCACTAGACTCACTATAGTAAAGTCCGTCCGGCTGCTCTTACTGAAATTATTACTCTTCATTCTACCGTGCTCTAGCACTTTTGCTCCCTAGACCACTACCATGTAGTTAGGTAGGGACAATCAATCCATAGTGATGTGAATCTAGGAATGAATGCAATCCCTATCAATATAAAAATGAAGAATATATAATTAGAGTTTTCTCCCTTTTTCTGACTCAATAGATCTATCTAGTCTGATACATTGCAGTACAATACGAGATGATAGAATGCAATGGGATGGTGGTAAAAATAATAACAAAAAGTAATAGTCGTCCTTCCTTAAAATAAAAATTGCACGTCCAAAAGCCACTTGCTTAATAGGTGAGGTGAGAGGGGGCTTGGACGAGAATAAAATTAGAGTTGTGACTATTGGCTACAACTAAATTTGTAGCAAAATTTTGTCTATAAGTTTGTATAATTGGGTTTTTGAAGGATGAATTGGTAAAATGACCTCAAGTTAAACAAGTCAGATAGGGTTTTGCTTGTCCGAATTAATAATTTAATATGTCTAAACAGTCCAATTCATGTTGTACCTCTAATTAAACAAGTCAAATAGGGTTTCGCTTGTCTGAATTAATAATTTAATATGTTTAATCAGTTCAATTCATGTTATACCAAATCTAACATATATGATATACCCACTAAATTTTAATCTTAAGTTGCTAACTTTATGTCATTTTTATATCTTGTTCGCGTGCCATGTCGAATATTGCCCCTAGCTATAGGTAAAAGATTGTAGGCTTAGGATATCAATCAGTTCTTTCAGTTGTTTGCATGCCATCGGTCAAACATTTATTAGTCTAATGGTAATATTAACGCACATGATGTATAAGTTTGTTGCGGCTACATGGTGTAAAGCACTCTTAATTACGATAAAGATTGGTGTTAGCCAAAGGTTACATTCTATTATGCTAATTTTCCTTTTTCGGTAGTCAAGATAGTTGCCTAATTTAGTAAGGAACAACAAGAAAGGTAGGCAGAGATTCTCTTTCCCACGCCTCAAAAACAACCGACAGCTTAACCCCTCTCTGTCTTTCTCTCTCTCTTTCCCACATACACACGGGCACGCATATGGAAATGGAACTAGTGCAAATTATTTTGTTTCTATTCTACAACGTTTATTATTAATCCAAAAACATTGTTGAAGATAATCAAATAAAAGAAAGAGTTTAATCTTAAGTACAAGTATTATTGGAACTCTACTAAATAATTTTCACATCAGCTAGCTCCTCAATATGGGGGCAAAAATGGTGAAGCGGTAACTCTCATCAATGCACAGCATGTCAAGTAGTAGTAGTAGTAGTAGATATGAGAGGGTCTGTTTCAAGTGAGGTTGGCTTCACAAGCTCATCACTAACGCACAATACCTCTTCAAGATTAGCCTTGTTATTTGATTTCTTAGTGTTAGACTCTGATATTGTTGATGAAATTGGCAAGGGAGTAGAAGACATGGTACAAGTTCGTGTGAGTTCTCTTGCTCTCTCTACTTGAACCATCCAATCTGTATTGCAAAGAACGTATAGCATGAGAAGAGCACAAGAAGCCTGCGCTGCAAGCAAGCCTAGCCAGAGCCCTGCGAACCCCATTTTAGCCACAAACCCCATGAAAATAGCCACAGGCATTCCCACCAAATAAAATGACCCCAAATTGATGTTTGCTCCAATAGTAGGCCTAGCACTCCCTCTTAAAACTCCACAACCAGTGGTTTGTGGGCAATTTCCAAGCTCACATAGCCCTGCTATTGGCAATGCTATTGCAGTAAGGTCTAGAATCTCAGTATCGGTTGTAAAGAACCGACCCCATTGGTGTCTCATTAAGGTTGTGAACAACATGGCCGCTAGGCCTAAAGCCACTGCACAAACAAGCGAGACAATCATGGAAATGCGAGCTTTAGCTGGGCGATTAGCGCCTAGTTCATTCCCAACTCTTGTTGAAACTCCAAGACTAAGAGCTGAAGGGAAAACGTAGACTAAAGAGGTTGTTTGGATAAGGATTCCCATTGAAGAAATAGTGGCTTTTGGGTTAGCTAGAAGTCCACACAGCATTATCATGAATTCATACCACCACCATTCAAGGCAAACCGAAATACAAGTTGGAATTGCTAAGGCCAGCAAAGATGACCAACCCCGAAGGCAATCCATGCTGGGACACACCCACGAGTCCTTATACACACTGGAGAAATATACAAAGGAAGAAAGTAAAAGAAAGAGATTGAGATTAGTCCAAACCATTGCTATTGCAACCCCAGCAATACCCATCTTGAAATGGACCACTAGAAGGAAATTTATAGGGACATGAAGAAGAACAGAGATAGCTGAACAATAGGTTAAAGGTAATGTGACGTTTTGAGTCCTGAGATAGATTCGAAGAGGGTGAAGAAGTGAAAGAAAGAAAAGGTCAGGAATGGAAAAGAGAATGAAAGTATGGGCTACCGAAGATATTTCTTGGTCTTGGCCACACCAAAGGAGGATTCTTTTCATGTTTAGCCACATGAAAGAGATGGGAATGGAGGTTGACAAAAGGAGAAGCACTGTCCTTTGTAAAGTTAAGCCGAGAAGTTTCCATTGTTTTGCGCCATAAGCTTGTCCACATATCGGTTCCATTCCCATGGCCAAACCTGAGATCACGGAGTAGCCAGTGATGTTGGCAAAGCCAATAGAGAGAGACCCTCCAGCTAGCTCAAGCTCTCCGAGATAGCCAAGGAAAAGCATGGAGATCATGGCTCTTGAATAAAGAAGTAGACCTGTGATGGTTGTTGGGCCTGAGATCTTCCCTATGGCTTTGATTTCTTCTAAGGCCTGAATTAGTGCAAAACAAAAGTAAGAACAGGAAAGAGAGGGAACAAAACAAAACAAAAACAAAAACAAAAAAAAACAAAAAACAAAAAAGAGTTTGCTTTAATTTAATATACATCATTACTGTTTTTAAGTGACAGCATATAAATATATCCGTATATGTTTGTTTATGTTCATAAGTAAGTGCATGGGTCCTTTATGTTTTGCCTTTTTACCTCAGAAAGAGTTGGCCACCTATGAAGTTCTTGATCATCTGGCTGGAGATCCATGGATTGGTTGAGATTTATGGTATGGGTTTTCATTTGAGAGAGCAATGAGGATGGAGAAAATGACTTTGGGTTACACATAGCTTTCTGGGCAAAGGAGGTTAGAAGAGAAATAGCTACCTAACTAGGTGTTAATGAGCTAAAGGAGGAAAAGTATAACCTTTGTATTGTGGCTTTTGTGCTATATAGTTTTGTGCTGTTCTTCTGTTTTGTTGGAAGGGTGAGAGCTCTGAATATGGGAAGGGGTGGATGGAGGATAGGGTTATATATATACATGGAGATATATATTGGGCCCTGCTTTCGGTTCTAAGGAGTAAGGAACGTGTCAATTTATCAAAGAGATCGAATTAGATAAAAGAAAAGCAAAGCAAGGCTTCTATACTCCATACAAAAAAATGCTTTTATGTGGTTTTGCAGACCCCCCAATTTCTGTCTCCCTCTAAACACTATTAAGCTTTCACTGTATAATGTATATTCTTTCTCTTCGATCAATATTTAAAGCGGTTTGGGTGGAGGGAGTTGAAAATTAAAAGAGAGAGAGAGAGAAAGAGAGCAAGTATTTAGTATTTGCTTAGTGTAGTAGAGGTGGGGGGCGGAGTTCTAATCTTACCTTTAGTACTAATAAGATGGTGAAATAAAAGATAGATGACTGGTGGGGATATTAGTGTTCTACCGGCAAATCAGTAATTTGTTTTTTTTATTTGATAATGGTGGCACTCTTTTGGCATTTCCTTGGTGGTGCGTTTACACTAGTTTAAATTTTAATCAAACTTTTTAGCTTAGCTTAATTGGATAATCTTTAAAACCCAATTTTGGGTTGTTGTTTTTGTACGAAGAAAGATAAAAAAGTTTATCTTGGGATGCAAAGTGGAAGAGATTCAGGACAAATTAGCCTACTTGTGAAGTGACCCGAGCATATTTATATATTGACTTTTTATTTTTCTTTTATTTTTAGTGGATTTATTTGACGATGGCTGGCTGTTAACTTGGAATGTTTGCATGTTCTAGGGCAAGCATGCATGTTCCATTCTTGCACAACTCATGTGAGAAAACCCACACCGAGAATGACTCTTTTTGTTGTCTCGAACCATTTGAGCACCCAAACATTGCTTAAACTACTTGCCCAGTTTGAGGTGACAAGCTTGGTGTAAATTCAGTTTTCAGGCCCCATCTGTTTTTATTAATTACCCTTTTGCTTTTACTTGTTTGGGGCAGTGAGTTTTTTGGATTGAGAATGTTCTTTAGTGGTATAAATATAATATTTTGTATGGGGCAATGGAGTATTTAGGTAATGAAGTGGAACAGAGATGGCCTGAGATTTGTGATCTATTAAGAGATCCGCTAAGATCCTTTTTAAGGCTTTAACATCATAGAAATTAGCTTTATAATCCTCAAATCAGTTTCCAGTGGCACCTTGATGTGGGCCTCTCTATAAGCTCCTAAATCCTAATACTAATAATTAAGGATCACTATCCTTAGATCTTCCTCAAAACTTTTTAACGGGCCCAGGTAATGGGAAAGCTGGTGTAAGACATCACAGAATATGAGAGACTTGAGAAAGTTGAGATGGGCTAAGAGAGAGAGAGAGACATCTGATTTGTATGGTTGGGTGTTGCTACAACTTTACAATCATGCATTGTTTGAGAATAATTTGGAGTTTTTATTTTTTATTTTTTTGGAGAATAATTTGAGAATAATTTGGGGGTAAACCAATGAACTTAACAGGTGGGATTTGGGGAGGGATTACTAATAAGAAACCTGTAGTGTCAAATCTAGTGGATCCTTATATTTTACAACTTTTCACTATCTTCTTCTTCTTCTTCTTCTTCTTTTTTTAATTTATTAAAAAAGTATATCACTTTATCTTCATGGATATATTGGAGGTAGGTGGTGTTCGTGAATGGGTCCACTATTTGGAGTTAATGGGGATGACAGTAAATGGCTGTATGAAGAAGCGGCAGATGGGAGTAAGGGAACACTGAGAGACAATTACGTGCGCCAATTACAACCATTTATTGTGTATCCCCTTTCTCGTAACACAGAGATGAGACTGTCATTCTGTAGGAGAGAGAGAGAAAGACTTGGCTATGTCTGTAAGACAAAAAAAGCAACCCTACCATTACCAGACCCAAACAAAGAGGAGCAGTTAATTTTTCTTTTTCTTCTCAGACTGTTTGAGCAGCAGCTTCAAGAATAGTTGTCCTTTGTTTTATTGTATAAGAATATTAAGATATTTCTTCCCTGAAACCCATACTCCCCCACATTGTCAGATTCCCATGTGTCTCTGGATAAATAAGTTGCTGTAGATGAGAGATATGTCACTCAAACCAACAGAACCAATGGATAACAATTAAGCCTCTCTAATTAAAAAACTAAAGTTGGTTTGATAAATTGAAACACGTTTTTGAATTTTTTTTTAGCATCTTTATTACTTTTGCTGTTGACAGGTGGGTTCATCAAATTGTACATCCCACCAGATTGTAGCATCAGAGAGATTGAAAGCTTTTAGGATCACGTGGTGATGCCATTCACTTGTATCCACGCCAATCACAAAAATCATTTTAACATTTTTTTTTTTTTTTTGATAGGAAAATCATTTTAACATTAGGTTCTAGTGGAGATCAGAAATTTTTTTGGCATAATAATAACAATATAAAAGTACAATACAAATGCAAGTTTGGGGAAAAGGATTTGCAACAATGACAAGACCTGTCAGAATTTCCTGCTAATAAAGATGGAAAAAATGCTAAAGATTATGCTCTCTAGAAACTCGAACAAATTCACAGATTCCATCCCTCTCACCAAGACATTTTCTCCCTTTCCTGTAAATGGTTGATGCTTGCTTGATCTCAAAACTTGTGGCTTGCAGAGATGCCCCATAAATGTCTCTCTCTCTCAACACACACACACACACACACACACACACATACACAGCCACAGCCCACAGGTACGTTTTACATGCTAGTGAAATCACTAGAAGCCGCCTAAATATTCCCAATGTATGCTTCATCTTTGCGCGGCAGAGCCACATCCATGACCTTCGTATACCTAAAATAAGTCCCAAAAAAAAAAAAAAACACCGTAGCGGAATCTCTTATACACACAACTAGTATGCATGAATGTTTCAAACATGTTATCAGTTAATGCACTATATTGTAGATCACATGGGCACGAATTGGTGCAGAATGTCTTATCTCTATCCTATTTAACACCACTGATGTTGACGTGCTAGTTTGCCAATAGAATTCCTTGCGCAACATTTGCCACCCATGCCTTGGTTCAGAATTTTATGTCATAATTTGAACAAATGGTTCTCAATGAGACGAGTATGTTCAAAAGCTTCACGGGTCTTAGTGGCAAGCATTGCATGGAAGCAATCAAATCGGAAAAACAGACTTCCATTGGTAATGATATGTGCAATAAACACAAGAATTTATTCCAAGGTTTTAGATGCAAGCGTGAAAAGAACAATCATAAAGGAAACCTGCGATAGAAATTCACTGCAACTTTCCACAAAAAAAGATCAGAGCATTTAAGACTGATCTACATCACGGCTTCAATCAGCATAATTCATATATTCATTGTTGGCCACCAAGCACTCTTAACCATATTCATACAACAAATAAACGCACGAATGTATGAGATTCCAATAGATTGTCACCAAACCACCAACGCACAATCAACTTTTCCATTTTCATGAAGAATAAATCCCAATTAAGGGCATTATCTTGGTTGGGATGGAATCAGTATTGAGACTAATTTTGGAATCCAGAGCTAAGACTTCACCACTTTTCTATGGCAATTAGCCATAAAGCGACATCTCCACAAGGTGGGATGATTTTCATTGAAGAAAATTCTCCACTGACTGTAGATAACTTGTCTCACACAGAATAATGGTGACAGCTTTCAAGAATGTCCGAAAAATTATTGCTTTGAAAATGGCTTGTTTTCCATCATTAATTATATATGTAGAACGTCCACCATTGGCCATTGTAAATGAAGACACCATGCCTTCAGTCTGGACCTTTCTCACTACTTTAAACACAATTTATGAATGAGAAACAGTTCTCAAAGTTTCCAATACTTTCCAAAAGAAGAAGAAAAAAATGATCAGGGAATTTATGGTTCACTCTTTATCTCTATGTCAACAATCAATAAGATGAAAGTTTAGGCCATTCAAACTGCATGCCTTCTCTAATCTAGTGGGAGTGAGGAAAGGGACTGTTAGCTCTCTCCATGTAGCCCTTAAAAGCAAAAGCGAAAGAGCATATCAAGCAGTGACCAAATGACCCAATGAATAGTTTCATCATTAGTGTTGAGCATATTTCCCTCTCAACTTTTAGTTAAAATCAAGGAATGGTGCTTTCCTCCCCGGGGGAATAAGAAACTTCAAATATCTTAAAAAGATGAGGAAAATATACTGAGAAAAATGAAAGAAAGAAAGACAAAGAAGTGAAATTTGCTGGATAAAGTGAACCTCAAGTAATTGTTTGTATTAATAGGTAAAAGTAACAATAGCTATCTACAAATTCTCACTACTGATTTAACTTGATAGAGATGTGAAAAAATTTGATACAACAAAATACCTCATATGAGGGCTCTGGGCTTCTGAGGACTAGATCGAGGAATAGCTAAGATGGCTATGAGTCCACTAGCTAAGGCTGCAACTGCTGCCACAGCAAAGGCTGGAGAATTTCCACCACCAAATAGCTGATCCCATGGTCCACTTCCCAGGGACACCACCACCTGCTCTCAAAACACAAACAAATCATGACTTAAAAGACTAAAGAATTATATAAAAAATCAGATGACATTCTACCAAAGCCATTTTGCTACAGAATTTTTATTCCTAGAATACATAAGTTCACTCAGAAACCTGGATATTAAATTTAAGACTAAATAACAGAAAAACAACAGTTAACAATAAGAGACCTAACTGCATGAACATTCTCAGATAGGGTAATTAAGTGCATGAACATATAGTTATGGATAACACTATGTCACAATTGGACAAAGTTGGTTGCAAGATTTAACTGAATGCATTCTTTTCAAAAATTAACAGAAACATGAAAATCTATTCCTTTTCCCCAAGCATGATGCTGAGGTGAGATCGCACTAGGGATGCAAAGTAAGCCTGCATCTTCAGAACATTGCTATTACTATTACACTAACTCTTTTTATCTAGACGATTCAAAGCATAAGCTTTTGTATATTGGCATCAGTCAAGCGAAGTGAGACATAAGCATGAAATTTTTGCAGCTTACCCAGAAGTGTATCATGGGGTTGGCTGTTAAAACATATGTTGGCCTCTGATTTCAATAGCTTTTGGTGGAGAGAATTTTAAGCTCTGAATGTAAATGAGGTTCTTTATGGCATGTGGAACAGATCAGAGTTCAGAAAGGACACCATTGACTTTCACTAAAAGGGGTGTCCAATTTCATACAAATAAACAAGAATTAACATTGGCAAGTTCCCAAAAAGGTTTCATATGAATACAATTCACACAAACAAATGTTTTATGAAATTTTGATGGAACTTTTAAAGGTTTACAAGCTGAAGACAAGCAGGAAGGCAAGAAAGCAAGCAACGGTAAAAGACCAAAAGTTAAAGAGGAGAGTAAAAACGACAGTAGTTCACAGGATTAAGTTCTTATGCTACAGGTTGTACTGTAGTATGTTAGTTTAATTGTATAACTCACATGTGCAGCACGCATCTATTAGTTGTACAGGTATCTCCCATGTAATTAGTATGGAATCAAGTTAGTTAGGTGATTAGCTTTAACAAATTCCTGTTTTTTTTTTTTTTTTCTCTCTCATCTTTGTTTTGTTCCTATATAAACAGATCTGTAACCTTTTCTCATTAATTAATCATGAATATTCATTGTTATTCTTAGTTATGATATGATATTAAAGCAACTCGAAAACACTTCCGTCTCTATGAGTTCAACTGCAATACCTAATTCTCAGAGTTCATCCATGGCGGATGAGACTTTGAATCCCTTGTTTTTGCAACATGGACACAGCCTGGAGCCATCCTTGTTTCTCAGCCACTGCTCAGCGAGAACTACCCTACTTGGGAACGTTCAATGCGAAAGGCATTGATAGAAATTAGGGTTTATTGATGGCACATTGACTCTTTCATCTCCAATAGTTAAAATTCTATCATCAATTCAATCCTGGATCCACTGTGACAGTATGGTTGGATCATGGATACTAAACTCAGTTTCCCCTCAAATTGCAACTAGCGTAATTTACAAAGACAGCCTTGGATATCTGGAACAATCTCAAAGAACAATTTTCACAAGGAAATGGTCCACAAGTTTTCCTATTGCAGAAGGATAGTGCTGGGATAAGCCAAGGTGATCAATATATCACTGCTTATTTCACTCTATTGCAAGCATATTGGGGATCAATTGCAAAATTTTCATCGTTTTCCCAATTGTACTTGTGGTAATTGTACCTGCAATTTGAGTCAAAGGCTTGGTGATCTTCAATTGCAAGATTCAGTAATGCAATTTCTGATGGGACTGAATAAGATATATGGTAAAGTAAGAACTCAGATCTTGTTAATGGGTCCTATTTCCTCCATCAATAAGGTTTACTCCTTATTGATCCAAGAAGAAAGGCAACAAAATGTTGGGACTTATGTTGCACCACATGTAGAATCCACTTCTTTGGTTGCAAAGTCATCTTCAGGATCCAAGAACAAGAAGAACTGGAAGGGTAAAGATAAGCCTACCTGTAGCCACTGTAGTTTGAACAATCACACAGTTGACAAGTGCTATAAGGTCCATGGCTACCCTCCTGGTTACAAACAAAGGGGCAGAGGTTCTTCAAGTGTGAATCAAGTCAGTCTTCAAGATGACCAATCCGACAAGCACTCTTAACACTGGTTCCTTTCAACAATTCTTAGCCATTCTAGGCAAATCAGATTTAGTCTGGAAGTTTTGGCATTCAATCTGGAAAATTTTGTGCCACAGACAATCATAAGGTCAACAATGTTGTGAATCCAAACATTCCACAAGCTTCCATTGGTACACAGTCATCACCTTTGGCAGGTATTTCTCTTAGCTTGCATCAAAATTTCAGGCATTCTATATTTTCAAATGGTGAAACTGCTTTCAGGTATTTCTATTAGCTTGCATCAAGATTTCAGGTATTTCTATTAGACAAGATTTTGCAGGTAATACTTGGGTTATGGATACTGGAGCAACAGATCACATAGTCCATAGCATCACTCTTTTTACTACTATTGCATCTACTAAGCATTGTGTTGTTGAACTTCCAAATGGTGAAACCGCTATGGTTACTCATATTGGTTCTGTTCAGATTTCTGCTCATCTTATTCTTGAAAATGATTTGTGTTGCCTCTTTTACTTTCAACTTAATCTCAATTAGTAAACTCACAAAGAATCTACCTTGTTGTCTTCTTTTTCTCTCAACTTTTTGCTTCATACAGGACCTTACCTGCTGGAAGACGATTGGTGTGGGTGAGGTTCATGATGGGCTTTACTTGCTTCAAGAGCATGGCTACTCACACTCTAGTAGTCCTGTTCTACATTCTACTGCTCCTGTACATAATTCTATGTATTCTCTTGTACATAATTCCATGAAGTCTCTTGTTAATTCCAGCAACTCCAGTCACATAGGTAGGAAATGGAATCTTAGACTGGGGCATCCCACAGACTAGTTTTTTTCTTTGAAGCATATCATACCTGATGTACATAATGCTTCTAATGAGACAGAAGAGAATTCCCTTTCCTTTTAATAATCATTTTTGTCAAAATTCTTTAGATTTGATAGACTGTGATGTATGGGGCCCTTACTCTATATCTACTCAAGATGCTTATAAATATTTTTTGACTATTGTGAATGATCACACTAGGTCTACTTGGGTTTATCTTATGAAATCCAAGTCAAACACCAGACCCCTTAAACAAACTTTTTATCAAATGATTTAGACAATTTATTCCCAACATTAAGACCATTAGAACAGACAATGCACCTGAATTTTTTATGCATGATTTCTTTGCAAGTCATGGTATTATTCATCAACAAAGTTGTGTTGCCTCCAGAACAGAACTCAGTTGTGGAGAGGAAACATCAACACTTTTTATGTGTTGCTACATCATTGAGGCTGCAATCTAATGTTACATTGATGTTTTGGGGTGATTGTGTACTTGCTGCTACCATATTATAAATAGGCTTCCTAGACCTATCATAAATCATAAAAGCCCTCTTGAACTACTCTATCACAAGGATCCTTACTACTCTCACGTAAGAGTTTTTGGTTGTTTGTGTTTTGCATCAACCTTATCTCACAACACACCTAAGTTTGCCCCTAGAGCCACTAAATGTATTTTTTTGGGCTACCCTTATGGTGTTGAGGGCTACAAATTGCTTCACCTTTCTACTCATACTTGTTTCATTTCTAGGGGTGTTATTTATCATAAAACAATCTTTCCATTTCAGTCCTCCTCCTTGATTCATGACTTAGTTCCTCCTACTCCATCCAATACCATTTGTCTTCCTAATTCTACTCCTATGTTTTTGGATAATTTTACTTCACCTATTCCTGAAGTTTCTGCAGATTCTGCTGCTCCTGCAAATTCTGCTGCATCTGCAGAATCTGCTCCAACTACTTCGGTTTCTGTTTCTGCAGATATTTCTGCTTCCTCCTCACCTGAGGTTCCTCTACTTAGAACATCCCAAAGGTCTCAAAAACCTCCTTCCTACTTACAATCTTTTACTGTAATCAAGTCTCACATAGTTCCACACCTTATCCTCTTTCTCACCATCTGTCTTATGCTAATCTCCTCTCACAAGCATTTTAGCAATTCTATTTCTAGCATTCCCGAACCAAAGTCTTAGAATCAAGCAGTTCAGGATCCAAATTGGCAGGCTGCTATGGCTGCTGAGGTTCAAGCCTCAGAAGCCAACAACACTTGGACCTTATCTCCACTGGCTGTATGTTGCAAGGGGTTGTATAGGGTTAAATATAAGTCAGATGGTAGTGTGGAGAGGTATGAGGCAAGACTTGTAGCCAAGGGTTTTACTTAGAAGGTCTAGACTATTTGGAAACTTTTTCACCAGTACATAAGATGGTTTCAGTCAAGTGTGTTCTGGCTTTAGCTGTTGTGAAAGGTTGGGTTTTAGATCAACTTGATGTCAATAATGCCTTTTTGCATGGTGATTTTGATAAGGAAGTTTTTATGCAGTTGCCTCCTGGCTTTCACAGCAAGGGGGAGATGGTTTGCAAATTGAATAAGTCCTTGTATGGCCTTAAACAAGCTTCAAAGCAATGGTTTTCAAAATTCTCAAATGCCTTGCTGTAATATGGATTTACACATTCTAAATCATATTATTCTATCTTTACAAGGACTCACAATGGTTCTTTTGTAGCACTTTTAGTATATGTAGATGATACCTTGATAACAAGTGATAATCCTCATGCTGTGACAAACTAAAGCAGTTTCTGGATATACAGTTTAAGCTCAAAGACTTGGGCACTCTTAAATACTTTCTAGGCTTGGTGATTGCTATATCTCAACAGGGTATCAGCCTAAGTCGAGGAAAGTATGCTCTTGAAGTCTTAGAAGATGCTGGAATGAGTGGCTGCGAACCATAAAAAACACCTATGGATTCTAACCTCAAATTGAGTAAGGATGAGGGTGAATTGTTACAGGATGCTGGTATGTACAGAAGGTTCATAGGTAGGCTACTGTACTTGACTATCACAAGGCCTGATATCACTTTTGCAGTGCACAGGCTTAGTCAGTACATGCCCAACCCTAGGAAACCACATCTAAATGCTGCCTACAGAATTCTACAGTATATAAAGAGCTCTCCTGGTTTGGGGTTGTTCGTTTCATCCAAGTCTTCTTTACATCTTAAAGGCTTTGCAGATTCAGATTGGGCTGCGTGCCTAGATTCAAGAAGGCCTATTACAGGCTATTGCATCTTTCTTAGTGATTCTTTTATCTCATGGAAGTCAAAGAAACAAAAAACTGTCTCGATCTTCTGCTGAAGCAGAATGTAGGTCCCTAGTAGTTGCAGTTTGTGAAATTGTATGCATTTAAGCATTGCTTAAAGACCTCAATGTGATTCATTCTCAGCCAGCTCTTCTTTTCTGTGACAGCCAGGCTGCCTTGCATATTGGGGCCAATCCTGTCTTCCATGAGCATACAAAGCATATCGAAATTGACTGCCATGTAGTTCAAGATAAGGTGCAAGATAAAGTTCTAAAATTACTTCATGTTCCTACAAGTCTCAGTTGGCAGATATCTTAACCAAAGCTTTGGGTTCCAGTCAGTTTTCACCGCTTCTAAGCAAGATGGGGGGTATACTGGATATTTTTGCTACCAGCACACATCCTGAGGGGGAGGGTAAAAGTTCACAAGCTGAAGACAAAGCAGCAAAGCAAGCAACAGTAAAAGACCAAAAGTTAAAGAGAAGAGTAAAAACGACAGGAGTTCACAAGATTAAGTTCTTATGCTACAGGTCATACTGTTGTATGTTAATTTAATTGTATAACTCACGTGTGTAGCACGTGCCTATTAGTTGTACAGGTGTCTGTGTAATTAGTACGGAATTAAGCTAGGTAGGTGATTAGCTTTAACAAATTTCTGTTTTTTTCTCTCCTCTCAATTCCATTCCTCTATAAACAGAGCTGTAACCTTTTCTCATTAATTAATCAAGAATATTCATCTTCATTCTTAGTTTTGATAGAACTCTTCTAGGGAGACTTTATAAAAACCATATCCGGCACTGCTTCTCCTAAAAGACCCCCATGATGACTATTCTGGCATTCACATATTCAAATCTTTAAGGAACAAAAATTGTTTTTAGTAGATAATATCTTTGGTGATTGTGATAAGTGTTTGACTAGAATTTCAGAAAGAGAATATCTTAGTTCTATAAGAATGTATATTATAAGCTCAAAATTCACTTGGTCATTGATAAAGAGAAACATCATACAATACATTAGGACTATTAATGTTCGAGAAACATTATATAAATCAGAAGATACATGTATCATTTACTAGAAATCAAACTTGAAAGACAAGTAACTTTTCTTTTCCTTTTTTCCCGTTAATAAAAGGGTAAAATATTGCCCGGTTGATATATATATATATATATAAACATATAACCACCCTAACCTACAAAACCGGATAAACAAGTAAATTGAATTGTTCAGGGGTCTAAATTGTATAAAGGAATATGTTATGTTGGGTGTTCAATTGCATTGGGAAGTAGTATAAGCAAATAAACAAATACCCCTTTAACTAAATGTTGTGTGACCCCAAAAAAAGATAATCAATTACAATAAAAAGCTCAACCTTAACCAATGCACTTCAGCACTCATTAACCGGACTCCTGCATAAATGTCACTGAAGAAATAAGTTGAAATGACACATCCAACCACCTCGGCATTGTAAATCAATAAATTCAAAGGCAGAGAGAGAGAGAGAGGCCTGCCAACATAGCCTCAGCACCACCACCTACCCTATCCTTCTCCATCAAAAAATGTCCAAAACAAATAACTAATCCTCGGCACTTCACCACATCTGTTTCCCATAATCCACCCACAGCCTCCACCCTATGGTCCAAAGACCCAGGCACCACAAGGCCCCACCAATCCCCATGAACACAACATAAGAGCTCATCAAGCCCACCTGAGTTGTCACAAAAACACATTTTGTCCATAAACCACAGATCCAGATGTTCACCACCAGGTTATCATTAATGGCTGATGCAATTAATTGCAGCTCTGGTGTTTCTGCCTCAATTTCGGTATCTAGAGCTTGTGATTAAAACCAGTCTGTCATTTTCATTTTCTTGGGCTTTTCTCTAAAAAATTTTGGGAAATTTTCTACTAGCTTTTGTTGACAGATTCTATGTATGGTATGTGTGGATAGCTATATATGGTATAATCTTGGGCGTGAAGGTGAAGGAAATATTTAGAGAAGGAAATATTCAGAAAAGGAAACTGAGTAATTAGAGATTATTTGATTTCCTATTTCTGCTATTGTATTCCTATTATAAGTTTAGGGTTTCTCTATTTAATCAGAGTTGTACATAGTGGAATAAGCAAGTAGTAATACAATAATTTGATTCCTCTCTTCTCTAGTTACTAGTTTCTTTTGTTTCTTCATGGTATCAGAGCTTCTCTGGGTGTCATCCATCTGGTTTGTTTTCTGTTTCCTGCCCAGCTTTACCACATGTAATTATTCTTAAAAAATAAAAAATAAAAAAAATAAATAAATAAAAGGGGTATGTGTCTCTTTATTTGAATATTACTCTATGTTTTGATTTGTGCTACTCAGTTTTTTTTTGTATTAAGCCCGGTTGTGGAGCTATTTTATTTGGATGGCTGATTCGGAAAAGTCAGAAGTTAGCAAGACTTCCGAAACTCACACTAGAGGGATAGAGAGTCAAGTGACCTCCCTAAGTGAGAATCCAACTCTCCAGATTACAACTCAAAAGTTGGACGGGCTAAACTACCTAACATGGTCCCAATCTGCATTAATGTTTATTCACAGTAAGGGGAAAATGGGCTATTTGAATGGGAAAATCACAGAGCCCTTGGAGACTGATCCCACATATGACAGATGGGAGGCAGAGAACTCTACAGTCATGTCTTGGTTGGTGCATTCTATGAAACCAGAGATCAGTCAAGGATATTTATTTCTTCGTACTGCAAAGGAGATTTGGGATGCAGCAGCTCAAACCTACTCCAAAATGGGAAATAAAGCACAAGTTTATGATTTGAAGCGTCGTATTCAAGCGACTTCACAGGGAGATTGGTCTGTCGCAACTTACTAACATAACCTTCGCGGTTTGTGGCAAGAATTAGATCACTATCAAACTTTCAAAGCTAAATGTACACAAGATGCGATAGACTTTCAAAAATTTGTTGAAGATGAACGTATTTATGAATTCTTGGGAGGACTACGAGCTGAATATGATCAAGTTCGAGTCCAAATCTTGGGAAAGGATCCTCTTCCCTCACTCAAAGAGGTGTTCTCATATGTTCAGAATGAAGAAAGTCGTCGGGGTGTCATGTTATATTCATCTACTCCAGAACAAGCTGCACTGGCCACTACTTTTCAACGTGGTGCCAAAGGAGATTCTAAGAATCGGGACAAAGGTCATTGGAATGAGAATGCTCTAGATGACAAGGACAAATTATTTTGTGATCATTGTAATAGGCCACGCCATACTCGGGAGACATGTTGGAGGCTCCATGGCCGTCCTACAAGAGGGCGAGGGGGCCGTTCTAGTGGATTCTCTCGTCCACGTGCAAATCACACTACTTCCACAGAGGACATACCTCCAGCACCTACTCCAGCACCTACTCCAGCTCCTAATCATGAAAGGGCACTTAACACAGAGGAGTTAGCACAGCTGCGTCAGTTTATGGCTCGATTGGAAGCACCTACTGATACATCCTCATCCTTTGCCCATTCAGGTAATTTAGCTACAGCCCTTAATGCATCGTCAACGGAGTATGATGATCCTTGGGTAATTGACTCGGGAACTACAGATCATATGACTGGTAAATCCTCATCTTTTTCTTCCTATAACCTCTGTTCCAGCAAGGACAAAATCAGAGTAGCCAATGGTTCTTTATCACCTATCTGTGGTAAAGGTTCAATTGTTGTGACTCCATCCATGCCTTTATCCTCTGTGCTTCATGTTCCTAACCTGGCAGCAAATTTATTATCTATTGCTCGTATAACCCTTGAGTTAAATTGCCGAGCCATTTTTTACTCATCCTACTGTTGTTTTCAGGACCTAACCACGGGGCGGATGATTGGCAGTGGTAGCCTTAAGGATGGTCTCTACTATCTGGACAAACAGCCCAAAGCACAAGGATGGCTCAAAAAGGCTTATCATACAGTGCACTCAGATGACTCAGCAGCTCAAATTTGGTTATGGCATCACAGACTAGGACATCCCTCTTTTACATTGTTACAAAAATTGTTTCCTTCTTTATTTCAGCATAATAATGTTTCCATATTCCAATGTGAGACATGTGAACTAGCTAAACACCATCGAGTGTCTTTTCCTCTTAGTAGTAATAAAAGTTCTGCACCTTTTTCGCTTATTCATACTGATGTTTGGGGGCCCTCTAGGGTTGTTTCTTTAAATGGGTGTCGTTGGTTTATTTCCTTTATTGATGATTTTTCACGAACTACATGGGTATATTTGTTAAAAGACAAAGGTGATGTGTTTACTGTCTTTCAACTGTTTCACAAAATGGTTCAAACACAATTCAACACCTCAATAAAAATGATTCGTTCGGACAATGGGGGGGAATATATGTCTGGTACTCTTCAAAAATATCTTCATACACATGGTATTATTCATCAAACCACTTGTGCCTATACCCCTCAACAAAATGGGGTTGCTGAAAGAAAAAATCGACATCTCCTAGAAGTCACACGGGCTCTTCTCCTTACTGCCAGTGTTCCAAAGTCCTACTGGGGAGATGCCTTGCTCACTGCAACTTATCTCATCAATAGAATGCCATCTCGTGTCCTTGACTTCAAGAGACCACTTGAGGTACTTTTTTCATCTGTACCATCCTCTAATTTTATCATCCCTCCACGTGTCTTTGGGTGTATCTGCTTTGTCCATCTTCATGGTCAATCTAGGAGTAAATTAGACCCTCGTGCCCTCAAATGTGTCTTTATAGGTTACTCTCCTACTCAAAAGGGATATAAATGTTATCACCCTCCTTCTCGAAAACACTTTGTGTCAATGGATGTAACCTTCTTTGAGACACAATTTTACTTCTCACCTCAAACTCCTCCTCAGGGGGAGTATAATGGTGATGAGGAGTTTTCTGTGTCATTACCTATTCTTAGTACCTCCACTAAGGTTGACCTGAAAACTGATTTCATTGATGTTGAAGTGCAAGAGGCTAATAATGAGCTGTCATCCACTGATGATAAGCTGGATGAGACACCTGTGAAAGAACTAAGGGTCTATTCAAGGCGCCAGAAAAGTAAGACTACTCCTAAAGCTCCCGAGCAATCATCTGAACCCGACTCAGGTAATTCTGCTCCTGTTCTCTCTATACCCACCATAAATGATATTGATCTTCCTATTGCACAACGCAAAGGAGTTAGATCATGCACTCATCATCCCATAGCAAATTTTCTTTCATATCAACATATCTCACCTACATTTCGTTCTTTCCTATCCAAGTTATCTTCTGTGTCTATCCCTCAAACCTTCCAGGAAGCATTAGGAGATCCAAAATGGAAAGAAGCGATGCAAGAAGAGATGAGAGCTCTTAAGAAAAATGACACATGGGATTATGTTGACTTACCGAATGGAAAAAGGGTAGTTGGATGCAAGTGGGTGTTTACAATTAAGCATAAAGCAGATGGGTCAGTGGAAAGATACAAAGCAAGATTGGTTGCAAAAGGTTTCACACAAACCTATGGGATTGATTATAAGGAGACATTCGCACCAGTAGCAAAGATGAACTCTATACGAGTTCTTATCTCTTTGGCAGCAAATCAAGATTGGCCTCTACACCAATTGGATGTAAAGAATGCTTTCCTCCATGGAGATCTTGAAGAAGAAGTATACATGGAACTCCCCCCTGGCCTTAAGCTACCAGCTTCTAATGGTAAAGTGTGCAAACTAAAGAAAGCCCTGTATGGACTGAGACAATCTCCTAGAGCATGGTTTGAAAGGTTTTCCCGAGCTATGCAGAAATTTGGCTACAATCAAAGTCAGGCTGATCATACATTATTTATTAAGCATTCACTACAAAGAAAAATAACAGCTCTTATTGTCTATGTGGATGATATGGTGCTAACTGGAAATGATGAGGAAGAGATACAAAGACTAAAGCAATCCTTGGCACAAGAATTTGAAATAAAGGACTTGGGAAATCTGAAGTATTTTCTAGGCATTGAAGTGGCAAGATCAAGGCATGGAATATTTCTTTCTCAACGGAAATACATACTCGATCTTCTCAAAGAAACAGGAATGTTAGGGTGCAAAGCTATTGATAATCCAATAGAGCAGAATGTCAAGTTGGGAGAAGACCTCAACAGCCCCCTAGTAGAAAAAGGGAGATACCAGCGACTAGTTGGCAGACTAATCTACTTATCACACACTAGACCAGATATCGCTCATGCAGTAAGTGTGGTAAGTCAGTTTATGCATTCGCCACGAGAGACACATATGAAAGCTGTTCGTAGAATTCTCCGTTACTTGAAATCCTCACCGGGTAAAGGAGTACTATTTGCTCGACATGATCACTTGAAGATAGAAGCTTATACAGATGCTGATTGGGCAGGGTCAATCATAGACCGACGCTCCACCTCTGGATATTGTCTATTTGTTGGAGGTAACTTAGTTACTTGGCGGAGTAAGAAACAATCTGTGGTTGCAAGATCCAGTGCAGAGGCTGAGTTTAGAGCAATGGCCCATGGGATATGTGAGATATTATGGATGAAGATACTATTGAGGGAGATTGGATATGATAGTAAGGATCCCATCAAGCTGTTTTGTGACAATAAAGCAGCAATTAATATTGCTCATAATCCAGTTCTACATGATCGGACAAAACATATGGAAATTGATAGAAACTTTATCAAGGAGAAATTGCGTAAAGGCATCATTTGCACTCCATATGTAAGAACTGGAGATCAACTCGCAGACATCTTGACAAAGGGGGCAGCAACTAATCACTTCCATAGAATCTTGGACAAGCTGGGCATGAGAGATATCTATGCCTCAGCTTGAGGGGGAGTGTTGACAGATTCTATGTATGGTATGTGTGGATAGCTATATATGGTATAATCTTGGGCGTGAAGGTGAAGGAAATATTTAGAGAAGGAAATATTCAGAAAAGGAAACTGAGTAATTAGAGATTATTTGATTTCCTATTTCTGCTATTGTATTCCTATTATAAGTTTAGGGTTTCTCTATTTAATCAGAGTTGTACATAGTGGAATAAGCAAGTAGTAATACAATAATTTGATTCCTCTCTTCTCTAGTTACTAGTTTCTTTTGTTTCTTCAGCTTTCTCATTTTCAATGGTTGGTGCAAATCAAAAATTCTACACACAAACTCATAGAATAAGAAGGGTAGTTCTTCCAAAAGAAACAATTTTTTTATATATATTATATATTTGGTCTGTGTGTGGATGTGGATGATTGGGGAGATGGGTAGGGGGGGGTTAGTGTTAAGAGTATACAAACCAATAGCTTAAGCTATTACATAGAAAGGTTTAATTGTTTAAAATCACACCTAACCATTATGAACTCTTACACAGCTTTTCTCACACTCACCTCCCCCCCCCCCCCCAATACACACACATATTACATATATAATCCTAACATTTAGAGATTAGGCCTTGGTGCGATGACAAGTGCCTTCCACCAAAAGCAACAAGACACAAGTTTGAGTCAAGCAGGTCAACAATGTACATTAACGTTTATACATTTTCAATCCTCACGACCCTGCCCCCTTCCCTTTTCCCGACATGCAAGCCTCCCATTTGCCAAAGACGAGATATGGCCTAGCATGTGCATGACCAAAAAATAAAAAAGCCTTTCCAGGATTTGATTCAACCTCACAAACAATCAAAACTCTAATAGCATGTTAGTTACTATCTGCTCCTAAAGCTTATGCTAAAACTTAAAATGGTAGGAAGTACACAAAAAATATATATCAAGCTTACAAACAAACTAACACTAGCACTCTTCCTCACATTTAGCCCACCTAATAACACCGAATCAAATGCGAGATACAAACATGCACAACAAAAAGAAACTAACAGAATGAGGTCATGAGGACTTGAAACAAGGACCTTTTAGCCAAATAAAGCTCTGACAAGAATCACTACTTGAAAAAGCTTAAGATATCACAAAGTGAGCTGCTGATGTATTATATTAAGCACTGCTACACTAACAGCCCCTTTCAAGCGTGGGCTAACTATGTTACCAAACTCACAAGCACACTAACACTAACAATCCCTTCAATTTGAACCTTGAACTTTAAGTTGAGAAGAAAAAAAAAATGCACCACCAAGTAACACATAGAAAAAGCTTCTTTCTTTTTTTTTCATACAATTTCATATTGGTCTTGAGGTCGGCCCCCCTAGAAAAGATTTCTTGTTCCACCCCACTCTTCACGTCCAGGCCTCAAAATGTCACTGACTATGGGCTTTATATGTGCCAAAGCAGAAGAGACTAACAGAATGGGGCATCAATCAGTCCCAAAAGCTTAAACTAACAAAAACGAGGCCAACAATGTATATCAAGCATTAGGTGAAGAAAAGCACAACAAATGACACATGCTTCTCATGTGTACCTATCATGTTTATGTCACTTTGAAAAACAGAAAACTAATGGATGGACAAATAAAGCTAAGAAATGAAATAGTGCAAGAACTCAATTTATCTGCTTCTATAGTTAAAGGTGGTTAAATGTTTTTGTGAAATATCATAAGCGGACCCTAAAATATCATAGCTTACAATGTGAATTAATAGAAGTTTCAAAAGAAAAAGGGAGTAAAAGAGAGAAAGAAAATGGGAAATATAGACAGTTTTATTCACCTACATTACTTGATAATACAACGATTTAGGATTTGAATAACCAGTTATACAGATCTAGATAGAACTATCCAGCAATATGCAGTGCTCTATCTGTTTTATATTTATTTAATGCTTACTATCATACAGTGTCAATATCTAAGATCAAATCATCACTTATCAGTTAATTCCAAACAAAGGAATGAAAATGGTATTCTTAATAACAAAGAAAAGAACCATATTCCTGATTAATCCAAAACATCAAAAATTAAGTTAAAGCTTAGACATTTTCCTTTTATCATACGTGTATGAAAATCAAGAGACCAAAACCATCAAAAGACCACCCAAACATGAAGTGAGTGAAATCAACAAAATTTTGGTAATTGTTAAATTGCCAAATCCAGGACCTTCTTCACAAGTTACTATAACAATAGGAAACAAGAGATACTACAAGAATAAAGGTTGCACTTGATGAAATTGCATATCAATTTTTTCAATATACAACACAAATAAATGATCTGAAATGTGGGAGAGAAAAACCTCATCCTTTTTGTCTTATATACACATTAGACACAATCAGAGTAATAGAACCACAAACTTCTGCGAGCTAAGTAAGCACTGTCATACTTGAGTTGCCATCAAATCATATTGCATAGGACAAAGTTTACTTTCAAACTAGTTTGGGGGAAAATCCTCCAACCCACTATAGGTCGATTCAAACAACCATATACGAGTTTAGTCACATGAATTATTTAGTATAAGTCATGATTTAATACACATGAATGGTTTTATGAATCACCACATAATGGATTAGAGGAGATTCTTCCAAACTAGTTCTGAGGAAAACTTTGTTTTTGTCCTATTGCATCTATAGTATTTTTGTAATCAGAGAAGTGTAAAACAGCCTCTCTCAGCAATATGAAAAAATTGATTCCCATTTAGTTTAGTGGTGCCAGATATGGACAAACATTAAAGGAATGTAAGGGCAGCCATACCTGTGGGATCACTATTGCCAGATTCAAAACACCCATTGATAATCCTGCAATAACCAAGCATTAAGATAAGCAACCCCACAGCCTGCACCTCCCAGAAAAATTTAGCAAGTATGCCAACTAAAAAAAAAAAAAAACCCACCTTGGCCAAGTCCCAAAGACTCTATACGTGTGGATATCAAGGCATATGGAACACTGTAAGTGATCTGCAAAAGGCAATGCACATATTGAGCTCTTGCACAATGCATGCAGTGTCATCCTTTAATAACTCTTTCAGCATCAGTTCTAACATATGTTTACATAGGCAAAAGGCAATACAATTATCCTAAAATGCAATATTTGGTCTAGAGGCCCTGCTCAAAAAATTTTGCATTGTTCTTCTTTGATGCCCCAAGACAGGTCATAACACAATAAAGATCAGCTGAAGACTATAACAACTTGTGATCAAGGCCTTGCCATGAATAGGCCATGGCAAGGTTAAATTCATAATGCATGGAAAATGGTACTCCTATTCTCCTTTTATTCTTGAGTATGCATGACTTACCGCCAAAGGAACACCAAGAATTGCAAAAATCACCAGTGCAGCTATTACAATGCCATTTGGAGGTAGAGCATTGCCTTCAAAGTCAAAACTCTTCACCACAAAGGCAACTACTAGCATTGCAAGAAAGCAGAGAGCCATGAGGATATTTGAAATCCCCCACACAAAACCGGCCCCCCACTTACTGCAGAGCTTCTCCATGAGCAACGAAGTTACTCCAAGAACAACTGAATTCAACATCAGACCAAATGAACCCATTCTAACTCCAATACTATAATTCTGCCCTTCATTAGGCTTGCCACCATAAATCTCTCGACCCATCCAATCTGTATCAAAAAGAAGAAATGGAAACCATCCAATCCAAGTCAAAGCAGTAACAAGCAGGATTATCCATATAGTCCCTGAAAAATATCTAAAAGTCCCAAACAGTTCCCAGAGGAAAGCTTCTTCAGCTTGACCTGACGTTCCTGGCCCGTCTTCAGCAGAGGGAGTGGATCTATCGATCGAAACTAGTGGCACTTCCTGAGCTGCTGTAACGCTTATATATGTAGTAATTGCAATGAAAAAAATGTCGATAAAGAAAGCAGACTTGAGATTTGCACAATTAACAGTGCATGCAGTGGTATAAGTAAACGGCAAAATTTTGAACCAGCCACTATACGCTCCGGTTGCAAAGCCAAGAACATTACCAATAGCCATAAATAGAGAGAAATAGGCATTTGCCACTCGAGTCCTTCGATGATCCTTTCCTAGCATGACAAAAATTTAGCACAAGACAAATGTCAACTCTTATTTCTTCTTCATTCACACAAAGTCTATCCTTACAGATTGTACTACTTCTTTGTTCCATGCAAAAGATCCATTAAGCAAAATGTATCAATAATACAAATGCACTCTTAATGGACATAATCGTCCATTGAAAAAATTAGTTCCAAGGAGCTCTAATAAATTAATATCAACTAACAATTATAATAAATACAAAATCATTGCCACGTTACTTCTCTTATATAATTTTTCTTTTTTGGAAAATACACATAAGTTCAATTAGGCAATTAGGAATTAATTTTTGCATTAAAGAATCGATTAATTAAGTGGTAAAAGAAAAAAATTGTGCAAACCTGTGAGATCGGCAAGCAGAGCTCTACAAGGACCTTGAGTCATATTATTAGCCACATCCAGAATCCAAAACCCGAAAACGAAAGCCCCCACAGCCCTCGGCCTAGAATCGCCGCGGTCCCCTAACAACCACCCTATGTCCGCCGAGTGTCCGATGATCAGAACCGCCAGGACGATCGACAGAGCTCCGGCCAATATGAACGGTCTCCGCCTCCCGAACCGGCTGGTGCTCCGGTCGCTCATGAGCCCGACCAGCGGCTGAACCAGCAGTCCCGAGAGCGGGCCGCAGAGCCATATCACGCTGGCCCACGCGTGCGGAATCCCGAGCTCCTGCACGTACGGCGTGAGCAGCGAGAGCTGCAGAGCCCAGCCGAATTGAATCCCGCACGCCACCGAAGCGACCCGGAGCAACCGCCGTAACGGAATCCGAGACGGCTGTCGAATCGGCGGTCGAGCCCTCCCGGCTCGGTGGTGTTGGTGGCGCTCCGGTTCAGGAATTACCGTTTGTTTTCCTCGCTCCGATCTCTCCATCTCTATTGAAAAAAAATATATATATAAAAATGAAAACTAGAAATT
The DNA here is from genome assembly GCF_001633185.2 of Quercus lobata. Taxonomy (NCBI): domain Eukaryota; kingdom Viridiplantae; phylum Streptophyta; class Magnoliopsida; order Fagales; family Fagaceae; genus Quercus; species Quercus lobata. The sequence goes on from NC_044915.1 coordinate 40,308,031, forward strand.
CTGTTTTTGGTGAGTAACCGTTTATTTGAAGAAAAAAAAAAACAGCGAGGGAAAAAGTGTGGCGGTATCGACGGAGCCGCGTTGTTTTTGTTTTTTTCACTTCTCTCTCTCAGACAGTCTGGAGCTACAAGACTGTGAGAGAGCTGTGTTGGTTATGAATAGAGATTAAGACTTATCGCACCATGAATTTACGGATCAAACCCGGTATAGAATAGAAAATTTTGATAAAAACTATCTAAATTTCTATACCGGGAAAAAAGGGGGGTTTGGATATTTTTGGTCTGACAACATTTTTTTTTTTGTCAGGATGTTTGTTACATGGAATATTGGAATGATCGAAGAAGGCTTTGGAGTTTGGAAATTTGATGAACCGCTAAATTGCGCGCAGGAATTTTTTATTTAACTGACAATTTTACCCCCCATAATAAGTACAATTCGAATTGTGTATTGAGCGTATATTGACAGAAGTGTTGTTGTACTTGTACTAAGATATGATTTGTGCTGCTGCTGGTACAGAGTAATGCCGACACATAAAATAGCATGACTTTAGTGTCGGAATTTGTTCACGTTGTGAATTTTTTTTTTTTTTTTTTGGTAAATTGTAAATTACACTCTTAAAGTTTGGAGTTGATTGGATTTTACACCCTAAAGTTTCATAAACTTGATTTTACACCTTGAAGTTTGGTTCCGTTAGCAATTTACCCCCTACAGTTAGTTTTTGCTGTTAAGTGACACATCTTCATACTAATGTGTTTTATTCTTGCCAATACAGCCTTAAAACTACGTCGTTTCAATGATGAACAAGTGAAAAGCTGGACAATCTAAACTACATCAAGCCTAAACTTTAAACACAAACCTTTAGCCTAAAACGACGTAGTTTCAGGCCAAACTCTAAAATCAAAATCAGAAACCATGAACCCCACGACATGTCATTATGTTTACTTGAACACAGACCTCCCTAACCCTAACCTAGGCGGCGGTGGCAACAACATCTTCTCCAAATCTTGACCACCACCTGAAGCAGTTGGCAAAGCTAAAGGCAGTCTTCGATAACCAAATACAGAGCGGTTGCCAACTCAGCTAGTAGTAAGCGCAAACTGGTGAGTCCCACCACTTCATTTAAGATGACCAAATACAGAGAATGCCCACCACCTCGTCTGCGATGACTAGATACATAAAATGCTTGAAGAACCACGCGGTGGGTATGGGAGGCCACATGGTAGACAGTTGCGGCGAGTTCCTGGCTGCCGGAGAAGAAGATACACTCGACGCGTTGAAATACGTCGCCTGTAACTGTCACCGTAACTTCCACCGAAATGAAGTTAACGATCACCATCATCGATCATCATCAGAAGTTTTCCACCACTATCAACAACAATTCAAACCTTATTATCATCATCATCATCGATCTCCACAACCACCACATCATATAGACCGCCTCTAGCTTTGCCAGTTGCTTCAAGTGGTGGTCAAGATTTGGAGAAGATGTTGTTGCGGCCGCTGCCTGGGTTTGGGTCAAGGAGATCTGTGTTCAAGTAGACATACCGTGGGGTCCATGGTTTTTGTTTTTGATTTTAGAGTTTGACATGAAACTACGTCGTTTCAGGCTTAAAATTTTTGTTTTAAGTTTAGGCCTAAAACGACGTAGTTTTGATTGTGTCAACTCCTCTCTTGGTCATCATTGAAACGACATAGTTTTAAGGCTGAATTGGCAATAATAAAACACATTAGCATGATGATGTGTCACTTAACAGCAAAAACTAATCGTGGGGGGTAAATTGCTAACGGAATCAAACTTCAGGGTGTAAAATCAAGTTTCCGAAACTTTGGGATGTAAAATCCAATCAACCCCAAACTTCAGGGGTGTAATTTGCAATTTACCCTTTTTTTTTAGGGATCAATACATCGAAATATTATTAGAAAACTATAAATCTAAAATTACAAAATGAATCACGTCTGAAGGAACATGCTCTATCCAGACTAACAACGGAAAAGAAAATCTTACTTTCTTGGCTAAGGCGTGAGCTACACAGTTACCTTGCCTCCTAATATGAGAGAAAGAGAAAATTCGAAGTGAACTGATAATAGACATGATGTCTTTCACATATTGACCAATTGAAGAATGGTCCACATCAACTACTTTCAAAGCCTTGTAAACTACCTCTGAGTCTCCTTCAAACACTGATTGTGATATGCCCAATTCCACAATGAACAGAACAGCCCTTCTTGCAGCTAGGACCTCCACCAAATCCATCGAGTTGGGGTAGGGAATTTTCTCTAAAACTGCAGCTATCACTTCTCTGTTAGCATTACGCACAACCACATCGATCCCTACCTCATCCGAGTCTTCAAACATTGCCCCATCATAATTGGTTTTGTATTACTCACCCAACGGTGGACTCCATTTTGCCTTAATCGTTGGGGACTTAACCACTTTCCTCAGGAACTTCAACTAGAAATCCAAGAGGTATTGCGCTACTGCACTGAAATCTTTTCTCTTGTCCAAGCTGGGTTCTTTGAGCCATTGTGAATTGTGAGTGATAGAGGTGTGTCTTCACATAAATTTACCATTACACATTTATCACTCATAACTCACGCACGACAAGTTGTGTCATTTTATTTGTCCCTAATATTATTTGCTGGCAATTCTTACACTCAAATTCTTGTGTAACTTTTTATTGAATTCCAATATTTTCAAATATATGTGGACTAATATGAAAATGCCGAAATCCAATCAAGACTTGATAGTTGACATATAAGCAAGGAGTGAATTTGAGTATGGAAACGAGCGTGTCTTAGTATTACCTTTCTTTTTCCTTTTTAAAATAAAAATAGACGTGTTACATTCATAATATTTTCACAAAACTTATAATAAATTGTAGATAGTAAGCCGTTAGGGATTATAATTTGAATCTATCACTTAAATTATTTTTTTACCCACCCATTACAATGAGTAATAATGTATTACTTATAATTTATTATGAAAATGTAATTATCATGACATCTTTAAATAAAAAACTAAAAATATGTATATGAGTTTTTTTTGGTTGTTTTGTTATTGTCAAAGGACACGTAGGTAACTGGCGTGTTACATGATGTTTGGCCACAGGAGCCTGGGAGGTTTGGCCCCATTCGGCGGGCTTTTTAACATATGATATTAATATTTGAGGCTAATAATGGAGCATGATAGTACTTAATTACTCGTTAGAATCTTTCTCAAAAATAAATAATAATAAATTACCGGTCAGAACTTTTGGTTTGCATGTGCTTTTTTCTGTTGGGGCGGTTAAAAGGTTCTAAAGTGCAGATACTTATTGGACAAAGGTATACCTTTTTTTTTATTAGAATTGCTTTCATTGTCGTTCTTTTAACTAGTCGCATCTATTATTGTTAGATGCCGTGTGTTATCAGTGTGTCGGGATTTGCACTGCTCACATAAAATATCATTTTACAATTAGAGTGCGTGTTGTTATAAGCTAGCTTTTAATTTTGGGTGCGTTAACTGTTAGATTATTTGGATACCATTTATTATTAAAAATTAAAAATATTAAAATAAAATAATTTTTAAATATATAAATAATGCTGTGAGACTCAGTTTTAAAATTAAATTTGCATTTTTTCAAGTTGTGAGTCTCATAAAAAGTGTCCATTAACCCACAGAAATGAAACGCAAACGCACTGAATAGCACAAAACACGCTATCCAAACTCACACTAAATTGTTAATGGGTATTCGGAGGACAATTATTAATTTTTAGTCATTTTAATACAACTTTGGAGGGAAATATAAAAAGTTATAAAAAAAAAATCAATTACTTTTTTTCTTTTCCAATTAAAGTTTCTAAAAATAATTTATAAACCAATATCTTTAGGGCATTCGTTAATTTTTTAAATTAATTTTTAGTTTTTATGTACTATTTTTTAAAATCTTACTTTTTCTCATTTTTATAAAATTATATTTTAGCAAACTTCAACAAAAAAATAGATAAATTATTCCCAAGCGGATACTTAAGATACAAGAGCCCTCTTGTTAATTCAAGCGTGAATTATTAAATTAGCTTCCACTCAAAATAAAAGGGCATGTTTAGAAATTTGTAATTTTTTTAGTTTCATATTTAGAACATGTTTGAAACAAGATTAATTGAATTTGATTCTTCACACAATAAACACAAAGTAAATTCAATTGTCCAATGTAATTTATGTGGAAAGAGAAAACTCTCCTTGTAGTACCCATTGGATTTCAAAGCTATATATAGATGAGAAATATTATGTCCACAACATTTTTACAACACTTTCATAATAAATCCTAAGTGGCAGGTTCTTACAAATTATTATTGGTGGGAAAAAAAAATTGAGTGTTAGGTTCAAATTAGAACCAACAACAACTTACCACCTATGATTTGTTGTAAAAATGTTGTGGAAGTAACACTTCTCTATAAAGATAACAGGCATGTGTATTTTTATTATTCAAGACGTGTGTTTTTATCATTCATGCTCCTTAATTGCTTCATATGTATATTTTTTTTTAGAGAGTTTTAACTTATGGCGTTTACTTCTGATAATATTTTTTTATGATCAGATCAAGACACCAATCGGTTTTTAGTGTAGGTGGGGATTGAACCCCAGATCTCTCATTCAACCATCAAATACTATACTAATTGAGTTAACTGGAACCCACCTTTATATTTATATGTTGATTGAGGAAGAGGAAATAGGAGAATTTGTGCCTAGGTATATTGGTGCATATGGAAAGCTCAAATTTGTCACATTGAGTAGATTACAGGGGAAGCTTTAAATTGATCTGTCCCATTTCATCTTAAATTTGAAAGTAGGTTCCTATATAGCATGTGAATGTGCAATATAAAGCTTCTCTTTTAGGAAAAAGAACAATAACGGTGACACTATGGCTAAGCTTGTACCAGACCTCTGTTTATCTCCATGATGATATGATAATATATCAGCTTATCCACTTCCACACAAATATACACTAACACATACTAGGTCTGGGTCCAATGGGTAGAATGTCATTAAGATCACACCCAAGTGGAAAATGCCAACTCAGATCGTTCCCCTTTACCCATTTTTTGGTTTATCAAAAATACACATTAACACATAAAAATTATAAATAAATAAAAAAGAAAAAGAAGAAGAAGAAGAAGAAACAAATTATGCCTAAGTGGCCATCCAATTGAGGTTGTCTGTTGGTGGCTTCATAAAAGAGAAGCATTTGGTAAAATCTCTATTATGTTTTCAATTAGTTTTGTAGGGATATTGGGCCCAGGAGCTCATTATCTATATATATATTGGGCCTGAAGCCTAATCTGAGGACGTAAAGTTGTCCGAGGAGGAGTAAAAATTGTCAGGAGAGCCTGTGTTGGTAAATGAAGAAATTAGTTTTGGTCATAAGGGCCTAAGAGGGTGGGCCGAGGATGAATGCCTCCTCGGCTAATCAAAGCCGAGGTCAGAAGAGTTGGTCTGTCATCCAGGGGAGCACTCCAAGAAAATTCTGTTGATACGGATAAGCATTACAAAAACACAGGACAAGGAGGAGTCCTAAAATATCTAAGGAGAAAGTTGCTACCACCGCATTGAATGCTCTGCAACTAACTTTTTAGCTGCATTAATGTGGAGAAGACCCTTGAACAGTGCTGTATTGACTACCCCAACGCACAGAGGGCCTGAGAGGGTGTCCGATGAAACAAGTACTCAAGTAGTGGCTTGGATGGTCAACAAGTGGAGGGTCAAGATCGTCTAAAAAAGAAGTATATAATGGAAAAGATCTTCCATGAAGAAGGGATTGAGAAATTAAGAGAGAAACACTGCAGCAATCAGGAACCAAATTTGTAATCAAATTTAGGAGAAATATATAAGAACTGATTTCCTCAGATTGTGCCGAGGACGAGTTTCTTTAGGTTAAATCAATTTATCTTTCTGTTCTTATCATTTGAACCCACTTTATTTGTTGTCTAACTCATTTTAGCCTAGTTTTCCAACCCACTCTCTACAAATTCATTATTTTGGGCTTTTTGGGCCTGAGTCCATCCATCTTTTGGGCTAGGGAGCCAAATCTAGTCCTTACAAGTTCAATGGGTAATTATGTTTTAGTGTTTTTCTTCCATACCTTCCTGCTTTTATTGTCCTCTTCCTTCTCTTTCTTTCTTGCTATTTCTTCTTTGTTTTTTTTAAGAAAGGGAGGGATTGTTTGAAATGACAGATTTTTTTTAAGAAACAAACATACATAGACAAGAGAGACAAGGGAGAGAGAATTATTTTAACATAAAGGCATATTACAAACTTCACTCAAAAGTTATTATAACTTTTAAAATGTTGGGGAAGTTATATTATACATAATACACTCTTTTAAGCCATGTGTGACAATCAAGAAAGCACCGATGCGACTACAGGGGTGCCGCACCGGCGTTCAATGCGGCTCGACGTAGGGTGCGGTGGGCGACACCGCTACCCGCGCGTCAGTGCCGCATCGGATTTTTATTTTTTTATTTTTTGTTTCTGGATACGCATTAATTCGCGCCGATTTGGGTCGAATCGGATCATATCAGCTGGCCGAAACCTGTCGATACTGGTCAATACCGGCTTTGAATCAGGCCGAAATTCAAGTAAAAATTATTTAAAAAAAAGAGTGCAAAAAAAAAAAACCCTAAAACCATCACTGCCTCCCTGCCTCTCTACTCTTTGCTCTTTGCTCTTTGCCTCCCTCCATGTATTCTAATTTCAATGTTTTAGTTTCAAACTTGTGGATTGTATTTAATTTTATGAACATCATGTTTTATTTATTATCTACTATTACTATTAAATTTGGTATATGTTTATATAATATGGAAAAATATGCTTAGCAATATACAGAAAATATAAATAATAATTTTTTAATTATCGCATCCCGTCGCACTCACACCCACACTTACACCCGCACCCTACTTTTTCAATAATTGCTGAATTCCACACTTTTTTTTTTTTTTTTTTTTTTTAAGAAACAAACACAGAAATAATGTTACTTAATGGGGAAGTTAATATGTGGGATACAGGGTGGAACTAAAAGTCTAAAATATCAATCATGAACCAGCAATGCCCCTCATGTAGTTTACCAAAAAAAATGCCCCTCATATACAGCACGTGACTCAAATGCAAGCCTCGTACATACAAACACTGAAACACACTGCTACAGAAACGAAAAATGCACAGGCAAATGGGTCCAGTGCTCCAGCTAATTCCAAAATGAAAAGTAATGTGGAGCCACTTGTTGAGTGCTAATGAATATTGATGACCCCATCGTGATCAATCAACACAGATTGCTTACTAAGGCTTGTCGCTTCCCTATACGAGGTTTTTTTTTTTTAACACTGTGAAGATAGTTCTTCTTTTTTTTTAAAAAAAATAATAATAATAATTAAATATATTGCAAATGAATAAAGGCTTGAGGTTGAGGGGACCATCGATCCCATTTCACTCCTAAGAGGAAAGGATTGCAAGGGCCGGTGGAACAGCCTAAGATGCTAAAATATGAGTTAAGGAGTTTGACTAATTTAGGGGTGGCAGCCAACCCACCAATCCATTAAAACCGATCCGACCTAACCAGGGACCGAACCTAGGATTTCAAGTTGGAGAGGCCAGAGTTAAGCGAATTTTTTTTTTTTTTTTCAAATATGCATCCATGTAGTATTAAAAAACTATCAATCAAGACAAATACATAAAAATCATTGTTTCTTAATATATTATAAGATACAATTAACTACCAACAAAAACAAAAGACACGAAACACTATTTCTTCTTAATACAATTATTTATAAAAAGGGAACTCAACGCTCTTTTAAATCTTCAAAATCATCTATGATTGAATCCAAACTAAATGTCAAAGCTATATCCTTTTCAATATATGAATTTAGTATTTTTCACTTCTTTTCAATTTATAAATTTATCTAATTTAGTATTATAAGTTAACAATAGGCACAAATGAATCACTATTATTTTCTTAAATTTATGTGACAATTTACTATATTATATGATTTGTTTTTTTCTTTTGTCTTTGGTCTTTGTATCTTTGCTTTTATTTATCTCTTTGTCTTTGTCGTGTCTCCTTATTTCTGACCCTCTCCCAATTTATTATGCATTACCAGCAAAAAATTTTCCTAACTTTACCATTTTTTTTTCTATCACTTGTCCCTATTATTGCCCAACTACCAGTCAACAAACAATCAAATATATTCTCTCTCTTATCTATATAATATAAGAGAGAGAGTCACAAACACAGAGTGACAAAGAGTCACAAAGCCAAAAAAAAAAAACCACAGGCACAAATTCAATTCACAATCACCAACATCAGTTCATCACTATCAGTAAAAACACAAACACCACAAGTCCACAAGCACAGATTGTTAGATTCTGAGATTCACAAACAATCAAAAATTATATTAGGTTTTGAAGGATAGATTAAATACTTGTGAACTGTAAAGGCTGCAGCAATGAAGCAACCGGCGGGAAGATAGGTCTTGCGTTGGCGTGGTGGCGTTGGTGAGTGTTTGTTTGGGTCGACGATAGGCGACAGCTGATAGGGACTGGGACGAGTTTGCGAGATAGGTCTAGCGTGATGGCGGTGTGGGCAGCGAGATGGGTCTCTCTCGTGTGGTGGCGGCGTCACGGCGGCAAGATGGGTCTCTCTCGCTTCTCACTTTCTCAGTTTCTCTTCGTACTCTTACTCTTTGTCTCGCCTATGGCTTCCTTTTCTTCTTTTTTCAATTCGTTTTTCGGTTTGGTTTTGGACTACTGGGTTAGTGGGTTTACTCTTTTTTCTTTTTTTAACATTTACATGGGCTCTGGGCTAGCTAACTCAGTGGGATGGTTTAGGATTTTTTGAGGGGGGCCTAAGCTAAAAAGAAAAAGGGGGGGGGGGGGGGGCTGGGCCCCCTTAGGCCCCCACCTGGGTCTGTCCCTGGATCCAACCCACTTTGTCGAGTTGGGTTGGTTTTTAGAGGTTGATGGGTTAGGTTGAGTAATGCAATTTTTTTTAATAGTGGGTCGGGTTGGGTTCGAGTCATAACAAATATAATCCCGTCTAACCCGACTCGACCCACTTATTTATTTAAAATTTAAATTATATATATATACACACACACATAATATATATTTAAAAATATATTATATAATTAATAATTTTTTATTAAAATTTTTCCCATATTCGGCTCTTCCTATATAAAACCTAATTACTTTTCAAATCCTAACAATCTTATTTTTCTCACTGCCATCTCTCACTCCCACTCTCCCACTCCACTCATATTTGTTTATAACCGAGTTGGGATATTAGTTCAAGTATATTTGTTTTTCAACTCAGTTGGATATATTTTGTTCTTGTTTATAACTGAGTTGGAATACTAGTTCATGTATATTTTGTTTATCAACTCAAGTGGCAAGTGAGATTTTTTTTTTTCTACTTAATTTAATAATAATAGTAATAAAAAAAATCCAACCCATGGGTTCAACCCGATCCATGTGGGTTGGGTTAGTTGAACCCCTGTGATGGGTTAGGTTGTGTTAGATTATTTTAACCCACCATGGTAAGTTGAGTAAAAAAATCCCCTTAAACCGACCTAACCTGACCCATTCACACTCCTAAACTAATTTAAGAGTTACAAAAATTCTAAAATCCTAAGGTAAGAAGCAGGTTTTTAATATCAAGAATTACAGTGGTTATTTCTCAATGAACTTCATTTGAGTGATTAGGAATTGAAAAGACCACTACTTGAGAATATTTATTAGAAAATTACATGGAGAAGGCCATGCTGTAATGGTTCAGAATGCTAGAAGAGTTGCTTTTGATTCCACCCATAAAACACTGACTGGAACATTAAAATCAATCCATACAGGGGAGATCTTGATTTTATGCAAGCAAGCATTAGGGAGTGGTAATCCATTTAGGATGAGAATTCCTTTACGGCCAAAATGCATAAACACCTCATGGGGGGTTTGGGTTAATAGCAAACTGACTCCTTGGGCTTTCAACTTTTTTGTATAACTCGGTGAGGTTTCCATATTCAGTGACGATAAAAAATAATGTGACCTTTAAATGATACCCAACAATTGATTTGCACCAAATAAAACAAATATAACAATAAAAGAGAAAAAAATTTGTTTCTTTTATTGTTATCTGTGTGTTTCATTTAGTGAGAATCAGTTGTTTGGTGTCATTTGATGATTACGTGATTTTTTCCATTCAATTTCACGAATATGAAAACTTCAACAAGTTATAAGGAAAAATCAAAACTCGAAAGCCCAAGGACTAGTATGCAACTGACCCAAACACCAATGAGAGTTAATACATTTTGGTCTTCATTTGCAATTCAAAAGAATCCTAAACTATTATAAATGGGATAGTGGAAATATAAAAGTTTTTCTATTCTATTTTCTGTTGTCCTCACCTGTAAATTTGTAATGCCACTCATACCAAAGTTCTCATGTTAACTCCATGATCTATCATGCCAACACTGTCACGCTATTGTTACCTAGTCAATATATCATTAGCCATTTTGAACGATCGTTAAACGATGACTGCTAATGGTTGATTAACCGTTGAACTTTTTCCAATTGTCATTTTTCATAATTCAATCATTTTCTCATTCAGTTGTATAAAATCTATCTTTAAGGTGTTTTTTCTCATTTGAGGTGCCATTGCCCATTTGATATTGCGATGATCTTCCTCACATCTAATTGATCTAACCTACTCATATTTTCTTTAACTATCTTCTCTCTTGTTGGACTGAAGGCATAATAGTGATGTTGATTGAGACATTCCTTAGTCCCTACTTCTCAAGGAAACAATGATGAATATGAAGATGGAGGTAGCGGCGACAACAATGGCTAGACTTAACTAGTGAAAACAAAGGTTGACAACAATTGCTAGAATTAACTAGTGAGGATGGAGGTTGACGATGATGTGAGATTTTCTATTTTTATAATTCAATAGTACAATTAGGGAGGGGGATTTGAATCTTTGATATTTCTGTTAGAAACATCAAGAGGTAGGGGTGTGCATGGTTTAGTTGGCTCAGTTTTTTCTCAAATTTGTTATCGAATCGATAGGGATCGGTTTTCTCATAATGAAAACCAATGCATACCACTTAGGGTCAGTTTCCCAACCTATAACGGTGCAGTTCGGTCGGCTCGGTTTAATCGGTTTGAAACATTAAAAATTCTATTTGTTTTTTTATATAAAAAAAATCTGTTCAACCTATTCAGTATTCACAAATAAAATCTATTCAATCTCATCAAAAAACAGCAACAAAATCTGTTCAAATTTCACAAAAACTTCATAAAAAAATCTGTTCAACTTGTTCACACAAAATCTGTTCAATCTATTTAAAAAATAGCAACAAAATCAATTCAAATTTCATAGAAAACTTCATAAAAAAATTTGTTCAACTTGTTCACACAAAATCTGTTTAATCTGCTTAAAAAACAACAAAATCTATTCAAATTTCACAGAAACTTCATAAAAACATTTGTTCAACCTGTTTACACATAAAATTTGTTCAAAAACCTGTTCAATCTATTCAAAAATCAGTTCAATCTATTTAATATGTTCAAATTGTTCAAATCTGCTCACACATAAACAATAATGACCCAAATTTCATCATTTCATTCACACATAAACAATCTGATTGCAAGCTTTTCATTGCTCTTATGCCCCAGGTGAAGGTGAACCATTGCTATAGGGAAGCTAATTGCTACGCAAATGGTTTGGCTAGGCTAGGAACTAAGCATGATGATGATGTTTTGTATTATAATTCCCCTCCCCTAAGTATTTTGAATGTTTTTCTTTCGGACTTGTTTGGCCATGAATCTTTTAGGTTGTGCCCTGCCAGTGATGTTTCTGTTTCTCTTTTTTAGTTGAATGAAATTATCCAATTTACCAAAAAAAAAAAAAAAACTATCCAAATTTTTTCATTTCATTCACCATGCAAAAATATTTTGAAATGGCCTCAATAAGAGTTCAACTCCCAAAATACTATCATGTAGCATATAATATCATTAGTGTCATTATGTGTGTCAGTGTTGATAACAATAAGCGTTAATGTATCCACTTAATAACGTATTACAAAACCATTTATTGCTATGCACAAATGCCAAAAGAAAGATATACAAATTAAATTAGCATTTAGGCAAAAGAATGCTAATTGCTTGTATCCCCAATGATAAGCCCACCCATGAATACCTAAATAACTACCATTAGTGAAAAGTCTACTACCAATAACATGTACAAATATAATTAGCATATAGGCAAAAGAATGATAATTCCTGTAAGTCCTTTGTCCAGTAAGTATGTGCACTATGCATCATTCTAGAACTCCTACAAAATACTAAATAAAACAAAATAAACTCATGTTAATAACAATAAAGTTTTTATAAACAATAAAATATTTATAATTAGCATAAACGAATGATAATAGCAAGTATACTTACATAATACTAACTACTAACTAACTTCAATCAAAGAGCAGCACATCACTCATCATCATCCAACAAAATGGTGTTTGGATCCTCCTCCATAGGCATTGGGCAAATTGATGCAATTTCTACAATCTCATTCAAAACAAAATGATTCTTAAGCATTGAGCAAATAAATAAACAATTGATACATATAACAAACAAAATGAACATATATATATATTTACCAGTGTCAATCTCAAAACCATCCATATCCTCCACATTATCCATGCACTCCCGAAGCTTTATTGGTCTTTTTTTCTTTGCATCCTTTAACCAATTTTGGGTACAAATAAGGGTTTCAACTGTATTAGGAGATAGTGAACTACGGAATGAATCCAAAACACGCCCCCCCCCCCCTCGGTATTAAAAGCAGACTCGGATGCAATTGTAGAGACAGAAAATAGCCAACACATAATTGGCAATTTAGGAAAGGACTCGATATCTAGAAGAATTCATTTTCCACCACATCAAGATGTCAAAATCTTCCACATCAAGGTCTTCAGAAGATTCCAACGAATACCAATCCAACTCGTATTTGCTTTCCACACTGTCCTTATCCACCAAGTGTTGCTTAAATCTATTATTATAGCTTTTAATGCAATAAGACAATGAAGCATTACCAACACTTGGCCTGGAGTCCCTAGAAATTGAAGAACCACTACCAACCACTAGAACTTGAAGCTCCATTTTGATCCACTCTCTCCATATATAACCTCTTCAATGCATCCCAAACCTTAGAACTCATCGCATCCCCCTTGTCCTTTCCATACCACTCCCTGAATCAAAACTTCATATACTTCAATCTATACCTTGGTTTAAGAACAACAACAACAAAAAGCATCAAATTGATATTATCTATACTTTCCCAATACTTATCATTTTTTTTTTCATCTCTACCGCCATACTTCTCAAAAGTGGATCCCTATCAACACAACACAACTATTGCAATTGATCTTTAATGCTAATTAGCTCATGGAAGTATGTATTAGAAGTGACAAACAAGGACCCAAAAAATCTAAGTGTTGCCTTATAAAATATGCCAAAAAATTTCATAAAGGTCTTGACATTTTCCCAATCAAGATAGTTAGGAGGACCAATGGGCTTTTTTCCATTCCCATCCACTCCACAAAAATAAAGTTTGTAATGCCCATCCTCCTCTTCCAACCTATCAAATGCTCTCACAAATTTTAAAGCACAATCTAACATGAGATAAGTGGAATTCCACCTTGTTGGCACATCAAGGGACAATAAACATTTGGCTTTAATTTTTTCATTTTTAACACATTATTGAAACTTCTCAAACCTTGCAAGAGAGGTTCTCACATATCGCACCGCATTCCGAACCTTGGCAATTGATTCATGAATGAACTTCAACCCACTTTGCACTATCAAATTCAAGATATGCGCATAACAACGCATATGCATGAACTCACCACCCAATATGCTACTATCTTTTTTTTTTTTTGTTTTCTTCTTCACATAATCAATTGCCACATCATTAGAGTTAGCATTGTCCGTGGTAATTGTAAACAACCGGTCTATACGCCACTTCAACAAACATGACTCAACCACTTTACCTATAGTGTCCCTTTTGTGATTAGCTATAAGGCAAAAGTTTAATATTTTCTTTTGGTAAGTCCAATCCATCAATGAAGTATGCGATGACTACTATGTAGTTAAGTTTTGTATGGACATCCAAGTATTCGCTGTCACACAAACCTGTTGCCCAACAAAAGCCTTTCTCAAAATATCCACCTCACTAGAATAAATCTTCATACAAGCCCTTGCAATGGTAGTGCGATGGGTAATAGGAAACCTAGGCTCAATTATTTTCATAAATTCTTGAAAGCCTTGACGCTCTAATTATTTAAAAGGTAATTCATCAATAACGATCATCCTTGCCAACGCCAACCTTATCCTCTCTTCACTATAGTTTGCAACCACTAACACATTTGAACCACTTTCCTTTTCTCTCTTAGCTTGGAAAGATAGTTTTTTGCTTATCATCACGAGGAAAAGGCCACTTCTTACACACCTTCATGTGTTACAACATACGCAAAGTACCATTTTTCTTACCATGGCAATTATATTGATTTTTACAATACTTTCATTCAGATCTAGGCTTCTTGGGATCAGGACTAGTCAACTTAATGAAGTGCTGTTATACTATAGATGGGTCCTTACCACCTTGTTTAGGTGATAGTGGGGGAAGTGATGCACCAAGTCCAATTGGTGTTGTAGGTTCAGGTGGGTTAGAGTTAGCACTACCAGGACCATGAGGAGGTGGGTTAGGGTCCTCAGGAGAAATAAATCCAGGTGGAGCATCAACATCCATCTAATAAAAAAATTTCAAAAACAAAAAAAAAAGTTTCCACAACAATATCAAATTATAATTTTTCTAGCAAATACAATATCAAATAGCTCACTCTCAATCAAATAATATCACAACCAGGTCCAATAATAGCAATAACTAATCAATTTAATTACAATAAGGCAACAATAATAGACTAACAATCATTAGTCATTACTCAACAATTCATGTCACTAATATTAACAAGGAATTTATTATATTGTTCTCAATATAAATATAAAATAAAAGCTAATTTATATATATATATATATATATAAAAACTTAAAGCAGTTGTTACTAAGTACTAAAAATTTAAAATCAAAATGTTGAATATAGTGAGTGATTAGTGATTACCTCTCCGTGAAGGATTTAAAGCGTGAACTCTCTCAATTTCTGTCTCCCTCAAAAATTAAAATGCTGAAGAAAAAAAAAAGGTTAGTACTTAGTAGATTGTGACACACCGAGTCACTAATTAGCTAGCTCATGCAATGCAACTATGCAAGTAAGTTACTTAAATAATTAAGTGGGATTAAAGTAACAATGTAACACTCCAAAGTCCAAACAAGTGCTGAAAAAATGATAAGTATTACTAAATCTATAGTTTATACTGTTACTATTACCATTGAGTCCAAACAACTGAAACAAGTGCTGAAAAAATGATAAAAAACATAATAAGACTTTTTGTTTTGAGTCCAAACAAATGAAACAAGTGCTATAAACTATAAGCTTAGTTTGGAGTTTGGACTTTTTGTTTTTGTCGAGAGGTGAGAGAGGAGAGGGGCTTAGTGGCTTACCAGTGGTTTGCCTCAGTGAGCCGGTGATTGGTGAGCACCTGTTGGCTGTTGCAGAGGCCAGCCGAGGTGAGGCATTAGGGACTCAACCGGCGAGAGGCGAGAGGCGAGAGGTGAGAGGCGAGAGCGAGAGAGAGAGAGTTAAGGGTTCTGAGAGTGAAATAAAGAATTTATACTTAGGGAGAAATCTGAAAACCTAGCAAAATACGACACCGTTTTGTTTTTTTGTTTTTTTTTTTTTTTTAATAACACCCAATACGATGACGCTTTGTTAAAAAAATATTAAAATAGATACTCGGTAAAACGACGTCATATCCAAACCTCTGAATAATATATACATGTATCAATTTGGTTCGGCGAGACTCGGTTTCAGACTCTCTACTTTGATGATTACACTACACCAGCATCAGAAGTCCATTCGCGCTCTGATTGTCGGCATTGGCTCCATCGGTCGGTTGCAATGGCAGTGTGGGAAGATTGGCGTCGGTCGGTTGGATTGGTGATGGCGTCTCCGCGCACACCCCTATCAAGAGGTGTCAAATTGCTAGTAGAGTTACAAAACTTTTAGTGGTGATATTTTATTTTTTATTCATTTAAACAAAGATAGTTTCATTTCGTTAAACTAAAAGAGAGAATTACATATGATTGTAACTGTTTTCATGGAAAATCTGGTGATGGTATTTTATTATTGAACCATTATAGAAATGACATATTTACCCATTGTGGGCAATATGGTCCAATAAATAACTATTAATTTTAAAAAAAAAAAAGTTTAGCTTCAAACATATTTGAAGTTATTTTGCTCTAACATAATATGTGACAATTGAATAGACAATCCATGCATAATTTTTAGTTACATGAATTTTTTAATAAATTATACGATTTGTTTAAATAATACATATAGATAATCATACAGTTTTGCAATGTAACGGGTGGAAAAAGATAGCTCGAGCAACTACTGCGTACTACTTATCCAATATGAAATAGCCCAACAGCAACAATTTTAGCCCATTGGTTACTAAAACCAGTCTAGCACTCTCCAAGTTGGGCATGCTACAAACAACATTATTGATCCGCTTCTCTCCCATATTGGCAAATCATCAAATAACTGTTGCATCTTTCTCCGTGAAGCCCAGAGAGAAAAATAGATAAATAGGCTTGCAGCCTTGCAGTTGTCCCTTAACGATAAGAACTTCGTGAACTACAACAAGCGAGTACTTGGGCCTTAAGTTGCTTACTCAGCCAGGAAAAAAAAATATATTAAAAGCTCATATTCTTCCAATGCGGCCCTTAAATCCAGACCCAGCAAAAGAAAAGAACAACGGTAATATTTAGGAATATAAACAAAGTATTGGTATTTTATTCAGAAATTAAAACAATAAAAAGTGTCCGTTTGAACGGAAAACATTTTTTAAAGAAAAATTTATGAGTTTTCTAACATTTGGTTGCATCAGAAAATTTGGGTAAAAAGTATGATGGTGAACAAGCCGAGCCGAGTTGAGTATTTAAAGTTCAAATTTGTTTAATTAATTTTATTTCAAATTTGAGCTGAGCTCGAGCTCATGACCAAACAAGATTAAGTGTTTAAGTTTGGCTCATTTTCTTGTCGAACAAGCTCAATTTGTGCACAAGCTACTTGATTAACTTCTCTATTTATTTTTTCCCGCATATAGTAAACCGTGACTATAATTTCTAACCCCTTCACAAATCTATGAATATTACTACAAATGAACTGTTTATATTATCAATAAACTACAAGTACGAGCTTGATATTATATGAACCTAGTTAAAAACTTACACAATCCATTCTCATGTTTATATAAGTATATTTTTGAAAATGTATACATATAAAATAATATATATATATATATATATATATATATATAAGCTATTCTACATGTTCACGAACATATTATTATGTTTGAACTTGGTTTGTTTAATAATCAAAGCTAAATTTGTGTTTGACCTTGATTTGTTTGTTAGCATGAATAAGCTTTTTCTCGAACTAAGCTCGAGCTGTTCATAGACCATAAACACCTTAATTTATTTACAACCCTAGTAAAAAGAAACTTCAAAATTGGTCAATGGATAACCTTAATAAAAATTTGACATATTTTCAAAATTTGTTTTCCACTTTTATTTCATGAAAAATAATCTTTGTCCTTTCATGTTTGAATTATACCCCAAAAAAAAAAAAATGTTACTATACTCTTTTTTTTCTCATATATACAAACATTTTTTAATCCATTTTCAAGGTAGACAATTTTTCATAAATGACTTATTTTCCAGAACCTTCTAAAATGATTTGGGTTAATTTTTTGAGGTAGATAGTTTTTTATTCATAAAATGACATATTTTCCAGAACTTTCTAAAATGATATGGGCGTGTTAGTAGCACAACATTGTGACAACATGACAGGAAGCTAGCAGCAGGCTACAATCACGAGGCCGAATCGGGAGGTTTCTTTTTGAAGCATCCTGGGGCTTTCTACCATCTTCAATTCGACCTTATAGACCATGTGAAAGTCATTCATGAAACCTCTCACAAAAATTTAGACCTTATCTTACCAATGAAGCCAATCCAACACAACCTTATGTGATTATATTAATATCAGATTTCACTTTGTATGCCTTCGCAACAAAGTAGTTCAATCCACCACCGTGCATCTAGGTGAGTTGGTACTGGATTCTGTAGTGACCTGCTGCTCGGAGGTTCAATCCCCCGCACTTACCTAGCAAAAAAAAAAAAAAAAAGTAATTCAATCCCAATGGAACTATATAAACGTCTCTTGAGTGCCCAAAATCTGCCTCAACAGAGATGGCTGATCATCAGAACCCATCTGAAGAGAACTTTGTGAACTTTTTCAAGGGCTGGCTTGTACGCCAACAAAGCTTCCTCAAACAGCTTCTCCACTCAATTTCATCGGACACCACAAACCAACAACAACAAACAAGCTTGATTCAACAAGTCCTAGCTCATTACCAAGAATACTATGACGAGAAAGCCAAAATAGCTAGAAATGATGTATTTCTCCTTTTCTGTCCTCTATGGTTGAGTTCATTCGAGCGAAGCTTGCTTTGGGTTGCTGGGTATAAACCTTCTTTGGTTTTCAAAATAGTTGATGGTGCAGTTAAGGACTTAACGGCAGAGCAAACACTAAGAATGGAAGAAGTGAAAGCTAAGACAGGGAAGAAAGAGAGAGCGCTGATGGAGACATTGGTGAGGTTTCAAGAAAGCGTGGCGGCACCGCCAATGTTGGCGTTGGTAAGGCAGGTTGGGAGGCTTACGGATGGTGAAATATCTAGCTTGGACTTAACAATTGAGGCACTGAAGACAGCGATGCTGCAAGTGATAGAAGGTGTTGACTCGCTTTGCAAATCCACTGTGAGTAAAGTGGTGGAGATAGTCCGATTCAGATTGTTAAGTTTTTGGCTGTTAAATATTAGCATTGACACACCATGTTGAATATGCTAGTATGGATACGGAAGCGAAAGCATAAAGTATAAAACACAATAACACACGAGGGTTACTTAGTTTAGCTTAACGGCCTACATCCACGGAGGAAACCCTAAAGGGCTACATCAATAATATATTATAGTGTAGTACAAATCCTGTATTACAATGAATCATAACATGTGTATATATAGTAGACCAAACCCTAGACTAATACACTTCTAGTACAAGTAGGAGACTTAACTTGCACACAAAGTAGAATTAGGTTTGGGCCTATACTAATGGGCTAATATATCTCTAACACCTCCTCTCAAACTCAAGATGGAAGTTTGATGAAATCTTGAAATTTGATAAGGTTGAGAAGATCTCTTGAATGAAGTTTGGCTCTGTGACGGTAGTTTGAGGAAGGCAATGGTCTTGTAGTGTTGATGCGACTTCTAACGATGGCATGCCTATATCGGAGAATTTTGACGGCAGCAGTAGGAAGCCAAAGAAAATGAACACAGCGAAAAAAAAAAAAAAAAAAAAAAAAAAAAAAAAAAAAAAAAAAAAAAAAAAAAAAAAAACACTAAGGAAGACAAAGATTGCTCTTAAATATATCGTAAGGACAGAAAACCATGGCTATAAGAAGGTGGTTCTGATACCATGTTATATATTAGTATTGACACACCATGTTGAATATGCTAGTATGGATGCAGAAGCGAAAGTATAAAGTATAAGATACAATAATACATGAGGGTTACGTGGTTCAGCCTAACGGCCTACATCCATGGAGGAAACCCTAAAGGGCTACATCAATAATATATTATAGTGTAGTACAAATCCTGTATTACAATGAATTATAACATGTGTATATATAGTAGAATAAACCCTAGACTAATAGACTTCTAGTACAAGTAGGAGACTTGGCTTGCACACAAAGTAAAATTAGGTTTGGGCCTATGCTAATGGGTTAATATATCTCTAACATTGGCCACAGTTGCTCAGTTTCATCTTCAAACAAGAAGGTGGGGATTGCAAAGGGACTCGCAAAGAGCAACAACTGGCTTGGTGTGAGATCAATGGGAAGGGGATGTTCAGTCAGTAGTGTTTGTCTACTCTGTGTTTAATTGGTGTTTTTTTTTTTTTTTTTTTTTGGGGGGGGGGGGGGGGGGCTAAATAAAAAAGCGTCTATAGTATGAACTCATCAACAACAATGTGTAATACAAAGTGTACTACCGAAACCTTGATGTAGCTATCATCGAAGGCACAATATATTCGTTGAAGCGCACTCATATCAATCACCCCCATGACATATAAGAGTAGTGGGTAGCCTAAAGTTTAGTAAGTGAGGAGAAACAGAGTAACTGTGGTAGTTACTTTATTAGTATCATAGTATGTTAGAGTTGTAACGTAGTGTGTTAAGGGTGATAGGCCAGTTGGCCAATTATCTTCATAATGGAATAAGATATGTCCAAACTTAAGTCAAGACTCAAGAACGTGTCTATCTCTTGAACCAAAAAATAAGAAAGAAGTTCTTGAACGTGTCTATCTTTTGTCACAGGACCACCTTGACTTGCAAAAAATTGCATATATACACTTGCAAAAAAAAAAAAAAAAAAAAAAAAAAAATTATATGTTAAACTGACTTATTGTGACCACCCTAATAAATATGTTGAACAACCTGACTTGAGAAATACAAAAAGTCGTGTTCAATAAAAATAAGAATAATGCTACATTCACAACATTTTCACAATAATTTTATAATAAATCTAGTGCCGTTTGGCAAAGATTATTTTTGCCAACTTATTTTACTATTTAGCTTATTTTGCTACTATTTATGGACCCCACTGCACTTTTTGGTACTATTTATGGGTTTCATTATACTATTTTAACTAACTTTTACCTTTATCTACAGTACTCTCAGCAAAAAGTTTTCAATTTCAACAAAATAAGCAGATCTCAAACGAACTACTAATGTGGTAAGCTATTACTGATTCTAATTTGGGCTCAATACTAATATTATTTCTTTATCCACCAATAATAGCTTTTTGCATAAAATTTATTGTAAAAATATTGTGGACATAGCGTTACTCCAAAATTAATTCTGCCCCCAAACATAATCCTTAATCCCTTTTATAGAATTTTGTAAAAAAAACTTAAAAATAACAACAATAAATATTAGCCCAAATAACAACAAACATAAACAAACAAACAAACAAACAAACAAAAAACAAAATAAGACCAAACAACAACAAGTGATCTAATTATTCAACAAAAAGCCTACTATAAAACAAAAAGATAAAAATCACTAAACATTCAAATTTGTAACTCGTTTAACCTATTCAATAAAAATAATATCTAATTTCATTTTTCCCTTAAAAAATGGTACCAAGAAAAATATTGTATTTATCAGTTTTCTTTGATGGTGACGACAGTAATATTTTTTTTTTGGTTTTGCAGTCACAACAAGTATACTCTCCTTAGTGACTTGACTCACAATTGTAATAAATATTCAAATTATCACTTTATTAAATTTTGTATAATTTAAATTTTTTCATGACCTCTTAAAAAGAATTCCTAAATCCGCTATTGCCTGCATGTTGAAGTTTATTAACTTGGGCCACTTGGCTCTTGAGCGTGTTCCCTGATCTGTTCTTTTGGTCTTGTTTCTCTATTCTAATATATCTCTTTCTTCCAAAAGCCCATATAGAGGGAAAAGGGCTAAACTGAGACTTGCGGGGAAGTACTCATCAACATCAAACTAGGCAAGTGTTTCTCATTTTCACGGAGAAGGAAAACCAATAGCGTGTTCGTTGGTTTGCTAGGAACTTAGAGGACCGTCATTGGGCCTCACTATCTCGGCCTTTACTCGTATTGGGTTAGAGCTCCTCTGTTTCATGAGAATATTAAGGTTTCTTGGTCTCATTCTATTCTATTCTAATTTTATACATGTTCACAATTGAATCCCAAATTTATGAATCTGGTTTCATCGCTATTACTAGTCAATCGAACCAAGCTGTTTATGAACAGCTAGAGCTCAGGTTGAGAAAAGGCTTATTTATGTTTGTTTGTTTAGCAAACAAGGTAAGCTTAAGCCTAGGTTTAGGCTTGACTATTAAACAAATCAAGTTCAAACATAATAATATGTTCATGAACAAGCTCGTAAATATGAGACTTAATTTAAATTATATATAATATTATAATTTTATTCATATACTTGTCTAAATAATAGACTTGAGATTGAATTGTACAAGTTTGTAATATGTTCATACGATTTCAAATTATTATTTGTGACTTATTACTTATATTAACAATTCATTCATAATAAAAATTCATAGATTTGTGAAAAACTAAAAAATTCATGTCATGGTTTTATTATATATAGAAAAAAAAAAAATATTCAAGTAGTCCATAAACAAATTTGAGCTTGTCTAAAAAAAGAAAAATGAAAAAAAAAAAAGAATCAAATTTAAACATATAATCTTGTTTAGTAATGAGCTTAAATTTGACTTGTATTTAAAATAAAATAAATGAATAGGCCTTCACTTTGTTTACATCCTACTTGTGTCTATGTTGCTTGGAAAATTCAGACCACTATACTATACTTGCTTTCACTTTTTTGTTTCACTTTCTTTTATTCTCCTAAGTTTTCGTTTAGTAATATTTTATTCATCCAACTAGGCAAAATTTTATTATGACATTCAATTTTGGGCCCTGAAGCCATGTTATGACTTAGTGGGTCGGTACAACCCCATTATAAAGAGTAAGTCACACGTACACTCATAGCAGCCATAACAGAGGTCTAATCTATTCGTGCATAGCCAAAAGTTTATTGCGCACACTTTTCTTGAAGTATTGGGCCAAATCAATATCGACCTTGAAAAATGTTGGCGTTGGTAAGGCGGGTTGGGAGGCTTACGGATGGTGAAATATCTAGCTTGGACTCAGCAATTGAGGCACTGAAGACAGCGATGCTGCAAGTTTTTGATCACAGCTGCTCAGTTTCATCTTCAAACGAGAAGGTGGGGATTACAAAGGGACTAGCAAAGAGCAACAACTGGCTTGGTGTGAGATCAATGGGAAGGGGATGTTTAGTCAGTAGTGTCTGTCTACTCTGTGTTTGATTGGTTTTTTTTTTTTTGGGGGGGGGGGGGTTAAATAAAAAAAGTATCTATAGTATGAACTCATCAACAACAATGAGTAATACAAAGTGTACTACCAAAACCTTAATGAAGCTATCATCGAAGGCATAATATATTCGTTAAAGCGCACTCATATCAATCACCCGCATGACATATGTGAGAGTAGTGGGTAGCCTAAAGTTAATAAGTGGGGAGAAACAGAGTAACTGTGGTGGTTACTTTATTAGTATCATAGTATGTTAGAGTTGTACCGTAGTGTGTTAAGGGTGATAGGCCAGTTGGCCAATTATCTTCATAATGGAATAAGATATGTCCAAACTTAAGTCAAGACTCAAGAACGTGTCTATCTCTTGAGCCAAAAAATAAGAAAGAAGTTCTTCATCTCATATTCAGTTTACTCCTGAAGCGAGTGCCTAGTTTATTTCTTTATTAGTAACATAATTTTAGCTCAAAAGATGAAATAAAACGTAACCTGATCTATATTCCTTTCTTTTCCTTTTCCTTTTCCTTTTCTTTTCTTTTTCTTTTTCTTTTTTTTTTTTTTTTTTTTTTTTTTAATTATTTAATTATTTATTTTTAATGTTCCAAAACCAAAAGCCCAAAGGTGCGTGTCAACAATGCAGTATGCTCTTTCAGTTCCTGTTGGATTTTTTTTTTTTTTTTTTTTTTTTTTTTTTGAAAGCAGTTCCTGTTGGATTAGTGGTAGTTCAAAGTTCCAAACAAGGCTACTCTTCATAAGGTATCTCATGCGTTGGATACATGACACTTTTGTCTTATTGACAAGTGTGTCCTACAAAGGTCCGGTGCATATAAGACTTTTGCCTATTTCCTTTACTAAATCATAGTTAGTTTAGATGCTAAAGAGCCTAGCATGCATTGGCGGCTCTACGTGCAAACCAGGGTGGTCACAGGACCACCTTGACTTGCAAAAAATTGCATATATACACTTGCCAAAAAAAAAAAAAAATTATATGTTAAACTAACTTATTGTGACCACCCTAATAAATATGTTGAACACTCTAACTTGAGAAATACAAAAAGTTGTGTTCAACAAAAATAAGAATGATGCTACATTCACAACATTTTCACAATAATTTTATAACAAATCTAGTGTCCGTTTGGCAAAGATTATTTTTGCCAACTTATTTTACTATTCAGCTTATTTTGTTACTATTTATGGACCTCACTGCACTTTTTGGTATTATTCATGGGTTTTATTGTACTATTTCAGCTAACTTTTACTTTTATTTACAGTACTCTCAGCAAAAAGTTTTCAATTTCAACAAAATAAGCGGATCCCAAATGAACTATTAATGTGGTAAGCTATTACTGATTCTAATTTGGGCTCAATACTAATATTATTTTTTTACCCACCAATAATAGCTTTTTGCATAAAATTTATTGTAAAAATATTGTGGACATAGCGTTACTCCAAAATTAATTCTGCCCCCAAACATAATCCTTAATCCCTTTTATAGAATTTTGTAAAAAAAACTTAAAAATAACAACAATAAATATTAGCCCAAATAACAACAAACATAAACAAACAAAAAAAAACAAAAAACAAATAAGACCAAACAACAACAAGTGATCTAATTATTTAATAAAAAGCCTACTATAAAACAAAAAGATAAAAATCACTAAACATTCAAATTTGTAACTTGTTCAACCTATTCAATAAAAATAATATCTAATTTCATTTTTCCTTTAAAAAATGTTACCAAGAAAAATATTGTATTTATCAGTTTTCCTTGATGGTGACGACAGTAATATTTTTTTTTGGTTTTGCAATCACAACAATTATACTCTCCTTAGTGACTTGACTCACAATTGTAACAAATATTCAAATTATCACTTTATTAAATTTTGTATAATTTAAATTTTTTCATGACCTCTTAAAAGAATTCCTAAATCCGCTATTGCCCGCATGTTGAAGTTTATTAACTTGGGCCACTTGGCTCTTGAGCGTGTTCCCTGATCTGTTCTTTTGGTCTTGTTTCTCTATTGTAATATATCTCTTTCTTCCATAAGCCCATATATAGAGGGAAAAGGGCTAAACTGAGACTTGCGGGGAAGTACTCATTAAACTAGGCAAGTGTTTCTCATTTTCACGGAGAAGGAAAACCAATAGCGTGTTCGTTGGTTTGCTAGGAACTTAGAGGACCGTCATTGGGCCTCACTATCTCGGCCTTTACTCGTAATGGGTTAGAGCTCCTCTGTTTCATGAGAATATTAAGGTTTCTTGGTCTCATTCTATTCTATTCTAATTTTATACATGTTCACTTCAATTGAATCCCAAATTTATGAATCTGGTTTCATCGCTATTACTAGTCAATCAAACCAAGCTGTTTATAAACAGCCAGAGCTCAGGTTGAGAAAAGGCTTATTTATGTTTGTTTGTTTAGCAAACAAGGTAAGCTTAAGTCTATGTTTAGGCTTGACTATTAAACAAATCAAGTTCAAACATAATAATATATTCATGAACAAGCTCGTAAATATGAGACTTAATTTAAATTATATATAATATTATAATTTTATATGTATACTTGTCTAAATAATAGACTTGAGATTGAATTGTACAAGTTTGTAATATGTTCATACGATTTCAAATTATTATTTGTGACTTATTACTTATATTAACAATTCATTCATAATAAAAATTCATAGATTTGTGAAAAACTAAAATATTTATGTCATGGTTTTATTATATATAGAAAAAAAAAATTATTCAAGTAGTCCATAAACAAATTTGAGCTTGTCTAAAAAAAGAAAAATGAAAAAAAAAAAAAGAATCAAATTTAAACATATAATCTTGTTTAGTAATGAGCTTAAATTTGACTTGTATTTAAAATAAAATAAATGAATAGGCCTTCACTTTGTTTACATCCTACTTGTGTCTATGTTGCTTGGAAAATTCAGACCACTATACTATACTTGCTTTCACTTTTTTTTTTCACTTTCTTATATTCTCCTAAGTTTTCGTTTAGTAATATTTTATTCATCCAACTAGGCAAAATTTTATTATGACATTCAATTTTGGGCCCTGAAGCCA
The DNA here is from genome assembly GCF_001633185.2 of Quercus lobata. NCBI lineage: Eukaryota > Viridiplantae > Streptophyta > Magnoliopsida > Fagales > Fagaceae > Quercus > Quercus lobata. Next base: position 40,334,294 of record NC_044915.1, read on the forward strand.
TGTTATGACTTAATGGGTCGGTACAACCCCATTATAAAGAGTAAGTCACACGTACACTCATAGCAGCCATAACAGAGGTCTAATCTATTCGTGCATAGCCTAAAGTTTATTGCGCACACTTTTCTTGAAGTATTGGGCCAAATCAATATCGACCTTGAAAAATGAAAATACTTCAAATCCTGTTGCGCCTGGGCAAAGGACTATTTTCTGTGGGGTTTACCCAAAATAAATGATTACTAGGTTTATTTGATAATGCGTGACCAGCAATTTAAGTAAGGTCCTTGGTGATGTTTACTGGGTTTATCTGATAATGATTGCTGAGTACTATGGAATTTATCCAGTAATAATTGTATGAGTGTTTGCTTTTTTTTATTATTATATTTAACTTCCATTTACTTTGCTCTTTAATATATATAAAAGAGACCAAATAATGTCGACATTTTTTTTACATTTCTGACATAAAATCACCTCTTATTATTTGCTGCTGATATACAACTTGTGTTAAACAAAGAAAAAGTCGAGAGCAAAGGAAAGTGAATGCTAGAGATTAGGTGTTCAGACACTTCAGGGTACTTTTAAAGAAGTGGGTTAGTAAATGACATATTTGACTGGTACAAATTATTCAATACTGCGTTGTGACACAAAACTGCACTAAAAGACTTTTAATAGATCATTACAAAGTACTGTCATAAAATAATTGCATTGGGACCAAATATTTAAAGCTGCAGTCAATGGCCAGCAAAACTTTCTGTTTTGTTTAGTGGGAAAGGGCGATAGATGATTTAATCATCTAATGACCTTTGAGGCACTTTTTTTTTTTTTTTTTGTTGGCTTTGAGCCAAACAAACAAAATGGCCAGACACCCTTTTGGCTTTACGAGTGTGAAAAGGTTGAATTGCATAGCAATACACTTTTTAAGTGTATTATGGGTGTTCTTGTTTCTCTTTAAAACGACAACTTACATTATCTGTGAATCTCTCCAAGCAATCATCTTTGTTGTTTGTACTTCCTTTTCTCATTTTCTTTGTCTTGGCACTTCAATAGAATTGCTCGATGATGTTACTGAACATAAATGTAGTTGTTTCTATGTCCTCCACGCCTTCTTGTCGTTTTAACTTGTGTTTGCGGTAAAAACCACGTAATTGGCTCAATTGTGTGATATCAAATGGTTCCGTGATGCGTATGCTAGTCTGTTTACAACGATCTGACTAAGATGTTTTGAGGGAAAAAAGTGCTAGTATACTAGCCAAAAGGTAAACAAATTGTTAATGAAAGATAAGAACCGGCTTATGAGATCTTAGATTCAAAACTCCTCGTTAGTATTTTGAAACTTTCACAAAGAGATTCTTATCTATAATTATCTGATGTGTGTGAGATAAGAAAACTACATGCACCCAAAGAAATAATTTGTATAAAGTCTTAAGTCTTAACACCCTTGTTAAAAAGGTAATTTAAAAAAAAAAAAAATCAGCAACCTATTCTTTTTGCTGAAATGAGAGAGATATATCACAACCAAAAAAAAAAAAAAAAATTATAATCAAGGATGGTATAAGGAGCAAAGCATGATTTGCTACGGGAGGAAAAATCCAATGGCTGTAACAGGCCCTAGTAATTTGACTCAACAAAATGAAAGAACCCAAGACAAGGACAGCATGCACTGACTGGCGGTCAAAAATGCGCACCACTTATACAAATTGATTTAAACAAACTACGTTGTGGCTCCAGCGTCTAGCCGTGGTCCCTGAATATCTCAAAATTTGACTAGAAAAGTGAAAACAATAATTACTTGCCTCTTTCAGCCACTCTGTAGCGTCTAGGCATTGGCTGCAGCTGCTTTAAAACCTTCCAATAGAAACGTCTACTTATACAGCTGAGGACAGAGTTGGGCTAACAACATTTAAGTCATTGAGTGGGTTGGGTACGTGTCGAATTATGTGTATTCGGCTTTATGTGTTGATCTAAATTTGACTTATTTGATAAATATGTTAAGAATTTTCAAACCCAATACGACCTATTTATTAAACAAGTTAACATAATCTGACACATTTAATTCGTTTAATTAACAAGTCATATAAATGCCAATACAAATAATTTATTTAATTAATGGGTTATACCTGACTTGAATAACCTGTTATCAATTCTCATATATCTAAAATTAAAATACAATTATAGCCATAAATATAGTAATAAACATATAATTACAATAATAAATTAAGCAATAATAACAAAATAATAATATCAAAAACTCATATCTTTATAAGCTAAACAAGTCAAACAGGTCAAATGAGTTCACATGTTGAACCCGAATACGACATTTTTATTAAACGGGTCAATTGTATCGACCTAAATATGACCCGAACCTGTTTAGTTTCAACTCACGACTTGTTTATAAATGGATTAGTTGTGTCGAATTTGCAGGTCATGTCATATTTTCCCACCCCTACCCATGGCCACCTAATTTCAATGTAACAAGTTAAACTTAAACCCATGCTATGCATGAAATTTTTTTGCATAAAGTTTAAATCACATGATTGATAATTTTTTGCTTAAAGAATATTTAAATTAAGATTTATGTTTGATAGAAATTACATTAGTTACATCAGTTATAATATATGGGTTATGTGGTTTCATGCTTTCATGTCAAAATTGGTCAACCTGTCTTGACATGAATAATAAACCAAGTCATTTTGGGTTAGGCAAATCTACATATAATTGACACAATTATTATTGTGTCAAAGCAGATCAATCTATTTTGACATTAACTCATTGACACTAAACAATAACCTCTAACAAATTGTATTGTGTTTGCAAATCATGTCAAACATTGTGACCTTTACTTCTACATATATAATTCCTTAATTTTCATCATTTTAAATCATATCATATCATATACTGTATAATAAAAGTTGGGTATAGAAGTTTTAGTTGCGTCAAGTGGCTGCACTAACTTGCAGAAATTTTTTTTAGAATTTAAAAAAAATTAATATAATTTTTTTTGTACTTATCTTCTTCTCCTATAATTTCTAAATTGATAAAAATCTTAATTTAATTACAATCCAAACTTTTCATCTAATCCTTTTATTATTATAATTTATAAGTTGATAAAAAATTTTAATTTGATTACAATTCAACTCTTCATCTAATCCTTTTTTTTATTTAAATTATATTACTACGTGTAAAAAAAAAAAAAAAAAAAAAAAAAAAAAAAAAAAAAAACACACGCTCTCAAAGTGATAGAGAAAACAAACAGGTTTATTTTTTATTGTTTTTCTAAATTTATATCTTAATTTATAATTTGTGTTAATTTCTTAATTTTAAATTATGAATAATTTTGATTATATTCTTTATATTGAATGTCAATTATCGTTTATAGGTTTTTGGTTGTGTTATATTCTTCAGAAAAAAATAAATAAAATAAAATAAAAGAGTTTATATAAATTTGGCAACAGAGCTAAATAGATAAGGCTAAGAAATGTTTACTAATAATAATTTTATTAGTAACTTTTCTTTAACATGATTTAAAAAAAAATGAATAGAAAGATAATTTATTAATGTGATTTAAACTCTTCTAAAACTTTTTTAAGGGGTTGGTTTAAAAAAATTGCAAAGTAATTTTCTAATTATTAACTACTATGCGCTAACTTCTAACTACCAAAACCCACAATAGAAATACTAATCCGTATGAGATACCATTTCCGAAGATTAATATCTTAGCTATTATATATTAACGCTAACTTATATATATATATATTTATATATAAGAGGGGTTTTCTACTTCCTTGCAAAACAAATGAACTATAATAAGAATTAGCTAGACAGGGATAAAACTACACCACCTCTTTTCTACAATATATGTTAAATTCAAATCATTTTTCACGCATATTCATACGCTATATGAAAGAATTATAATAAGAATTAGCTAAATAGAGGTAAGACTACACCACCTCTTTTCTACAATACATGTTAAATTCAAATAATTTTTCGTGTATATTCACATACTACACAAAGGAATTATAATAAGAATTAACTAGACAAGGGTAAGATTACACCACCTCTTTTCTACAATAAATATTAAATTTAGATCATTTTTCATGCATATACACACACATGTAGCATGCAACGCACAAGACTTAAACTTTAAGTTTAAACTTAAACTTGGTATAGTGAAACTCACTCGAGTTTCAGTGCCTTCTTCCATACTTTCAAGGACAAAAATTAAATTCTCATGTGAGTCTCTCTCTACTTCAAATTTTTAAATGTTTAATAATTTAGATTGTTCTTAATTATTGAATTGAGGTTTCACTTAAACATTATTTCAATTATTGTTTCGAATAGTTTTTAATTATTAAATTCAAGGGTTTTCCATTTAAATATATGTGATCAATTGAGCCTTAAAGTTCAATGTATTATTGAAAATCATTTTATATATATATATTAGGTACCTCTACCATCTTCCATTCAATTATATATATATCTATATATATATATATGTGCATATTATGACACCTTAGTTTCACACAACATGTATTCATTATGTAACTTAAAAGTAAAATATTCATTTATTTTAAGTAAATTAATAAAAAAATTATTTTTCTAGACAGGAATAAGACCCCACCACCTCTTTTCTACAATATATGTTAAATTCAAATAATTTTTCATGCATATTCACACGCTACACGAAGGAATTATAATAAGAATTAGCTAGATTAGGAATGGCAACGGGTCGGGTTCGGGCCGGGTTTTTCAATACCCGGACCCGACCCGCGGGCAAAGACCCGCAGCCCGAACCCGGCCCGTTTACTAAACGGGTTTTTTTCCGGGGCCCGGACCCGCCCCAGTCGGGCCCCACGGGCCCCGCGGGCCCCGTTAAACCCTGCCAAATTTGGGCCCATCCGTGGCCCAAATATTGGCCCAACCAAAAAAAAAAAAAAAAAAAATTTCCTCAGCTTTTCTTGAATGTTCTGGGCAGCCAAACACTACAATCCATAAGAACAATACAAACTCAGAAACACTACAATCCAGAACAATACAAACTTAGAATTCTTCTACCGATTTTAGTTAATTTTTTTTTTTTCAAAACTCTTCCTCTCTCTCAACCTCAAAATCGGAACTCCATGGCCAGACTTTCATGCTTTGCAACTCGCCGTTCACCACCGTTCCCCACTTTTCTTTCTCTTCGCAACTCGCCGTTCCCCACCGTTCAAAATCGGAACTCCATGGCCAGACTTCTCTTTCTCTTCACTCCATGGCCAGCTTTTCTTTCTCTTCTCTTTCAAGCTCTCTGTCGGTTAACACCCATTAATTGTGACCGCCGCTTGCCACTACCATCTACCGCCATCTAGATTCAATCTTCATCAACGATTCACTCTCTCTCTCACAAACGGTTAGACCGATCTGACCGAAACCCATTTCGGCTGATTTCAGAGTGGTGGGTTTAATTGACTCAGTGGGAGTTCATTTGGATTTGTTGTTAAGTTAATTTCAGTGGTGGTGGGGAGGTGAGGCGTGAGGCAGTGACTGAGAGAGTGAGTGAGCTGAAATGAGGTGGTGAGGGTGAGGAGGGACTGAGGGAGGCGTGAGTTGCTGCGGAAGAAATGAGAGATTTAGGGTTAGATAATAGCTATATATATATATATATATATATATATATATATAGGGGGTATTTTTGTAATTACAGGGAAACCGGGTTTTATCCGGGTCGGGTTTCGGGTCGGGTTTCAGATTTTTTTATAAAACCCGGACCCGATCCGAACCCGTTTCGGGGTTTTTTTTAAAAACCCATACCCGACCCTATTCCTAATCGGACCGGATAAAACCCGGCCCATTAGGGTCGGACCGGACCGGGTACCCGCGGGTCGGGCAAAAATTGCCATCCCTAAGCTAGATAGAGGTTAGACTACACTACCTCTTTTCTACAATATATGTTAAATTCAGATAATTTTTCATGCATATACACACACATGTAGCATGCAACGCACAACATGCATTCATTATGTAACTTAAAAATAAAATATTCATTTATTTTTATTATTTATTTTAAGTAAATTAATAAAAAAATTATTTACATATAAATTTTGATTAAACCGTGCATCGCACATGTATAATGCTAATTATATATAATAAAAGTTGGGCTTAGATGCTGTGGTTGTGCCACGTGACTTCGCCAAATTGTAGAAATTTTATTAAATTTTTAGTTTTTTTAAAGAACTAAAAAGGAATAGTATACTATCAGGACTCTAATTCATTCTTATCATTAAATAAAATTATATTAACATTTTTTTTTGTTAGGATATATTTCTTAAATTAAGGGATAATATTTAACATACAAAAATTTAATTTAGATAATATTTATTATCTAATTAACATTATTTTTTTATTTTTTAGGATATATTTCTTAAATTAGGGGTTAATATTTAACATACAAAAATTTAATTTAGATAATATTTATCATCTAAATTTTCAAAATTTTAATATTATTAAATTAATATTATTTTATCATAATATCAAGCTACAAAACTTGATTATTAAGGAATAAGCACAATCCAAATTCTTCAAGAGGTGATTAATATAAATCTATTCCCAGAAAAAAAAATATATCTCCAATAATTTGATAATCTCTATCTATTCCAAGAAAGAGTATATATCTTCATTAATTTAATAATTTCTATATTGATGACATTTATATATATATATATATCAAAACTCCTTATACCTATCAACCACATTCTCTTTCTCTCTCTCTTTTTTTTTTTAAAAAATTTAATTTTTAATTTTTTATATGTTACGTTATGTTGAATAATATTGAAAAATGAGTGTGAGTAAAAGAGATTTAAAGTCTGTACTATGTATCTAAGAGTTAAGCTCTTTTTGGATATACACCATTGTAAGTTTCTTTAAAAAACCTTCTCCCCTCTTCCCGTGTGTGTGTGTTAAAAATGTTTAGTATTCTAAAAAAATTAAATAAAATAAAAAACTTTTTTTTTTCTTTTCATTCTATTCATATGACCTTTTTTTTTTAATTCCAATTTTTATGGGATAAAAACATACACATTGATTAGATATCTTTAATTTCAATAAGATTTAAATGAATTATATTTCAAATGGAACTCTACCAATATATATAATCCTATATATCCTTTTTGGAGGGAAGTTTATTTCAATATGTAAATACCTAAATCCCATGACAATGTAGGTATGCATTCTTTCTTCTTTTATTATTATTATTTTCATTTTGTTTATTTTCTTTAGTGTTATTATTGGTTTTTTGTTTTCATGTGATTTTAATTAATGAATTCAAAACATTCGAAAACATTGTCAAGTTTCTAAAGGCTCCTTCTTTGTTTTTGTATTTTGTTTTTATTAAATTGATTAGGTTTTGTGTATTGGTTGCCTTTTGTTTAAACTAATTTTCTTACCTTTGATCTAATTTATATGCTGAGGGTTAGGGTCTTAGAATTAATGATTAAATATGGTTAGAATTAATAGATTAATTTTAACAATTTTCTTATTTGATTTTTATGTTACATCAAATTATCAAGATGTTCTACATGTGTATTCTTGAATTATTAATTTTAATTTTAATTTATAATCTTATCAAGATTATATTAATTTTAGATTTATCAATTGTTTAGTACGTTTTTTTAAATAATTATCAATTTAAAATTCAATTTGGAATTATCAATTTAATTTAGTTTTAGGAAGAAATCTTATCCCTTATTTTAGTGAGATAATTATTTACACTTGATTATTTTTTCTTTTATCTTTATTGAATCTATTAAAATTTATAATTATTTATACATTTATGTTATAAACTTTTTCATAAAACTGTGTAACTCACAGGCCTATAACTAGTATCACAGTAAAATATTAGTTTTCTGATCACATTGGATGTCAATCAGGGCATATTATGGTTGCGCTCACATATTGTCAATGAAATCTTCAAAAATAAATAAGAATAAAAATTATTTAACTTTGGTGTGTTGTCACTCACCGCCACTCTGAGGCTTAAATAAAAAATCAAGCTTTTTTTTTTTTTTTTTTTGGGTGCAAAAGTCAAGAGAAATATTTCTGTTTTAGGAGATTTCTTTGCATACATATTGTTTCTTGATTTTTCTTTTTTATAAACAACATTTCAAGCAGTTACTAATAGATCTTGACCATCTACTTGAATTTTGTTGCTGTGAGAAATGACAACTAATTGCTTCTAATTGTATGATAATTTACGAGCTGTGGTTAACTTTCTTGTCAATTATTACCTTTACACCTGTTTAGATTTTTGCTTAACGAGTCGAACTGTGAAATTACATCCAATATCAAAGCTCTTTTGGTCGTTCGCTTCGTGCAATACTTTTCGAGAATAAAAAGAGTATTACGTCACTCATCAATGATCAAAACTCAAATAGTACGGATGACTCATTATGCAGTGTTAAAAAGTTTGATAGATAAAAATTGTTGAATAGGTTCCTCAAAAAAAAAAAAAAAAAAAAAAAAATTTAAATAAAGTGATTATCAAAAAAATTAAAAATAAAGTTGTTGAATCAGAGTGCGCCCTTTTTGTACTTTGATTGATCACATGGTTTGAAGTATTGTTTAATGAATTTGGATTTTTCCTATCATGGAGCCCAAACGATAAGGTTTTTCATCAAGAAAGGAAGATTTATTTCTTCCTTTTTTTAATTGATGATGCTTTCTTCGTCACCTCCCATGTTCCTTTACAATTATATCATGACTTTCAACTTTTGTTCTTCTTAACTTTTGTCTTCCACTTTTAACATTATTTTTCCCTATACGGAATATAGACTGGCTCATTTTTCAGCATCACTTAGGTGTAGCTAGAGACTAAAGAGTAAAGACTCATCCACCCAACACCTTATTTGTCTCAATAGAAAAAGATAGTTTTCCCATACACCCAACACTTTATTTGTTTCAATAGAAAAAGATAGTTTTTCAGTTTTTCGTGTTTTTCAATATCAGAAAAAATAGGGCTATTTTTAATTTTTAAACAACATTATACTTTAACACATTTTTTGTTGTTGGAGATATTACACAAAATAATAATAGAAGAATAAGGTTAATACAAAAAACAAACAGAAAATAGATAACTTGGAGGCACGATATCGTTTTCCTTAGACAATATTTGCCCCCCACATTTTTGTTGTTAAAGAGTTATCACAAATTTGTCTCCAAGATACAACCAAGATGTTAAGTTTTACATATAGCAATTCTGGAGAATGATCACAGGATTTCTTGTGTTTCTTGTGTTATTTTTCAAGTGAACAAAAGCCTTTATTTATACCCATAGGGTTATGTTTCATGAAAAGGCACATATAGAGAATTAGTTATTTTTTAAGTGAACATAAACCTATGTTCATGAAAAGTCACGTATGTTTCAAGAAAAGGCACGTAGGGAAAGTTAGTTATTTTTTCGTAAAACGATTAACAAAGATTGAAACATTTTTAACCTTTCTAAACAATCATTAGAAAATTCCAGAAAATATTAGATTTTTGAATTTTCACTTAGAAAATTTCAGAACTTGAATTTTCACTTTATGAAACCATATTCTCCAAACTCAAAACTTCATTATTACAAACTCAAAAATGTTGTATATACATATATATACAACATTTTTCACCCACACGTATTTCAAAAAAATACAAACAACATTACCAAACGGCCCCTAAGTCAAAGGAAAACTATATATATCTTTAGTCAACAAAAAAAAAATGTGGCGTATTTTTAAAGATTATTTTCCATCAAATTTTGTTGAAAAACTCTATCTTGCAGAAAGATAAATAAGAGAAGTTAGAAGATTGATTTTCCAACTCATTTAAGGTTATTATCAAATATAGAAAAATATGATAATTTTACAGAAAATAATTTTTGGAAAATGTCTCATTTTCTAGAAAACATTTTTGGCTAAACAAACAAAGCAAGTGAAAAAATTAGAGTATAATTAGGTAGTGTATTTTTCAGCCATATATACCTTCTTTTTTTAGCCATATGCATTTTTTTTCTTATGGGATGAAAGTGTATTTTTAGTTAAGTAGCTACATATCTGAATTTTTAAAAGAGAATTTAAAGAATAACGCTTAAGTATTGTATATAAGTTTTACCAATATAATTAATGCAAATGGGTTCAAGAAAGTTTTCCAACATGGCTTGGGCACATGACATAAAATAACATGCTTGGTGTTGCATAGTTTGCACTCTGATGGTCTTGAAATTCTTGGGTAAATATCGGAATCAATCCAAGGCATACATTGCGAAAGATATTCGTATATAGGTACGGAAATACTCATCTTGTGTGTTCTAATTAATTCAATTGGTAAAATTTTTGATAATTGAATAAGAGATCTGAAATTTAATCTTTGCCTACACAAAAAATCAATTAGTGTCTTAATCTGATAATAAAGAGCAAAAATTACAGAAACAAACGAGTTAAAACTCTATAAATAAATAAATAAATAAGAAAGGTACCCATCTTAAATGGTCCTCAATCAGATAATAGCAAGCTTATAGTATTATATATTCCCATCATGTTTCTCAAAAAAAAAAAAAAAAAATTCCATCATAGTAGAATTTTAAAGTATATTACTAATTTTGATTAGTTGTCTTAATTTATGAAGGGCCAATAATAGCACCGGCAACCAGCTATTTTGGTTTGGAGGGTCAGTGGTTTTGCTTAATTAGTCTGTCCTGTCTTGCAAATTGCAATTCTTTCCCAATAATTGATAGGTAGTGTCTTGTCCTCGCAACTTTGCTGATTGTCCTCTCCCAGAAAGGGATATAAGTGAAAGGAAATGAAAAATAATAAAAAGCGACCAACAGGATAGAAGTGGGGACCAGCCTTCTTGATTGTCGTCGCTTACGTACGTATGTTTAGTGTTGTATGTAGTAATTTCAAAAGAAGATGAAGACTCTTTGCTTTTTTGTACTGAAATAGCTTTCATTTTCATTCGTGATCTCTGAAAAGACTATTATTATTGAATTGGAACATGGAAGGAACTAGGAGAGCGGAAAGAAAAGTATAGGGACAGGTGGTTGGAGTATATGGTTCAGATAGTAGGTCCATTATGTGATGTATATCTCTTGCGATAAAAGGTTTCGGTCTGGTTTACTTTTAGCACATTTTTTTATTAGACATTTTATTTTGTTTTAAATAAAAATGACAAATAATAGTGAATTTTTATTTTTATATTTTATTTAGTTAGTGAGTAATGTAACAATTTCTCATTAAAACAAAAAGAGATTACAGTTAAAAAAATATTGGATGTAAGTCAAACCCAAAAATTTCTCTCTTTGAGTTTCTCTTCAAAGAAAAATCCTTTAAATTTTTACTTGAAAATTAATATGATTATATATCTTGAATTTTTAACCGTTAAATTATATATTTTTTATGTTTTTAACATACATGTCAAATTTTTTTCAAATCGGATATTAATTACTATTCGAATCATTAACCTTTTTTTTTATACATAACTTAAAACTAAAAAAAATTAAATTAAATTAAAATATTAATTGATTATATAATTATTAATATTTGATATTCTTGAAATTTTGCAAGTATGGAGTGTTTTATAAAAAAATTGCAATCAAACGTTGATTTATCAAAATTCATATTCAATAAAAAATGTAAAAAGAGTTTAAAGGGTTTCGAAAGAAACTTTGTCCTTTTTTTTTTTTTTTTTTAAATTTAGTAAAATTTTAGATCATGAATTGTTTAAATTATGTATAAAAACCTATATAATAGATTAGTTATATTTTGTACAAATTTAACTTAGAGCATATGGAATGAGAAGAAAAAAATTGCTGGAATTATTACCTGGATATACCATTGAGAGATAATTTTTAGATCATTATTTTTGTTGTTTTCTAATACAGTAAAATCCATTAAATTCTTCTTTAACTAATACGTGAGCGCACCTGGTTAACAAATTTTTTTTAAAAAAATTATAAAATTTATTATGAAAATGGTCTTACTCAAAGTGGCAAACACCCTTTATCATGTAGTATTTACTTTTCGTAAAAGTCTAATTTTCTTTGATTTCGGCACACGAATTGTAGGCCACCTGTCGGTAAACGGGTTCAGATGAGAAGATTGAACATGTTTCACAATTCACACGATTGGTCTCGGGATTAGAGAATCAAAATGATTAGAGGCGCCTCAATATTCTCAGCCAAACCAACTCTCTTCCACCCACGATATAATAATATAAAACAAAACAAACGAAGTAAAAATTCCGCTACTCATTCATTGTTTCATTCTATCACCGTCAACTTTCTCTAAGGTTATGTTTGGTTGCATGGAAGAGGAAGGAAGGAAAAAAAAAAAAAGATTTCTTTTGTTCGGTTAAAATGAAAATGAGGAAATAAAAAGAGAGGAATGGAAAAGGTTTTTGTGAATTTACCATTTTTTTTTTCAATTACTCTAATACTCTATAAAAGTTCGGATTTTTTTTGTAAAATTACTTTTATATTCCTACTATTTTATAATTAAAAAAATAAAAGTGTAAAATATATTTTTTCCTATCCATTCTCTTTTCTTTGCATTGACCATATATTTTCTTTTCTTATTATTTTTTCTTTCTTTTTTGTATGTATTTAATTGAGATTTATTAAAGCGTGCCTTTAAGGTATAAGTTAGTAAACTATTTTAGAATTAGAAAACTTTTTATAGAAAAATGAAACAGTAATTAACTATTTTGATAATTTTTTTAATTTTTAATAATTTTTTTGCAAAATAGATGATTACCTGACCCTATTTATTTATTTTTTTTCATTCAACCAAACATAGTATTGCAGCAAATCTCGAAGCTTATCAGCAAGTGTGGATAATCTTTTCCATGATGTGAAGTCATCCGGAAGGTGACCCTACTTCACCTGTCAAAGCCAAAAGATTCATTGTATTTTGACTATATTTAGTGCTGAGTTTAAATGCTTTTTGAATTTTTTTTGTATCTTTCTTCGAAACAACGACTTTTTTGTTTCCCCCAATTATTTGTTTGCAATCGAGGGGCGATGCGAAAGTGTTTCCCACGCGCTTCAGTGGAGCGTCTAGGAGTTCTCCACCTCCCATATTTGTCATTACATTATCCACGTGGTTGCTGCTAGACTTGTGTTGCACATGTTGTCAAAGTTGGCGGCTTCACGTTGCCGTTCTTCACCGACTCTCAACTACACGACATTTTTGGGATATTTTATTTATTTATTTTTAATTAAAGAAACTAAAATATATTTCATTATTTGAATTTACAGTTATTGTCAATTCTAGTCCATAATATTTTATATTTTTAGATTCCCACCAATGTGAATATGTGATTCTTTTATTAACCAGTCAATACAATTAATCTTTCTCAAAAAAAAAAAAGTCAATACAATTAACAATTTGAAAAAAAAAAAAAAAAAGAACACGTAAGCAATTTGAATTTTATACTTATATATTTTAAATATCAAAATTTATCATTTTAAACTCACAATAATTAAAAGAATCCTCACTAAACTGATTGGTTTCCCATCTAATATCACCAAGAAGAATCACAAGAGAAGAATAGCATGGGTTCCCTGAATTGAGCAAAAGACACTAAGAAGTCATAAACTCTTCTAACCTTAACGTTTTGAAGACCAATAGATCGAGCTCATAGTCCGGAGCTTTGCATAAGCCATTGTTATCTCCAAGCGCCAATCACTAAGCCTTTGTCACATAACCACAATCAAATCCATTTCAAGACAACCCATTTCATATAATTCATCGTACAAATTAAACTTTACCATTATATGTATATAGATTGTCACATCATTTTATGGGAGAAAATGGGCAAATGCCCATTTAAAAAAAAAAATCCAGCATTTTGCCCATTTTCCCAAACTAATTAGGGAAATGTTCATCTTTTGAAACTTGATTTTCTCAAAATCGAGTTATAAAAAAAAAAATTCTAGAACCTTATAGTGGCGTTTTAAAGAGCCTATAGTGACGTTTTAAGGACCTATAATAACGTTTTTTTAACTCGATCTCCATAAAGTCGAGTTACATGCAATTTTTTTTTTTTTTTTTTACCTATAATTCGATTTCATGGAAATCGAGTTATAAAACGCCACTATAGGCTCCTTAAAAACGCCACTATAGGGCTTAACTCGATTTTAAGAAAATCGAGTTTCAAAAGAGGAGCATTTTCCTAATTAATTTGGGAAATAGGACAAAATGCTGGCTTGTTTTTTTAATAAGGGCAAAGGCCAGTTTTTTCCTCATTTTACGTCATATATATATAGATTGTCACATCATTTTATGTCACATCATTTTAAATTTTAAATAGTATGATACTATAAATGACATATATATATATATATATATATATTGATATCGCTCTGAATTAGTAAGGTGGATAATCTGGCTTCGGTGGGCTACTTCTATGGTGGAAGGCCTACAAGAAACAAACAGTCAAAGAGGAGACCGGAGAATACCGGCCAAACCCTCTCCGATGAAGAAGTTACTCTCGTAGAGAAGGGAGTTCCAAGTATTTGGGAGTAATGTCTCAGAGAAATTCTTACCTTTGTCGGGTTCAGACCGGTCCTTTATATAAGGACCCTAGGGACGGTTATTTGTCCAATAACCTCCCCAAGATTTGTGGAAGCCAACGAGTCCGGAGTTAACTTCCTCAACGGCTACTAATATTGTAACCGCTAACGGAAGTTAACTTATTTGATGGATTCGTTGAGATAGTTGCGGGTTTGGTAACCGCTACAGAGAGTCAAAAGTTCTAAGTGTTGTATAGTCGTCCGTCTGGTAGAGGACTGTTTGGTCGTCCATGGACATCTGAAGGTCGTCCATGGACGACCTTCATCATGGACGACTTTATCGTCCATGGGAGACTTCACTATCAAGAGTAGTATTATTGTCCACAAACACTTTTACTTCTTCTGGGGTGATTCCAGGTTGAACTTGCTCAATTGGCTCTGGACGACACCTTTGGACGAACCAGAGTTAGACTAATTTTCTGCCCCTCTATCATATATATATATATATATATATATATATCTCATGAAATTGAAGATATGAATTGGATTTAAAATATGAGAAATATTATATTTACAACATTTTCACTTAAATAATGTCAATGGTGGGTTTAAGTTATAAATTTAGAACTAAAAACAACTTACTATTTAAGATTTGTTGTGAAAATATTGTGGTCTCTTGAAATATAGAAATGTTTTTTCATATACCACCGTGCATCTTTGGTATGATGGTCACTCCATAAGTACAAAGTTCTTGTGAGGTGAGAGGGTCAAGGATTATGGTTCAAGTCTGCAAAAGAAGAGGAAACTTCGCATACATATACACTCCAAAGTAAAATTTTTACCTTATATAAAAAAAAAATAATAAAAGAGATGGTTTTCCATACGCATTCCTAGCAAAATCATGTACTTGATCTTTCGCACAACTTTTGTAATCTCCAATCGCCAAGCTTTTGTCGCACATAGTCGCAATCACATTCCTAGCAAATTCATGAACCTCATGGCCACTTGATTATTAGCTCGCACCCATTAACCCTTAAAATCCACTAACTATAAGTGGATATTGTTATTATTTGAATTTATCACATGTTATAGAAAACATTATTTTTGAAAATACAAAATTGAATTGTTTAATGTATTCTTCCTAAATAATTAATTGTTAACCATTAACTATGAATAAGGTTCTTTCTCCAAAAAAAAAAAAAAAAAAAAAAAAAACTATGAATAAGGTTTTTAAATGACAACAATACTAATGGATATTAATGAACATCTTATTTGAATCATGAATAAATATTTTGTTTTAAAATTATTTATTTATAATTAGTTCTAAGAAAGAAATAGTGAAAAAAATTGAATTAATTAGTTTTAAGAAAGAAATAGTGAAAGATCAAATTAACTAGTTTCAGAAAGAAATGGTGACAGATTGAATATAAATGTAACGGTAATAATTCTCAAATATACAAAAATAGACATTTCCTACCTGAAAATTTGGAGTTAAAATTCTCGCATTTTACGAGTAGTGTATTTCTCAATAAATCTGTCAAGCGAATACCCAAATTTTCACAAATTTATAGGAATTATAACAATTCTTATCCCAATTTTTTGCATAATCTAACAATGTCATTATTATTAAAACGTATTGAAATGAAAAAGTAAAGTAAATTTTTTTTAAAATTCATTAATCACCTTTGCCGATTAGCAGAGGTGAATAATAATATAATATAATATGGGTTATATTAATGAGTGCTCTTAGAGTAATTGTTAATAAAAACTATTTTAAGAAAATCTTTATATCACTTTTATGAGAAATTGAAAATATTGTCAAAATATTAATTATTTTTTTTTCTTTTTTTATAAAAACTTTCTTAAAATGGTTGAATGTTTTACTGTGGTTTTAAGAGTATCTCTGTGCTGCTGTGGGAGAAGCAACAACTATTGCAAAAACTGTCTAGTGCAATTTGTGAAAGTACCAAACTCATCTTAATGGAAGTCCTACAACACAGATCCCATATGTATAAGAATTATCCACATAGATCCCCCATATATATGTGTGCGTGTGAGAGAGAGCAATGTTTTACTTACTAATGGTTAGTGTACGTTAGAATCTAAGTATGATCTAATGGGTCTTAATTCCATAGAACTATATTTGGGTTAAAGTGGTTTACCAAAAAAATATTTGTGTTAAAGTGTGTTTACTTATATAAAGGCAGTCCTTTATACAGTGTTTCACTGAGTTTAATAATCTTTAGAACACTAAAAAAAACAAGAAAACACCTCCAATTCTTGACAAAGTTAGCATTTAAGTCATGCCATGAACCTAATTGACAGAAGTGGTCTAGGATTGGCAGTGATTAATTGAAGGATTTGTTTGGATATCATAGCAGTCACCTCCACCTCTCATTTTCTTCAAGGGTTTTTTATTCAACTTTGATTTTTATTTAATTCATTTATTTCTTTTAATATTTCACCATTTTTTTTAAATGAAACCACGTTGTTTAGACTTTTTTTTTTTCTTTTATTGAGAAAAAAGTTGTTTAGACTTTAGATGGTTCCATGCAATTCATGTGAGTTGTGACATCTTATCTTATATGTTATCTATATATATATATATATATATATAGGCAAAGTTTAGAAAAAGTTCAATTAGAGTCTAATTTTATGCCATGTGTCATAAATTATTTATTTTTAAAGAGAATTTCATTTCCTAATTTTAGAATTAAATGTGGGACTACATCATAAATATTCATCCAAGTAAGTTGTTGGTACAAAAATCAAAGAATTTAGAATAAATGAATTGTAAAAAAAATGCTTCACAATAACAAAAATTAAGAAGTAATATATTAAAAAAAAGAAAAAGACATGGACAGTTGACATTTTATACCTAATGAGATTACAAGACTTTTTAAAGAGTTATCAAAATATAAGAATGACTATCAATAGTATTTAAATTATATATATAGAAATACAAATATGCATCTTATTATATATTTTTAAGTGTATCTATGCATATGCATGAAGTTACAAACTAGTTATAATTTTTTCTCAAAAAAAAAAAAAAAAAAAAACTAGTTATAAATAATGGGATACACAATCGAATGAAAAAAAATTAGAGTTACTAGAACCAAAATTATAGGACTAAATTGATTATAAATTTAAACATAGAAAAACTAAAATGTTTTTTAACTTAGAAAATTATTCATGAATGATATTGATAACATTTTTTCTTTTTCTTTTTTTTTAAGAAGAGAGAAAATAAATAATAATCTTCCATTGCTATCTTTCCTTGGACCTACAATACTTTCAAAATTCAAACTCCGGGTGTTATTTTATATTAGCTATATGTATTTCTGTTAAAGAATCAACGTCCAGTGGTCCACTAATAATGTGCTTTGGCCCGTTGACTCGGTTGGTGATGAATATTGTGAATTTGTAGAATATCCTCATTGGCACCTAATTAAGAGTAGTGCTAATTTCACCAAAAAAAAAATGACATAATTTTGTGCTACAACTCGCCACGTGGCAAGTTGTGACTAGTGAAGAAGTGTCTGTAGACCATGTGAGAACACACCTTTACTAATTACAACTCGTCACGTGGCGAGTTATGACACAAAATTATACCATTTTCGATAATCTCAACATTTTCCCCTAATTAATAATTTGATATAATGATATGTCCCCACCATTCTGTGTGATGGGAATATTCTACACGTTTTCTCATGCGAACCAGACCGGTGAACTCCAAAAGTCCAAACCTTAGGAAAAAAAAAAAAAAAAACCCAATGATGAAAATCCGTGATTTGTAATGTAATCTGCTTTTGTTTTTTTTTTTTTTTTTTTTTTTTTTAAATTTTCTTAATACACACATATATTTCTCAAAAAAAAAAGAAAAAAAAAGATCAACATAATTGATGAGTTAATGTTTGTAAGTTCTAGTTAGTTGAACTAGCAAAATTTGTCGTCGAATAAGAGATTTGAGGTTCTATCACCGTGTACATAAAAAAATCGATTAATATTTTGATCTGATAATAAAGAGTAATTATCAATAGAGAGATAGAATTATGGAAGAAACTGATTTGATTAGCTTGAGAATAACTAATTACAAGCTTTGTTTATATACTAAGCTAAAAGAGAAGCGGGAATTAACTAACTAAACAAACTATTAGAACTAAGCGACAACTGTACATATTAAACAAGCCACACTATACGCAAAAGAATTAAACTACTTGTAGCTTATGTATATTATGAGTTAAGCTACTGTCGTATTACAGTGTTGATATTGTTCTTCTTTCTTATCCTCTGAACTCAATCTCTTACACTCTGACAGTGTGCAACCCAAACGTTTTATCCTTTGATTTTTAGTGGTTGTGCACTTAAAAACTGAGATTATATGTAGGAGTATTTTCAATTTTAATTTCTTTTTTTTGTCCTCTTGCAAGTCATTTTATGTCTCACGTTTCTTGTGAGTCAATGGCACACCCTTCGTGGCTGCTATTCTTATCGCTAAAAAGGCCTAATGGCCACTCATCCTAGTGACAGGGTGGGCCACACCTTCAAAGCTTGTGATGAGTTTAAAAGCAGTGGGTAACCGAGAAGTGGCCCACTAACACACTTTATCCAACCACAACTCGCCATGTGACGAGTTGTGGCACAAAATTATGCAAAAGTGTGTGGCATCAACATTGCTCGTGGGTAACCAGTGCTAAAAAACCAAGGTGCTTGAAAAAACAAAAAAGTGGCATCAATGTGCAAAAAAGTAGTAGTGGCTCACCAGAACTAAAAAGTCATGGTGCTTCGAGAAAAATGTTGACAAACGTGCAATATCATTTTTGTGCTTACAACCATATCATAAATACAGCGAAGACCCAAAGAAGATTCATGCAATCAAAGTAGAACTTCTACATACATTACAGTAGAAGTAACACTATAAAGTATATAGGCAAGATTATCAAAAAATAAAGTATATAGGCAACAATTTTACATTTCATTTGCCACATTTGAATTGATATTTTTTGTTGGTTTTATTTGAAATCCACGGAACACCTTTAAAACCTCATAGACCAATGGTATGGTAAAAAGAATACGTTCAATTCAGACTTTATGCAAACCTCCTATTTTACATTATCTAACAACATGCCACATCAGCATATTATTAAATAATGAAATAGACTAACCAAAGGCAATCACTACTTCTTAAAACCCAATTTCATTAAAAAAAAAAAAAAATCCACCAGATGAAAAATTTCACCTCCCTTGAGACTAAAGAACCAAAAACCTCCATTTGCCAGAGCCCTCCAACACAATGACCTTCACATCCTTTAACTAATTATTATTTAACTATTGGATTTGAGGGTTTTTATTTTTTATTTATTTATTTATTTTTTATTTATAACCTTCACATCCTTTAACTAATTATTATTTAACTATTGGATCTGAGGATTTTTTTTTAAGGTCACAGGAGATGAAGGTGAAGAGAGAGAGAGAGAGAGAGAGAGAGAGAGAGAGTTGGGGGGGGGGGAGATCGGGTCGTTGGAGATGAAGATGGAGAGGTTTGAATGGACCAGATTCGATCATGGAGAACTTGGAATTGAACGTAGTGGCTCAGTTTGAGTCAAAGAGGAAGGGTAGTGACTTGTCCAAGTTGCATATGGGCTTAGCGAAGGGGTAAAGAGCTCGATGAGTCAGACAAGGAAATGGGAGAGGTAACAGAGGTGTCAAGGAATTGCTAGAGACCATTAAGATTGATGTGAAATCAGTGTCGATTGGGATTCTAGAGAGCGTGTAAAAACTAGATCATTGGCAATGTCTTTGGTGGTTTGAGGCTTTTGGTTCTTCAGTCTTGTGTGAGTTGAAAATTTTCACCTGGTTATATTTATATTTTTTAATTTTACGAAATTGATATCCAAGAAGTAGTGATTGTGTGTGGTAGTTTATCTCATTTTTAGTGAAACTAGTCGCAGACCTGCGTGTTATGCTTGATAATTTTTTAGGTAAAATACTATCTTAGTCCCTAAAATTTACAAAGAGTTAATTTTTTTTTTTTTTTTTGTATTTTTTAAATAAGAGATAGAACCGTTCATTAGATTTTTTTAAGTCATGGTGTATATATATAAGGTTAAATGAAATGTACTACCGTACACTCTTGATGCGATGGTCACTCCACAAGTATAAGTACTTGTGAGGTGTGGGGGATAAGAGCCGGGGTTCAAGTCTCTAGGAGGGAGCTTAACACACATATACACTTCGATTAGGCTTGATTATAATTTCTATCTTGTATATAAAAAAAAAAAAATGAAATGTCAAAATTTGAGATTATAAAATTTTCCAACTTTATTTCTAATATAATTTCTAAATTACTGAAGAATCTCAATTTTAGTTATGATAGGAAATATAATTTCCCTAATTAGAGTTTGATTAGTTTTAAGTTTAAAATTTGTATTATTATATTTAATTATTGATCATTGATTTAATTAAGTGAATGTAATAGTTGATTGTATTGCATTATAAAGTTTTCAATGTCCTCTATGAATGCTCGAAATTGTGTGAAAACACAAGAGATTGTTTAGACCCCCAATTAAAAAATTATGGTTAGATTGTTTTTACTCTAACTTATCTAAGTGCGGAATAAGAGTAAATGAAGCGTAATAAACCGACAAAACTACTCTAGTGCAAAAGCATGAACAACAAGCATTAAAAGTAAAGCACAAGAATAAGGGAAGAGAGAATGCAAACACAAGATAACACGCCGATATGTTATCAAAGAGGAAACTGAAAAATTAGGCGAAAAATCTCTCCGTCACTCTCCAAACAGTAATTGATCCACTAGACAATTAGTTGGGATACATGGGTTAGCAAGAGACCCTCTAAGTCTAATTTACTCGCTGTACCTAAGCCCTCCAAGTTCTTACCCTAACAAGGCTTCTCGGAACTATGTCTTATTTAGCTTTCCGGATCCCGCAATACGCCCGATTGCATCCACCAAGCCTCACCGGCTTCTTTTGGCAATTCCCCAAAGCTTCCCAAGCTCCAAAATACTCTCTACACTCTGAGTAGGTGTGAGTTATGTTTGGGTACAAATCTCCTCTCAACATATGACAATGGGAGAGGGAAGGAGAAGATGCTACAATGATTTCTCACTAAGGATGAGTAGCTCTCTCTCTAAAAGATGGGTGTGTGTGTTGTAGAAAACCTATCTAGGGTTTTTCTCTCTGAATTGGCCTCCTTTACATGTGTAGGTAATGAGGGAATATATAGCATGGGTGAAGGGTAAGCAAGTCATACATAAAAAAACCTCCGGGCAGAATGTTTCGCGATTACCTCGCGGGAAGGCCTTACCCGCGAGATACTCACGAAACTGATAGCCTAGCACGACTCTTCAGCTTCCAGTCATGTGCTTTTCATATGCCCTTTTCGCGGGAACCCTTCTCGCGAACTTCTCGCGAGCTAGTCGCGAAATGCATTGATTCTTCAATTAAGCTTGAGTCTTCACCTACTTAATACTAAACCCAATACAATAAAATCTCACAAAATATAAGGAACAAAATTAAAGCAATTACAACACTTTTTGTCATGGAATAAAGCCAACATAAAACATAGTTGTAAATCACAACTTTACACTCTATATAGTTATCTCTATTTTATTTTTTACTCCTTTTAACCACTTTTTTTATTTTCCAAATAACGGTTACTAATTGACGTTTGATTTCATTTTTTTTCCTTTAATTTATTCTTTATTACTTTGTATGTTCTCTCGCTAGTTGTAATTTTTATGGTCATCAATATGAAATAGATATCATGGATGACTTAAATAGTTAAAAATGTAGTCACGTTAGTGGTATGTCAAAGGATTTTTTTTCCCTTTTGAATTTTCAAGGAAATATGAAAGGTATTTTTCTAGTTTGGTCTCAATCAATTAAAACATCCATAATATCTTAACGGTAGTAGTAATGAGCCTTAATTTTTTTTAATGTATGAAGTGGTTAGGTTAGTGGTATGTCAAAGTAAAAATAAATAATAATAAAAATTCCAAGGAAATGCAAAAGGTCTTTTTTTGAAAAAAGAAATGGTGACCTTTTGAATTGTAGAAATATGATTGTTAAATTTACCTTATTAATAGATTTCATTATTTAGTTGTAAACATCTAAATTAAAGTAGATGAATATATAAATGCAAAATTATATTTAAAGTTACAACTGCACAAGATAAATATGTATAGATAATATATATAAGCAAGACTTAGGTACAGTACTTAGGTACTGTTCCTTAGATTCCCCTTTTAAGATTCTGCCATGTGAATTTTTTCTCATGGGATAGAAGTGTATTTTTTAGTTAAATAGCCACATGACTGAATCTAGTTAAGGAACAGCATTTAAGATACTGAACCTAAGTTTTGTCCAATATATATATATATATATTGGTTTTTGATTATTCATTAATCATTATTTCATTGTTTACTTATAAATATCTAAATTAAAGTTTTTTCAATAGAAATATCTAATAAAATAGATGAATATGTAAAGCTAAAACTATCCAAGATGAATGTTTAACCACTAGTAGATATGTGTTTTTTGAAGACTAAAAGTATGCTTGATTGCTTTAACTGGAACTATATAACTATGCAAATATTGTTGCAAGTGGTTCCATCATTTGCAAATTATCAAGTTTGGTAGTCTTATAGAATAGAAATTTCATTTTGCAAAAAAAAAAAAGATCAATATTGTGATAACCTTTTTTTTTTCTTTTTTTGTGCAGAAAAAACGTAAAATGTTAATACTCAAGTTACCACATTTGGTAGCTGTAGGGTCACGATTCGTGGCGGACCGGAACAGTGTCGGGTTTGCACGTAAAACGGCCCTAACAATATCATTTGTAGAGCGTGGGTTTGAAAGGCTAGGCCTTGATCGATAGGCGGTGGGTTTTTCAGGGGGTTCATACAAGGTTAAATGATCGTCACCCCTAGAGTACTTCTCATGGAGGTGGGCTGGGAGGCTCTCGTTTCTTGGCCATTTTTTCCAGCCCCCCTTTTTAGGTTACTTATTTTTCCTTTTATATTTGCCTGCGTTCATTGTCCTTCGTCCACGTATTGGATCAACCTTTCCTAGATTGATACTTGTCCCATCAGCCCATATTCAAAGTCGTTGGGGGTGGTTGTAAAAGCCAAAGAATGCGGCTTTGTCAGGTTCAGAGCATTGAATGACAGTAAGGGCAGCTTTCCCTGGATATTTTAGATCTTTTTTCCGAGTTTCAGTTTTATACCATTTTTACCCTTCTTTACGAGGGGGAACTTTGGGTCTGCCGAGGACTGAACTACCCTCGGCGGTACCCAAAGTCTATTTCGTTGAACCTGGGCCATAATCCTCCTCGGCTTGGCCCATAAATCTTTTACACCCTACATTAGCCCCTCAAAACCCGGCTGTCCAACCTCTGGGCTGGACAGGGGGGTTTTGGTGACGCCAAACTTCTTCCTGTGGCCCAATCCATTCGGCCTATTAAACACGCTGGCGGTTCCTCATATGCCCAAGAGATTCACCGGTCTACGAGATAGTTTTTAATTTCGCGCTTGAGACGTTCTTATCGCTTGGGGTATCCAAAACGAGCTTTGAATAATCACTATTTACGAGACTACTTTAATTCGACGATTTATTCTGATGGGGTGGAGAAGTGGAACCGGCGTGTTTGGGTTTGCTGATTCCTTTGGAGATCTGAACCTATTAAATGCCTCCCGCTCCGCCCTCTGTATAAGTAGGACAGGAGGAGGTTATTGTTTTTACCAAAAATCCCTTTTCATCCCCCTGCGACTCTGGAATACTTAGCCTCCCTTAGGATTCGGTTTACTCGCTGGTTTATACGCTTAATCGTAAAATACTTTACCATAACAACAAGGGATGCAAAAGCCCCACCCCTCCCAAAAACGCCACGTTCCGATAAAGTTTATCATGGCTCGATCGGGACAAGGATGGCGAAGACTCAAAATCAACCTCATCTTTCTTTCAGTCAAAATCCGAAGCAGGGACTCGTCACGTCAAACTTTCGACGTGATGGAGTCGAGAACACCCAAGACCGTTACCATCCGGCTCCTCACGAGCGTACCTAATATGGCACCGGCGTGTTAGGAGTCAGGGCTGAGGCAGGGGCTAAGTGCTTTTGCTTCTCCCTCTTTTGCTCCTTCTTTACTCATGTCCTCCATTTTCTTTATTCATCCCCTTCATCTTCGTCATTGATTTCTTCCTTACTATTTCCTTCTTATTCATCCATTTTCTTTTTTAAAGTGAGTCCCTTTCTTAGTATGAGCAGCAATGAGGCAGAGATTGGAGAAACTTTGAAGACGAGTTTAAAAGACGCTTGACAGTTTACTTTTCTG
Organism: Quercus lobata; assembly: GCF_001633185.2. NCBI lineage: Eukaryota > Viridiplantae > Streptophyta > Magnoliopsida > Fagales > Fagaceae > Quercus > Quercus lobata. The sequence goes on from NC_044915.1 coordinate 40,359,160, forward strand.
TACTACAGATGTAATGGTTGCTTAGGCAGTTTACATTTTGTATAGGCTCGCTTGAGCCCCTTTTTGTATGTTGTAATAATTTTTTATATTAATAAAAATTGTTGTCTGCCTTATTTCGCATGTTATGTCTCTATGTTTTCATAAATTTGCAAGCGCTGCTCGGCACAATAATATAGCATCTAAATCAATGACGACTAAGACCAAAATATTTGATAATAAAATGATGTCGCCATAGCTTTAATAGAAGTGCTTGGCACAATAAGGCCGACCCGTAAAAAATAGTACTTACCCGGAACTAGCCGAGGAGAGAACCGAAGGCTTGATGCCGTGCGAGAAATAACCGTCCGAGGACATATCCCCTGCCAAATGAATAGCCCTTTTATACGACTAAATGCTGGGGCGTCCCACCACCTTCCTTACCCCCTTATTGGCCTTAACCTTCTATGGTGTTTAAGCCGTAGACGAAGTGACTTGACGTTTTTATCAAGTAGCCCATCTTACGAAATTCAAACCTTTACTTACCCAAGTATTTGGTTTCCCCGTAGGCTTGAGTCCGAGGACCATGCAAGACATAGGTTCTGTCCGACACTTGTAATTTTCATCTTTTGTACTTGGTTTCCCATAGGCTTGAGTCCGAGGACCATTCAAGACCTAGGTTCTGTCCCCGGGCCCTTTGTGCTGAATCGGGCCTGGGCCGTGAGTTGACTGGGCCCAAAATTAGGGGGTATTTCCGTATTCTCAGGCCACGCGATATTTTCTGGGCGTCCCAGTATTCGAGGTGCGCCTTCTCGAGACTCCTCTAACTTCAGGGTTGCAGACGACGTTGGAAATCGAGCCAGAGACATTTTGTCTGTAGCGTTCCTTGGGACGCTGCGTGAATTAAATGCTACTATCTTATCTTTTGATATAAATAGGAGAGAAAGTTACTTTTCCTACGCACAAATCCTTCAGCTTCCTCCTTTAGGAAATCATGTTTGAGGCGAGGGTTAGGGAAAAAGAACTTTCTCCATCGCGGAGGCGCCGTGTCCTCCCGAGACTCGAAGGAGTGATGCACGGGCCAAGAAAGCATAAACTTAAGAGAAATTTACACTTCTACGGAGGGGGGAGGGTGTCTCCCCCCCTTTCAGTCAAAATCTGAAGCAGGTTCTGGTCATGCCAAATTTTTGGTATGTCCGAAGAAGGAATTTCCACCATCAGCACTGTCTACCTTGTAGCCGGCAAATTCTTGTGGGGGCTTCCCAACTTCCGGCTCCCTGCGCCTTTTCTGTAGATGGTGTTAGCCTGAGGTCAGGTTCTTTGGCTACCTGAGTTATGGGCATGCAGAAGTGTCGAGGAATAGTTTCCTTAGACAACAACTTGGCGCAGTAGCCAACCTCTCCTCTGAGCTGTCCCCACGGCTTTCTCTCCACTCGCTTGTATTTTCCTTTACTTATGTAGTCAGCTTTAGTGTAAACTTATTTCAGCTTTTCATTGTACACTGTACTGTTCCTTTTTCTTAATAGAACATGAGTCCATTTCTCTATACATATCTTTCTTCTCCGTAACAACTACTTTATGCATGAATATGAAATGCAAGCTTGCTCTTAAGGATTTTCCGAGCAGAAAAAATGCTTTAATACAGGTTCCTACTAATTCAAACTCACAAATATTATCAAGTATAACAATGATAACTTTCAATAAATTGAATTCTTGGAACTAACCGGGATAAGCGCTGAATACTACGCGATGCATGCTAGACCAATGTCTGAGAACGATAATCTCTAAATAATTCGTCTGAAAGGGTAGCTAAGTAGCGAGGGACTTTGATTGTGTTTTTGGGCAATGAATTGCGTCGTACCGGATTAACCCTTTTGACACTAGGGACTCGAGGGCAGATTGTGGAATCTATGCATTCAAGGTATTAACCCATTTGTGAACTAGGAGTCCTCCTTGGATGGATTTTGAGGTTTACGTGCCATAGTTGGTTCCACATCCAGGTAGTTGGTTTTCCCATAGGCTTGAGTCCGAGGACTATGCAATGCCTTGGTGCTGTCCAAAACCTAGTTTTCCACATCCAAGTAGTTGGTTTTCCCATAGGCTTGAGTCCGAGGACTATGCAATGCCTTGGTTCTGTCCAAAACCTAGTTTTCCACATCCAGGTAGTTGGTTTTCCCACAGGCTTGGGTCCGAGGACCATGCAATTGCCTTGGTCGTCCAAAACCTAGTTTTCCACACCAGGTAGTTGGTTTTCCACAGGCTTGGGTCCGAGGACCATGCCAATGCCTTGGTTCTGTCCAAAACCTAGTTTTCATTAACATCCAGGTAGTTGGTTTCCCCAGAGGTTGAGTCCGGTGGACCATTGCAATGCCTTGGTTCTGTCAAAACTAGTTCATTACATCCAGTAGTGGGTTTCCCCAGAGGCTTGGTCGAGGACCATGCAATGCCTTGGTTCTGTCTAAAAACCTAGTTTTTCATACATCCAGGAGTTGGTTTCCCCAGAGGCTTGAGTTCGAGGACCATGCAATCCTTGTTCTGTCCAAAACCTAGTTTCATTAATCCAGGTAGTTTGTTCCCCAGAGGCTTGGGTCCGAGGACCATGCAATGCCTTGGTTCTGTCCAAAACCTAGTTTTCATTACATCCAGGTAGTTGGTTTCCCCAGAGGCTTGGGTCCGAGGACCATGCAATGCCTTGGTTCTGTCAAAAACCTAGTTTTCATTACATCCAGGTAGTTGGTTTCCCCAGAGGCTTGAGTCCGAGGACCATGCCATGCCTTGGTTCTGTCCAAAACCTAGTTTTCATTACATCCAGGTAGTTGGTTTCCCCAGAGGCTTGAGTTCGGTGGACCATGCAATGCCTTGGTTCTGTCCAAAACCTAGTTTTCTCTTTGTATGGGGCCTTGGCTCGCCTTTAGCTCTAGGGGAGCTAGCTCTTCAGCCAAGCCCCTTGAGTTTATCTATACGGTTAGCGTTACCAAGCGCCTAGCTTGTTCTGTACGAGGAGCTTTAGCTTTTAGGGGAGTCAGCTCTTCAGCTAAGCCCCTCGTCAAGAAACGTAGCCCCTAGTGAGATTTTATACTTGAACTCTATAACCAACGGTTAGAAATAACAGAGGAAGTGTTTCAACCTACCGCCTGCGCCAACACGCAAGCCTTCCCCACAGACGGCGCCAATTGTAGGGTCACGATTCGTGGCGGACCGTAACAGTGTCGGGTTCGCACGTAAAACGGCCCTAACAATATCATTTGTAGAGCGTGGGTTTGAAAGGCTAGGCCTTGATCGATAGGCGGTGGGTTTTTCAGGGGGTTCATACAAGGTTAAATGATCGTCACCCCTAGAGTACTTCTCATGGAGGTGGGCTGGGAGGCTCTCGTTTCTTGGCCATTTTTCCCAGCCCCCCTTTTTAGGTTACTTATTTTTCCTTTTATATTTGCCTGCGTTCATTGTCCTTCGTCCACGTATTGGATCAACCTTTCCTAGATTGATACTTGTCCCATCAGCCCATATTCAAAGTCGTTGGGGGTGGTTGTAAAAGCCAAAGAATGCGGCTTTGTCAGGTTCAGAGCATTGAATGGCAGTAAGGGCAGCTTTCCCTGGATATTTTAGATCTTTTTTCCGAGTTTCAGTTTTATACCATTTTTACCCTTCTTTACGAGGGGGAACTTTGGGTCTGCCGAGGACTGAACTACCCTCGGCGGTACCCAAAGTCTATTTCTTTGAACCTGGGCCATAATCCTCCTCGGCTTGGCCCATAAATCTTTTACACCCTACAGTAGCTATAAAATACGTCAGTGATATAAAAAATAGAAAATGTTTAAATATTTAAAAAACATTTTTAGTAGATTGTACTATAAAAAAAAAAAATTCTCAATTTTTTTAATGTAACTTTTCCCATAAGATCAATATTGTTGGCATCCTTTAAAGATAATACACAATATTTTTGAGAAGAAGAAGAAGAAGCAGAGATGATGCTAACACATAATATACAATTATTAAGATTGCGTGATTTAAATTTGTGGCAAATAATATATATATATATATATATTAATATATGTGATAAAGGTTTTTATCTAAATGATATACAGTAGTCCATATTTTTAGTCTTGAGTCGAAAAGTCCATTTTCAATAGCCTTTTAAGTCTACAAATTGCTCAATCTATAGGCCTAGATCATTCAAAGAGTGCTATCTAAACTATATGACCCTTTATCACACAAATATTTTGATTTCCCTAAAGGAAGGCAGGTGTGTATCTAGTCATTTTCTTGATTTGTGCTACATAATTTAATAGTACGGATGATGTGATTGAATTTAAATGTTGAATAAAATAAGATGAGAAGAAAAAAGAGTAAAAATAAAATATATAGCAATAAACATCAAATTATCCAAGTCATACTATGTAATACAATAGGAGCATTATATTATTATATACTATATGTATAATGTAGTAGGATAATATTTAATAATCAAAGAGAATAAAAAATAACTTAAAACACAAAACTAAATCACATCAACTCAAAGTAGAATTCTAATTAACACAAAAGTTCATCAACCTAAAGTATGGATACAATAAAAAGAAAAAAATCAAACAAAAAATGAAAAATAAATTGAGAGAGAGAGAGAGAGAGAGAGAGAGAGAGAGAGAGAGAGAGAGAGAGAGAAGTAACATTTTTTTTTTTTTTTTGGTGTGAAAAAACTATGCATAGAATGGAAAAGAAAATGTCAAATTTATAGTAAGATATTGAGAATAAAAATAGTCAAATAAAAGAAGATAAAATGGTAGAGAGAGAATGATATTAAGGTAGAAAGTAGTGGGGAGATGAAAAGGAAAAAGGGAGGGAGAGTTTTGGAAAATTAATAATAAAAATAATAGTTAAAAGATATTTTAATTTTTAAATAACGGAGATTTTAAGTTACCTTTTTTTTTTTGGTGGAGGGGGAAAACTGGAAATTTTATTGATGTAAGCCTTTCAAATTGGCATGTAAAATAAAGTGTATCTGTGGTAGAACATCCTCCATCTACACTAAAAAATTTGGAATGCCTATTACAGATCTAGCTAGACCATGCACTGCTTGATTACCGTCTCTCTTGGTATGAGAGTATAGTAATTCATCAAAATTTTGAGACAAAGTTGTAACATCCTCTAACAATAAACCAGTAGGAGATAAAGCTTTAACATTCTCCCTTAAAGATTTTATCACTACCAATGAGTCACCCTTTAGAATGGCTCGTTTAATGCTGATCTCTGAAGCCAATGAAAGAGAAACAGCTACTGCCATTGTTTCAACCTCACCTCTGTTGTATGCTGCCGGTAATTTCTTTGCACAGGAGGCAATGACATGCCCTTCATCATTCCTTATAACCACGCCAACCCTTGACTTGTTATCTTAAATGAGAAAATGTTTAAAAAAATATATGGGAAAAATTGGCAACAAAAAAGATAATAACGTGACTATTGATGTGGCTCAACTGGAACGTAGCAACAATAAATGCTACACTTCAACTTTTAGATATATATAGAATGGAAAAGAAAATGTCAAATTTATAGTAAGATGTTGAGAATAAAAATGGTCAAAATTAGGGGTGTTCACCAAATTGCACCCTAACCACACCAAAACCGCCCGCAAAATGGTATAACCGCACCGCACCGCACCGCATTGCAACTATACAGTTTGCGGTTTTATAATAAAGAAACTTCATCGCACCACACCCTCTCTATATATTAATATATTTATTTTTTTAATATTAAATATATTATTAATAGTTTAATAACCCTCGTTTTCAACAAAAAAAGTTTAATAACCCAAGTAAGTATTGATTAGAAAAGCCAACTCAAAATAGAAAAACTAGCTCAATAGTTTAAAACTTGGCTCAAAACAAAGGGAAAGATCAGTTTTGGGTTGAGTAAGAAAAACTCAAAATTTGAAAAATATACCAGTTTCAAATTGTGTCTTATACATCGCACTACACATGTGACCACAAAAATAAGGTGCGGTGCAGTTATGGTTTTGGCTAAACTCTAAACTGCATTACACCACACCATACTGCATATGTGATTGCAAAAATGAGGTGCGGTGCGGTTATAATTTTGGCTAAACCGAACTGCGAAGTGTAGTGCTAAATATGGCCCAAAACCGCACTGCAAACACCCCTAGTCAAAACAAAAGAAGACAAAAGGGTAGATTGAGTGATATTAAAGTCGAAAGTAGTGAGGAGATGAAAATGAAAAATGGAAGGAGAGTTTTGGAAAATTAACAATAAAAATAATGGTTAAAAGATATTTTAATTTTTAAATAGTAGAGTTTTTAAGTTACCTTAAATGAGAAATGTTTAAAAAAAATACATAGGAAAAATTGGAAACAAAAAAGATAATGATGTTACTGCTAATGTGGCTCAGCTGGAGTATAGCAACAATAAATTCAACATTTTAACTTTTAGATATATATAGAATAGTAAAGAAAATGTCAAATTTATAGTAAGATGTTGAGAATAAGAATAGTCAAAATAAAAGAAGATAAAATGGTAGAGAGAAAATGATATTAGGGTAAAAAGTAGTGGAGAGATGAAAAGGAAAAAATGAGAGAGAGTTTTGGAAAATTAATAATAAAAATAATGGTTAAACGATATTTTAAATTTTAAATAATGGAGTTTTTAAGTTACCTTAAATGAGAAAATGTTTAAAAAAATATTGGAGAAATTGGAAATAAAAAAGATAATGATGTTGTTGCTGATGTGGTTTAACTGGATTGTAGCAATAATAAATGCTATGCTTCAGCTTTTAGATGTATATAGATATAAATGATGATGTGACATGTTGTTAATAAAGAGTGAGGAAACATTTGTATTAGTTTGTGAAAAACATTTCATATCATATTATCTATTTTACATTATATTTTATTAAACTATTATTTCTTTATCAAATTTTTATTACCCTCCCAATCATCTCTCTCTCGGTCTCTTTCTCTACCAAAAATCACAGCTTCCCCATATCAATTTTAGCAAACTCAGATCAATAAACACAACATTGATCAAACTACGAACCATTAACATAAATCAAATCAAACCAAACAGTCCAAACCCATAGACCAAATCAAACTAAATGCATAAAAACAAATCAAACCCATAAACCATATCAAACTATAAACATACAAACCTAGATCAAAGGTAACCAAACAACCTAAACTTGGATATGAAAATGGAGCCATTGCACAGCCAACACAAAACCACATAGGCCCAAATATTAAAATATTATTTCCTTATCAAAATTGTATACTAAATCTACCTATACCAGATTATATAAAATTGTGTAAAAATATATAGTTACAGACTTGCAATAACCTTATAAACATAAACGGTTTTGAAAAGTAGTTAAATAAAAATAGAAAAAGAATGTTCTTGTAGTAAAATAGACTATGACTAAATAGTAAATACTCGTAGACAATTCATGTATACAAGTCATGGTCGTTAAAAAAGGAAGTACCTTTTTCCTACTCTCATATCACAGCCGTACAAACCGTTCAAAATACAGTCAGTTTGTATATTTCACGACAATGATTTCAACTTTAAATTATACTATGACACAATTTTTGACACAATTTTATACAATTTACTACAAAACGGATTATAATTAATAAGAATATGATAGTAAGTCATATGAAAATACACTCTTACCAATTACACCACATACCGAATTATGACATAAAATTATGCCAAATATCGTGTCCCTTTCATCATTTTTCAACTTTTTAAGTGAAAAAGTGAGACTTCCCACGATACTGCCAGTTAAAATGGCACCTATCTTCAGCTTCGGAGTTGCTTCTCATTCTTCTCTAAATAAAGATAAGAACTTCTAGACCCACAAAAGTCTACACCATTCCGTCCACCACACGACATGTCGTCCCGGCCGTATCTCTACCATTTCTATTTCCTTTTTTGTTTCTTTTCCCTTCTCTCCGGGATCCAATCCGATGACCTCCAAATTATCATGAAACTAAAATCCACCCTTCAAACACCAAACACCAATGTCTTCAATTCCTGGGAATCCAGAAATTCCATGTGCAAAGACTTCGCTGGAATCACCTGCAATTCAGGGGGTTCCGTTACTGAAATCGAGCTGTCAAACCAAAATTTAACAGGGGTTGTTCCTCTTGATTCAATATGCCAGCTACAATCACTGGAAAAGCTTTCCCTCGGGTTCAACCAATTCAATGGTCCAATTATGGCTGACTTGAAAAAGTGTGTCAAATTGAAGTATCTGGATTTGGGCAACAATTTCTTCTCAGGGTCATCGATTCCAGACATATCCACTTTGGGCCAATTACAATATCTGCATCTAAACAACAGTAGTTTTTCGGGGACTTTTCCGTGGAAATCACTGCACAACGTTACCGGTCTCATCGAGCTCAGCGTTGGAGACAACTTTTTTGAACCTTTTCAATTTCCAGACGAGGTTTTACAGCTTACAAACCTGACGGTGCTTTACCTCTCCCATTGCAACATGCAAGGAACGATTCCAACTGGGATTGGAAACCTTAAACAGCTAACCAGTATGGAGCTTTCTGACAACAACATGACTGGCAAGATCCCTGAAGAGATTGGAAACCTCGTTAACCTCTGGAGGCTTGAGATCTACAACAACTCTTTCAATGGAAAACTTCCTGTCGGTTTAAGAAACCTCGCAAAGCTTCAGCAGTTCGATGCTTCCAGGAACGATCTTGAAGGTGATTTGTCTGAGTTGAAGTTCTTGACAAACGTGGTGTCTCTGCAACTATTTGAAAACAGTCTCTCTGGCCAAGTCCCAGCCGAGTTTGGTGAGTTCAAAAGCCTTGTGAACCTTTCTCTGTATAGAAACAGCTTCACCGGTCCCCTGCCTGAGAACCTTGGCTCTTTGGCCAATTTCGATTTCATTGACGTGTCTGAGAATTTTTTTACCGGTCCAATTCCACCAAATATGTGCAAGCAAGGTACCATGAGAATGCTTCTTATGCTTCAGAACAATTTCACTGGTGAAATTCCGGCGACTTACGCAAACTGTCCCACGCTACGTCGTTTCAGAGTCAACAATAACTCGCTTTCTGGTACTGTTCCCGCTGGAATCTGGGGATTGCCGAACTTGAACATAATTGATATCACATTGAATAACATCGAAGGTCCAATTACTTCTGATATCAAGAATGCCAAGTCTCTTGGCCAGTTATTTGCGTCAAGCAATCGGTTATACGGTGAATTGCCAGCGGAGATTTCAGAAGCCACGTCTTTGGTTTCCATTCAATTGAATGACAATCAAATTTCGGGCAATATTCCAACCAATATTGGTGATCTGAAGCAATTGGGCGCTCTTCAATTACAAAACAACAGGCTATCTGGCTCAATCCCGGATACAATTGGTTCTTGTTATTCTCTCTCTGATATAAACACTGCTAATAATTCACTTTCCGGTGATATTCCGTCTTCATTGGGGTCTCTACCAACTCTTAACTCTCTGAACCTGTCATATAATAAACTTTCCGGTCAAATTCCAGGGAGTTTGGCATCTCTTCGGTTAAGCCTTCTCGATCTTTCTCACAACACTCTAACCGGTCTTGTACCACAAGCTCTTGCAATTGAAGCTTATAATGGTAGCTTCGCCGGAAATTCAGGACTCTGCAGCCTTCGTATCAGCGCCTTCCCAAAGTGTCCCTCAGGTTCACATATGCCCAAGTATGTTCATACAATAATCATTTGCTTAGCAATAGGTTTGGCTCTCTTGCTTGTGGCTTTGTTATGCTGCTTCAAGTTAAAGAAGAGTGAAAAAGATCATCAAAACCGTTCGTTAAAGGATGAATCTTGGGACTTTAAGTCGTTCCATGTGTTGAGCTTCACAGAGGATGAGATTCTTGATTCCATCAAGCAAGAGAATCTAATTGGAACAGGTGGGTCAGGGAATGTGTATAAAGTCGCTGTCTCTAACGGTACTAAAGAACTTGCGGTGAAACACATATGGAATTCTGATGGCAAAAAGAGCCAGAGCACCACACCGATGCTTTCTAAACGTGCCGGAAATTCAAAGCAATTTGACGCTGAGGTGCAGACTTTGAGCTCAATAAGGCATATGAATGTGGTGAAGTTGTATTGTAGTATTACCAGTGAGGACTCAAGCTTGTTGGTGTATGAGTATTTACCAAATGGGAGTTTGTGGGATAGGCTGCACTCAAGCCAGAAGATGGAGCTTGATTGGGATACAAGGTATGAGATTGCAGTGGGAGCAGCCAGAGGGTTGGAGTATCTACATCATGGGTGTGAGAAACCCGTGATTCACAGGGATGTCAAGTCTAGTAATATATTGCTGGATGAGTCTATGAAGCCAAAGATTGCTGATTTTGGACTTGCTAAGACTCTTCAGGCCAATGGTGGCAGGGATTCAACCCATGTAATTGCGGGAACACATGGCTACATTGCTCCTGGTTAGTGGACATCCACTCCTTATTTTCATTTGGGTTAAAATTTTTAAGGCTATATTTGAATATGTTAGTTTTTTTTTTTTCAATATTCGTTATGATTTTTCTAATGAGCTGTTGATTATGCAGAATATGGGTACACATACAAAGTGAATGAGAAGAGTGATGTATACAGTTTTGGAGTGGTATTGATGGAGCTGGTGAGCGGAAAAAGACCAATAGATCCGGAATACGGTGAGAACAAGGACATTGTGAGTTGGGTTAGTAGCAAAATAAAGACCAGGGAAAGTGTATTAAGTGTGGTGGACTCTAGAATTCCTGGGGTTTTAAAGGAAGACGTTGTTAAGGTACTGAAAATTGCAGTTCTCTGCACAGCAACACTTCCCACTCTTCGACCCACAATGAGAAGTGTTGTACAAATGCTAGAGGATGCTGAGCCGGGTAAATTGGTGGGGATTGCGATTACCAAAGATGGTGCTAGCAAGAGTAGTAAGAATAGCGGAGTGACGGGTACAGGGAAATTTAATCCAGACTTATAAAGCTTTCAAAATTTGTCATTAGGGGTTCAAGATTTTTGGTCATCCCCATCCTTCTGCTTCTTGTAACATGTAGCATTACTGTGTAGTAGATGAGAGTGAGACTTTGAGATTATATTACAATATTAGCTGAAGCCTGTAGCATTTTACGTTTGTAATTTGCGAATGTAACATTGTAAAATAGTGTAAGAAAAAAGAAAGTGATGGTTGGTGAATCTCTTTAGGATTTTAGTTCATGATTACTTTTGGTTCCCATCCATAGCTTCGCATATGAGAGGTGTGGTGTAATTCTGGAACCGAAGGGCAACATAGATTAATAGATATTAAAATAACCTCTTCTAAAATATGCCTTTAATAAGTGTGTAAAGCAGATTTTTTTGTTTACTTTATTTTGTAATCACTTTGGATGGTAACAACTAACAAGAATGTACAATGCAGTAACTACATCACATCAAATGAACCCTAAGTCCTCACTTTTAATAACTTGATGGTACATCACATCACATTTTTTCATCTAATTTGCAATCTTTTATTTTTTTGGTTGCCTACCACAGTATCCAGGGCTTCGCCCCGACTAATCTGTTGGTCGACCCTCGTCGCACACCTGGCCTGGTGGGTGAGTCTCCCAACGGGGATTTTCTGCATACACAAGCGCTCGAACTCGAGAGCCCCTCAAACTTGCTTAAGCGATACCAAGCTGCTTACCACTTGGACCAACCCCCGTTGGTAATTTGCAATCTTTTATTATTTCGTATATTTAATATATAAACCCCTTGCTTTTTAACTATACCAGTTTGGATTGCACGTGCAAGGCACATGCTGGCCATTACATAAAAATACATAAAAACATTAATATATGATAAAATATAAAATTTATTCGTAAGACAAAACAAGGATTTAAAAAAAGATATCAATTTTACTATTTCGGAAGGAAATTTATAGATTATAATCACATAGTACATTGTGTGGGGTAAAAGACCAGTAGGCCTATGTCGATGACTACATTGGGCCAAAGGCCCAGCCTAAGGGAAAAATCTCTCCTCGGCCGTAGGGAGAGTCCTCCTCGGCACAATGTAGCCGAGAATGGAGCAGGTAACCTGCCACCGGTAGTGACACTCCCTATCATTTCCCGGAGCGGGAAAATTACTAAAGTAGAAAAGGACAATGAAAGTGTTGAAAGGAAAGACTATCATTATCACATTCAGTGCCTTGTGCCTGACACGGCCATACCTCTCTATCCTTACAACAACTCCTAACAACTGGAAGGAAGGGCTGATGGGACAAGTACCTACCCTAGGGGCCCTATTCAGGAGGAAGGAAACTACTATAAAAAGGGAGTAAAGTGAGACAGAAGGGGCGGGGCGGAGACCCCCCAACACACTAGAGGCACCGAAAAGAAAAGGCTCCCCGGACCATGGCAAGGACCGATCCTCTCTGATGAATCCGGTTCACCTCAACCTAATCGTAAACAGTACCATGATGACCGTTGTTCATACGCTAAAACCTACCTTTTTAGTCCACTCTCTACAAATTCATTGTACTGGGCTCACAGGTCTAAAGTTTCATTCATTTTGGGCATGACCTGAAAAACGTGACCCTACATACATATTTCAAATATAACATGTGCTTAGAAAACATGAGATCACAAAGTTGAGCAAATATGGTGTCCAGAGAGAACTCAAAAATAATAAAAGTAAAAAATAAAAACCTCATCGAAGACCAAGAGGGGACCTGTTTTTTTTCTGCCAATAGAATGAGACAAAGTGATACACAATATACTAAAAATGCATATGTTTGTCTTCCTTCATATGCCTAATCGTTTGTTCAATATAGTTCACAAAAATAGAGTCTTCCATTATATTAAACTTGAACCACATATTCATTTCTTTTGTTCTGTTGGATCGTAAACAAAGATGTTGAACTTATCTCTCGAGTCTCCATGGATTCAAATATCGATCCCTTAGAGGGATTAAAAAAAAAAAAATTTTCTATCAAAAGAACGCACAACAATGTTTTCAATATCCTTGACGCCATCCTACAATCATAAAAGTAACCGTGTAAGCTTTCTATATTTTAGTAAACACAATGAAAAATATAGATTTTAAATGTAGCTAATTGAGCATGTAGAATTTATAAAATTGTTGTGTTTTGATACCAGTAATGCATGAACAATCCTCAAATGCTGAACATGACAAATTTGGTGAGGGCTTGAATTAATGATTTTAAATATCATATTGAGTTGTAATTCTCAAATAAAAAAGATACTAATTTAAATAACTCAGTTATTTATGGAGTATTCGTAGTAAAGGAAAAAAATAACTCACTTATATTTACATGGAAGACATCATCAACTTTAATATAGAAATTCTGCATCCCACATATAGCATCAGCTGGCGAAAAATATATCTTTGTTTAGGCAGACAATTCTAGGTAGCCTTTAACTTGGTCCTGCTCACAAGTAACACTAATGTAAAGTCAAATGGCATTTTCTATTTACCAAATTGATACAGTGAATTTTTTTTTTTTTTTGAAGTGATAATACATGCAGCTGTTTAGGGTAGGCAACAAGGGAATGGCAAAATATGAAATTATGTCCTCTGCTTCAATAGCTCCCTAGAGTACACCCAATTAATGAGGCATTAAAAATGAGAAGAAAATGTTTAATTAATTATCCATTATGTCTATTCTCTCAGGCATTCATAATGAATATCAGTTATTGGAAAGACAGTGGCATATGCGAATAAACATGACTGGGCTGCAAGCTCATATGAAAATTTTGAGAACTAACCCACCAAAAAAAAAAAAAAAAAACCAATGTGCTTGAAAAAGAAATGAGCAGAGATTCACTTAGGACTCCAAGAGATTGACTTATGTTTCCGCCTCCAGGAAAAAATGATTATGCTTCATGATTGAATAATCTTCTTGTTAAGAAATAAGAGTATTCAGCTAAGAATTTGTGGTGGAAAAAATGAAAAGAAATAGAAAAGAGGATCAAATGATAATTGGCAACCAAAAATAGTTTGCAGTATTATTAGAAAAAAGTCACGAGATCTGAATTTAAATAAAGATATGCAGGCATAAATTGTGTCCACTTATTCAATATTAGCATCAAAAAGAAAATTAAATGCTGAACCATGACCAATGACAGAACAAATGATAATGCCCTTCTATCTGAAGCTTCCTTCTCTTCTTACCTATTTACCATGTTTCCAGAAGCAAAGAAAATTAAAAAACTAATCCAAATAAACAACTGGAATAGCATAAGAATAATGCAAAAAAACTAAGAGAGAGAAAGCAGAAAACCAACCTATGATCCTTGTGACATTTATGTCACGCAAACTGAATCTCATCTTGTCCAGCTACTAAAAGTAGTATTAATTCCTAAAATCATTAGATACTCTCTTTTTCAAGATGATCCATTCCTTCTTCTCTTTTTAGACAAGTTTTCAGGTTCATTACAGACGATTCATTTCTTTTTTAGATCTTGTTACAAAGGAGAGATGCTTCATATAGACTCCTAAGCTGCCCTTGCAATCTCTAAACTTGAAATAGTTTTATCTAATGTCCTACATTCAACATACATTTTTGTTATACATCAACAATCAGGGTAGGTGATTTGAACCTTGAATGGCTCTGTTGGAAACACTGGGATAAGTGTTGCATTTTAAAATACTTCTAAATGAATCTCTTTTTTTATAAGTTATACTTCTAAATCAAACTGATATAGCTTGCACCCATACTATAAATCACAATTTAGATATATCTCACATCTGCAATCAAAGGTGTCAAGTAAATTTATTATTACCACAAAATTAAAGAAGACCCAATTATTATATGTCATGAAACAATGAAAAAAGATTGAAAAGTACCTTTCAATGTCCTCAAAACATTGAAAATAAAAAAATGTGGGACACCCAGATCAAAACAGGACAGAAATCACGAATTTAGAAATTCTAAAGTTGTTAATAAAACATGTAAAAAATAATTCAAACCTCAGAAAACTATTAAGCACAGTTATTTTCAGTAACCAAATCTCACACTCTTCGCCGCTCCCATCTCATAACACACACAAATACTCATCTTTTTTTCTTTTTTTTCCTGACATTTTCAAAGAAAAGAAAGGAGCATGGACATTGCTATAATTGAAAGAAAATGTGAAATCTTACCAAAGGAAAATTTTGGGCTGCTCCTATAACACTTTCTTCAACTGCAATTTACATAAACGGTGAATTTAGAAGCATAATAAAAATCAGCCTTGGAATCAAAATATATTCTCTGAAGGGGGAGAGAGATAATCTCAAGGTTATCTCCCGGACAATATCCATAAAAAATTTCCTCTTAACTTATTCAAATTTATGTAAGAACTCTTGAAGACAAAATATTGATTAGTGACAAAAGTTAAAAAAAACCCTACACGAAAAGTATAAAAAAGACTTAACAGATTCACGAATTTTGGATTGAGAAATACAAGAGCATAACTAATGAAACGCAGAAACTATGTGGCTCTCAAAAGTCTCTCATCTTCTGCTTTTTTGGGGTAAATTTTCTAAATAGGAAGGAATGGATTGGGTGTTTAGGAGACGTGAAGAAGAATGAGAAGCCAATGGAAATAGGAGACACTGAGACACTGATACACTTTTTTTTTAAGGTAATAGATATCTTCGTTAAAAAATGTATGTCATATTCACGATGATGGACCGAATGTACTAAAAACAAATCCAAACAAATCAAACAAGGATAGAATGCACGAAATCAAAAATGGAAATACATTGGGTAAAACCTCAAGTACGAGACCACCCAAACAATGTCCCAAGCAAAGACTTCAAAAAATCCGTAATGATTTCAACTTTGAATTATACTATGGACAAAATTTTTGGTATAATTTTTTATCACAATTTATCATATGACAAGTTATGATTAGTAAGGGTATGTAAGTGGATCATATAAAGACAGACTCTTACCTGCCAAAATTGTGTCCCTTTATAATTCTTCAACTTTTTAAGTGAAAAAGTGAGACTTCCCACGATACTGTTAGTTAAAATGGCACCTATCTTCAGCTTCAGAGTTGCTTCTCATTCTTCTCTAAATAAAGATAAGAACTTCTAGACCCACAAAAGTCAACACCATTCCGTCCACCGGATGACATGTCGTCCCGGCCGTATCTCTACCACTTCTGTTTCCTTTTTTGTTTCTTTTCCCTTCTCTCCGGGATCCAATCCGATGACCTCCAAATTCTCATGAAACTAAAATCCACCCTTCAAACACCAAACACCAATGTCTTCAATTCCTGGGAATCCAGCAATTCCATGTGCAAAGATTTCACTGGAATCACCTGCAATTCAGGGGGTTCCGTTACTGAAATCAAGCTGTCAAACCAAAATTTAACAGGGGCTGTTCCTCTTGATTCAATATGCCAGCTACAATCACTGGAAAAGCTTTCCCTCGGGTTCAACCAATTCAATGGTCCAATTATGGCTGACTTGAAAAAGTGTGTCAAATTGAAGTATCTGGATTTGGGCAACAATTTCTTCTCAGGGTCATCGATTCCAGACATATCCACTATGGGCCAATTACAATATCTGTATCTAAACAACAGTGGTTTTTCGGGGACTTTCCCGTGGAAATCACTGCACAACGTTACCGGTCTCATCGAGCTCAGCGTTGGAGACAACTTTTTTGAACCTTTTCAATTTCCAGACGAGGTTTTACAGCTTACAAACCTGACGGTGCTTTACCTCTCCCATTGCAACATGCAAGGAACGATTCCAACTGGGATTGGAAACCTTAAACAGCTAACTAGTATTGAGCTTTCTGACAACAACATGACTGGCGAAATCCCAGCAGAGATTGGAAACCTCGTTAACCTCTGGAGGCTTGAGATCTACAACAACTCTTTCAATGGAAAACTTCCTGTCGGTTTAAGAAACCTCACAAAGCTTCGGCAGTTCGATGCTTCCCAAAACTATCTTGAAGGCGATTTGTCTGAGTTGAAGTTCTTGACAAACGTGGTGTCTCTGCAACTATATGAAAACAGTCTCTCTGGCCAAGTCCCAGCCGAGTTTGGTGAGTTCAAAAGCCTTGTGAACCTTTCTCTGTATAGAAACAGCTTCACCGGTCCCCTGCCTGAGAACCTTGGCTCTTGGGCCAAATTCGATTTCATTGACGTGTCTGAGAATTTATTTACCGGTCCAATTCCACCAAATATGTGCAAGCAAGGTACCATGAAAGGGCTTCTTATGCTTCAGAACAATTTCACCGGTGAAATTCCGGCGACCTACGCAAACTGTCCCACGCTACGTCGTTTCAGAGTCAACAATAACTCGCTTTCTGGTACTGTTCCCGCTGGAATCTGGGGATTGCCGAACTTGAACATAATTGATATCACATTGAATAACATCGAAGGTCCAATTACTTCTGATATCAAGAACGCCAAGTCTCTTAGCCAGTTATTTGCGTCAAGCAATCGGTTATACGGTGAATTGCCAGCGGAGATTTCAGAAGCCACGTCTTTGGTTTCCATTCGATTGAATGACAATCAAATTTCGGGCAATATTCCAACCAATATTGGTGATCTGAAGCAATTGGGCGCTCTTCAATTACAAAACAACAGGCTATCTGGCTCAATCCCGGATACAATTGGTTCTTGTTATTCTCTCTCTGATATAAACACTGCTAATAATTCACTTTCCGGTGATATTCCGTCTTCATTGGGGTCTCTACCAACTCTTAACTCTCTGAACCTGTCATATAATAAACTTTCCGGTCAAATTCCAGGGAGTTTGGCATCTCTTCGGTTAAGCCTTCTCGATCTTTCTCACAACACTCTAACCGGTCTTGTACCACAAGCTCTTGCAATTGAAGCTTATAATGGTAGCTTCGCCGGAAATTCAGGACTCTGCAGCCTTCGTATCAGCGCCTTCCCAAAGTGTCCCTCAGGTTCACATATGCCCAAGTATGTTCATACAATAATCATTTGCTTAGCAATAGGTTTGGCTCTCTTGCTTGTGGCTTTGTTATGCTGCTTCAAGTTAAAGAAGAGTGAAAAAGATCATCAAAACCGTTCGTTAAAGGATGAATCTTGGGACTTTAAGTCGTTCCATGTGTTGAGCTTCACAGAGGATGAGATTCTTGATTCCATCAAGCAAGAGAATCTAATTGGAACAGGTGGGTCAGGGAATGTGTATAAAGTGGCAGTCTCTAACGGTACTAATGAACTTGCGGTGAAACACATATGGAATACTGATGGCAAAAAGAGCCAGAGCACCACACCGATGCTTTCTAAACGTGCCGGAAAGTCAAAGCAATTTGACGCTGAGGTGCAGACTTTGAGCTCAATAAGGCATATGAATGTGGTGAAGTTGTATTGTAGTATTACCAGTGAGGACTCAAGCTTGTTGGTGTATGAGTATTTACCAAATGGGAGTTTGTGGGATAGGCTGCACTCAAGCCAGAAGATGGAGCTTGATTGGGATACAAGGTATGAGATTGCAGTGGGAGCAGCCAGAGGGTTGGAGTATCTACATCATGGGTGTGAGAAACCCGTGATTCACAGGGATGTCAAGTCTAGTAATATATTGCTGGATGAGTCTATGAAGCCAAAGATTGCTGATTTTGGACTTGCTAAGACTCTTCAGGCCAATGGTGGCAGGGATTCAACCCAGGTAATTGCGGGAACACATGGCTACATTGCTCCTGGTTAGTGGACATCCACTCCTTATTTTCATTTGTGTTTAAATTTTTAAGGCTATATTTGAATATGTTAGTTTTTTTTTTTTTCTTTCAATATTCGTTATTCGTTATGATTTTTCTAATGAGCTGTTGATTATGCAGAATATGGGTACACATACAAAGTGAATGAGAAGAGTGATGTATACAGTTTTGGAGTGGTATTGATGGAGCTGGTGAGCGGAAAATGTCCAATAGATCCGGAATACGGTGAGAACAAAGACATTGTGAGTTGGGTTAGTAGCAAAATAAAGACCAGGGAAAGTGTATTAAGTGTGGTGGACTCTAGAATTCCTGAGGTTTTAAAGGAAGACGTTGTTAAGGTACTGAAAATTTCAGTTCTCTGCACAGCAACACTTCACACTCTTCGACCCACAATGAGAAGTGTTGTACAAATGCTAGAGGATGCTGAGCCGGGTAAATTGCTGGGGATTGCGATTACCAAAGATGGTGCTAGCAAGAGTAGTAAGAATAGCGGAGTGACGGGTACAGGGAAATTTAATCCAGACTCTTAAGCTTCCAAAATTTGTCATTTGGAGTTCAAGATTTTTGGTCATCCCCATCCTTCTGCTTCTTGTAACATGTAGCATTACTGTGTAGTAGATGAGAGTGAGACTTTGAGATTATATTACAATATTAGCTGGAGCCTGTAAAATAGTGTAAGAGAATATTTACGTTTGTAATTTGCGAATGTAACATTGTAAAATAGTGTAAGTAAAAAGAAAGTTATGGTCGGTGACTCTCTTTAGGATTTGTGTTCATGATTTCTTTTGGTTCCCATCCATAGCTTCCCAAATGAGAGGTGCGGTGTAATTCTGGAACCGAAGGGCAACATAGAATAATAGATATTAAAATAATCTCTACTAAAATATGCCTCTAATAAGGGTCCGTTTGGATTAAACTTATTTTGCTAAAACTGAAAACTGAAAACACTATAGCAAAATAATTTTTAAATGTGTTAATAGTGTCGTGAGACCCATTTTTAATGAAAAAGTTGTTAAAAAGTGAAGTTTGTGGGACCCATTAATAGTGCACAGATGTACTGTTCACGGAAGAAAAGTCAAATGTTGCGGCTTGAAAAGAAAAAAAAGAAAGAACGAAACATGATTTTAAAACGCAGAAGCGATGCTGGATCCAAACCGCACCTAAGTGTAAAGCAGATTTTTTTGTTTACTTTATTTTGCAATCACTTTGGATGGTAACATCTAACAAGAATATACAATGCAGTAACTACATCACATGAAATGAACCCTAAATCCTCATTTTTAATAACTTGATGGTACATCATATCACATTGTTCCATCTAATTTGCAATCTTATATTGTTTTGTATATTTGAGATATAAACCCCTTGCTTTTTAACTATACCAGTTTGGATCGCACATGCAAGGCACATGCTTGCCATTACATAAAAATAGTAATATATGACAAAATATAAAATTTATTTGTAAGACAAAATAAATATTTAAAAAATGATATCAATTTTACGATTTAGGATGGAAATTTATAGATTATAATCACATAGTACATATTTTAAATATAATATGTACTTAGAAAACATGAGATCACAAAGTTGAGCAAATATGGTGTCTAGAAAGAACACAAAAATAATAAAAATAAAAAATAAAAACCTCATCGTAGATCAAGAGGGGACCTGTTTTTTTCTGCCAATAGAATGAGACAAAGTGATACACAATATACTAAAAATGTATATGTTTGTCTTCCTTCATATGCCTAATTGTTTGTTCAATATAGTTCACAAAAATAGAGTCTTCCAATGTATTAAACTTGAACCACATATTCATTTCTTTTGTTCTGTTGGATCGTAAACAAAGATGTTGAACCTATCTCTTGAATCTCCATGAATTCAAATATCGATCCCAAAGAGGGATAAAAAAAAAAAAAAATTCTATCAAAAGAACGCACAACAGTGCTTTCAATATCCTTGACGCCATCCTACAATCATAAAAGTAACCGTGTAAGCTTTCTATATTTTAGTAAACACAATGAAAAATATAGATTTTAAAGGTAGCTAATTGAGCATGTAGAATTTATAAAATTGTTGTGTTTTGATACCAGTAATGCACGAACAACCCTCAAATGCTGAACATGACAAATTTGGTGAGGGCTTGAATTAATGATTTTAAATATCATATTGAGTTGTAATTCTCAAATGAAAAAGATACTAATTTAAATAACTCAGTTATTTATGGAGTATTCATAGTAAAGGAAAAAAGAATAAGGCGAAACTACACTATTGGTCCCTGAAGTTTACCCTGAGTGCGCAATTGGTCCCTCAAGTTTGAAGCGAGCACAATTAGTCCCATAAGTTTTAAAACTGAGTTGATTTGGTCCTTTTACTAATTATTATTAACGGTGTTACTTATGTGGCTAACAGAACAATGACTTGGTTTTTTTTTTTTTAATGACTTGGCATGTTTTTAATTAAAAAATTAGAAACTAAATTTACACGTTAGAAACAAAAATCACCGGTACCAAATTAAAAATTTTATTTTCTACCTGTTGTAAAAACCACAACGAAAGAGAAAGGGAGAGAAGGAAGAGCCCAAGCCGTAGCTGCCGCCGGCGACAGCACAAGCTCTAGCAGTCGCCGACGACAGCCACTGCCCTAGCAGCCACTGGCCAGCCTCCCTCCTCCTTTCGCACAATCACTGAGCTGCGTTCGTCCTCCCATCTCAGGTATTACACCGACGAAGACAAAAATCAGCCTCCCTCTCTCCTCCCTCTCTGTCTAATGGCCCTCTCTAGTGAAGGGTGGGTTCCGATGGGGCAATCGCTGGGTTTCATCTGGGTCTTCATCTGGGTTTTCATTTGGGTTTTCTCTTTGTGATTTCATTTGGGTTTTTTTTTTTTTTTGGTCTTTGGTCATGTAAATTGCACTTGTTGATTGGGTTTTTTTTTTTGGATCAAATGCAAGGTAGATGCTGATTTTGGATTGGATTTTTTTGTGGGTTCATGGTGGTGGAGGTGTGGGTTGCCATTGTGGTGGTTGGGGTGGAGGTGGGGGTTGCCGTCAATATGATTTTTCAATTTCATCGGAAACTATTTTTTTTTTAATTTTTTAATTAAAAACATGCCACATCAATAATAAAAAATGCCAAGTCATTGTTCCCTTAACCACGTAAGTAACACCGTTAACAACAGTTAGTAAAAGGACCAACACAACTCAGTTTTAAAACTTAAGGGACTAATTATGCTCGCTTCAAACTTGAGGGACCAATTGCGCACATAGGGTAAACTTCAGGGACCAACATTATAGTTTTGCCAAAGAATAACTCACTTATATTTACATGGAAGACATCATCAACTTTAATATAGAAATTCTGCATCCCACATATAGCATCAGCAGGCGAAAAATATATCTTTGTTTAGGCAGACAATTCTAGGTAGCCTTCAACTTGGTCCTGCTCACAAGTAACACTAATGTAAAGTCAAATGGCATTTTCTATTTACCAAATCGATACAGTAACATTTTTGTTTTTGAAGTGATAATACATGCAGCTGTTTAAGGTAGGCAACAACGGAATGGCAAAATATGAAATTATGTCCTCTGCTTCAATAGCTCCCTAGAGTACACCCAATTAATGAGGCATTAAAAATGAGAAGAAAATATTTAATTAATTATCCATTATGTCTATACTCTCAGGCATTCATAATGAATATCAGTTATTGGAAAGACAGTGGCATTTGCGAATAAACATGACTGGGCTGCAAGCTCATATGAAAATTTTGAGAACTAACCCACAAGGAAAAAAAAAAAAATGTGCTTGAAACAGAAGTGAGCAGAGATTCACTTAGGACTCCAAGAGATTGACTTATGTTTCCGTCTCCAGGAAAAAAATGATTATGCTTCATGATTGAATAATCTTCTTGTTAAGAAATAAGAGTATTCAGCTAAGAATTTGTGGTGGAAAAAATGAAAAGAAATAGAAAAGAGGATCAAATGATAATTGGGCTACCAAAAATAGTTTGCAGTATTATTAGAAAAAAGTCACGAAATCTGAATTTAAAATAAAGATATGCAGGCATAAGGCATAAATTGTGTCCACTTATTCCATATTAGCATCAAAAAGAAAATTAAATGCTGAACCATGACCAATGACAGAACAAATGATAATGCCCTTCTATCTGAAGCTTCCTTCTCTTCTCACCTATTTACCATGTTTCCTGAAGCAAAGGACATTAACAAACTAATCCAAATAAACAACTGGAATAGCATAAGAATAATGCAAAAAAACTAAGAGAGAGAAAGCAGGAAACCAGTCTATGATCCTTGTGACATTTATGTCACGCAAACTGAATCTCATCTTGTCCAGCTACTAAAAGTAGTATTAATTCCTATGATCATTAGATATTCTCTTTTTCAAGATGATTCATTCCTACTTCTCTTTTTAGACAAGTTTTCAGGTTCATTGCAGACGATTCATTTCTTTTTTAGATCTTGTTACAAAGGAGAGACACTTCATATAGACTCCTGAGCTGCCCTTGCAATCTCTAAACTTGAAATAGTTTTATATAATATCCTACATTCAACATACATTTTTGTTATACATCGATAATTGGGGGTGGGTGATTTGAACCTTGAATGGCTCTGTTGGAAATACTAGGAATTGCCAATTAAGCTACAAGGCTCTAGGCATCCTACATTCAACATACTAAGAAAAGTTTTGCATTTTAAAATACTTCTAAATGAATTTCTTTTTTTTATAAGTTATACTTCTAAATCAAACTGATATAGCTTGCACCATTACTATAAATAACAATTTAGATCTATCTCACATCTACAATCAGAGGTGTCAAGTAAATTTATTATTACCACAAAAATTAAAGATGACCCAATTATTATATGTCATGAAACAATGAAAAAAGATTGAAAAGTACCTTTCAATGCCCTCAAAACATTGAAAATAAAAAAATGCAGGACACCCAGATCAAAACAGGACAGAAATCACGAATTTAGAAATTCTAAAGTTGTTAATAAAACATGTAAAAATAATTCAGACCTCAGAAAACCATTAAGCGCAGTTATTTTCCGTAACCAAACCTCACACTCTTTGCTGCTCCCATCTCATAGCACACACAAATACTCATCTTTTTTTTTTTTTTTTTCTTTCTTTTTTTCTGACATTTTCAAAGAAAAGAAAGGAGCATGGATATTGCTATAATTGAAAGAAAATGTGAAATCTCACCAAAGGAAAATTTTGGGCTGCTCCAAGAACACTTTCTTCAACTGCAATTTACATAAATGGTGAATTTAGAAGCATAATAAAAATCAGCCTTGGAATCAGAATATATTCTCTAAAGAGAGAGAGAGATAATCTCTAGGTTATCTCCCGGACTATATCCATAAAAAATCTCCTCTTAACTTATTCAAATTTATGTAAGAACTCTTGAAGACAAAATATTGATCAGTGACAATGGAAATAGGAGACACTAAGACACTGATACACTTTTTTTTTTGGATAGGT
Source organism: Quercus lobata (assembly GCF_001633185.2). NCBI lineage: Eukaryota > Viridiplantae > Streptophyta > Magnoliopsida > Fagales > Fagaceae > Quercus > Quercus lobata. The sequence continues at coordinate 40,383,320 of NC_044915.1, forward strand.
AATAGATATCTTCATTAAAAAAAGTACGTCATGTTCATGATGATGGACAAAATGTACTAGAAACAAATCAAATAGAGATAGAATGCATGAAATCAAAAATGGAAATACATTGTGTAAAACCCCAAGTATGAGACCACCCAAACAATGTCCCAACTAGCAAGGACTTCAAAAAATCCGCAAATTTCTCAATGTCCTCAAAAGTGCGACACAATATACTAATAATTTATCTATTAGTCCTCATCCATATGTCTAATTGTTTCTTCAATATAATTTCCAAAAACAGATATCTTTCACTATAATGACAATGTTGAACCCATATTGTTCCTTCATTGTTTTTCTTCTAATAGATAATGGAAAAGGACAATGTTGAACCTGTATCATGATTCTCCTTGGATTTCAAATCTTGTTTCTCTTAGATAAATAAGAAATGTTTCATTAGAAGAAAGGTTGGCAAATCTTTCAATATCCTTGATGCCATCATACAATCATAAGACTATAAGAGTAACAATGTAAGCTATATATATTTTGTTAAAAAAAATGAAAAATATAGGTTTTTAAAGTTGTTTTGTTATGACATCTGTAATTAAGTATTCAATACTTACATCTAAGGAGAGCTAATGTACTAAAAGCAATGTGCCACATGTTGCGTACATCATCGGGAGTGATGATATTTTCTGCCAGGAAAAAAAATGTGTTTTCAATCAGATAGATACAATGCAGATAAATATACATTTCAATTCATATGCACACAAAGTTTTGGTCCAAATCAAAATACCGGGACATGGGAAAACTGAAAGAGTTTAACTTTCAGATTCTCCTTGAGTGCCTGTCAAAACATTCAATTTAATAACCTGTGTCAAGTGTCAACCCAATAACGAAATTAATAACATAAACAGAGTGTGTGTGTGTGTTTGTGTGTTCACATGCATTTAAGAGAGAAACAAAGAGAGTGGGAGACACTTGTACTGCAACAAGCTAAGATATGCAGAATCAAACCCAAGACTCCTACTCCTTGAACACTGCTGGGTTAGTATTTAATTTTTGTAATATGGGATGTGCACAAACATGAAGTTTACCTATTCAACAACAACATCTAAAATTGGCACAAAGCTAACATGAATAAAGCAAAAGTTTCCCGTCTCTAAAATGAGAAGTATTCACGAAAAGAAGTCATTTAATTATACTAAGTTAAAGTTAAAGATCAGGTTTCTTACTCAAGTATTTGTATCAATATAAGAAAACAATTGATCCTACATGAACAAGCAAAAGTAGTGTTATGAAATTTAACCAAAGAGATATACGATGAACTGTTCATTGCTCAAGTTAAAATTAATACTACGTTAGCATGAATTAAGGGCACCAAAGTGATCAAATAAATAAACAAATTACAGATGCACCATACTGACCATCCAATGTATGAATTGCATTGAGAGGATCCTTGTGATCATCAAACTCAACAAATGGATATTCCGGTGGTCTTTGAGCAACCCAAACACTGCAGAATTTCATTAAGATCTTACATCATGCTGCTATCAAGTTTGTTTCCCAGACAGAAAAATGCGTCAACATACAAGCACACATATGTTACCCCTCACCACACCCCACAAAAAATAAAAGGAAACAACTTTTATTTATTCCATCGGCATTACAAACATAGAAATATCACACCAAATAGTTATGATTTATCCTCATCATGCTTCACTAAGAGGAATTTCGATAAGCAAGAATCATATGACATAGAGTATTAATATATATGCAACTTAGACTTGGCCCAGAGTTATGTAATTAAAGTACAATAACTACAGGTTGTCATTTAATTTGATCATGCCAACACCAACACATATTAATGTCAAACACAGAGATTATAGTAGACCTTAACTCAATTAATTCTCAAAAATAATACAGTTAGCACAAAACTGGCATACATTAAAAAGTAAAGTATACAAAATTCTTGCATGACTAATAATTTCATGAAATGGGACCAATTCAAACGGAAACATTTGCAGTGAAGCATTCAAAAAAAAAAAAAAATGATTTAGGGATTTGTAAATTGGAACTAAAAGCCCCATTAAGTAGAAAACTGGAATTGGGGCCTTTAAGTTCCATCCAAAATCCAATTCCAATCAAGGAAAAGTCTACCACTATCATCTGATCCAATTCTGACCATTGAACAAAAATAGAAAAGGAAGTACCCTGCACCCCCATAATTTAAAAAAGGAACTGGGGCCTTATAAAATTAGTACGATATAAGAATACATATAATTATGGAAAAAATATTAATGAACTTGGATGCTTTCCTCTTGAGCATTTTCAGAAACAATTCAATGAATTCATATCCTTCTTTGTATGCATTGTTAGCAAAGAAATAGATAGTCAGTGTTATAATTAAAAAAAAAATTAAATAAATAAAAAAACTATTTGGGCGTTTTCACAAACAATGATATGCTACTTTGTACACAACAGATTTCAAATTAAAGGTTTATGAAGTTATGATTAAATAAAATAACTTTAATCTCAACCTTATAGTAACCTGTAAAACTTAATTAACACGAATATCATATAAAGCATTAGCAAAATTAAAGAAAAAAATGGAAAGAAATCACATTAGTAATCAAAATTAGTAGGAAGCAAATAGGTTTAAAGTATTAAACTTTACAGCAGAATAAAACTAAGAACCTTGGAAAAGCCTTTCGAAGTTGCTCCGCAATAAAGAAAATAGAGATTGCAAGCAAAACCAAGGAAAAAAAAAAAAAAAAAAAGGCTGAACAGCTAACCTTGAAGAAACCGCAGCTATTGATGGTTCAAAAACAAAATGGAAGCAAATCTTCCTCTATCATCAATTTCTTTCTTCCCCTATCTCGTTTTGAGCCAAACCGAGAAAATAAAAGCCATATCTGCTTGCGTCATTTACTTCCTATCCTTCTTTCACTCTTTAGCATCTTCTAATTGCGGAATCAAATAACTTCTTTTTTGAAAAAAAAAAAAAAAAAAAACTAATAATTTATATTTAGCTAGTAACACAAATTGTATTACACGGTTAGTTGGTGGAGACGTGGAACGACATGAGCTCACAATTTTTTATCAATTACTTACAGATTGCCAAGTAGCAATTTGTGTAGAATTTTGCGGTACTAGCATTGCTTTGTCTTTTCAATTTTATCCGCTCAAGTCTATTTTATCACCTATAATTCTTGAGTTCGAATTTTTTTTTTTTTTTTGGATAGAAATTTAAGTTCGAATTTGGTAAGGATAGAATGTAAAACATTACACTGTTTAATAATAGATTGTCACATCAATTTTTTTATTGAAAACTCAATACATGTGGTACTCACATTTAAGCTGGGATGCAAGGATGCAGCAAAACAGCTGCTGCACCCGCGTTTGATGCTGCTGCCTGCGTGTTGGTGCCGCGTTTTTTTTTTTTTTTTTTTTTTTTTTTTTTTTACATTTCTCGACTTGCGCCAATTCGTGTCAAATCAAGTCGATTCGCGCCGACTTGGGCCAAATAGGTCCGTATCGGGCGAAACTGCCGAAACACACCGGTATCGGTACCGACACCCAACCGGCCGATTCAGGCCGAGATTCAAAAAAAAAAAAAAAAAGGGTGCAAAACACACCGTTTGAACTTAATAACAAACCCTAAACTATCTCAGTTCTTCACTTCAATCTTCAGCTCTCTCTCACTCTCTATTCTCCGTCTCCCCTCTCTCACAGACGCACTCAGTCACAAACGCACTCAAGCTCACCTCACCTCACCTCACCGACCCACTCTCAACTCAGGTATCAAACTAATTAAAGCTTTCAATCTCAATTTTTCAATCTTAACCTCATTATACTCTCACATGCTCTAAGCCTCTAACTATTCCTCATTTTGAATCTGTGATCTGATTTTTTTAATTTTTTATATAAGCTGTAATGTTGTGACTTGGGTTAATTTATTATTTAGTTAATAGTTATTATTTGTAGGTTAAATTGAATCTATTGAATTTGCAATGGATGAAGTTACTAGCATAGAAACTTCACCTTCATCTAATGAAGAAGTGCCAAATGATGAAGCTCCTCTTTGGCAGTATGTGAATAAAGTAGAAAAAACAACCTGGCTCTACTGTTAAATCAAGTGGAAACACACACTTTAAGTGCAACTATTGTGGTGTAGTTTTTTTGGGATCCTATTCTTGGGTTAAGGCTCATTTATTAAAAATTCCTAATAAGGTATTATAGCATGCCCTAAGGTGACACCGAGCCATAGGCTGGAAATGTAATGAATGCATGATCAGATTGAGAATGATAAGTTAGAGAGAGGACAGAGAAGTCAAATTCCCTTACCCCCACCTCCCCCAAACCATGGGCCTATACCTATTCCCTCATTTTGGAGACAAGAAGGGAGTGATAGTACAAATCTGGTTGAAGGTAAGAGGAGGAAGGTGACTATGAATTCTCCTTTGGAGAGAGCATTCTAGAATAATGCTAGACATGAATTGGATAGTAGAATTGTTAGGATGTTTTACACTGGTGGACTTCCGTATAACTTTGCAAGGAACCCATATTATCGTAGTTCCTATTCATATGCTGCTACCTATACCATTCAGGGTTATGTTCCTCCTGGATACAATGCTTTGAGAACAACACTTTTGCAAAAAGAAAGAGCTCATTTTGAAAGACTTTTGAAACCAATTAAGGACTTTTGGCTTGAAAATGGTGTAAGTATAATTTTTGATGGATGGTCAAATCCACAAAGGAGGGCTCTTATTAATATTATGGCTGTATCAAACGGGGGTCTTGTGTTTATAAAGGCAATTGATGGGTCAGGTGAGTTCAAAGACAAACATTATATTGCTAAGGTGTTGAAGGATGCTATAAAAGGGAGTGGACATGAAAAAGTTGTCCAAGTCATCACTGATAATGCTAGTGTGATGAAGTCTGTTGGAGCTTTTATTGAAGGTGAGTATCCTAAAATATTTTGGACACCCTGTGTTGTCCATGCTCTCAATCTAGCTTTGAAGAATATTTGTATAGCAAAAAACACTGAAAAGAATGAAGTTACATATGAGAAATGTAATTGGATTACATGAATTGCTGATGATGCATCCTTCATACGTGTTTTTATCATGAACCATTCAATGAGGTTGGCAATGTTTAATGAATTTGGTCCATTAAAACTGCTCCAAGTTGCTGATACTAGATTTGCTTCAGTTGTTGTAATGCTAAAAAGGTTGAAGTTGATAAAAAGATGCCTTCAAGCCATGGCTATTAGTGACCAATGGGCTTCTTATAGGGAGGATGATGTTGGAAATGCTCAAAAGGTGAAAGATATGATTCTAAGTGATCTTTGGTGGGATACTGTTGATTATATCCTTGAATTCACAACACCTATTTATGATATGCTACGAGTAGCCGACATAGATAAGCATTGTCTTCATCTTGTGTATGAGATGTGGGATTCGATGATAGAGAAGGTGAAGGTAGCAATATATCGGCATGAAGGCTTCGAAGATGATGAGTATAGCTCATTTTGGGGTATGGTGTATGATATACTCATTGATCGATGAATTAAAAATTGTACACCACTACATTGCTTGGCTCATTCCTTAAATCCTAATTAAGTAAGTACATTTATTTTTTATTTTCCTTAGTTCCCCCTTCTAGTAAAACACACGTTTCATCTATATTTATTTCTTAATCTTTAACTAGGTATTACTCCATTGAATGGCTTTTAGAGGATCCAAAATGCATCTCTCCACATCGGGATCATGAAATTTCTATGGAAAGGAGCAAGTGTTTGGATCGATACTTTGAAGATGAGAATGACTTAAGGGAGGTAAAAGTTGAGTTTGCTACATTTTCAAGATGGAGGTTTCCTTCACCAGATGCCTTGACAGATAGGTGGGCGTTACAACCTTTGGTTTGGTGGCAATACCATGGCTCCTCATTTCTAACTCTTCAAACCCTTGTCCTTAAACTTCTTGGACAACCTTATTCATCCTCATGTGCTAAGAGGAATTAGAGCACATACAAATTCATTCATTCTTTAAAAAGAAACAAAATGGCTCCTGCACGCACTGAAGATTTGGTATATGTGCATTCCAATCTTCGACTCTTGTCAAGGCGCAATGAGGAGTATGTACATACAGCAACGAAGATGTGGGATATTGCAGGAGATTCTTGGAATGAGAATGACATACATGGAGGAGCTCGAATTCTTGAGAATGCTGCCCTTACACTTGATGAGCCAGAGTTGGAGGCCATGGTTATTGGGAATGTTAGCACTAGTGAAAGTAAAGTTCGAAGTGGAGCTATTAATCTTGAAGATGATGATGGTTGTATTTGATTGTCTTGTTGATTATCTTTTATTTTGTTTTAGTTTCAAACTTGTGAGTTGTATTCTAATTTCCAAACATCATGGAATGTTTTAGTTTCAAACTTATGGAAAAAGGTGTGGGGAATGCAAGTCCAGCCCAAGGTCCGAAACTTTCTGTAGAGGACCATTAGGAATTCAATTCCAACAAAACACAATCTCAGGCGCCGTATGGTACTAACAGATGATTGCTGTGATCATTGTCATGGAGAGTTTGAGGATGTGCTCCATGCACTTTGGTCGTGCTTCTCCATTTCTTAGGTATGGTCCCAGAATGGTACGTGGGAAAGCATGGGCTCCAGTCCGCATTTTTCAAGCTTCCAAGACTTGGTGGAAACAATTATTGAGGAAGGGAAGGACCTGAACAGCTTTGTCACAACGGTTTGGGCAATATGGTATTGAAGAAACACCATGAGAACCAGCGGAAAGCACATACCAGTTCAGCAGGTTAATACGGAAGTTCAGAAGGCCAGATCATCATATGTTCGAACCATTCCACCTTGCCCTCCAAACCAGACGCCTCACAGTGATCATTGGCCTATATGGAAGTCACCACCATGGTCGAAACTTAAAGTTAATTTCGACGGATCCGTGTTTAGAGAGAATCAACGTGTTGGGGTGGGTGTCATTGTCCGAAATGTAGAAGGTACTGTGATAGCTTCCATGGCAGAGAGCTTCCACTTACCTTCCTCAGTTGCTGTCGTGAAGGTGATTGCAGCAAAGAAGGCTCTTCAGTTCACCAAAGATCTTGGGCTATCTTCGATTATCCTTGAAGGTGACTCGAAGATTGCTATTGATGGTCTAAAGAGCAAGAATTCTTCACTGAATGAGTATGGTCATTTGTTGGTTGAAGCCAAGGAGGTGGTAAATCAGATGGACTTAGTGGAATTCTAGTACGTGCCAAGACAAGTGAACAAGTCAGCTCATAACATTGCTAGAAATGCGAGACATGTTAGCAAGTTCTTGGTGCGGATGGAGGATGTTCTTCCACAACTTAGGTGACAATTAATTTTGTTGCCTTGGGTGACAACCAATTTTGTTGATAAACTTTGTCCCTAATTATGTTTTCAAAGAAAGTTAAAATTTAATGATATTACTTGGTTATATTTATAAGGAGATTTTCATATATTTAAAAAAATTGAATTATCTTGTGTTTGTATTTTTCCAGAATTGGGATTTGTGCCTTTAGATGCATTTAATACTACCCATAACATTTAAAAAAAAAAAAAAAAATTGAGATACCGTAGAGTGACCCGTAGTATCACTAAGGGTACATTTGGTACATTAAATTGGGATTATAATATGAATTGTAATCTTTATTACTAGTAATAAAGTGTGTTGTAATGTAATAACTAAACATATTCATTAGTTTGGTTGTGAGTTATAACATTAGAATGAAACTTAACATTTATTTTAGGAAATATCTTACTCATACAATTATATCTTCTTAAAAATTGTTATTTTTAAATTTAAGAGAGATATTTGTTATTTTTTTATGATTTTTTATTTTTATAATTGTTAGATGTATATGGAAAGTTTGTTTATTTGGAAATATATTAAGTTTTGAAATTATTGCACTTACTAAAGAATAGCTAATACAACATTTTAAAAAGGAATAGTTATTCCTCATTTTGAGGAATAGCTATTCATAAGGAATGACTATTCCTTGTAATAAAAATATAACCAAACTAAAGAATAACTAAACAATAGGAATAACTATTACATTACAGTGTTTATTACAGTCTACCAAATATGCCCTAAGTTTATTTGATCCTTGTGACTTCGTCTTGAGTAGGACTAAAAAGAAACATGCACGCAAAAGATATTAGAAGACTATACTCCACAATTTTTTTTTTTTAGAAGACTATGAGAGAGTAACTTATCTATACAAGATCATTTTCCTTAAAGAATGTGGTATCAACTATCAAGCTATTTGTAAAATTACAATTTTTTTTTTATTTTTTTATTTTTTCAGGTTTGTGTGTATGACTGTGTGTGAGAATAGCATAATTCTTGTGTTGTAATTTCACCTAATATCCTAAGGCCCACAACATTGAAGTGGGCCTGCAAACAGTTTGTTCCCAATGAGCCCAAACTGTTTGGGATATAGTCCAAAACATAGCAGGCTGCATGATTTTTATTTTCTTGTTTAGGTGGGTTATACTTATTGATGCTCGATTGTCATTCATCATTAGTTAAGGCCTAACCTGAAACCACATATATATCTAATAAATATCATATTATATAAAAAATTGGGGTTTTATTTATTTATTTTATAGGTAGATAGTGGGAGACTCTTCTCCGTTATGATAACATCATCAAGGCTTAAGTGGTACACGTAGTATTATCTATTACCATCACATGACATAAGTTTACACAAAATACCCTTTTTTATTTTTTATTTTTATCTTTTTTTTTTAAAAGATTGTGGGAGATGGTGAGAATTCAAATTACATATATGAGGCATCATACTAATTTTCACATTACTCTATATGAATATTAGTATGGGTTTTTGTTTAATAAAAATAATAACTACTACGTGGCTCTATACAGACATTATTATAGTTTTCTCTTTAATAAAAATAAAGTATTTTTGAGTTGTAACTTTTGAACTTTGAATTTTGTTTATATATTTGTAATTTGCCTTTATTAGTAATTTGTGTAAAAAATTATCTTTGTTCAATGTTTTTTAATATTTATTATGAGTTATAATTATGGATATATAATTATGTTAGTATTTAATATTTATCAGTAAGATCTTATGATCCTCGTGCTGATCCAATGATCTGATCCCCAAACCCACTCACCGATCCTGTGTAGGATCTCAATCTTGATAACCTTCATTATAACCAAGGAATCATTGTAATGCTTATCCATTTTTCTATGAAATGATTATCTTTCACTCAAAATATAAATACTAACGTAATCATAATAAATAGCTATTAATAATTATCAATACTATATATTTCGTAGAAAAGAAAAAGAAAAAGTGATGTTAATGGTGAGCTCATATGAGAACTAATATGAAGTTGGCAACAACAACAGTTTGTAAAAGTGTTATAAAATAGTTTGTACTTGTAACATTGCTATTAGTAGAAGGAAAATGTTAGAGATACAAAGTTTTTTACAAACTGTTGATGTGGCGAATGGTTATTGGTAAATAAAAAATAATATTAATGGTGTGCCCATATAAGAATCAGTAAGAAGTTGACCACAACAACAATTTGTAAAAATGTTGTAAAATAGTTTGTGTCTGTAGCATTACTCTTAGTAGAAGGAAATTGATAAAAATACAAACTTTTTTACAAACGGTTGATGTGACGAATGGTTATTGCTAAATGAAAAAATGATGTTAATGGTGGGCTCAAATGAGAACTAGTAAGAAGTTAGTCACAACAATAGATTGAAAAAATGTTGTAAAATAGTTTGTGTTGGTAGCATTACTTTTAGTAGAATACAATCTTAATAGATATCTATTAATGCATTACTTTTAGTAGAATACAATCTTAATAAATATCAATTAATAATTATCATAATTATATATTTGATAATTTCATATAAAAATACAATCACAATAAATACTTATTAATAAAGAACATAATAATTAAATTTCATATTTAATATTTCATGAAAAAAAAAAAAAAAACTCAGAATAAATGCCTATTAATGAGAACAAGATAGTCATTGCCTATTTAAGGGATAGCTAGTTTTCTAAAGGTAAACTAAACTCTTAAGTGTAAAAACATGAACAAACTTGCTATGGATGGCCTTTATGCTTGCATTAGTTCTGGGCTTGTCCTCCTACCCTACAGAGGCAAGAAGACTAGAAGCATCTAAAAAATTGTCCAAGACTGATAATTTTGGGACGCTCCCATCTGGGCCGTCTTACCACACCCCCGATAATCCCCCTCATCCTGTGCCATCGAAGACTGATAATTTTGGGACGCTCCCATCCAGGCCCTCTTACCACACCCTCAATGATCCCCCTCATGGGCCATCTTACCACACCCCCGATAATCCCCCTCATCCTGTACCATCGAAGATTGATAATTTTGGGACACTCCCATCCAGGCCCTCTTACCACACCCTAAATGATCCCCCTCATGGGCCATCTTACCACACCCCCGATAATCCCCCTCATCCTGTACCATCGAAGACTGATAATTTTGGGATGCTCCCATCCAGGCCCTCTTACCACACCCTCAATGATCCCCCTCATGGGCCATCTTACCACACCCCCGATAATCTCCCTCATCATGTACCTTCCAAGACTGATAAATTTGGGACGCTCCCATCCAGGCCCTCTTACCACACCCTCAATGATCCCCCTCATGGGCCATCTTACCACACCCCCGATAATCCCCCTCATCCTGTACCTTCCAAGACTGATAATTTTGGGACGCTCCCATCCAGGCCCTTTTACCACACCCTCAATGATCCCCCTCATGGGCCATCTTACCACACCCCCGATAATCCCCCTCATCCTGTACCTTCCAAGACTGATATCTTGGTGCATTAGAATCTTGAGTTTTAAAATTTCTTTTTATAATCCAAGCTAATAAATAATGATTAATGCATTGTTAGATTGTTAAAAGGTATCAAATTTTTTTGCATCTATTTTCCATTTATCTATATCGAATAATTTCTTTTCTCCATTGCCATTTTTTTTCCCTCTCTTAGCTGCCCCTACTAACTAGACTACATTAAAAGTATGGTTTTAAAAATCAGTACGGTTAAAGAATTGGTTTTGCTCTCGGACAAATTTTACCTGATTTTAGGGCTTTTTATCGAACCAAATTGGTGCTGGTTTCCTGCTGAACCGGTTGAATTGGCTTGTCTGATCCGGTTCTTAAAGTTACGATTAAAAGTACCAAACTTTTTAATGATTCATTAGTTGCAGTATGATCAATTGTCACAACTAAGAAAAGCTTACAAGTTGATAGTGTACATCAAATCCATGCTAATAATTTACTAATTCTTATTGAATCCATCAAGATACATTATTTGCAAGGAATTATAAAATTTGATTGCAAAAACTCAAATAAATTAATCTCCATCAATAGATGATTGGCATTACAATTTCACTAATTTTTCACATCTCTTTTTTTGTGTTGTAATCTTTTAATATATAGGAAGTCATTCGTCCTTGCACTATTGTCACCCAGCCTCACTCTATGATAGTGGGTTCCACTTAACTCAATTGGTAAAGTCTCTGATGGTTAAATAAGAGATTTGGGGTTCAATCCATGCCTATACCAAAAACTAATTAGTGTCTTGATTTGACGATAAAAACCTATCATTAAAAGCGGACATTGTAGGTTGAAGCTATCTTAAAAAAAAAAAAAACAAAAAAAAAAACCTTGCTTTATGACGTGGCTTGAATTGTTTTTCAATGTACATGTTTGTGCAGCAACAAAACTCTTATCCTACTTTGCTTCAATATTTCTTACAAGTTTCCTTCATTTCTATTTTTTTGTTTATGAAATCTTTCTAAAGCATACAATGGTTTTCATAATCAATCTTATGTAGAAGTGTTTTTGGATGCCCTTTCCCACATTAAACTAATATTAAGCCAAGGTTCACCACTCAGCTTTTTGGATTTTTTTCTCTTTAGAGTTTTTTCTCTTCAAGATTAACAGTGAGATTTAGATCTAGATCGAAAATTGATGAGAGAGAAAGAAAGGAAAATCTTGAATTTGTTGCCATACGCAAGAGTGGATCTTGACATTTGGTAGGAAGAAAAATCAACAACAAAAAGAAAAAGGAGAAAGAGAGAGAGAAGATCTCAGCATTTGGAAAGTTGGAAAATGAGAGGAAAACTTAAAAAAATCAACAAGAAAAAGAAAATAAGATAAAGGGAGAAAGGATTTCGGAATTTAGAAGGTGGGAAAATGAATGGGTTAATGGGTTTGAGTAAAAAAAGGATGGCTATGTTAGGGACTTTGTTAGGGTTTGATTTTGTTATGTTTTTATTTATAAATGTAAATGGGCAACCCGCTAGTACCCAGTAGATTTATCCATTAAGACCCATTTAATTAAATTACCTAATGGGTCTTTACTCATTTAAACTCAAATGTTTAATTGGGTTGGATCAAGACTTATCTAAATTAAGTGGATAATGAATGGGTTAATGGGTTTGAGTAAAAAAATTTATCCCTAAGTACAATGGACTAAGAACCATAAGATTGACTTAAACTCAAACATACACAAACCATCTATAAATATAACATTGCTCACACACACATATATGGGATCTATGTGGATGGATCTTATACATATTATACATATGGGATCTTTGCTTGCAAGACTTTGATTAAAATGAGTGTTGCAATCACAAATTGCACAAGAAACATTTTGCAATAGTTGTTGCTTCTCCCATAGGAAAAAATATACCTTCTTACGGGGTATACCTTCTCCTCCCACAGGGCCACAACACAGATACCAAAATTGTTATAAACGCCACAATAACAGTATATTTTTCACTTCATTGGCTAAGGTGATTGGTGTTTTTAATTGTTTTTACTTTACATTTTCTTCTCAATACGCTTTAACAACAATGACACTGTTAGTTTGTTACATTCTATATGTACAAATTTGGGATAAAAATTGTTAAAATTCCTATAAATTTGTGAAATTTTGGGTATTCATTTGACAAATTTATTGAGAAATACAATTCTAGTGAATATCTCACTTCCTAAAAAATGTGATAATTTTTATTACTATTACACCAGATTCAATTTGCCACTATTCCTTTCTTAAAACTAATTAATTCAAAATTTCATTATTTATTTCTTAAAAATAATTACAACAGGTAATTAATTTTAACACAAAATTATTTATTCATCTAAAAAATGGAAGAAATGAACAATGATATCAATTCTATTTTGGATTTGATTGCGGCTATGTGAAACAAACAATGATATCAATTATGTTTTGGTGTCCCTTTTAGTTTATCTATTGGAACATAATGCACACACAATACATAATTAACCCATATTTACTCATTATTAATTAAATAATAAGAATCAAAGCAAAACAACATTGTTTTAGTTTTTTATTTATTTTTTATTACTTCAATAAAAAGGAGCAAACCAAAATTTGATCGAATGAACCAAAACAAATAGTAATTGGCCAAAATGACATGGAATGGATCAGAATTTAACTCGAGGTGGAACGAGTTGGTCTCTTGTTCCGGTTTGCTTGCCGATATAGTATTTTCCTACCATTTAGTCAAAACAGCGAAATGAAACGAAATCCACAATAGTGGTGATAAAGACCTTAGTGGTTGGTAATAATAATTGCTTATGCAATACTTCGGACCATTATATTTGCTTGATCAATTGGTTTGCAAAATGTTTTGGTTGAAAGAATATATGACATCTTTGTCTCTTTGCTCAATTGAGGTAATCCATACTATTCTTCTACTTTGATTGTTCTTGGTGACATTAGATGGAAACCAATTAGTTTAGAGAGGTTTTTGTTTGTTCTGTCTCTTATGATTGTTCTTTTTGCTCGATTCAAGTAAACTAATGAATTCTTCTAAATAAAATTAGCATTTAAAAAAATAAGACTACAATTTTAATATAAAATGATAACTTTTAATATTTAAAATATATGTACTAATAGTATAATAGAATTCAATGATAATTCCTCTAAAAAAATAATTAAATGGAAAAAAAATTAAACCAAAAAATCAATATGGTCCGAATAGAAGTGTAAAATTTTATAATTAATTAGCATACATTATGATTTGCATGCTTACAAAATATAAATCATATTACTAATTTTGGTCCATATCTTTCAAATGGGTTAAAATGGACTATGTTTGTGTCAACCCAATATAACTTGTTTATTAAATGAGTTGAAAACTTATATGGATCATGATTGTGTCAATGAACATGACTTGAAATGATAGGGACTAAATTGACTACAAGTTGAAAATAATAAGAACCAAATTGATTGCTACCAAAATATAGGAACCAAATTGATTGTGACTTCAAAATATAGAAACCAAAATAGTATTTTCACCATAAATAAATCGTGTTAGGATTAATGAGTTTTGACATAATTTTTAAATGGACCATATTTGGATCAACACGTAGTTGAATACCCTTATTGGCTTATTGCAGTTGGAGTGTGATCTGATTCATGAGTCACCTCAACTTTGTAACATTTTTTAATTTTTTCCAATGTTGTCACATCTTTGCCAAACAAGCAACGTGCCATCATTTTTTTTTCTTTTTCTCTAGGAAATAAATAAAGCAAAAAAATTTATTCTTAAAATAATTTGTAAAAATTTTAAATAATGCGTGGTCTAAGATTCCACATTATGTATATGCATTCAGCGAATGGGGAACTCTGTCTTTTCTCGAAATTATTATGGAACTACATAGAGTACCAAACGTACTTAGAAACTACATTTTCTCTTAATTTATGTATTTCTAAATTTTGCTGAAAATTTGTTAGTGTTGAGATAAGAATTTTTAAATTGAATGCTATTAATACTTTAAGTGATGTCACTGTGAAATTGAATTTGAATATATTGTATTTGCCCAAAATTATTATAATTGATATGCTTATAAATTATAAAAATATGTTAATTATTTTGAGTCATATTTTTTATAAATGAGTTTGAAATGCATGAAAAAATGTTGCATAAAGTGTTCAAATGAAATTCTTTTAGACATTGGTCTTCAAGTTGTGTTTCTATGTTAAAACTGTACCGGGAAAATGTTATTTAAATTAAAACTCAACCCAAACACCAGTTACACCATTGTGTAAAAGAATTTCAGGAAAACACATTTGTACTGTGACATCAAATTATAGTGTGTGACATTCGGGATGTACGTGACATCAAATCTATGTCACAGTACAAAGAAAATGATTATTGCCCCAAACTTTAAATTTTCATTTTTGTCAAAATCTAATCCAAGTGCTCAGTTCTTGACTTATATAATTGTTTATACATATCTACAACAACAACAACAACAACAACAACAAAAGTAAATGTTTCCATATAAAGAAGTTATAGAAGCCTAGACGCTTATTATTTTCTATTTTTAGTGAAAATGCATAATTGATATTGAGTGGCTGAAAGCAACACCTAATTATTGTTTACTGTTCAAATTTTTAGATATTTAGAAGAACCACAGTCACAATGGAGTTTCAATTTTGTTTAACTTAATTTAAAATTTAATACAAAAAAATGTGCAATGTTTATTGCCAGTGCAAGTTGTCATTGTCTTGCTAAATACAATTCAAATTATGTCAATGTTGATTAGAGGGGGAAGATTTGAACTCTGGAACTCAAGAATACATTTTTTTGTTATATAAGAGAGTATGTTGTATATAGTATAATTTGTCCCACTCTCCATTAAAGTTAACATGAATTTTTAGTGAAGTTGCGGTATCCCTTTTCCTTATGTATGTGTTTGTTGCATAAAAAAAAAAAACAAAATGCCAATGTATTGCCTAATAAATGGTCCTTAGTCATGAGTCAAATCACAAGGGCCCATGACCACCTTTGGATTTCCCTAGGCTTTGCCATTTGATGTTATCCTTGATTATAATTTTGTTTTGAGGTAATATCTCTCTCAATTCAGTAAAAAAATAGACATCTGATTTCTGACTCCTTTTATTTATTTATTTTTTATTATTCTTATTTATTTATTTACCTATTTATTTTTATTTAGGAAAAACCAACATTTGATTGCAAGGGTGCCAAATCCAACCATATTTGGCTGGGGGATTTGGGTGTGTGCAGAAAGTTTGATTACCAATCCTAACTTTGCCCCTTGTACATGCTATTAGACACACTAGGAAGATTGAGAAGCATTCTTCATTTCATGTCTATTAAAGCTATAGCCCATATATAGGAAAGAGTAAAGTGTAAAAAAATAATTTAAAAAGAATAACAAAACATGCTAGGAGCGTTAGATATCTTCAAGTACTATCACTTATCTTATATTTTTACTATATACAAAATTAGGAAAAAAACAAAAGTAAAATAATGCTTTTGTTAATGGATATGGCTTGTGTTTAGTAGCTAGTTCAATTAGACACGCTAAGAGATGAATGTATCCAAAGTTAAATGTGTCCACATCCTAATATGTTTAGTAGAACTGGCCACTGGTCACGGGTTTCACTATTTGTTGACTGATACTTTAATAGCATCTGTTGAAGCAATAGTAATTGACTTAAGTACCCCTGATTTTATGGAAAACTAGTGCATGACCCGCGCAATGCGCGGGCAAATTTTTTTATTATTCACAGAAAAATATATAAAATCATAGTAAAATTCTATTAGTAGCTAACTCCATTAGCCAATCAAACATTATCATGATATCATAAAAATATTATGATAATTCCATAGACAATTAAAAGAAGTATACTGATTTTTTTAAAGAAAAAAAAAACCTTCCCTCTTATATTTATCATTATTATTATTATTATTATTATTATTATTTTAAATGAGAAACTCCCTTAAAATTGAAGGTCTGCTTATGCATTAAATATGGTCAAATGAAGACATACTGAATAAGGAAAATACAAAGAACCTCAATTATACAAACTATGTTTGTCACGATTACAGGATTCTTACTATAACAATCCAATTTAAACTACACAAAGGACAATTAATTTCAAGAATACAAAGACTGGACAAAAGATATATCTTAGGGTAGGAAAAAAATAAAAAACTAAAACTCTTGTAAAAGTTATATTATAGAGTTTTATCAATACCAATCACTGTACTGCCCTCTAAAAAATAAAAGATAGTAGCACTATATCAAAGTTAAATTTATGAAATCTCATAGAGAAATTTGCAGCTACCTGATCCCTTTCCTAAGCCATGTACATCTACTTGATGCTTTTAGCGCAATCCTTTTCCATAAATTTCTTGGTGCATAAGGATATTGACAATTTTTGCCCTCTTCTTAACTTCATTTATAGCCATTTCCTTATTTGTCTCTGGCAGTTTCTCAACTACTCTCCTACTCTCCAGCTCTTAATAGCAATTAAGACCTAACAAAGTAACATCAACATAAATTAGAGAATGGTGCACTATGATGCACTCTATAAACTTCAAAGGATTATTATTAACATAAATCATTCAATATATTTGTCACTAACTGGGTATGGGTGCAGCAAACACATGCATGTACAAAATTTTGGGTATAAGCAAAAAAAGAATGCCTGTAACGTTGAATGCTCATGGAACCAAGACTAAACTAATTTAAAATGTAAATTCAATGTTCAGCAAGCATTTGGAATAACATATATATATATATATATATATATAGCACATTCTATTTGTAAATACTCTGCATATCAAGAATCATAAACTGATTTAGGAATAAGCATCATCTTTAAAAAATAATTAACTCAGAAAAAGATAGATTGTGGATAGGAATTTCAAAGACATTTCCTAAAGACATCATCTCTCAATAGAAGCTAAAAATACGAAAATATTTAACCAATAGACTAACATGTACCAAAAATTCAAATGGCATTCAAGATGATTGGTGTTAGACTCTATAAGATTAACACAATGCAACGCCCATATATTAGAATTGAATAATACCAAAATTGGAACACATATATTACAATTAAACACACACATAGACTGAGGAGAAAAATCCCATTATCTTCACTCAAAAAATCAGATGTCAAAAGCTCAAACATGCAAAAGCAGCAAAAAAATAAGTTTATGCATAAAGCCATGCCTATATAACTTTTAAATCATCCAAATGCAGCAATATTAGAAGCAATTTTAAGGATTCTTTCCTACTCTTAATGGCTTCTGCAACATAAAAATCACAATCAACATGTATACATCTCACAAAGAACAAATAACAAATTTGTTACTGTTCTACATGTCAATTGAAAACAGTCCCAAGTTAACTACCAAAATAGGAGTCACAACCATAACTACCAAAAAAATCCAATTCCATCCAAACCAAGTAAAGAAGAAATACTGGACTTCTAGCTAAAAATGTTTTCTATTAAGCATTGCAGTCAGCGGGGCTTTGATGAAGGGAGGGTTTGGTGAGTCAAAGAGATGTGATGCAGTTTCCACTTGGGATGCGCCACCGCTAAGTGGTGCAGAGTGTACCTGCTTCTTATGCTAGTCACGTCACCGACTTTAATTCCATTCCTATGTGTTTTAACCTAAACACCACCATCATAATGCAAAAACCTTAATCAAAGCCACAAATAACCCACTGATATACATCCAAACCAATCCAACTATTATAGAAAAAAGAAGATAATATTTACTGCACAAATTGAAAAATAAAGAGGAAAACTTACTGTTTGCAGTTCTGGCAGGTCAGTGGTGGGAGGGTTCTTTGTTCTGTTTCTTCTCTGCAACACCATATTCCCAAGTTTCAGCATAGCAATGTTGATCATCCTCTTTGAATACTTTATCTTCTCCAAATACTATTTCTATTGTCTATAATTTTTCAGTATCTACACTCCTAATCATTAAAACCCACAAATCCACTCTTTATATATTAAAAAAAAAAAAACATAGAAAGAGAGCCCATAACCGTAAATAAACTTTATACAAAGGAAAAAAAATGAGAAAGGCAGAGAAATTCTAATGGTAAAGCATAGAGAGAGGGAGATAGAAATTTGACCAAAATGCCTAAATCAAAACAAAGCAAATACCTAAACTGCCAAACATAAATCATAGTTATCGCAAGATTTTGGTTTTTCTTCTAAAAATTTATATAAAAAAAAAAAAATCAAAAAACAAAGAAAGCCAAAATAAAAAATAAAAAATCACCTTGCATTGAGAGAGAGCTTTGTTTAAAACCAAGTGAGCACTTTCCCTTGCCAAATGCTTCCTACATGTTGCAATGGGCTTAATTGCAGGGAAAGGCTTCTGCTTTTATCTCTATATATTAAGATAGATTTAAGTTAGATATCTTTTAAATAATTCAAAGCCAAAAAAATACATTTCAAGCACATTTTTGATATCAAATGCAAAATAACAAAGTCTAGCACGTTTGGTGCGCATGGTATGATAAGTAATAAATCCCACAATTGGCTTGGCGAAGGATTACATTTATTCATACTTTAAGGTAGTGTTGTAGAATGGCAATAGACCTAAAAAATGTCTGAGTGAAAATTAATGCCTCCTTCAATAATTTGTAATGTATTACAATCTTTGATCATTTAAGCATTAAAAAAATTAACAAATACAGAAGCAAACTATATTGGCCAATTATATCTAGCATATATTATAATCTGTAGGTAATTTAACAATTTCGGCCAAAAGAGAAATCATTTTAAGTTTTACAACATAACAGCTTTAGTCATTTGCAGCAAATAAAGAAAGCTTCTGCAACATAAACATCACAATTAACATGTATACACTTCATAAAGAACAAACAACAAATTTGTTAATGTTCTACTTGTCAATTGAAAACAGTCCCAAGTTAACTACCAAAATAGGAAATTAAAACAAATTTGTTAATACTGGACTATATAATATATATATATATATATATATATATACACACAAAATCCACTGAAAGACTATTCATGAAGATTTTATAAGAAATTAAAAAAAAAAAAAATTGTATTAACGACATGGTTGCATGACATAGAGAAAACATTTTTGCTAGTAATTATTCCAAAAGTACCCACATCACTATGTTTCAACAATTTTTGGAAAAGAAACTACATATTTTTCTTTGGCCATTCCTGTTCAATCAAACCAAACACATAGATCATCACTATTAAAAGAACTAAAAGTTCAGCAACCATTTCCAATAACTACACTTCAAGCATCAATTCTGTGCATACAACATTTAATATGGCTTTAAAAATACACAAACATGACATACCCAGGAAATCATAATAAGAGAAGGCTAATTAAAAATAATTCAACTAAAGAAGAATTACGGTTTTTTTTTTTTTTTTTAAATCTTTTGACTATAGCAGCATTAAAGTATGCATTCCTCACTGTCTACAGCATTGAACAATGTTTCAAAAAGAAACAATTTTAATCCACCTAGCTGCTCACCTTCTTGGCTTCCTACCGAGCCCACCTATAAGCATATGGACTCCCCATCTAATGAGAAGTGACATCATTCAACTTGTAAATCTAGGATTAAGCGGGATGCTCATTAATACAAAGTGTAATGTAAGGTGAAAACATTAAACTTTTGGGCTCTATAGATTTAATCAAAAGAACAAAATCATTTATTATCATACCTTCTATTCTTGTCATTGTTGACATTGTAGATGCTTGGATGGGTTGTGGTTGTGACTCATGACCAGTTGTTCCTATTATGGCTCTCTTTGGTTCAAGGTTTTTGGGTGTTTGGTTTCGGGGAAAAATAGGCTAAAAGGAGTTTTCTGTTGCAGATCAAGCCAAATGTTACAAATTGAAAAGTCATTTCAGTTTTTGTTACAGAAGATATTAATAATTTAACCGACATACCCAAAACAAAACTAAATTAGACACAAATATGAAAAACAGAAGCAACTCTAACAAAATTAATTCCTATATCATATTTGTCACCTAACTTAAAAATAAGTAGATAGAACAAAATTACCGGTAATGGTTCTGAAAGTATGGCAGTGGCAGAAGACCGAGAAGGCAGTGGCAGGGCCATCAAATTTCTCTCTCATTGCATTACAGACTCTCTCTCTGTACATTGATCAGTGAAATAGATTTTTCTTTTACAACAGTGAAATGGTGCAATAAACAACCCATGTCATGCCATAATGTTTGTTATCATCCGCAATTATGTATGCAAACTCATCAACATTAATCCAATTACAATTTCCACCCAAAAAATAAAATAAAAGGCAAAATCAAAATCAAATTCAGCTATACCCAAAAAAAATTAAAAATCAAAACAAATACTTTAAACTCCAAGCAACCATATTCATTCTAGCGTTGGTGCGTAGGGGAAAGGAAAAACAAAAAGAAACTTTTAACTTTTCTTTTTCTGAACTTTTGTGCTTATGGGAAACCAAACATAGAGTGGATTGAAATTTTAGACCATACCTAAAATAATGACTTACATTGAATCTCTTTGGATGGGCAACAGATCTCCAACGCTTGCCATGCTGATTGTCTCTCAAACTCTCTCTTACATTTGGTCTCATGGACATCTTCTATATCCGCTTGCCTTCATGGTTCCACTCAACTAAAACCAAAACCAATATCAGAATTAAGGGGCAATCTTCAAATAGTTTGAGGGGAATTGAAAAACGGAAGGGAAAAAATTGATCTGTAAAAAACAAAAAAATCAACCCATGTTATACCAATCAAAAAGCCAATTTAAAAAGCCAATCACCATAAAAACCTTCTCCCTTCTTGACCTGTGTATGCTCCACTGGCTTTCTCTTCTTATATAATAATCCTTCTTCTTCTTTAATGATCCAGATAGCAAGTCACAAAACAAAACAAAATATGAAACTAAAATTCATGAAAGCAAAGTAACAAAATCCAGAAACTGAAAATTCCTAATAACAATTTAGTTAGAATTTGATACAAAACCCAGAAACTAAAAATTCCTAATAACAAATCATTTAGAATTAGATCTTCTAGGTTGTGTCCCTGATTTCAAATCCCTAAATTGACAGCAAACCTAATTGAAGACAATAGGGTAAGAGATTAGTTGAAAATTACCAAGAAAGAATGGTCTAATATCGATAGTTCCTGGTAAAATACTTTTTTTCTAACCAAAATCTCTTAATCAAAACCAAATCTAACCTGTCTATTTACATAAATTTAACAAAACTACTCCTAACCGAAAAACCTAAATCATAACTGATCAAACCAAAATACCCGAATCATAAATAATGCCCAAATGATTTTCCCAAAAAAAGCCCCAATTTGTAAAATTAAAAACAGAACTTATGGGCGAAGGCCCTAACGGTTATGACAGAACTGATTATTCAGACTTACCGTCTCTCTATCGTCCTCTCTCCTTTTGTATCAACTTATTCCAAACGGTTATTAAAAGAATCTTCAAACGATGTAACGATCGTTCTCTTATGACTCTAAACTGACTTGGTGGCAGAAATCTAAGTGGGTAAGTTTGCACTCTGTTGCAGAGAAGAAACAGAAATCTCAAAACCTAAATCATATTTCATACCCATACCCAGATCTAAGAAAGAATGAGAAAAAGAAAAACTTACCGGTGGTAGTTCTCTCTATGTCCGTATCTCAATTCCTGTGTGCACCTTTAGGTTATCGGCGCCGGTTTGACTGGTATAATTCTGGCAATGGAACGGACAGTGGCGGGTACGAACTCTGTCTCCTTCTCTGTATCGCAAGGTTTTTTTTTCCTCCTTCTCTATCTCTATATCGCAAGCGTCGGTGTTAAGAGTATTCATAAGAGGAGAAACTGAAGTTAGAGTGAGTTTGACTTTTAATTGGGAATACATCGTTTGGGTTTGTGTTTTTATGAAGACAATGACTCTCCAAACGCACCGTACGGTATTTTAAAGAATAAATTGTAAACGTGGCAGAATTTAAAAGGGTCATTTTTTAAAGTTTAAACTTTATACGTGTCAGTTTTTTAGATAAGCATTTTTGCTAACATGTCAGCACGTGGTTAAAGGCTTCTGTTATTATATATAGTACTAGTCGCTAACCCGTGCAATGCACGGGCTAGTTGTGAAAATATATAATTATAGATAATTGATAGTTAATAAGTATGAATAAATAAAAAATGAAATTGGACTATTTGTAAAAAAAAAAACAGTTTACCTAATTTAGTTAGAATTTTTTTACATAACATCAATCCTAATTTGTTCAAAATTTATTTAGTTTTGGATCTCTTTATTAAATTCTAAATAATTCTAATTAACATAGTTGAAGACTATATGTAACTCTCTTTTTTTTCCTTTTTTCTTTTTTTTGATACCATAGAAAACAGTTACTAAAATGGGATGCTCAATTTATTCGTAATCTTCATCTCAATTGAACATAGATCATGATTTTCTCAAACACCTGAAAAATGTATTGATTTGTAAACACAAATTGACTAATGGAATTGTAATGATTCATTTATAATTATTTTCAGCCTCCTTGAAGCTTCCAATATACATAATAAATCCTCTATGGAAAAATGCACTTACTATTATATTCTTATTAATCTGTCAACATGATTATCTTCTCAAAAATTTAAAATATTACACCCAAAGAAGTCATACCTTGAAAATGTACTTTTCTAAACCTTCAATCCAAGTGACACAAATGCATCAACAATTATTTAAGATTTAATCCAATAATTAGCATGCATTCATATATATGAAAGCTATGAATCAGTGCTTTACTGAAATAGCAAACTATCAATATCATATCCAATATTGTTTATTTGTAAGAAAGACAAACAATTTAATAAAAAAATAAATAAACAGTAAAATTGGAATATGGGATGGGAGAGTAAGAATTTCTATTAGACTCAGAATGTGCAATAGTGCAAGTGTCCAATCTTATTATACCAAAATGTAAAAATTGCCTACACACTATCCATTTATATGAGGAGGAAGAGCCCATTGTCAGAAGAGTGGAAAGTACTGAAGAAGTAAATATCTATCTCAATTTGATAGGAAAACACAAACCTGAGAGTCACATTTCAATCAAAAATATGAATATAAACGAAATATATAAATATATGTATATTGGAGTTCATCTAACCACTGGTTGACATGGTCATACTATTTATTTCCCTGTATATATATTTTTTCTTGGAACCTAAGCCACTGCGTTGGCTTGTATCATTCCCATGTTATACTTTTCAAACTTTCTTTTTGATAGTAATACAATTTCTACCTTTTCAATCAAATAAATAATAATAATAATAAATTGGAACTGAATTTAACTCCCAACTATTAAAACAAATTAAAATAGAGACTCACTTAAATAGCAAGTTCCATAAAATTACACACCATATGAATTTACTTCCCCTAAAGTATTTCAAATTATTACCATTCTTCTACATCTTAGCAAATAATTTTTTGTATCAAATTATAAGTTAGTGTTTTTTTTAAGTAAATAATTTTATTAGAAAAGGAAAAGAGAGGAAAAATTAAAAGATGTATACACTCCCATTTCAAAGAATACAAATCAAAGGGAAATAGAGTCTTTTTTTTTTTTTTTGATAATTCAAAGGGAAATAGAGTTGGCTCACTACACCTTGGCTACTCTATGGTGATGAAAACATCGTAAAACTACATACCTGGAGCTTGAGCTCTGACATTAAAAACCTTGAGCATTCTGCCATAACTTCTACTTCTAAAAACTTAAATACTATTGGTGGTAGACTAAAATAAAAATTTCAGCTTACATAAATTTACAAACGATGTGAACTTTACATTAGAATATCTGTTTTCCCCAAAAGAATATACATCTTTTCTAAGCACAACTCATTTTGGCATAAAAGTAAACCACAATCAAGTGAACAAATTAGAAGTTCTCAAAGCTTTAAATCAAGGCAGTTAAAAACTAAAAACAGAGTTCAGAAAATATCATGTCCCAAATCATTTCATTAAGCAAAACATTGAAACCAACCACAAAAACACAGAAACCTAGTCCCGACAAAACAATATGAAACACATAGCATTAATTTCAGCAAAGCTTAAATACATACATAGTATTTACACATATACACACAAACAGAACATAAATATACATACAGATCAAACGGACTCAAAAGCAAAATCAACTCAACAGATCAAATGAGTAGTGAAGACCAAACGTTTCATCGAAAAAAATCCAACCAAAAAAAATAATGATCAAATCAGAATCAAGCAAATCAGTAACCAAACAAAATTTACAAAACCCTAGTTAAATTTCTAGTCCACTGAAAATCCATAGAGATTTTACTCAAATCAATAAATAGTTTTACAAATCCGAACACACACACACACACACACACACACACACACACACACACAAATCGAAGTACTCAGCATTAATTGATTGCTAATTAATCAAATCGAACCCTAGGTTTGATAAAGAAAAAAAAATCATCTTTATGCGATTTTGATCTAAAATCTCAAAAAATAAGAAATATAAGAAGAAGAAAACGAACCCTAATTTTCTGAAACAAAGTTCTAATTCAACCATTTGATGCAATCTGTATATTTTTTAATGAAAAAAGCAGAAAATTTAATGTGAAATCGTAGCAAATCAGTAACCGAACAAAATTTACAAAACCCTAGTTAAATTTCTAGTCCACTGAAAATCCATAAAGATTTTACTCAAATCAACAAATAGTTTTACAGATCCGAACACACACACACACACACACACACAAATCGAAGTACTCAGCATTAATTGATTGCTAATTAATCAAATCAAACCCTAGGTTTGATAAAGAAAAAAAAAATTCAGCTTTATGCGATTTTGATCGAAAATCTCAAAAAATAAGAAATAGAAGAAGAAGAAAACGAACCCTAATTTTCTGAAACAAAGTTCTAATTCAACCATCTGATGCAATCTGTATATTTTTTAATGAAAAAAAGCAGAAAATTTAATGTGAAATCGTATAAATTACCTGAAAATACGCTGAAATCGGTGAAGAGCGAGCGAAGCAAGAGCGAATGAGTGAATGGGGGGATGGCTTGTAAGGGAGAGGTTTGAGGAATAAAGAGAGAAAGGGGAAACGGCAGGACCCAAGACAAAGCGAAGAGAGAGAGAGCTCAAAGTCAGAGGTTAGGGTTTTGGGTTTTGAGGATGCGTATAGGTTAGAAACTTAGAGAGAGTCAGTCGTATAAAATACTGGGAAAAAAAATCGAAATTTTAAAAATAAAAATAAATAAATAAATTAAATGCTGATGTGGAAAACTGTGAGAGCTTCAAAAGCTTCGGTTTTATATATATATATAGATTAGATTAGATAACATGGAAAAAAAAAAAAAGCCTGGGTGCATGTTAGAAATTAGAATAGACACCATTGTGTAAAAGAATTTTAGGAAAACACATTTGTATTGTGACATCAAATTATAGTGTGTGACATTTGAGCTGTACGTTACATCAAATCTATGTCACAGTACAAAGAAAATGATTATTGACCCAAACTTTCAATTTTCATTTTTGTCGAAATCTAATCCAAGTGCTCAGTTCTTGTCTTATATAATTGTTTATACTTATCAACAACAACAACAAAAAAAAAAAAAAAAAAAAAAGTAAATGTTTCCATATAAAGAAGTTATAGAAGCCTAGACGCTTGTTATTTTCTATTTTAAGTGAAAATGCATAGTTGATATTGAGTGGCTGACAGCAATACCTAATTATTGTTTACTGTTCAAATTTTTAAATGTTTAGAAGAACCACAGTCACAGTGGAGTTTCAATTTTGTTTAACTCAATTTAAATTTTAATACAAAAAATGAGCACTTTTTATTGCCAGTGCAAGTAGTCATTGTCTCTTTAAATACAATTCAAATTATGTCAATGTTGATTAGAGGGGGAAGATTCGAACTCTGGATCTCAAGAATACACTTTTTTGTTATTTAAGAGAGTGTGTTAAATATAGTATAATTTGCTCCACTCTCCATTAAAGTTACCATGAATTTTTAGTGAAGTTGCGGTATCCCTTTTCCTTATGTATGTGTTTGTTGCTTAAAAAAAAGAATGTCAATGTACTGCCTAGTAAATGGTCCTTAGTCATGAGTCAAATCACAAGGGTCCATGACCACCTTTGGATTTCCCTAGGCTTTGCCATTTGATGTTATCCTTGATTATAATTTTGTTTTGTGGTAATATCTCTCTCAGTCCAATAAAAAAATAGACATCTAATTTTTGACACCTTTTATTTATTTTATTATTATTATTATTATTATTTATTTTTAACCCATTTATTTTTATTTAGGAAAACCAACATTTGATTGCAAGGGAGCCAGATCCAACCATATTTGGCTGGGGGTTTTGGGTGCGTGGTGAAAGTTTGATTACCAATCCTAACTTTGCCCCTTGTATATGCTATTAGACACACCAGGAAGATTGAGAAGCATTCTTCATTTCTTGTCTATTAAAACTATAGCCCATATATAGGAAAGAGTAAAGTGTAAAGAAATAATCTAAAAAGAATAACAAAACATGCTTGGAGCCTTAGATATCTTTAAGTACTATCACTTATCTTCTATTTTTACTTCTTTACAAAATTAGGAAAAAAACAAAAATAAAATAATGCTTTTGTTAATGGATATGACTTGTGTTTAGTAGCTAGTTCTATTAGAAACGCTAAGACATGAATGTATCAAAAGTTAAATATGTGTCCACATCCTTACATGTTTAGTAGAACTGGCCACTGGGCACGGGTTTCACTATTTGTTGATTGATACTCTCATGGCATCCGTTGAAGTTATAGTAATCTACTAAACTACCCCTGATTTTATGGAAAAAAAACATGGAAAAACAAAAAGGTTGGGTGCATGTTAGAAATTAGAATAGACATCATTCTGTAAAAGAATATCAGGAAAACACATTTGTATTGTTACATCAAATTATAGTGTGTGACATTCAGGCTGTACGTTACGTCAAATCTATGTCACTGTACAAAGAAAATGATTATTGACCCAAACTTTTAATTTTCATTTTTGTCGAAATCTAATCCAAGTGCTCAGTTCTTGTCTTATATAATTGTTTATACTTATCAACAAAAAAAAAAAAAAAAAAGTAAATGTTTCCATATAAAGAAGTTATAGAAGCCTAGACGCTTGTTATTTTCTATTTTTAGTGAAAATGCATAGTTGATATTGAGTAGCTGAAAGCAACACCTAATTATTGTTTACTGTTCAAATTTTTAGATGTTTAGAAGAAACACAGTCACAGTGGAGTTTCAATTTTGTTTAACTCAACTTAAATTTTAATTCAAAAAATGTGCATTTTTTATTGCCAGTGCAAGTTGTCATTGTCTTTTTAAATACAATTCAAATTATGTCAATGTTGATTAGAGGGGGAAGATTCGAACTCTGGATCTCAAGACTACACATTTTTTGTTATTTAAGAGAGTGTGTTAAATATAGTATAATTTGCTCCACTCTCCATTAAAGTTGCCATGAATTTTTAGTGAAGTTGCGGTATCCCTTTTTCTTATGTATGTGTTTGTTGCTTAAAAAAAAAAAAATGTCAATGTACTGCCTAATAAATGGTCTTTGGTCGTGAGTCAAATCACAAGGGCCCATGACCACCTTTGGATTTCCCTAGGCTTTGCCATTTGATGTTATCCTTGATTATAATTTTGTTTTGTGTTAATATCTCTCTCAGTTCAATAAAAAAATAGACATCTAAATTTTGACACCTTTGATTTATTTCTTTTGTCTTATTATTATTTACTTTTTACCTATTTATTGTTATTTAGGAAAAACCAACATTTCATTGCAAGGGTGCCAGATCCAACCATATTTGGCTGGGGGTTTTGGGTGCGTGGTAAAAGTTTGATTACCAATCCTAACTTTGCCCCTTGTACATGCTATTAGACACACCAGGAAGATTAAGAAGCATTCTTCATTTCTTGTCTATTAAAAATATAGCCCATATATAGGAAAGAGTAAAGTGTAAAGAAATAATCTAAAAAGAATAACAAAACATGCTTGGAGCCTTAGATATCTTCAAGTACTATCACTTATCTTCTATTTTAACTATATACAAAACCAGGAAAAAAACGAAAGTAAAATAATGCTTTTGTTAATGGATATGACTTGTGTTTAGTAGCTAGTTCTATTAGACACGCTAAGAGATGAATGTATCAAAAGTTAAATATGTGTCCACATCCTTATATGTTTAGTAGAACTGGCTACTGGTCACGGGTTTCACTATTTGTTGATTGTTACACTAATGGCATCTGTTGAAGCTATAGTAATATACTTAAGTACCCCTGATTTTATGGAAAATAACATAAAAAAACAAAAAGGCTGGGTGCATGTTAGAAATTAGAATAGACACCACTGTGTAAAAGAATTTCAGGAAAACACGTTTGTTTTGTGACATAAAATTATAGTGTGTGACATTCGGGTTGTACGTTACATCAAATCTATGTCACAGTACAAAGAAAATGATTATTGACCCAAACTTTCAATTTTCATTTTTGTCAAAATCTAATCCAAGTGCTCAGTTCTTGTCTTATATAATTGTTTATACTTATCAAAAACAAAAAAAAAAAAAAAAAAAGTAAATGTTTCCATATAAAGAAGTTATAGAAGCCTAGACGCTTGTTATTTTCTATTTTTAGTGAAAATGCATAGTTGATATTGAGTCGCTGAAAGCAACACCTAATTATTGTTTACTGTTCAAATTTTTAGATGTTTGGAAGAACCACAGTCACAGTGGAGTTTCAATTTTGTTTAACTCAACTTAATTTTAATACAAAAAATGTGCATTTATTATTGCCAGTGCAAGTTGTCATTGTCTTTTTAAAAACAATTCAAATTATGTCAATGTTATGTAGAGGGGGAAGATACGAACTCTAGATCTCAAGAATACACTTTCTTGTTATTTAAGAGAGTGTGTTAAATATAGTATAATTTGCTCCACTCTCCACTAAAGTTACCATGAATTTTTAGTGAAGTTGCGGTATCCCTTTTCCTTATGTATGTGTTTGTTGCTTAAAAAAAAAAATGTCAATGTATTGCCTAATAAATGGTCCTTAGTCATGAGTCAAATCACAAGGGCCCATGACCACCTTTGGATTTCCCTAGGCTTTGCCATTTGATGTTATCCTTGATTATAATTTTTTTTTGTGGTGATATCTCTCTCAGTTTAATAAAAAAATAGACGTCTAATTTTTGACACCTTTTATTTATTTTATTATTATTATTATTATTATTATTATTATATATTTTTAACCAATTTATTTTTATTTAGGAAAAACCAACATTTGATTGCAAGGGTGCCAGATCCAACCATATTTGGCTGGGGGTTTTGGGTGCGTGGTGAAAGTTTAATTACCAATCCTAACTTTGCCCCTTGTATATGCTATTAGACACACCAGGAAGATTGAGAAGCATTCTTCATTTCTTGTCTATTAAAACTATAGCCCATATATAGGAAAGAGTAAAGTGTAAAGAAATAATCTAAAAAGAATAACAAAACATGCTTGGAGCCTTAGATATCTTCAAGTACTATCACTTATCTTCTATTTTTACTTCTTTACAAAATTAGGAAAAAAACAAAAGTAAAATAATGCTTTTGTTAATGGATATGACTTGTGTTTAGTAGCTAGTTCTATTAGAAACGCTAAGACATGAATGTATCAAAAGTTAAATATGTGTCCACATCCCTATATGTTTAGTAGAACTGGCCACTGGGCACGGGTTTCACTATTTGTTGATTGATACTCTCATGGCATCTGTTGAAGCTATAGTAATATACTAAAGTACCCCTGATTTTATGGAAAAAAAACATGGAAAAACAAAAAGGTTGGGTGCATGTTAGAAATTAGAATAGACACCATTCTGTAAAAGAATATCAGGAAAACACATTTGTATTGTTGCATCAAATTATAGTGTGTGACATTCAGGCTGTATGTTACGTCAAATCTATGTCACTGTACAAAGAAAATGATTATTGACCCAAACTTTTAATTTTCATTTTTGTCGAAATCTAATCCAAGTGCTCAGTTCTTGTCTTATATAATTGTTTATACTTATCAACAAAAAAAAAAAAAAAAAAGTAAATGTTTCCATATAAAGAAGTTATAGAAGCCTAGACGCTTGTTATTTTCTATTTTTAGTGAAAATGCATAGTTGATATTGAGTAGCTGAAAGCAACACCTAATTATTGTTTACTGTTCAAATTTTTAGATGTTTAGAAGAAACACAGTCACAGTGGAGTTTCAATTTTGTTTAACTCAACTTAAAATTTTTTTTTTTTTTTTTAGAATCAGGCCTGCCCGACCAGGCCGAAAAAATTATTTTATTACTGGAATGTCAGATACAAAAAAACGATAAATATCCGCTGGAACGGAATTCTTCCAAACGAAAGTAGGAAGAGACAATCTTGCTCGTCTAGCCAACGCATGTGCTAAAACATTGCCATGCCGACGCGTATGAGAGAAAGAATAGTATTGGAACATACTGACTGAAGACATAATGTCTTGAACTAAATGACCCACAGCTGGGTGCTGAAAATTTTTCTTCTTAATTGCTAAAATAGACTCTTCCGAATCCCCTTCAAAAATAGCACCACTGAAGCCAAGCTCACGGACAAACAGGGCAGCCCGCCTTGCCGCCATAGTTTCCAGAGCAACGATGGATGAAGGCAGAGGGATAACTTCAGATAGTGCCGCCAAGACCTCACCCAGAGAATTTCGCACCACCACACCAATTCCGGCAGCTCCCAGATCGTCGAAAACCGCTCCGTCGAAATTAGTTTTCAGCAGAGCAGCATCCGGAGGCTTCCAGATGACTTTCCGCGCCACCGTTTTTGGTTCTGGTTTTGCACACAGTTGCTGGAAGTCCATCAGCTGCTTCTGTGCCAACTCCGGGATCTTCTCAAAGGGAGCAGCTACCTCCTTAACTCTGATTTTGTTGCGCCGATTCCAGATAGACCAACAGATCATGATGAAAGCTTCAGCTCCACGTGGATTCTGCAATGCCAACCTGAAAAGATCAACAAAAAATAAATTTTGATTTGTTGCACTCCGCAACTCATCAAAGTTAGTACCCCATGCCCCCTTCACCTTCTCACACCCCCATAGAGCATGAAACACTGTCTCAGGCCCCCTGTTACACCCCGTGCAGCTGCTTGAGAGAACCACTCTTCGCCTAGCCAAATTCACCATCGTAGGAAGGGACTTCGAACAAGCCCGCCAAGCAAAAGTCTTGACTTTGCTGGGAACCTTCATTCTCCATAAACCAGACCACAACCTCCTATTCACCTCATTTGATGATCCTGACGCTGAACCAGAGAGCTCCTTGGCACACAACAGTTGGTACCCAAGCTTCACCGAGTACTGGCCATCCTTAGTTTTTGGCCAAATCAAAATGTCTTCCTGTGGGATGAGACAAAGAGGGATGGATTTTATTTTTTGTGCCTCAAACGGCAGAAAAGCTCTTTCCAACAAATACAAATTCCACCAGCCCGAATCCGCATCAATAATATCTGCAACTCTCGCATCAGCAGGTAACGAAGAGGGGGGAGAGATCACCTTGCCTAACCCATCACCAGGCAGCCAGCAATCCTTATAAATCTGGACAGATTGGCCATTCCCCACCCTATATCTAGCACCTTCAGCAATTATGTGTCGTGCCTTAAGGATACTCCGCCAAGCATAGGACCCCGTTTTGACATGAGCTGAAAAAATATCACCCGAAGGGAAAAACTTTGCCTTAAAACCCGATAAAAGAGAGATTTTTTGTCATGAACCAGCCGCCAAACTTGTTTAGCTAACATGGCTTCGTTGAACTTTCTAAGCTCCTTGAAACCCATTCCGCCTTCATTTTTTGGCATACACAAAGACTCCCAATTTTTCCAATGAATCTTTCTTCTCTCTCCACGTTGACCCCAAAAGAATTTTTTTATCATAACCTCAATCTCATGGCAAAGGTTCGCCGGTAATAGAAAACAACTCATGGCAAAAGAAGGAATTGCTTGCACAATAGCTTTCAATAACACCTCCCTACCGGCTTGTGACAAAAGTTTCTCCTTCCACCCTTGAAGTTTCCCCCATATCCTCTCCTTGATATAGATAAAACTCTCCTTTTTCTTTCTACCCACCATAGCCGGCAATCCTAGGTACTTTTCATACTCCTTAATCTCCGGCACACCTAGGTAATTCTTCAAATCTAGTTTGGTGCTCGCAAGGACAGATTTACCAAAAAAAAGATTTGTTTTTGAACCATTTATTTTTTGCCCGGATGCTCTCTCATATAGGGATAGCACCCCTTGAATTGCTTGCACATCACCCATCCTTGCCCGACAAAAAATCAAGCTATCATCGGCAAAGAATAGGTGTGAGATTTGTGGGCCATTCTTACAAAGCGAGAAGCCCCTTAAATCACCCCTAGCCACGGCTTTATTAAGCAGCCCATTTAATCCTTCTGAGCACAACAAGAAAAGATAAGGGGATAGGGGGTCGCCTTGACGAATCCCCCTAGTAGGCTTAATGAAACCTCGAGGGAACCCATTGATCAAAAAAGAGTAAGACACGGATTTGATTGTAGCCATAACCATATCAACCCATCTCTCATGGAAACCCAACTTCCGCATCAACTTCTCCAAAAAAATCCACTCAACCCTATCGTAAGCCTTACTCATATCCAATTTCATAGCCATAAACCCCTCCTTCCCCGTTTTTTTGATCTTCATATGATGTAACGTTTCAAAAGCCACCAAAATATTATCCGAGATAGCCTTATCGGATTGAAAGGCACTCTGGGATTCTGATACAACATATGGCAATAGAGTTTTCAAACGGTTAGCCAACACCTTGGAAATTAACTTATACAAAATGTTACATAAAGATATAGGCCTAAAATCAGAAACACTTTCGGGATTTTTTATTTTGGGGATAAGGGTGATATGAGTATGATTAAGACTAGCTGGGATAGAACCTGAATTGAGGCAGGAAAGAACAGCACAAGACACGTCATCACCAATGGAGTCCCAATAGTGTTGATAGAAAATGGGGGGCATGCCATCCGGGCCTGGCGCTTTCAGAGGTGCCATCTGCTTAAGAGCCACATCCACCTCTTGCTTAACAAAAGGTTTCACCAAATCCGCATTCATAGAATCTGAGACAACCTGCGGAATATTCTCCAACACCTCCGCCAACTGAGACGGATTTGAAGTTGTGAAAAGCTCACTGTAATAGTCAATAAATAATTGAGCAATTTGGTCTTCCCCATCAACCCACTCCCCATCTTTGTTTCTTAGGCGTTTGATGCAATTTTTCCTATACCTCTGGGAAGCTTTGCCATGAAAGTAACGTGTATTTTGATCCCCTTCTTTAAGCCAATGCAACTTAGAACGCTGCTGCCAAAGCTTTTCTTCCTTAATAAGAAGTTCCCTTAATTCAACCTTCAAGACATGTAACCGGTCCCCATTTCCACTTCTCACCGCCTCCCCTTCGGCCACTTTGATATGATTTTTTTTCTCCACAATAGCCCGAGATATATTACCAAAAGATTCTTTGCTCCATTTTTTTAACTGCCTCTGACAATTTTTCACGTTAGTCTCCACCACAGACATCGGATTGGAAGAGAAAAAAGGACTCTCCCAAGCGGCTTCCACCGTAGAATGGCACGCCTCATCGTTCAACCAAACTTGTTCAAACCTCCATGGTCTTTGATTTCGGATTTGAAACCCCTCCATATGAATACTTAAGGGTTTATGATCCGAGAAGACCGTGTCAAGATGAGTTACTGAGTATCCCGGAAACATAGAAATCCATTCTTGATTAGCCACGGCCCTATCAAGATGCTCCCAAACCATAACACCACCTGCCAACCTTTTGCACCAAGTGAATTTCTGACCACTAAAACCCAAGTCGGCAAAACCACATTCATCCAATGTTTCACAGAAATCCCGCATCTGCACCTCCGGTCTTGCTCTACCACCTTTCTTTTCATGAGACCTTAAAATCTCATTAAAATCACCCGCACAAAGCCAAGGCAAAGAAGAATTATGGTTCAGATTTTTTAGGACAGCCCAAGAATCATGATGCTCGAAATCCTATTCTGTTGGCCTTCGGGATCGGAGTAATGATTAACAGGGACAGTCAAGGGCATTCGTATTTCATAGTCAGAGGTGAAATTCTTGGATTTATGAAAGACGAACAACTGCGAAAGCATTTGCCAAGGATGTTTTCATTAATCAAGAACGAAAGTTGGGGGCTCGAAGACGATCAGATACCGAAAGAAAGGGAAAATGCTCTATTTCTCTCTCTGCCTTGCTGAAACTCCATGTTGCTCTCTCACTCTCTATTGAAGCCAAGAAAAAGAGGAAGAAAAAGCTTGGATTCTCTCCCTACTTTGCCAAAAGCCCAGTTTCTCTCTCTACCTTGGCCAAATGTATGTGTTGCTCTCTCTCACCATTGGCCTAAAATAAGAAGATGAAGAAGAAGAGTCTCTCTCTAACTCACTCTCTCTATTTTTCGGTCTAAGCAAACTAAAAGGGAAGCAATCTAGGCCAACCTTTTTTACTAGTCAACGTGAAAGCTAAAGTGACAAGACATGGGGAAGACTCCAACATTTAATGCAAAAAAACCTGGAGACTAACTGATGCTAAACGTTGGAAGAAGCCCACTACTCACAACTGCTACCAAATTTCTTGGAATACAAAAAATGTGCATTTTTTATTGCCAGTGCAAGTTGTCATTGTCTTTTTAAATACAATTCAAATTATGTCAATGTTGACTAGAGGGGGAAGATTCGAACTCTGGATCTCAAGACTACACTTTTTTGTTATTTAAGAGAGTGTGTTAAATATAGTATAATTTGCTCCACTCTCCATTAAAGTTGCCATGAATTTTTAGTGAAGTTGCGGTATCCCTTTTTCTTATGTATGTGTTTGTTGCTTAAAAAAAAAAAAATATCAATGTACTGCCTAATAAATTGTCTTTGGTCGTGAGTCAAATCACAAGGGCCCATGACCACCGTTGGATTTCCCTAGGCTTTGCCATTTGATGTTATCCTTGATTATAATTTTGTTTGGTGGTGATATCTCTCTCAGTTTAATAAAAAAATAGACGTCTAATTTTTGACACCTTTTATTTATTTTATTATTATTATTATTATTTATTTTTAACCTATTTATTTTTATTTAGGAAAAACCAACATTTGATTGCAAGGGTGCCAGATCCAACCATATTTGGCTGGGGGTTTTGGGTGCGTGGTGAAAGTTTGATTACCAATCCTAACTTTGCCTCTTGTATGTGCTATTAGACACACCAGGAAGATTGAGAAGCATTCTTCATTTCTTGTCTATTAAAACTATAGCCCATATATAGGAAAGAGTAAAGTGTAAAGAAATAATCTAAAAAGAATAACAAAACATGCTTGGAGCCTTAGATATCTTCTAGTACTATCACTTATCTTCTATTTTTACTATATACAAAATTAGGAAAAAAACAAAAGTAAAATAATGATTTTGTTAATGGATATGACTTGTGTTTAGTAGCTAGTTCTATTAGACACGCTAAGAGATGAATGTATCAAAAGTTAAATATGTTTCCACATCCTTATATGTTTAGTAGAACTGGTCACTAGGCACGGGTTTCACTCTTTCTTGATTGATACTCTCATGGCATTTGTTGAAGCTATAGTAATATACTAAAGTACCCCTGATTTTATGGAAAAAAACATGGAAAAACAAAAAGGCTGGGTGCATGTTAGAAATTAGAATAGACACCATTCTGTAAAAGAATATCAGGAAAACACATTTGTATTGTTACATCAAATTATAGTGTGTGACATTCAGGCTGTACGTTACGTCAAATCTATGTCACTGTACAAAGAAAATGATTATTGACCCAAACTTTCAATTTTCATTTTTGTCGAAGTCTAATTCAAGTGGTCAGTTCTTGTCTTATATAATTGTTTATACTTATCAACAACAGCAAAAAAAAAAAAAAAAAGTAAATGTTTCCATATAAAGAAGTTATAGAAGCCTAGACGCTTGTTATTTTCTATTTTTAGTGAAAATGCAAAGTTGATATTGAGTGGCTAAAAGCAACACCTAATTTTGTTTACCGTTCAAATTTTTAGATGTTTAGAAGAACCACAGTCACAATGGAGTTTCAATTTTTTTTTAACTCAATTTAAATTTTAATACAAAAAATGTGCATTTTTTATTGCCAGTGCAAGTTGTCATTGTCTTTTTAAATACAATTCAAATTACGTCAATGTTGAGTAGAGGGGGAATATTCGAACTCTGGATCTCAAGACTACACTTTTTTATTATTTAAGAGAGTGTGTTAAATATAGTATAATTTGCTGCACTCTTTATTAAAGTTGCCATGAATATTTAGTGAAGTTGTGGTATCCCTTTTCCTTTTGTATGTTTTTGTTGCTTAAAAAAAAAATGTCAATGTACTGCCGAATAAATGGTCCTTAGTCATGAGTCAAATCACAAGGGCCCCTGACCACCATTGGATTTCCCTAGGCTTTTCTATTTGATGTTATCCTTGACTATAATTTTGTTTTCTGGTAATATCTCTCAAAGTTTAATAAAAAAATAGACATCTAATTTTTGACACCTTTTATTTATTTTATTATTATTATTATTATTTATTTTTTACCTACTTATTTTTATTTAGGAAAAACCAACATTTGATTGCAAGGGTGCCAGATCCAACCATATTTGGCTGGGGGTTTTGGGTGCGTGGTGAAAGTTTGATTACCAATCCTAACTTTGCCCCTTGTATATGCTATTAGACACACCAGGAAGATTGAGAAGCATTCTTCATTTCTTGTCTATTAAAACTATAGCCCATATATAGGAAAGAGTAAAGTGTAAAGAAATAATCTAAAAAGAATAACCAAACATGCTTGGAGCCTTAGATATCTTCATGTACAATCACTTATCTTCTATTTTTACTATATACAAAATTAGGAAAAAAACAAAAGTAAAATAATGCTTTTGTTAATGGATATGACTTGTGTTTAGTAGCTAGTTCTATTAGACACGCTAAGAGATGAATGTATCCAAAGTTAAATATGTGTTCACATCCTTATATGTTTAGTAGAAATGGCCACTGGTCACGGGTTTCACTATTTGTTGATTGATACTCTAATGGCATCTGTTGAAGCTATAGTAATATACTTAAGTACCCCTGATTTTATGGAACACAACATCAAAAAACAAAAAGGCTGGGTGCATGTTAGAAATTAGGATTGACACCATTGTGTAAAAGATTTTCAGGAAAACACATTTGCACTGTGGCATCAAATTTTAGTGTGTGACATTCGGGCTGTACGTGACATCAAATCTATGTCACAGTACAAAGAAAATGATTATTGACCCAAGCTTTAAATTTTCATTTTTGTCGAAGTCTAATTCAAGTGGTCAGTTCTTGTCTTATAAAATTGTTTATACTTATCAACAACAGCAAAAAAAAAAAAAAGTAAATGTTTCCATATAAAGAAGTTATAGAAGCCTAGACGCTTGTTATTTTCTATTTTTAGTGAAAATGCAAAGTTGATATTGAGTGGTTGAAAGCAACCTCTAATTTTGTTTATCGTTCAAATTTTTAGATGTTTAGAAGAACCATCGTCACAGTGGAGTTTCAATTTTTTTTAACTCAATTTAAATTTTAATACAAAAAATGTGCATTTTTTATTGCCAGTGCAAGTTGTCATTGTCTTTTTAAATACAATTCAAATTACGTCAATGTTGAGTAGAGGGGGAATATTCGAACTCTGGATCTCAGGACTACACTTTTTCATTATTTAAGAGAGTGGGTTAAATATAGTAGAATTTGCTGCACTCTCCATTAAAGTTGCCATGAATATTTAGTGAAGTTGCAGTATCCCTTTTCCTTATGTATGTGTTTGTTGCTTAAAAAAAAAATGTCAATGTACTGCCTAATAAGTGGTCCTTAGTCATGAGTCAAATCACAAGGGCCCATGACCACCTTTGGATTTCCCTAGGCTTTGCCATTTGATGTTACCCTTGATTATAATTTTATTTTGTGGTAATATCTCTCTCAGTTTAATAAAAAAATAGACATCTAATTTTTGACACCTTTTATTTATTTATTTATTTTATTATTATTATTTATTTTTTACCTATTTATTTTCATTTAGGAAAAACCAACATTTGATTGCAAGGGTGCCAGATCCAACCATATTTGGCTGGGGGTTTTGGGTGCGTGGAGAAAGTTTGATTACCAATCCTAACTTTGCCCCTTGGATATGCTACTAGACACACGAGGAAGATTGAGAAGCATTCTTCATTTCTTGTCTATTAAAACTATAGCCCATATATAGGAAAGAGTAAAGTGTAAAGAAATAATCTAAAAAGAATAACCAAACATGCTTGGAGCCTTAGATATCTTTAAGTACTATCACTTATCTTCTATTTTTACTATATACAAAATTAGGAAAAAAAAAAAAAGTAAAATAATGCATTTGTTAATGGATATGACTTGTGTTTAGTAGCTAGTTCTATTAGACACGCTAAGAGATGAATGTATCCAAAGTTAAATATGTGTCCACATCCTTATATGTTTAGTAGAACTGGCCACTGGTCACTGGTTTCACTATTTGTTGGTTGATACTCTAATGGCATCTGTTGAAGTTATAGCATTATACTAAAGTACCCCTGATTTTATGGAAAATAACATGGAAAAAATAAAAGGCTGGGTGCATGTTAGAAATTAGAATAGACACCATTCTGTAAAAGAATATCAGGAAAACACATTTGTATTGTGACATCAAATTATAGTGTGCGACATTTGGGATGTACGTTACGTCAAACCTATGTCACTGTACAAAGAAAATGATTATTGACCCAAACTTTCAATTTTAATTTTTGTCGAAATCTAATCCAAGTGGTCAGTTCTTGTCTTATATAATTGTTTATACTTATCAAAAAAAAAAAAAAAAGTAAATGTTTCCATATAAAGAAGTTATAGAAGCCTAGACGCATGTTATTTTCTATTTTTAGTGAAAATGCATAGTTGATATTGAGTAGCTGAAAGCAACACCGAATTATTGTTTACTGTTCAAATTTTTAGATGTTTAGAAGAACCACAGTCACAGTGAAGTTTCAATTTTGTTTAACACAACTAAAATTTGAATACAAAAATTGTGCATTTTTTGTTGCCAGTGCAAGTTGTCATTGTCTTTTTAAATACAATTCAAATTATGTCAATGTTGATTAGAGGGGGAAGACTCGAACTCTGGATGTCAAGACTACACTTTTTTGTTATTTAAGAGAGTGTGTTAAATATAGTATAATTTGCTCCACTCTCCATTAAAGTTGCCATGAATTTTTAGTGAAGTTGCGGTATCCCTTTTCCTTATGTATGTGTTTGTTGCTTAAAAAAAAAAAATGTCAATGTACTGCCTAATAAATGGTCTTTGGTCGTGAGTCAAATCACAAGGGCCCATGACCACCTTTGGATTTCCCTGGGCTTTGCCATTTGATGTTATCCTTGATTATAATTTTGTTTTGTGGTAATATCTCTCTCAGTTTAATAAAAAAATAGACATCAAATTTTTAACACCTTTTATTTATTTTTTTTTTATTATTATTATTATTATTATTATTATTATTATTATTATTATTATTTATTTTTTACCTATTTATTTTTATTTAGGAAAAACCAACATTTGATTGCAAGGGTGCCAGATCAAACCATATTTGGCTGGGGGTTTTCGGTGCGTGGTGAAAGTTTGATTACCAATCCTAACTTTGCCCCTTGTATATGCTATTAGACACACCAAGAATATTGAGAAGCACTCTTCATTTCTTGTCTATTAAAACTATAGCCCATATATAGGAAAGAGTAAAGTGTAAAGAAATAATTTAAAGAGAATAACGAAACATGCTTGGAGCCTTAGATATCTTCAAGTACTATCACTTATCTTCTATTTTTACTATATACAAAATTAGGAAAAAAAAGAAAGTAAAATAATGCTTTTGTTAATGGATATGACTTGTGTTTAGTAGCTAGTTCTATTAGACACGCTAAGAGATGAATGTATCCAAAGTTAAATATGTGTCCACATCCTTATATGTTTAGTAGAATTGGCCACTGGTCACGGGTTTCACTATTTGTTGATTGATACTCTAATGGCATCTGTTGAAGCTATAGTAATATACTAAAGTACCCCTGATTTTATGGAAAATAACATGGAACAAATAAAAGGCTGGGTGCATGTTAGAAATTAGAATAGACACCATTCTGTAAAAGAATATCTGGAAAACACATTTGTATTGTGACATCAAATTATAGTGTGCGACATTTGGGCTGTACGTTATGTCAAACCTATGTCACTGTACAAAGAAAATGATTATTGACCCAAACTTTCAATTTTCATTTTTGTCGAAATCTAATCCAAGTGCTCAGTTCTTGTCTTATATAATTGTTTATACTTATCAAAAAAAAAAAGTAAATGTTTCCATATAAAGAAGTTATAGAAGCCTAGACGCTTGTTATTTTCTATTTTTAGTGAAAATGCATAGTTGATATTGAGTAGCTGAAAGAAACACCTAATTATTGTTTACTGTTCAAATTTTTAGATGTTTAGAAGAACCACAGTCACAGTGGAGTTTCAATTTTGTTTAACACAACTTAAATTTGAATGCAAAAATTGGGCATTTTTTATTGCCAGTGCAAGTTGTCATTGTCTTTTTAAATACAATTCAAATTATGTCAATGTTGATTAGAGGGGGAAGATTCGAACTCTGGATCTCAAGACAACACTTTTTTGTTATTTAAGAGAGTGTGTTAAATATAGTATAATTTGCTCCACTCTCCATTAAAGTTGCCATGAATTTTTAGTGAAGTTGCGGTATCCCTTTTCCTTATGTATGTGTTTGTTGCTTAAAAAAAAAAATGTCAATATACTGCCTAATAAATGGTCTTTGGTAGTGAGTCAAATCACAAGGGCCCATGACCACCTTTGGATTTCCCTGGGCTTTGCCATTTGATGTTATCCTTGATTATAATTTTGTTTTGTGGTAATATCTCTCTCAGTTTAATAAAAAAATGGACATCTAATTTTTGACTGCTTTTATTTATTTTATTATTATTATTATTATTATTATTATTATTATTATTATTATTATTATTATTATTATTATTATTTATCTGTTTATTTTTATTTAGGAAAAACCAACATTTGATTGCAAGGGTGCCAGATCCAACCATATATGGCTGGGGGTTTTGGGTGCGTGGTAAAAGTTTGATTACCAATCCTTACTTTGCCCCTTGTATATGCTATTATACACACTAGGAAGATTGAGAAGCATTCTTCATTTCATGTCTATTAAAACTATAGCCCATATATAGGAAATAGTAAAGTGTAAAGAAATAATCTAAAAAGAATAACAAAACATGCTTGGAGCCATAGATATCTTCAAGTACTATCACTTATCTTCTATTTTTACTGTATACAAATTTATGGAAAAACAAAAGTTAAATAATGCTTTTGTTAATGGATATGACTTGTGTTTAGTAGCTAGTTCTGTTAGACACGCTAAGAGATGAATGTATCCAAAGCTAAATATGTGTCCACACCCTAATATGTTTAGTAGAACTGGCCACTGGTCACGGGTTTCACTATTGGTTGATTGATACTCTAATGACATATGTTGAAGCTATAGTAATTGACTTAAGTACCCCTGATTTTATGGAAAATAACATGGAAAAACAAAAAGACTAAGTGCATGTTAGAAATTAGAATAGACACCATTGTGTAAAAGATTTTCAGGAAAACACATTTGCACTGTGACATCAAATTATAGTGTGTGACATTCGGGCTGTACGTGACATCAAATCTATGTCACAGTACAAAGAAAATCATTATTGACCCAAACTTTCAATTTTCAATTTTGTCGAAATCAAATTCAAGTGCTTAGTTCTTGACTTATATAATTGTTTATAGTTATCAACAAAAGCAAAAAAAGAAAAAAGTAAATGTTTCCATATAAGGAAGTTATAGAAGCCAAGACACTTGTTATTATCTATTTTTAGTGAAAATGCATTGTTGATAATGAGTGGCTGAAAGCATCATCTAATTATTGTTTACTGTTCAAATTTTTAGATGTTTAGAAGAACCACAGTCACAATGGAGTTTCAATTTTTTTCAACTCAATTTAAATTTTAATACAAACAATGTGCATTTTTTATTGCCAATGCAAGTTGTCATTGTCTTT
Organism: Quercus lobata; assembly: GCF_001633185.2. Classification (NCBI taxonomy): domain Eukaryota; kingdom Viridiplantae; phylum Streptophyta; class Magnoliopsida; order Fagales; family Fagaceae; genus Quercus; species Quercus lobata. The sequence continues at coordinate 40,426,479 of NC_044915.1, forward strand.
TTGAATACAATTAAAATTATGTCAATCTTGATTAGAGGGGGAAGATTCAAACTCTGGATCTCAAGAATACACTTTTTTGATATTTAAGAGAGTGTGTTAAATATAGTATAATTTGCTCCACTCTCAATTAAAGTTACCATTAATTTTTAGTGAAGTTGCGGTATCCCTTTTCCTTATGTATGAGTTTGTTGCTTAAAAAAAAAATGTCAATGTAGTGCCTAATAAATGGTCCTTAGTCATGAGTTAAATCACAAGGGCCCATCACCACCTTTGGATTTCCCTAGTCTTTGCCATTTGACGGTATCCTTGATTATAATTTTGTTTTGTGGTAATATCGGTCTCAGTTCAATAAAAAAATAGACATCTAATTTTTGACACCTTTTATTTATTTTTTTTATTATTATTATTTACTTTTTACCAATTTATTTTTATTTAGGAAAAACCAACATTTGATTGCAAGGGTGCCTGATCCAACCATATTTGGCTGGGGGTTTTGGGTGCGTGGTGAAAGTTTAATTACCAATCCTAACTTTGCCCCTTGTATATGCTATTAGACACACTAGGATGATTGAGAAGCATTTTTCATTTCTCGTCTATTAAAACTATAGGTCAAATATAGGAAAGAGTGAAGTGTAAAGAAATAATCTAAAAAGAATAAGAAAACTTGCTTGGAGCCTTAGATATCTTCAAGTACTATCACTTATCTTATATTTTTACTATATACAAAATTAGGAAAAAAACAAAAGTAAAATAATGCTTTTGTTAGTGGATATGACTTGTGTTTAGTAGCTAGTTCTATTAGACACGCTAAAAGATGAATGTATCCAAAGTTAAATATGTGTCCACATCCTAATATGTTTAGTAGAACTGGCCACTGGTCACGGGTTTCACTATTTGTTGATTGATACTCTAATGGCATACGTTAAAGCTATAGTAATTGACTTAAGTACCCCTGATTTTATGGAAAATAATAAGGAAAAACAAAAAGGCTGGGTACATGATAGAAATTAGAATAGACGCCATTGTGTAAAAGAATTTCAGGAAAACACATTTGCACTGTGACATCAAATTATTGTATGTGACATTCGGGCTATACTTGACATCAAATCAATGTCGCAGTACAAAGAAAATCATTATTGACCAAAACTTTCAATTTTCATTTTTGTCGAAATCTAATCCAAATGCTCTGCTCTTGCCTTATATAATTGTTTATATTTATAAAACAAAAAAAAAAAAAAAAAAGTAAATGTTTCAATATAAAGAAGTTATAAAAGCCTAGACGCTTGTTATTTTCTATTTTTGGTGAAAATGCATAGTTGATATAGAGTGGCTGAAAGCAACACCTAATTATTGTTTACAGTTCAAATTTTTAGATGTTTAGAAGAACCACAGTCACAGTGGAGTTTCGTTTTTTTTTTTTTAACTCAATTTAAATTTTAATACAAAAAATGTGCATTTTTTATCGCCAGTGGAAGTTGTCATTGTCATTTTTATTACAATTCAAATTATGTCAATGTTGATTAGAGGGGGAAGATTCGAACTCTGGATCTCAAGAATACACTTTATTGTTATTTAAGAGAGTGTGTTAAATATAGTATAATGTGCTTCACTCTCCATTAAAGTTACCATTAATTTTTAGCGAAGTTGTGGTATCCCTTTTCCTTATGTATGTGTTTGTTGCTTAAAAAATAAAAATGTCAATGTACTGCCAAATAAATGGTCCTTATTCATGAGTCAAATCACAATGGCCCATGACCACCTTTGGATTTCCCTAGGCTTTGCCATTTGATGTTATCCTTGATTATAATTTTGTTTTGCGGTAATATCTCTATCAGTTCAATAAAAAAATAGGCATCTAATTTTTAACACCTTTTATTTATTTTTATTATTATTATTATTTATTTTTTACCTATTTATTTTTATTTTTTAAAACCCAACATTTGATTGCAAGGGTGACAGATCCAACCATATTTGGCTTGGGGTTTTGGGTGCGTGGTGAAAGATTGATTACCAATCCTAACTTTGCCCCTTGTATATGCAATTAGACACACCCGGAAGATTGAGAAGCATTTTTCATTTCTTGTTTATTAAAACTATAGTCCATATATGGGAAAGAGTAAAGTGTAAATAAATAATCTAAAAAGAATAACAAAACATGCTTGGAGCCTTAGATATCTTCAAGTACTATCACTTATCTCATATTTTTACTATATACGAAATTAGGAAAAAAACAAAAGTAAAATAATGCTTTTGTTAATGGATATGACTTGTGTTTAGTAGCTAGTTCTATTAGACATGCTAAGCGATGAATGTATCCAAAGTTAAATATGTGTCCCCATCCTAATATGTTTTGCAGAACTGGGCACTGGTCATGGGTTTCACTATTTGTTAATTGATACTCTAATGGCATATGTTGAAGCTATTGTAATATACTTAAGTACCCCTGATTTTATGGAATATAACATGGAAAAACAAAAAGGCTGGGTGCATGTTAGAAATTAGAATAGACACCATTGTGTAAAAGAATTTCAGGAAAACACATTTGCACTGTGACATCAAATTATAATGCGTGACATTCGGGCTGTATGTGACCTCAAATCTACGTCACAGAACAAAGAAAAATATTATTGACCCAATCTTTCAATTTTCATTTTTGTCGAAATCAAAGACAAGTGCTCAGTTCTTGTCCTATATAATTGTTTATACTTATCAACAACAACAACAACAAAAAAGTAAATGTTTCCATATAAAGAAGTTATTGGAGCCTAGACGCTTGTTATTTTCTATTTTTAGTGAAAATGCATAGTTGATATTGAGTGGCTGAAGGCAACACCTAATTATTGTTCACTATTCAAATTTTTAGGTATTTAGAAGAACCAGAGTTGCAATGGAGTTTCAATTTTGTTTAACTGAATTTAAATTTTAATACAAAAAATGTGCATTTTTTATTGCCATTGCAAGTTGTCATTGTCTTGTTAAATACAATTCAAATTATGTCAATGTTGATTAGAGGGGGAAGATTCGAACTCTAGATCTCAAGATTACATTTTTATTTATTTAAGAGAGTGTGTTGTATATAGTATAATTTACCCCACTCTCAATTAAAGTTACCATGAATTTTTAGTGACTTTGCGGAATCCCTTTTCTTTATGTATGTGTTTGTTGCTTAAAAAAAAAAAATGTCAATGTAGTGCCTAATAAATGGTCCTTAGTCAAGAGTCAAATCACAAGGGCTCATGACCACCTTTGGATTTCCCTAGGCTTTGCCATTTGATGGTATCCTTGATTATAATTTTGTTTTGTGGTAATATCTCTCTCAGTTCAATAAAAAAATAGACATCTAATTTTTGACACCTTTTGTTTTTATTTTTTTTTGTTATTATTATTTACTGTTTACCTATTTATTTTAATTTAGGAAAAACCAACATTTGATTGCAAGGGTGCCATATCCAACCATATTTGGCTGGGGGTTTTGGGTGAAAGGTGAAAGTTTAATTACCAATCCTAACTTTGCCCCTTGTATATGCTATTAGACACACCAGGAAGATTGAGAAGCATTCTTCATTTCTTGTCTATTAAAACAATAGCCCATATATAGGAATGAGTAAAGTGTAAAGAAATAATCTAAAAAGAATAACAAAACATGCTTGGAGCCTTAGATATCTTCAAGTACTATCACTTATCTTGTATTTTTACTATATATAAGATTAGGAAAAAAATAAAAGTAAAATACTGCTTTTGTTATTGGATATGACTTGTGTTTAGTAGCTAGTTCTATTAGACACGCTAAGAGATGAATGTTTCTAAAGTTAAATATGTGTCCACATCCTAATATGTTTAGTAGAACCGGCCACTGGTCACGGGTTTCACTATTTGTTGATTGCTACTCTAATGGCATCTGTTGAAGCTATAGTAATATACTGAAATACCCCTGATTTTATGGAAAATAACATGGAAAAACAAAAAGGCTGGGTGCATGTTAGAAATTAGAATAGACACCATTGTGTAAAAGAATTTCAGGAAAACACATTTGCACTGTGACATCAAAATATAGTGTGTGACATTCGGGCTGTACGTGACGTCAAATCTATGTTACAGTACAAAGAAAATGATTATTGGCCTAAACTTTCAATTTTCATTGTTGTCGAAATATAATCCAAGTGATCAGTTCTTGTCTTCTATAATTGTTTACACTTATCAACAACAACAACAACAACAACAACAACAAAAAAAAAAAAAAGTAAATGTTTCCATATAAAGAAGTTATAGAAGCCTATACGCTTGTTATTTTCTATTTTTAGTGAAAATGCATAGTTGATATTCAGTAGCTGAAAGTAACACCTAATTATTGTTTACTGTACAAATTTTTAGATGTTTAAAAGAACCACAATCACAGTGGGGTTTCAATTTTGTTTAACTCAATTTACATTTTAATACAAAAAATGTGCATTTTTTTTTTGCCAGTGCAAGTTGTCATTGTCTTTTTCAATACCATTCAAATTATGTCAATGTTGAGAAGAGGGGGAAGATTTAAACTCTGGATCTCAAGAATACACTTTCTTGTTATTTAAGAGAGTGTGTTAAATATAGTTTAATTTGCTCCACTCTCCATTAAAGTTACCATAAATTTTTACTGAAGTTACGGTATCCCTTTTCCTTTTGTACATGTTTGTTGTTTAAAAAAAAAAAATGTCAATGTACTGCCTAATAAATGGTCCTTGGTCATGAGTCAAATCACAAGGGCCCATGACCACGTTTCGATTTCCGTTGGCTTTGCCATTTGATGTTATCCTTGTTAATAATTTTGTTTTGTGGTAATATCTCTCTCAGTTCAATAAAAAAATAGACATCTAATTTTTGACTCCTTTTATTTATTTATTTATTCTTATTTTTTACCTATTTATTTTTATTTAGGAAAAACCAAGATTTGATTGTAAGGGTGCCAGATCCAACCATATTTGGCTGGGGGTTTTGGGTGCGTGGTGAAAGCTTGATTACCAATCCAAACTTTGCCCCTTGTATAGGCTATTAGACACACTAGGAAGATTGAGAAGCATTCTTCATTTCTTGTCTATTAAAACTATAGCCCACATATAGAAAAGAGTAAAGTGTAAAGAAATAATCTTAAAAGAATAAGAAAACAGGCTTGGAGCCTTAGATATCTTCAAGTACTATCACTTATCTTATATTTTGTCTATATACAAAATTAGGAAAAAAAACAAAAGTAAAATAATTCTTTTGTAAATGGATATGACTTGTGTTTAGTAGCTAGTTCTATTAGACTCGCTAAAAGATGAATGTATCCAAAGTTAAATATTTGTCCACATCCTAATATGTTGAGTAGAACTGGTCACTGGTCACGGGTTTCACTATTTGTTGATTGATACTCTAATGACATATGTTGAAGCTACAGTAATTGACTTAAGTACCCTTGATTTTAAGAAAAATAACATGTAAAAATAACAAGGCTGGGTGCAAGTCAAATTATAGAATAGACACCATTGTTTAAAAGAACTTCTGGAAAACACATTTGCACTGTAACATCAAAATATAGTGTGTGACGTTCGGGCTGTTCGTGACGTCAAATCTATGTCACAGTACAAAGAAAACGATTATTGACCAAAACTTTCAATTTTCATTTTTGTCGAAATATAATCCAAGTGATCAGTTCTTGTATTATATAATTGTTTACATTTATCAGCAACAACAAAAAAAAAAAAAAGTAAATGTTTCCATATAAAGAAGTTATAGAAGCGTACAAGCTTCTTATTTTCCATTTTTAGTGAAAATGCATAGTTGATATTAAGTGGCTGAAAGCAACACCTAATTATTGTTTACTGTTCAAATTTTTAGATGTTTAGAAGAACCACAGTCACAGTGGAGTTTCAATTTTATTTAACTCAATTTAAATTTTAATACAAAAAATGTGCATTTTTTATAGCCTGTGCAAGTTGTCATTGTCTTTTTAAATACAATTCAAATTATGTCAATGTTGATTAGAGGGGGAAGATTCGAACTCTGGATCTCAAGATTACACTTTTTTGTTATTTAACAGGGTGTGTTTTAGTATAATTTGCTCCACTCTCCATTAAAGTTACCATTAATTTTTAGCGAAGTTGCGGTATCTCTTTTCCTTATGTATGTGTTTGCTGTTTAAAAAAAAAAAATGTCAATCTACTGCCTAATAAATGGTCCTTGGTCATGAGTCAAATCACAAGGGCCCATGACAAACTTTGGATTTCCCTAGGCTTTGCCATTTGATGATATCCTTGATTATAATTTTGTTTTGTGGTAATATCTCTCTCAGTTCAAGAAAAAAATAGACATCTAATTTTTGACACCTTTTATTTATTTATTTTATTATTATTATTTTTATTTATTTTTTACCTATTTATTTTTATTTAGGAAAAACCAACATTTGATTGCAAGGGTGCCAGATCCGACCATATTTGGCTGGGGGTTTTGGGTGCGTGGTGAAAGTTTGATTACCAATCCTAACTTTGCCCCTTGTATATTCTATTAGACACACCAGGAAGATTGAGAAGCATTCTTCATTTCTTGTCAATTAAAACTATAGCCCATATATAGGAAAGAGTAAAGTGTAAAGAAATAATCAAATTATAGTGTGTGACATTCGAACTGTGACATCAAATTATAGTGTGTGACATTCTTGCTGTACGTGACATCAAATCTACGTCACAGTACAAAGAAAATGATTATTGACCCAAACTTTCACTTTTCAATTTTGTCGAAATCTAATACAAGTGCTCAGTTCTTGTCTTATATAATTGTTTATACTTATCAACAACAACAACAACAAAAAAGTAAATGTTTCCATATAAAGAAGTTATAGAAGCCTAGACGCATGTTATTTTCTACTTTTAGTGAAAATGCATAGTTGATATTGAGTGGCTGAAGGCAACACCTAATTATTGTTTACTATTCAAATTCTTGGATATTTAGAAGAACCAAAGTTACAATGGAGTTTTAATTTTGTTTAACTCAATTTAAATTTTAATAGAAAAAAATGGGCATTTTTCATTGCCATTGCAAGTTGTCATTGTCTTGTTAAATACAATTCAAATTATGTCAATGTTGATTAGAGTGGGGAGATTCAAACTCTGGATCTCAAGAATACAATTTTTTGTTATTTAAGAGAGTGTGTTGTATATTGTATAATTTACCCCACTCTCCATTAAAGTTACCATGAATTTTTAGTGAAGTTGCGGTATCCCTTTTCCTTATATATGTGTTTGTTGCTTAAAAAAAAAATAAAAAATGTCAACGTAGTGCCTAATAAAAGGTCCTTTGTCGTGAGTCAAATCACAAGGGCCCATGACCACCTTTGGATTTCCCTAGGCTTTGCCATTTAATGGTATCATTGATTATAATTTTGTTTTGTGGTAATATCTCTCTCAGTTCAATAAAAAAATAGATATCTAAATTTTGACACCTTTTATATATTTATTTTTTCTTATTGTTATTTACTTTTTACCTATTTATTTTTATTTAGGAAAAACCAACATTTGATTGCAAGGGTGCCAGATCCAACCATATTTGGCTGGGGGTTTTGGGTGTGTGGTGAAAGTTTAATTACCAATCCTAACTTTGCCCCTTGTATCTGCTATTAGACACACCAGGATGATTGAGAAGCATTCTTCATTTGTTGTCTATTAAAACTATAGCCCATGTATAGGAAAGAGTAAAGTGTAAAGAAATAATCTAAAAAGAATAACAAAACATGCTTGGATCCTTAGATATCTTCAAGTACTATCACTTATCTTATATTTTTACTATATACAAAATTTGGAAACAAAACAAAAGTAAAATAATGCTTTTGTTAATGGATATGACTTGTGTTTAGTAGCTAGTTCTATTAGACACGCTAAAAGATGAATGTATCCAAAGTTAAATATGTGTCCACATCCTAATATGTTTAGTAGAACTGGCCACTGGTCACGGGTTTCACTATTTGTTGATTGATACTCTAATGGCATATGTTGAAGCTATAGTAATTGACTTAAGTACCCCTGATTTTATGGAAAATAACATGGAAAAACAAAAAGGCTGGGTGCATGTTAGAAATTAGAATAGACACCATTGTGTAAAAGAATTTCAGGAAAACACATTTGCACTGTGACATCAAATTATAGTGTGTCACATTCGGGCTATACGTGACATCAAATCAATGTCACAGTACAAAGAAAATCACTATTTACCCAAACTTTCAATTTTCATTTTTGTCGAAATCTAATCCAAGTGCACGGTTCTTGTCTAATATAATTGTTTATACTAATCAACAACAACAAAAAAAAAAACAGAGTAAATGTTTCAATATAAAGAAGTTATAGAAGCCTAGACGCTTGTTATTTTCTATTTTTAGTGAAAATGCATAGTTGATATTGAGTCGCTGATAGCAACACCTAATTATTGTTTACTATTCAAATTTTTAGATGTTTAGAATAAACACAGTCACAGTGGAGTTTCAATTTTTTTTAACTCAATTTAAATTTTAATACAAAAAATGTGTATATTTTATTGCCAGTGGAAGTTGTCATTGTCTTTTTGAATACAATTCAAATTATGTCATTGTTGATTAGAGGGGGAAGATTCGAACTCTGGATCTCAGGAATACACTTTTTTGTTATTTAAGAGAGTGTGTTAAATATAGTATAATTTGCTCCACTCTCCATTAAAGTTACCATTAATTTTTAGTGAAGTTGCGGTATCCCTTTTCCTTATGTTTGTGTTTGTTGCTTAAAAAAAAAATGTCAATGTACTGCCAAATAAATGGACCTTAGTCATGACTCAAATCACAAGGGCCCATGACCTCCTTTGGATTTCCCTAGGCTTTGCCATTTGATGTTATCCTTGATTATAATTTTCTTTTGTGGTAATATCTCTCTTAGTTCAATAAAAAAATAGACATCTAATTTTTGACACCTTTTATTTATTTATTTATTGTTATTACTATTATTTATTTTTTACCTATTTATTTTTATTTAGAAAAAACCAACATTTGATTGCAAGGGTGCCAGATCCGACCATATTTTGTTGGGGGTTTTGGGTGTGTGGTGAAAGTTTGATTACCAATCCTAACTTTGCCCCTTGTATATGCTAATAGACAGACCAGGATGATTGAGAAACATTCTTCATTTCTTGTCTATTAAAACTATAGCCCATATATAGGAAAGAGTAAAGTGTAAAGAAATAATCTAAAAAGAATAACAAAACATGCTTGGAGCCTTAGATATCTTCAAGTACTATCACTTATCTTATATTTTTACTATATAAAAAATTAGGAAAAAAAAAAGTAAAATAATGCTTTTGTTAATGGATATGACTTGTGTTTAGTAGCTAGTTCTATTAGACACGCTAAGAGATGAATGTATCCAAAGTTAAATATGTGTCCACATCCTAATATGTTTTGTAGAACTGGCCACTGGTCATGGGTTTCACTATTTGTTGATTGATACTCTAATGGCATATGTTGAAGCTATAGTAATATACTTAAGTACCCCTGATTTTATGGAAAATTACATGGAAAAACAAAATGGCTAGGTGCATGTTTGAAATTAGGTCACAGTACAAAGAAAATGATTATTGACCCAAACTTTCAATTTTCATTTTTGTCAAAATCTAATACAAGTGCTCAGTTCTTGTCTTATATAATTGTTTATACTTATCAACAACAACAATAACAAAAAAGTAAATGTTTCCATATAAAGAAGTTATAGAAACCTAGACGCTTGTTATTTTCGCTTTTTAGTGGAAATTCATAGTTGATATTGAGTGGCTGAAGGCAATACGTAATTATTGTTTACTGTTCAAATTTTTAGATATTTATAAGAACAAGAGTTACAATGGAGTTTCAGTTTTGTTTAACTCAATTTAAATTTTAATACAAAAAATGTGCATTTTTTATTGCCATTGCAAGTTGTCACTGTCTTGTTAAATACAATTCAAATTATGTCAATGCTTATTAGAGGGGGAAGATTCGAACTCTGGATCTCAAGAATACACTTTTTTGTTATTTGAGAGAGTTTGTTGTATGTAGTATAATTTGCCCCTCTCTCCATTAAAGTTACCATGAATTTTAGTGAAGTTGCGGTATCCCTTTTCCTTATGCATGTGTTTGTTGATTAAAACAAAAAAAAATGTCAACGTAGTGCCTAATAAATGGTCCTTAGTCATGAGTCAAATCACAAGGGCCCATGACCACCTTTGGATTTCCCTAGGCTTTGCCATTTGATGTTATCCTTGATTATAATTTTCTTTTCTGGTAATATCTCTCTCAGTTCAATAAAAAAATAGACATCTAATTTTTGCCACCTTTTATTTATTTATTTATTATTATTCTTATTATTTATTTTTCACCAATTTATTTTTATTCAGGAAAAACCAACATTTGATTGCAAGGGTGCCTGATCCAACCATATTTGGCTGGCGGTTTTGGGTGCGTGGTGAAAGTTTGATTACCAATCCTAACTTTGCCCCTTATATATGCTGTTAGACACACCAGGAAGATTGAGAAGCATTCTTCATTTCTTGTATATTAAAACTATAGCCCACATATAGGAAAGAGTAAAGTGTAAAGAAATAATGTAAAAAGAATAACAAAACTTGCTTGGAGTCTTAGATATCTTCAAGTACTATCACTTTTCTTATATTTTTACTATATAAAAAATTTGGAAAAAAACAAAAGTAAAATAATATTTTTGTTAATGGATATGACTTGTGTATAGTAGCTAGTTCTATTAGACACGCTAAGAGATGAATGAATCCAAAGTTAAATATGTTTCCACATCCTAATGTGTTTAGTAGAACTGGCCACTGGTCACAGGTTTCACTATTTGTTGATTGATACTCTAATGACATATGTTGAAGCTATAGTAATTGACTTAAGTACCCCTGATTTTATGGAAAATAATATGGAAAAACAAAAAGGCTGGGTGCATGTTAGAAATTAGAATAGACACCATTGTGTAAATGAATTTCAGGAAAACACCTTTGCACTGTGACATCAAATTATAGTGTGTGACATTCGGGCTGTATGTGACATCAAATCAAATACAAGTGCTCAGTTCTTGTCTTATATAATTGTTTATACTTATCAGCAACAACAACAACAAAAAAGTAAATGTTACCATATAAAGAAGTTATAGAAGCCTAGACGCTTGTTATTTTCCCTTTTTAGTGGAAATGCATAGTTGATATTGAGTGGCTGAGGGCAATACCTAATTATTGTTTACTGTTCAAATTCTTAAATATTTGGAAGAACAAGAGTTACAATGGAGTTTCAATTTTGTTTAACTCAATTTAAATTTTAATACAAAAAATGTGCATTTTTTATTGCCATTGCAAGTTGTCGTTGTCTTGTTAAATACAATTCAAATTATGTCAATGTTGATTAGAGGGGGAAGATTCGAACTCTGGATCTCAAGAATACACTTTTTTGTTATTTAAGGGAGTGTGTTGTATATAGTATAATTTGCCCCACTCTCCATTAAAGTTACAATGAATTTTTAGTGAAGTTGCGGTATCCCTTTTCCATATGTATGTGTTTGTTGCTAACAAAAAAAAAAATGTCAATGTTGTGCCTAGTGAATGGTCCTTAGTCATGAGTCAAATCACAAGGGCCCGAGACCAACTTTGGATTTCCCTAGGCTTTGCCATTTGATGGTATTCTTGATTATAATTTTGTTTTGTGTAATATCTCTCTCAGTTCCGTAAAAATATAGACATCTAATTTTTGACACCTTTTACTTATTTTATTTTTATTATTGTTATTTACTTTTTACCTATTTATTTTTATTTAGGAAAAACCAACATTTGATTGCTAGGGTGCCAGATCCAACCATATTTGGCTGGGGGTTTTGGGTGCATGGTGAAAGTTTGATTACCAATCCTAACTTTGCCCCTTTTATATGTTATTAGACACACCAGGTAGATTGAGAAGCATTCTTCATTTCTTGTCTATTAAAACTATAGCCCATATATAGGAAAGAGTAAAGTGTAAAGAAATAATCTAAAAAGAATAACAAAACATTCTTTGAGCCTTAGATATCTTCAAGTACTATCACTTATCTTATATTTTTACTATATACAAAATTAGGAAAAAAACAAAAGTAAAATAATGCTTTTGTTAATGGATATGACTTGTGTTTAGTAGCTAGTTCTATTAGACACGCTAAGAGATGAATGTATCCAAAGTTAAATATGTGTCAACATCCTATTATGTTTAGTAGAACTGGCCACTAGTCATGGGTTTCCCTATTTGTTGATTGATACTCTAATGGCATATGTTGAAGCTATTGTAATATACTTAAGTACTCCTGATTTTATGGAAAATCACATTGAAAAACAAAAAGGCTGGGTGCATGTTAGAAATTAGAATAGACACCATTGCGAAAGAGAATTTCAGGAAAACACATTTGCATTGTGACATCAAATTATAGTGTGTGGCATTCGGGTCGTACGTGACATCAAATCTACGTCACAGTGCAAAGAAAATGATTATTGACCCAAACTTTCAATTTTCATTTTTGTCAAAATCTAATACAAGTGCTCAATTCTTGTCTTATATAATTGTTTATACTTATCAACAACAACAACAACAAAAAAGTAAATGTTTTCATATAAGGAAGTTATAGAAGCCTAGACACTTGTTATTTTCCCTTTTTAGTGGAAATGCATAGTTGATATTGAGTGGCTGAAGGCAATACCTAATTATTGTTTACTGTTCAAATTTTTAGATATCTGGAAGAACAAGAGTTACAATGGAGTTTCAATTTTTTTTAACTAAATTTAAATTTCAATAGAAAAAATGTGCATTTTTTATTGCCATTGCAAGTTGTTATTGTCTTGTTAAATACAATTAAAATTATGTCAATGTTGATTAGAGGGGGATGATTCGAACACTGGATCTCAAGAATACACTTTTTTGTTATTTAAGGGAGGGTGTTGTATATAGTATAATTTGCCCCAATCTCCATTAAAGTTAACATGAATTTTTAGTGAAGTTGCGGTATCCCTTTTCCTTATGTATGTGTTTGTTGCTTAAAAAAAAAAATGTCAATGTAGTGCCTAATAAATGGTCCTCAGTCATGAGTGAAATCACAAGGGCCCATGACCACCATTGGATTTCCCTAGGCTTTGACATTTGATGGTATTCTTGATTATAATTTTGTTTTGTGGTAATATCTCTCTCGGTTCAATAAAAAAATAGACATCTAATTTTTGACACCTTTTATTTATTTATTTTTATTATAATTATTTACTTTTTACCTATTTATTTTTATTAAGGAAAAACCAACATCTGATTGCAACGGTGCCAGATCCAACCATATATGGCTGGGGGTTTTAGGTGCGTGCTGAAAGTTTGACTACCAATCCTAACTTTGCCCCTTGTATATGCTGTTAGACGCAGCAGGTAGATTGGGAAGCATTCTTCATTTCTTGTCTATTAAAACTATAGCCCATATATAGGAAAGAGTAATGTGTAAAGAAATAATCTAAAAATAATAACAAAACATGCTTGTAGCCTTAGATATCTTCGAGTACTATCACTTATCTTCTATTTTTACTATATACAAAATTAGGAAAAAAACAAAAGTAAAATAATGCTTTTGTTAATGGATATGACTTGTGTTTAGTAGCTAGTTCGATTAGACACACTAAGAGATGAATGTATCCAAAGTTAAATATGTGTCCACATCCTAATATGTTTTGTAGAACTGGCCATTGGTCACGAGTTTCACTATTTGTTGATTGATACTCTAATGGCATCTGTTGAAGCTATAGTAATATACTTAAGAACCCCTGATTCTATGGAAAATAACATGGAACAACAAAAAGGCTGGGTACATGTTAGAAATTAGAATAGACACCATTGTGTAAAAGAATTTCAGGAAAACACATTTGCACTGTGACATCAAATTATAGTGTGTGACATTCAGGCTGTACGTGACATCAAATCTACGTCACAGTACGAAGAAAATGATTATTGACCCAAACTTTCAATTTTCATTTTTGTCAAAATATAATACAAGTGCTCAGTTCTTGTCTTATATAATTGTTTATACTTATCAAGAACAACAACAACAAAAAAGTAAATGTTTCCATATAAAGAAGTTATAGAAGCCTAGACGCTTGTTATTATCCCTTTTTAGTGGAAATACATAGTTGATATTGAGTGGCTGAAGGCAATACGTAATCATTATTTACCATTCAAATTTTTAGATATTTACAAGAACAAGAGTTACAATGGAGTTTCAATTTTGTTTAACTCAATTTAAATTTTAATACAAAAAATGTGCATTTTTTATTGCCATTGCAATTTGTCATTGTCTTGTCAAATAAAATTCAAATTATGTCAATGTTGATTAGAGGGGGAAGATTCGAACTCTGGATCTCAAGAATACACTTTTTTGTTATTTAAGAGAGTATGTTGTATATAGTATAATTTACCCCACTCTCCATTAAAGTTACCATGAATTTTTAGTGAAGTTGCAGTATCCCTTTTCCTTATGCATGTGTTTGTTGCTTAAAAAAAAAAATGTCAATGTAGTGCCTAATAAATGGTCCTTAGTCATGAGTCAAATCACAAGCGCCCATGATGGTATTCATGATTATAATTTTGTTTTGTGGTAATATCTCTCTCAGTTCAATAAAAAAGTAGACATCTAATTTTTGACACCTTTTATTTATTTTATTTTTATTATTGTTATTTACTTTTTACCTATTTATTTTTATTTAGGAAAAACCAACATTTAATTGCAAGGGTTCCAAATGCAACCATATTTCGCTAGGGGTTTTGGGTGTGTGGTGAAAGTTTGATTACCAATCCTGACTTTGCCCCATGTCTATGCTATTAGACACACCAGGTAGATTGAGAAGCATTCTTCATTTCTTGTCTATCAAAACTATAGCCCATATATAGGAAAGAGTAAAGTGTAGAGAAATAATATAAAAAGAATAACAAAACATGCTTGGAGCCTTAGATATCTTCAAGTACTATCACTTATCTTATATTTTTACTATATACAAAATTAGGAAAAAAATAAAAGTAAAATACTGCTTTTGTTAATGGATACGACTTGTGTTTAGTAGCTAGTTCTATTAGACACGCTAAGAGATGAATGTATCCAAAGTTAAATATGTGTCCACATGGTAATATGTTTAGTAGAACTGGCCATTGGTCACGGGTTTCACTATTTGTTGATTGATACTCTAATGGCAACCGTTGAAGCTATAGTAATATACTTAAGTACCCCTGATTTTATGGAAAATAACATTGAAAAACAAAAAGGCTGGGTGCATGTTAGAAATTAGAATAGACACCATTGTGTAAAAGAATTTCAGGAAAACAAATTTGCAATGTGACATCAAATTATAGTGTGCGACATTCGGGTTGTACGTGACATCAAATCTACGTCACAGTACAAAGAAAATGATTATTGACTCAAACTTTCAATATTCATTTTTGTCAAAATCTAATACAAGTGCTCAGTTCTTGTCTTATATAATTGTTTATACTTATCAAGAACAACAACAACAAAAAAAGTAAATGTTTCCATATAAAGAAGTTATAGAAGCCTAGACGCTTGTTATTTTCCCTCTTTAGTGGAAATGCATAGTTGATATTGAGTGGCTGAAGGCAATACCTAATTATTGTTTACTGTTCAAATTTTTAGATATTTGGAAGAACAAGAGTTACAAAGGAGTTTCAATTTTGTTTAACTCAATCTAAATTTTAATACAAAAAATGTGCATTTTTTATTGCCATTGGAAGTTGTCGTTTTCTTGTTAAATACAATTCAAATTATGTCAATGTTGATTAGAGGGGGAAGATTCGAACTCTGGATCTCAAGAATACACTTTTTTGTTATTCAAGGGAGTGTGTTGTATATTGTATAATTTGCCCCACTCTCCATTAAAGTTACCATGAATTTTTAATGAAGTTGCGGTATCCCTTTTCCATACGTATGTGTTTGTTGCTTAAAAAAAAAAAATGCCAATGTTGTGCCTAATAAATGGTCCTTGGTCATGAGTCAAATCACAAGGGCCCATGACCACCTCTGGATTTCCTTAGGCTTCGCCATTTGATGGTACTCTTGATTATAATTTTGTTTTGTGGTAATATCTCTCTCAGTTCAGTAAAAAAATAGACATCTAATTTTTGACACCTTTTATTTATTTTATTTTTATTATTGTTATTTACTTTTTACCTATTTATTTTTATTTAGGAAAAACCAACATTTAATTGCAAGGGTTCTAGATCCAACCATATTTCGCTGGGGGTTTTGGGTGCGTGGTGAAAGTTTGATTACCAATCCTGACTTTGCCCCATGTCTATGCTATTAGACACACCAGGTAGATTGAGAAGCATTCTTCATTTCTTGTCCATTAAAACTATAGCCCATATATAGGAAAGAGTAAAGTGTAAAGAAATAATCTAAAAAGAATAACAAAACATGCTTGGAGCCTTAGATATCTTCAAGTACTATCACTTATCTTATATTTTTACTATATACAAAATTAGGAAAAAAAACAAAAGTAAAATACTGCTTTTGTTAATGGATATGACTTGTGTTTAGTAGCTAGTTCTATTAGACACGCTAAGAGATGAATGTATCCAAAGTTAAATATGTGTCCACGTGGTAATATGTTTAGTAGAACTGGCCATTGGTCACGGGTTTCACTATTTGTTGATTGATACTCTAATGGCATCCGTTGAAGCTATAGTAATATACTTAAGTACCCCTGATTTTATGGAAAATAACATTGAAAAACAAAAAGGCTGGGTGCATGCTAGAAATTAGAATAGACACCATTATGTAAAAGAATTTCAGGAAAACAAATTTGCCCTGTGACATCAAATTATAGTGTGTGACATTCGGGCTGTACGTGACAATTAATCTACGTCACAGTACAAAGAAAATGATTATTGACCCAAAATTTCAATTTTCATTTTTGTCAAAATCTAATACAAGTGCTCAGTTCTTGTCTTATATAATTGTTTATACTTATCAACAACAACAACAACAAAAACAGTAAATGTTACCATATAAAGAAGTTATAGAAGCCAAGACGCTTGTTATTTTCCATTTTTAGTGGAAATGCATAGTTGATATTGTGTGGCTGAAGGCAATACCTAATTATTGTTTAGTGTTCAAATTTTTTTATATTTAGAAGAACAAGAGTTACAATGGAGTTTCAATTTTGTTTAACTCAATTTAAATTTTAATACAAAAAATGTGCATTTTTTATTCCCATTGCAAGATGTTATTGTCTTGTTAAATACAATTCAAATTATGTCAATGTTGATTAGAGGGGGAAGATTCGAACTCTGGATCTCAAGAATACACTTTTTTGTTATTTAAGAGAGTGTGTTGTATATAGTATAATTTACCCCACTCTCCATTAAAGTTACCATGAATTTTTAGTGAAGGTGCAGTATCCGTTTTCCTTATGTATGTGTTTGTTGCTTAAAAAAAAAAAAAATGTCAATGTAGTGCCAAATAAATGGTCCTTAGTCATGAGTCAAATCACAAGGGCCCATGACCACATTTGGATTTCCCTAGGCTTTGCCATTTGATGGTATTCATGATTATAATTTTGTTTTGTGGTAATATCTCTCTCAGTTCAATAAAAAAATAGACATCTAATTTTTGTCACCTTTTATTTATTTTATTTTTACTATTGTTATTTACTTTTTACCTATTTATTTTTATTTAGGAAAAACCAATATTTGATTGCAAGGTTGCCAGATCCAACCATATTTTGCTGGGGGTTTTGGGTGCGTGGTGAAAGTTTGATTACTAATCCTAACTTTGCCCCTTGTATAAGCTATTAGACACACCAGGTAGATTGAGAAGCATTCTTCATTTCTTGTCTATTAAAACTATAGCCCATATACAGGAAAGAGTAAAGTGTAACGAAATAATCTAAAAAGAATAACAAAACATGCTTGTAGCCTTAGATATCTTAAAGTACTATCACTTATCTTATATTTTTACTATATACAAAATTAGGAAAAAAACAAAAGCAAAATAATGCTTTTGTTAATGGATATGACTTGTGTTTAGTAGCTAGTTCTATTAGACACGCTAAGAGATGAATGTATCTAAAGTTAAATATGTGTCCACATCCTAATATGTTTTGTGGAACCGGCCATTGGTCACGGGTTTCACTATTTGTTGATTGATACTCTAATGGCATCTGTTGAAGCTATAGTAATATACTTAAGTACCCCTGATTTTGTGGAAAATAACATGGAAAAACAAAAAGCCAAGGTACATGTTAGAAATTAGAACAGACACCATTGTGTAAAAGAATTTCAGGAAAACACATTTGCACTGTGACATCAAATTATAGTGTGTGATATTCGGGCTGTACGTGACATCAAATCTACGTCACAGTACAAAGAAAATGTGTATTTTTTATTGCCATTGCAATTTGTCATTGTCTTGTTAAATACAATTCCAATTATGTCATTGTTGATTAGAGGGGGAAGATTCGAACTCTGGTCCCAAGAATACACTTTTTTGTTATTTAAGAGAGTGTGTTGTATATAGTATAATTTGCCCCACTCTCCATTAAAGTTACCATGAATTTTTTGTGAAGTTGCGGTATCCCTTTTCCTTATGCATGCGTTTGTTGCTTAAAAAAAAAAATGTCAATGTTGTGCCTAATAAATGGTCCTAAGTCATGAGTCAAATCACAGGGGCCCATGACCACCTTTGGATTTCCCTAGGCTTTTCCATTTGATGGTATTCATGATTACAATTTTGTTTTGTGGTAATATCTCTCTCAGTTCAATAAAAAAATAGACATCTAATTTTTGTCACCTTTTATTTATTTTATTTTTACTATTGTTATTTACTTTTTACCTATTTATTTTTATTTAGGAAAAACCAATATTTGATTGCAAGGGTGCCAGATCCAACCATAATTGGTTGGGGGTTTTGCGTGCGTGGTGAAAGTTTGATTACCAATCCTAACTTTGCCCCTTGTATATGCTATTAGACACACCAGGTAGATTGAGAAGCATTCTTCATTTCTTGTCTATTAAAACTATAGCCCATATATAGGAAAGTGTAAAGTGTAAAGAAATAATCTAAAAAGAATAACAAAACATGCTTGGAGCCTTAGATATCTTCAAGTACTATCACTTATATTTTTACTATACACAAAATTAGGAAAAAAACAAAAGTAAAATAATGTTTTTGTTAATGGATATGACTTGTGTTTAGTAGCTAGTTCTATTAGATACGCTAAGAGATGAATGTATCCAAAGTTAAATATGTGTCGACATCCTAATATGTTTTGTAGAACTGGCCACTGGTCATGGGTATCACTATTTGTTGACTGCTACTCTAATGGCATATGTTGAAGCTATAGTAAAATACTTAAGTACCCCTGATTTTATGGAAAATAACATGGAAAAACAAAAAGGCTGGGTGCAGGTTAGAAATTAGAATAGACACCATTGTGTAAAAGAATTTCAGGAAAACACATTTGCACTGTGACATCAAATTATAGTGTGTGACATTCGGGCTGTACGTGACATCAAATATTCGTCACAGTACAAAGAAAATGATTATTGACCCAAACTTTCAATTTTCATTTTTGTCAAAATCTAATACAAGTGCTCAGTTCTTGTGTTATATAATTGTTTATACATATCAACAACAACAACAACAAAAAAGTAAATGTTTCCATATAAAGAAGTTATAGAAGCCTAGACGCCTGTTATTTTCCCTTTTTAGTGGAAATGCATAGTTGATATTGAGTGGCTGAAGGCAATACGTAATTATTGTTTACTGTTCAAATTTTTAGATATTTAGAAGAACAAGAGTTACAATGGAGATCAATTTTGTTTAACTCAATTTAAATTTTGATACAAAAAATGTGCAATTTTTATTGCCATTGCAATTTGTCGTTGTATTGTTAAATACAATTCAAATTATGTCAATGTTGATTAAAGGTGGAAGATTCGAACTCTGGATCTCAAGAATACACTTTTTTGTTATTTAAGAGAGTGTGTTGTATATAGTATAATTTGCCCCACTCTCCATTAAAGTTACCATCAATTTTTATTGAAGTTGCGGTACCCCTTTTCCTTATGCATGTGTTTGTTGCTTAAAAAATAAAACTGTCAATGAGGTTCCTAATAAATGGTCCTTAGTCATGAGTCAAATCACAAGGGCCCATGACCGCCTTTGGATTTCCCTAGGCTTTTCCATTTGATGGTATTCTTGATTATAATTTTGTTTTGTGGTAATATCTCTCTCAGTTCAATAAAAAAAAGGACATCTAATTTTTGACACCTTTTATTTCTTTTTTTTTATTATTATTATTTACTTTTTACCTATTTATTTTTATTTCGGAAAAACCAATATTTAATTGCAAGGGTGCCAGATCCAACCATATTTGGCTGGGGGTTTTGGATGCGTGGTCAAAGTTTGATTACCAATCCTAACTTTGTCCCTTATATATGCTATTAGACACACCAGGTAGATTGTGAAGCATTCTTCATTTCTTGTCTATTAAAACTATAGCCCATATATAGGAAAGAGTAAAGTATAAAGAAATAATCTAAAAAGAATAACAAAATATGCTTGGAGCCTTAGATATCTTCAAGTACTATCACTTATCTTATATTTTGACTATATACAAAATTAGGAAAAAAACAAAAGTAAAATAATGCTTTTGTTAATGGATATCACTTGTGTTTAGTGGCTAGTTCTATTAGAGACGCTAAGAGATGAATGTATCCAAAGTTAAATATATGTCCACATCCTAATATGTTTTGTAGAACTGGCCACTAGTCATGGGTTTCACTATTTGTTGATTGATACTCTAATGGCATATGTTGAAGTTATGGTAATATACATAAGTACCCCTGATTTTATAGAAAATAACATGGAAAAACAAAAAGGCTGGGTGCATGTTAGAAATTAGAATAGACACCATTGTGTAAAAGAATTTCAGGAAAACACATTTGCTCTGTGACTTCAAATTATAGTGTGTGACATTCGGGCTGTACGTGACATCAAATCTACGTCACAATACAAAGAAAATGATTTTTGACCCAAACTTTAAATTTTCAGTTTTGTCCAAATCTAATACAAGTGCTCAGTTCTTGTCATATATAATTGTTTATACTTATCAACAACAACAATAACGAAAAAGTAAATGTTTCCATATAAAGAAGTTATAGAAGCCTAGACGCTTGTTATTTTCTATTTTTAGTGAAAATGCATAGTTGATATTGAGTGGCTGAAGGCAACACCTAATTATTATTCACTGTTCAAATTTTTAGGTATTTAGAAGAACCAGAGTTGCAATGGAGTTTCAATTTTGTTTAACTGAATTTAAATTTTAATACAAAAAATGTGCATTTTTTATTGCCATTGCAAGGTGTCATTGTCTTGTTAAATACAATTCAAATTATGTCAATGTTGATTAGAGGGGGAATATTCGAATTCTGGATCTCAAGAATACACTTTTTTGTTATTTAAGAGAATGTGTTGAATTTAGTATAATTTGCCCCAGTCTCCATTAAAGTTACCATGAATTTTTAGTGAAGTTGCGGTATCCCTTTTCCTTATGCATGTGTTTGTTGCTTAAAAAATAAAACTGTCAATGAGGTGCCTAATAAATGGTCCTTAGTCATGAGTCAAATCACAAGGGCCCATGACCGCCTTTGGATTTCCCTAGGCTTTTCCATTTGATGATATTCTTGATTATAATTTTGTTTTGTGGTAATATCTCTCTCAGTTCAATAAAAAAAAAAGACATCTAATTTTTGACACCTTTTATTTCTTTTTTTTTTATTATTATTATTTACTTTTTACCTATTTATTTTTATTTAGGAAAAACCAACATTTGATTGCAAGGGTGCCTGATCCAACCATATTTTGCTGGGGGTTTTGGATGCGTGGTGAAAGTTTGATTACCAATCCTAACTTTGTCCTTGTATATGCTATTAGACACACCAGGTAGATTGTGAAGCATTCTTCATTTCTTGTCTATTAAAACTATAGCCCATATATAGGAAAGAGTAAAGTATAAAGAAATAATCTAAAAAGAATAACAAAACATGCTTGGAGCCTTAGATATCTTCAAGTACTATCACTTATCTTATATTTTGACTATATACAAAATTAGGAAAAAAACAAAAGTAAAATAATGCTTTTGTTAATGGATATCACTTGTGTTTAGTGGCTAGTTCTATTAGAGACGCTAAGAGATGAATGTATCCAAAGTTAAATATGTGTCCACATCCTAATATGTTTTGTAGAACTGGCCACTAGTCATGGGTTTCACTATTTGTTGATTGATACTCTAATGGCATATGTTGAAGCTATGGTAATATACTTAAGTACCCCTGATTTTATGGAAAATAACATGGAAAAACAAAAAGGCTGGGTGCATGTTAGAAATTAGAATAGACACCATTGTGTAAAAGAATTTCAGGAAAACACATTTGCACTGTGACATCAAATTATAGTGTGTGACATTCGGGCTGTACGTGACATCAAATCTACGTCACAATACAAAGAAAATGATTTTTGACCCAAACTTTAAATTGTAATTTTTGTCCAAATCTAATACAAGTGCTCAGTTCTTGTCTTATATAATTGTTTATACTTATCAACAACAACAACAACAACGAAAAAGTAAATGTTTCCATATAAAGAAGTTGTAGAAGCCTAGACGCTTGTTATTTTCTATTTTTAGTGAAAATGCATAGTTGATATTGAGTCGCTGAAGGCAACACCTAATTATTGTTCACTGTTCAAATTTTTAGGTATTTAGAAGAACCAGAGTTGCAATGGAGTTTCAATTTTGTTTAACTGAATTTAAATTTTAATACAAAAAATGTGCATTTTTTATTGCCATAGCAAGTTGTCATTGTCTTGTTAAATACAATTCAAATTACGTCAATGTTGATTAGAGGGGGAAGATTCGAATTCTGGATCTCAAGAATACAGTTTTTTGTTATTTAAGAGAGTGTGTTGAATATAGTATAATTTGCCCCAGTCTCCATTAAAGTTACCATGAATTTTTAGTGAAGTTGCGGTATCCCTTTTCCTTATGCATGTGTTTGTTGCTTAAAAAATAAAACTGTCAATGAGGTGCCTAATAAATGGTCCTTAGTCATGAGTCAAATCACAAGGGCCCATGACCGCCTTTGGATTTCCCTAGGCTTTTCCATTTGATGGTATTCTTGATTATAATTTTGTTTTGTGGTAATATCTCTCTCAGTTCAATAAAAAAAAAGACATCTAATTTTTGACACCTTTTATTTCTTTCTTTTTTTATTATTATTATTTACTTTTTACCTATTTATTTTTATTTAGGAAAAACCAACATTTGATTGCAAGGGTGCCAGATCCAACCATATTTGGTTGGGGGTTTTGGATGCGTGGTGAAAGTTTGATTACCAATCCTAACTTTGTCCCTTGTATATGCTATTAGACACACCAGGTAGATTGTGAAGCATTCTTCATTTCTTGTCTATTAAAACTATAGCCCATATATAGGAAAGGGTAAAGTATAAAGAAATAATATAAAAAGAATAACAAAACATGCTTGGAGCCTTAGATATCTTCAAGTACTATCACTTATCTTATATTTTGACTATATACAAAATTAGGAAAAAAACAAAAGTAAAATAATGCTTTTGTTAATGGATATCACTTGTGTTTAGTGGCTAGTTCTATTTGAGACGCTAAGAGATGAATGTATCCAAAGTTAAATATGTGTCCACATCCTAATATGTTTTGTAGAACTGGCCACTAGTCCTGGGTTTCACTATTTGTTGATTGATACTCTAATGGCATATGTTGAAGCTATGGTAATATACTTAAGTACCCCTGATTTTATGGAAAATAACATGGAAAAACAAAAAGGCTGGGTGCATGTTAGAAATTAGAATAGACACCATTGTGTAAAAGAATTTCAGGCAAACACATTTGCACTGTGACATCAAATTATAGTGTGTGACATTCGGGCTGTACGTGACATCAAATCTACGTCACAATACAAAGAAAATGATTTTTGACCCAAACTTTAAATTGTAATTTTTGTCCAAATCTAATACAAGTGCTCAGTTCTTGTCTTATATAATTGTTTATACTTATCAACAACAACAACAACGAAAAAGTAAATGTTTCCATATAAAGAAGTTATAGAAGCCTAGACGCTTCTTATTTTCCATTTTTACTGAAAATGCATAGTTGATATTGAGTGGCTGAAGGCAACACCTAATTATTGTTCACTGTTCAAATTTTTATGTATTTAGAAGAACCAGAGTTGCAATGGAGTTTCAATTTTGTTTAACTGAATTTATATTTTAATACAAAAAATGTGCATTTTTTATTGCCATTGCAAGTAGTCATTGTCTTGTTAAAGACAATTCAAATTATGTCAATGTTGATTAGAGTGGGAAGATTCGAATTCTGGATCTCAAGAATACAGTTTTTTGTTATTTAAGAGAGTGTGTTGAATATAGTATAATTTGCCCCAGTCTCCATTAAAGTTACCATGAATTTTTAGTGAAGTTGCGGTATCCCTTTTCCTTATGCATGTGTTTGTTGCCTAGAAAATAAAACTGTCAATGTGGTGCCTAATAAATGGTCCTTAGTCATGAGTCAAATCACAAGGGCCTATGACCACCTTTGGATTTCCCTAGGCTTTTCCATTTGATGGTATTCTTGATTATAATTTTGTTTTGTGGTTATATCTCTCTCAGTTCAATAAAAAAAAAGACATCTAATTTTTGACACCTTTTATTTTTTTTTTATTATTATTATTATTTACTTTTTACCTATTTATTTTTATTTGGGAAAAACCAACATTTGATTGCAAGGGTGCCAGATCCAACCATATTTGGCTGGGGGTTTTGGATGCGTGGTGAAAGTTTGATTACCAATCCTAACTTTGTCCCTTGTATATGCTATTAGACACACCAGGTAGATTGTGAAGCATTCTTCATTTCTTGTCTGTTAAAACTATAGCCCATATATAGGAAAGAGTAAAGTGTAAAGAAATAATCTAAAAAGAATAACAAAACATGCTTGGAGCCTTAGATATCTTCAAGTACTATCACTTATCTTATATTTTGACTATATACAAAATTAGGAAAAAAACAAAAGTAAAATAATGCTTTTGTTAATGGATATCACTTGTGTTTAGTGGCTAGTTCTATTAGAGACGCTAAGAGATGAATGTATCCAAAGTTAAATATGTGTCCATATCCTAATATGTTTTGTAGAACTGGCCACTAGTCATGGGTTTGACTATTTGTTGATTGATACTCTAATGGCATATGTTGAAGCTATGGTAATATACTTAAGTACCCCTGATTTTATGGAAAATAACATGGAAAAACAAAAAGGCTGGGTGCATGTTAGAAATTAGAATAGACACCATTGTGTAAAAGAATTTCAGGAAAACACATTTGCACTGTGACATCAAATTATATTGTGTGACATTCGGGTTGTATGTGACATCAAATCTACGTCACAATACAAAGAAAATGATTATTGACCCAAACTTTCAATTTTCATTTTTGTCCAAATCTAATACAAGTGCTCAGTTCTTGTCTTATATAATTGTTTATACTTATCAACAACAATAACAACAAAAAAGTAAATGTTTCCATATGAAGAAGTTATAGAAGCCTAGACGCTTGTTATTTTCCCTTTTTAGTGGAAATGCATAGTTGATATTGAGTTGCTGAAGTCAATACGTAATTATTGTTTACTGTTCAAGTTTTTATTTATTTAGAAGAACAAGAGTTACAATGTAGTTTCAATTTTGTTTAACTCAATTTAAATTTTAATACAAAAAATGTGCATTTTTTATTTCCATTGCAAGTTGTCGTTGTCTTGTTAAATACAATTCAAATTTTGTCAATGTTGTTTAGAGGGGGAAGATTCGAACTCTGTATCTCAAGAATACACTTTTTTGTTATTTAAGGGAGTGTGTTGTATATAGTATAATTTGCCCCACTCTCCATTAAAGTTACCATGAATTTTTAGTGAAGTTTCGGTATCCCTTTTCCTTATGCATGTGTTGGTTGCTTAAAAAATAAAACTGTCAATGTGGTGCCTAATAAATGGTCCTTAGTCATGAGTCAAATCACAAGGGCCCATGACCACCTTTGGATTTCCCTAGGCTTTGCCATTTGATGGTATTCTCGATTATAATTTTGTTTTGTGGTAATATCTCTCTCAGTTCAATAAAAAAATAGACATCTAATTTTTGTCACCTTTTATTTATTTTATTTTTATTATTGTTATTTACTTTTTACATATTTATTTTTATTTAGGAAAAACCAACATTTAATTGCAAGGGTTCCAGATCCAACCATATTTGGTTGGGGGTTTTGGGTGCGTGGTGAAAGTTTGATTACCAATCCTATCTTTGCCCCTTGTATATGCTATTAGACACACCAGGTAGATTGTGAAGCATTCTTCATTTCTTGTCTATTAAAACTATAGCCCATATATAGGAAAGAGTAAAGTGTAAAGAAATAATTTAAAAAGAATAACAAAACATGCTTGGTGCCTTAGATATCTTCAAGTACTATCACTTATCTTGTATTTTTACTATATACAAAATTAGGAAAAAAACAAAAGTAAAATAATGTTTTTGTTAATGGATATGACTTGTGTTTAGTAGCTAGTTCTATTAGACACGCTAAGAGATGAATGTATCCAAAGTTAAATATTTGTCCACATGCTAATATGTTTAGTAGAGCTGGCCATTGGTCACGGGTTTCACTATTTGTTGATTGATACTCTAATGGCATCAGTTGAAGCTATAGTAATATACTTAAGTACCCCTGATTTTTTGGAAAATAACATTGAAAAACAAAAAGGCTGGGTGCATGTTAGAAATTAGAATAGACACCATTGTTTAAAAGAATTTCAGGAAAACACATTTGCACTGTGACATCAAATTATAGTGTGTGACATTCGAGCTGTACGTGACATCAAATCTACGTCACAGTACAAAGAAAATGATTATTGACACAAACTTTCAATTTTCATTTTTGTCAAAATCTAATACAAGTGCTCAATTCTTGTCTTATATAATTGTTTATACTTATCAACGACAACAACGACAAAAAAGTAAATGTTACCATATAATGAAGTTATTAAAGCCTAGATGCTTGTTATTTTCCCTGTTTAGTGGAAATGCATAGTTGATATTGAGTGGCTGAAGGCAATACCTAATTATTGTTTACTGTTCAAATTTTTAAATATTTGGAAGAACAAGAGTTACAATGGAGTTTCAATTTTGTTTAACACAATTTAAATTTTAATACAAAAAATGTGCATTTTTTATTGCCATTGCAAGTTGTTATTGTCTTGTTAAATACAATTCAAATTATGTCAATGTTTATTAGAGGGGGAAGATTCGAACTCTGGATCTCAAGAATACACTTAGGCATCGTCAATAGGCCGGGCCGGGCTGGCCCGACCCGTTTTTACTTGGCCCATGGGTCTAATGGGCTTGGCTTAACGGGTTGTTGACTAGTCATTGGGCTGGGTCGGGCCAGGCTGGATGGAAAAACCCTAGCTCATGGCCCTACCCATGGGCAATGCTCATTTGGGCTTTAGCGAGCTAGGCTAGTGAGGTGGGTTTAATGGGCTACTTATGTGCATTTTTAACAGGTCTTCAATGGGGTTATAAAAATTTAACCAAAAAAATTATAATTATATATTATTACAAACTATCAAATTGAACAATTAAATCTACTAAAAAGATTCTATTAAAAAAACTACTAAGTCATACCTCTTAAAAAGGTTCTAAAATAAGATTAATTAACTTTTATTGAGAAGAATAAATAAGTACATTGAGTTAAATATCAACTCTTAAAGGAAATATTTGAAGAATAAAATATCAATTCTTAAAGGAAATATATGAAGAATCAAATATGAAAGGAAAGAATTTCTTCCAACCAACGGTAAGCTTTTTTTTTTTTTAAAGGAATTTCTTCTATAATTTTAACATGTAAGGAAAGAATTGGAATTTATCAAAGGAAAAGAATGACTTTCTTTCCTGAAGCACAGGGGTAAGGCAACAGTCATCTTAGTAACTTTGTTTTAAAAATTAAAGCTACTAGACTAATACCAAAATATATATTTATTATGCATATTGTATCACAATCATTCCAAGTATTTAGTGGTTAGGTGTGTGGTCTTGAAGTTTTTATAATGTCTAAAGTTCAATCCCTCACCCACCCAAACCCCAAATTATTTTGTTATAAATTTTAGGCAATGAGTCAGGCTAACGGGTCGAGCTACTGGGCTAGGCTACCGAGCCGTCCCACCGGGTGCCCATGGGTAAAGAAACCAACCCATAGCCTGTCCCATTGGGCTACTGGGCTACCCACGGGCTTCAATATTACCGGGCTAGGCTGCCAATTAGCCTGGTGGGCTAGCGGACTACTGGGCCAGCCCATGGGTCATGGGCTATTTGATGACCCTTAAATACACTTTTTTGTTATTTAAGAGAGTGTGTTGTATATAGTATAATTTGCCCCACACTCCATTAAAGTTACCGTGAATTTTTAGTGAAGGTGCAGTATCCCTTTTCCTTATGTATGTGTTTGTTGCTTAAAAAAAAAAAAAAATGTCAATCTAGTGCCTAATAAATGGTCCTTAGTCATGAGTCAAATCACAAGGGCCCATGACCACCTTCGGATTTCCCTAGGCTTTGCCATTTGATGGTATTCTTGATTATAATTTTGTTTTGTGGTAATATCTCTCTCAGTTCAATAAAAAAATAGACATCTAATTTCTGACACCTTTTATTTATTTTATTTTTATTATTGTTATTTACTTTTTACCTATTTATTTTTATTTTGGAAAAACCAACATTTGATTGCAAGGGTGCCAGATCCAACCATATTTGGCTGGGGGTTTTGGGTGCGTGGTGAAAGTTTGATTCCCAATCCTAACTTTGCCACTTGTATATGCTATTAGACACACCAGGTAGATTGAGAAGCATTCTTCATTTCTTGTCTATTAAAACTATAGCCCATATATAGGAAAGAGTAAAGTGTAAAGAAATAATCTAAAAAGAATAACAAAACATGCTTGGAGCCTTAGATATCTTCAAGTACTATCACTTATCTTATATTTTTAATATAAACAAAATTAGGAAAAAAACAAAAGAAAAATAATGCTTTTGTTAATGGATATGACTTGTGTTTAGTAGCTAGTTCTATTAGACACGCTAAGAGATGAATGTATCCAAAGTTAAATATGTGTCCACATCCTAATATGTTTAGTAGAACAGGCCACTAGTCGTGGGTTTCACTATTTGTTGATTGATACTCTAATGGCATCTGTTGAAGCTATAGTAATATACTTAAGTACCCCTGATTTTTTGGAAAATAACATTGAAAAACAAAAAGGCTGGGTGCATGTTAGAAATTAGAATAGACACCATTGTGTAAAAGAATTTCAGGAAAACACATTTGCACTGTGACATCAAATTATAGTGTGTGACATTCGAGCTGTACGTGACATCAAATCTACGTCACAGTACAAAGAAAATGATTATTGACACAAACTTTCAATTTTCATTTTTGTCAAAATCTAATACAAGTGCTCAATTCTTGTCTTATATAATTGTTTATACTTATCAACGACAACAACGACAAAAAAGTAAATGTTACCATATAAAGAAGTTATTAAAGCCTAGATGCTTGTTATTTTCCCTTTTTAGTGGAAATGCATAGTTGATATTGAGTGGCTGAAGGCAATACCTAATTATTGTTTACTGTTCAAATTTTTAAATATTTGGAAGAACAAGAGTTACAATGGAGTTTCAATTTTGTTTAACACAATTTAAATTTTAATACAAAAAATGTGCATTTTTTATTGCCATTGCAAGTTGTTATTGTCTTGTTAAATACAATTCAAATTATGTCAATGTTTATTAGAGGGGGAAGATTCGAACTCTGGATCTCATGAATACACTCAGGCATCGTCAATAGGCCGGGCCGGGCTGGCCCGACCCGTTTTTACTTGGCCCATGGGTCTAATGGGCTTGGCTTAACGGGTTGTTGACTAGTCATTGGGCTGGGTCGGGCCAGGCTGGATGGAAAAACCCTAGCTCATGGCCCTACCCATGGGCAATGCTCATTTGGGCTTTAGCGAGCTGGGCTAGTGTGGTGGGTTTAATGGGCTACTTATGTGCATTTTTAACAGGTCTTCAATGGGGTTATAAAAATTTAACCAAAAAAATTATAACTATATATTATTACAAACTATCAAATTGAACAATTAAATCTACAAAAAGATTCTATTAAAAAAACTACTAAGTCATACCTCTTAAAAAGGTACTAAAATAAGATTAATTAACTTTTATTGAGAAGAATAAATAAGTACATTGATTTAAATATCAACTCTTAAAGGAAATATTTGAAGAATAAAATATCAATTCTTAAAGGAAATATATGAAGAATCAAATATCAAAGGAAAGAATTTCTTCCAACCAACGGTAAGCTTTTTTTTTTTTTAAAGGAATTTCTTCTATAATTTTAACATGTAAGGAAAGAATTGGAATTTATCAAAGGAAAAGAATGACTTTCTTTCCTGAAGCACAGGGGTAAGGCAACAGTCATCTTAGTAACTTTGTTTTAAAAATTAAAGCTACTAGACTAATACCAAAATATATATTTATTATGCACATTGTATCACAATCATTCCAAGTATTTAGTGGTTAGGTGTGTGGTCTTAAAGTTTTTATAATGTCTAAAGTTCAATCCCTCACCCACCCAAACCCCAAATTATTTTGTTATAAATTTTAGGCAATGAGTCAGGCTAACGGGTCGGGCTACTGGGCTGGGCTACCGAGCCGTCCCACCGGGTGCCCATGGGTAAAGAAACCAACCCATAGCCTGTCCCATTGGGCTACTGGGCTACCCACGGGCTTCAATATTACCGGGCTGGGCTGCCAATTAGCCTGGTGGGCTAGCGGACTACTGGGCCAGCCCATGGGTCATGGGCTATTTGATGACCCTTAAATACACTTTTTTGTTATTTAAGAGAGTGTGTTGTATATAGTATAATTTGCCCCACACTCCATTAAAGTTACCGTGAATTTTTAGTGAAGGTGCAGTATCCCTTTTCCTTATGTATGTGTTTGTTGCTTAAAAAAAAAAAAAAATGTCAATCTAGTGCCTAATAAATGGTCCTTAGTCATGAGTCAAATCACAAGGGCCCATGACCACCTTCGGATTTCCCTAGGCTTTGCCATTTGATGGTATTCTTGATTATAATTTTGTTTTGTGGTAATATCTCTCTCAGTTCAATAAAAAAATAGACATCTAATTTCTGACACCTTTTATTTATTTTATTTTTATTATTGTTATTTACTTTTTACCTATTTATTTTTATTTTGGAAAAACCAACATTTGATTGCAAGGGTGCCAGATCCAACCATATTTGGCTGGGGGTTTTGGGTGCGTGGTGAAAGTTTGATTCCCAATCCTAACTTTGCCACTTGTATATGCTATTAGACACACCAGGTAGATTGAGAAGCATTCTTCATTTCTTGTCTATTAAAACTATAGCCCATATATAGGAAAGAGTAAAGTGTAAAGAAATAATCTAAAAAGAATAACAAAACATGCTTGGAGCCTTAGATATCTTCAAGTACTATCACTTATCTTATATTTTTAATATAAACAAAATTAGGAAAAAAACAAAAGAAAAATAATGCTTTTGTTAATGGATATGACTTGTGTTTAGTAGCTAGTTCTATTAGACACGCTAAGAGATGAATGTATCCAAAGTTAAATATGTGTCCACATCCTAATATGTTTAGTAGAACAGGCCACTAGTCGTGGGTTTCACTATTTGTTGATTGATACTCTAATGGCATCTGTTGAAGCTATAGTAATATACTTAAGTACCCCTGATTTTTTGGAAAATAACATTGAAAAACAAAAAGGCTGGGTGCATGTTAGAAATTAGAATAGACACCATTGTGTAAAAGAATTTCAGGAAAACACATTTGCACTGTGACATCAAATTATAGTGTGTGACATTCGAGCTGTACGTGACATCAAATCTACGTCACAGTACAAAGAAAATGATTATTGACACAAACTTTCAATTTTCATTTTTGTCAAAATCTAATACAAGTGCTCAATTCTTGTCTTATATAATTGTTTATACTTATCAACGACAACAACGACAAAAAAGTAAATGTTACCATATAAAGAAGTTATTAAAGCCTAGATGCTTGTTATTTTCCCTTTTTAGTGGAAATGCATAGTTGATATTGAGTGGCTGAAGGCAATACCTAATTATTGTTTACTGTTCAAATTTTTAAATATTTGGAAGAACAAGAGTTACAATGGAGTTTCAATTTTGTTTAACACAATTTAAATTTTAATACAAAAAATGTGCATTTTTTATTGCCATTGCAAGTTGTTATTGTCTTTTTAAATACAATTCAAATTATGTCAATGTTTATAAGAGGGGGAAGATTCGAACTCTGGATCTCAAGAATACACTCAGGCATCGTCAATAGGCCAGGCCGGGCTGGCCCGACCCGTTTTTACTTGGCCCATGGGTCTAATGGGCTTGGCTTAACGGGTTGTTGACTAGTCATTGGGCTGGGTCGGGCCAGGCTGGATGGAAAAACCCTAGCTCATGGCCCTACCCATGGGCAATGCTCATTTGGGCTTTAGCGAGCTGGGCTAGTGAGGTGGGTTTAATGGGCTACTTATGTGCATTTTTAACAGGTCTTCAATGGGGTTATAAAAATTTAACCAAAAAAATTATAATTATATATTATTACAAACTATCAAATTGAACAATTAAATCTACAAAAAGATTCTATTAAAAAAACTACTAAGTCATACCTCTTAAAAAGGTACTAAAATAAGATTAATTAACTTTTATTGAGAAGAATAAATAAGTACATTGATTTAAATATCAACTCTTAAAGGAAATATTTGAAGAATAAAATATCAATTCTTAAAGGAAATATATGAAGAATCAAATATCAAAGGAAAGAATTTCTTCCAACCAACGGTAAGCTTTTTTTTTTTTTAAAGGAATTTCTTCTATAATTTTAACATGTAAGGAAAGAATTGGAATTTATCAAAGGAAAAGAATGACTTTCTTTCCTGAAGCACAGGGGTAAGGCAACAGTCATCTTAGTAACTTTGTTTTAAAAATTAAAGCTACTAGACTAATACCAAAATATATATTTATTATGCATATTGTATCACAATCATTCCAAGTATTTAGTGGTTAGGTGTGTGGTCTTAAAGTTTTTATAATGTCTAAAGTTCAATCCCTCACCCACCCAAACCCCAAATTATTTTGTTATAAATTTTAGGCAATGAGTCAGGCTAACGGGTCGGGCTACTGGGCTGGGCTACCGAGCCGTCCCACCGGGTGCCCATGGGTAAAGAAACCAACCCATAGCCTGTCCCATTGGGCTACTGGGCTACCCACGGGCTTCAATATTACCGG
This sequence comes from Quercus lobata, assembly GCF_001633185.2. NCBI lineage: Eukaryota > Viridiplantae > Streptophyta > Magnoliopsida > Fagales > Fagaceae > Quercus > Quercus lobata. The sequence goes on from NC_044915.1 coordinate 40,460,009, forward strand.
GCTGGGCTGCCAATTAGCCTAGTGGGCTAGCGGACTACTGGGCCAGCCCATGGGTCATGGGCTATTTGATGACCCTTAAATACACTTTTTTGTTATTTAAGAGAGTGTGTTGTATATAGTATAATTTGCCCCACACTCCATTAAAGTTACCGTGAATTTTTAGTGAAGGTGCAGTATCCCTTTTCCTTATGTATGTGTTTGTTGCTTAAAAAAAAAAAAAAATGTCAATCTAGTGCCTAATAAATGGTCCTTAGTCATGAGTCAAATCACAAGGGCCCATGACCACCTTCGGATTTCCCTAGGCTTTGCCATTTGATGGTATTCTTGATTATAATTTTGTTTTGTGGTAATATCTCTCTCAGTTCAATAAAAAAAATAGACATCTAATTTCTGACACCTTTTATTTATTTTATTTTTATTATTGTTATTTACTTTTTACCTATTTATTTTTATTTTGGAAAAACCAACATTTGATTGCAAGGGTGCCAGATCCAACCATATTTGGCTGGGGGTTTTGGGTGCGTGGTGAAAGTTTGATTCCCAATCCTAACTTTGCCACTTGTATATGCTATTAGACACACCAGGTAGATTGAGAAGCATTCTTCATTTCTTGTCTATTAAAACTATAGCCCATATATAGGAAAGAGTAAAGTGTAAAGAAATAATCTAAAAAGAATAACAAAACATGCTTGGAGCCTTAGATATCTTCAAGTACTATCACTTATCTTATATTTTTAATATAAACAAAATTAGGAAAAAAACAAAAGAAAAATAATGCTTTTGTTAATGGATATGACTTGTGTTTAGTAGCTAGTTCTATTAGACACGCTAAGAGATGAATGTATCCAAAGTTAAATATGTGTCCACATCCTAATATGTTTAGTAGAACAGGCCACTAGTCGTGGGTTTCACTATTTGTTGATTGATACTCTAATGGCATCTGTTGAAGCTATAGTAATATATTTAACCACCCCTGATTTTATGGAAAATAACATTGAAAAACAAAAAGGCTAGGTGCATGTTCGAAATTAGAATATACACCATTGTGTAAAAGAATTTCAGGAAAACACATTTGCACTGTGACATCAAATTATAGTGTGTGACATTCGGGCTGTACGTGACATCAAATCCACGTCACAATACAATGAAAATGATTATTGACCCAAACTTTCAATTTTCATTTTTGTCAAAATCTAATACAAGTGCTCAGTTCTTGTCTTATATAATTGTTTATACTTATCAGCAACAACAACAACAAAAAAGAAAATGTTACCATATAAAGAAGTTATAGAAGCCTAGACGCTTGTTATTTTCCCTTTTTAGTGGAAATGCATAGTTGATATTGAGCGGCTGAAGGCAATACCTAATTATTGTTTACTGTTCAAATTTTAAGATATTTGGAAGAACAAGAGTTACAATGGAGTTTCAATTTTGTTTAACTCAATTTAAATTTTAATACAAAAAATGTGCATTTTTTATTGCCATTGCAAGTTGTCGTTGTCTTGTTAAATACAATTCAAATTATGTCAATGTTGATTAGAGGGGGAAGATTCGAACTCTGGATCTCAAGAATACACTTTTTTGTTATTTAAGGGAGTGTGTTGTATATAGTATACTTTGCCCCACTCTCCATTAAAGTTACCAAGAATTTTTAGAGAAGTTGCGGTATCTCTTTTCCATATGTTTGTGTTTGTTGCTTAAAAAAAAAAAAAATGTCAATGTAGTGCCTAATAAATGGTCCTTAGTCATGAGTCAAATCACAAGGGCCCATGACCACCTTTGGATTTCCCTAGGCTTTGCCATTTGATGGTATTCCTGATTATAATTTTGTTTTTTGGTAATATCTCTCTCAGTTCAGTAAAACAATAGACATCTAATTTTTGACACCTTTTATATCTTTTTTTTTATTATTGTTATTTACTTTTTACCTATTTATTTTTATTTAGGAAAAACCAACATTTAATTGCAAGGGTTCCAGATCCAACCATATTTGGCTGGGGGTTTTGGGTGCATGGTGAAAGTTTGATTACCAATCCTAACTTTGCCCCTTGTATATGCTATTATACACACCAGGTAGATTGAGAAGCATTCTTCATTTCTTGTCTATTAAAACTATAGCCCATATATAGGAAAGAGTAAAGTGTAAAGAAATAATCTAAAAAGAATAACAAAACATGCTTGGAGCCTTAGATATCTTCAAGTACTATCACTTATCTTATATTTTTAATATATACAAAATTAGGAAAAAAACAAAAGTAAAATAATGCTTTTGTTAATGGATATGACTTGTGTTTAGTAGCTAGTTCTATTAGACACGCTAAGAGATGAATGTATCCAAAGTTAAATATGTGTCTACATCCTAATTTGTTTTGTAGAACTGGCCACTGATCATGGGTTTCACAATTTGTTGATTGATACTCTAATGGCATATGTTGAAGCTATAGTAATATACTTAAGTACCCCTGATTTTATGGAAAATAACATGGAAAAACAAAAAGGCTGGGTGCTTGTTAGAAATTAGAATAGACACCATTGTGTAAAAGAATTTCAGGAAAACACATTTGCACTGTGACATCAAATTATAGTGTGTGACATTTGGGCTGTACGTAACATCAAATCTACGTCACAGTACAAAGAAAATGATTATTGACCCAAACTTTCAATTTTCATTTTTGTCAAAATCTAATACAACTGCTCAGTTCTTGTCTTATATAATTGTTTATACTTATCAACAACAACAACAACAACAAAAGTAAATGTTTCCATATAAAGAAGTTATAGAAGCCTAGACGCTTGTTATTTTTCCTTTTTAGTGGAAATGCATAGTTGATATTGAGTGGCTGAAGGCAATACATAATTATTGTTTACTGTTCAAATTTTTAGATATTTAGAAAAAAAAGAGTTACAATGGAGTTTCAATTTTCTTTAACTCAATTTAAATTTTAATACAAAAAATGTGCATTTTTTATTGCCATTGCAAGTTGTCATTGTCTTGTTAAATACAATTCAAATTATGTCAATGTTGATTAGAGGTGGAAGATTCGAACTCTGGATCTCAAGAATACACTTTTTTGTTATTTAAGAGAGTGTGTTGTATATAGTATAATTTGTCCCACTCTCCATTAAAGTTACCATGAATTTTTAGTGAAGTTGAGGTATCCCTTTTCCTTCTGTATGTGTTTGTTGCTTAAAAAAAAAAATGTCAATGTAGTGCCTAATAAATGGTCCTTAGTCATGAGTCAAATCACAAGGGCCCATGACCACCTTCGGATTTCCCTAGGCTTTGCCATTTGATGGTATTCTTGATTATAATTTTGTTTCGTGGTAATATCTCTCTCAGTTAAATAAAAAAATAGACATCTAATTTTTGACACATTTTATTTATTTTATTTTTATTATTGTTATTTACTTTTTACCTATTTATTTTTATTTAGGAAAAAACCAACATTTCATTGCAAGGGTGCCAGATCAAACCATATTTGGCTGGGGGTTTTGGGTGCGTGGTGAAAGTTTGATTACCAATCCTAACTTTGCCCCATGTATATGCTATTAGACACACCAGGTAGATTGAGAAACATTCTTCATTTCTTGTCTATTAAAACTATAGCCCATATATAGGAAAGAGTAAAGTGTAAAGAAATAATCTAAAAAGAATAACAAAACATGCTTGGAGCCTTAGATATCTTCAAGTACTATCACTTATCTTATATTTTTACTATATACAAAATTAGGAAAAAAAAAAAAGTAAGATAATGCTTTTGTTAATAGATATAACTTGTGTTTAGTAGCTAGTTCTATTAGACACGCTAAGAGATGAATGTATCCAAAGTTAAATGTGTCCACATCCTAATATGTCTAGTAGAACTGGCTACTAGTCATGGGTTTCACTATTTGTTGATTGATACTCTAATGGCATATGTTAAAGCTATAGTAGTATACTTAAGTACCCCTGATTTTATGGAAAATAACATTGAAAAACAAAAAGGCTAGGTGCATGTTAGAAATTAGAATAGACACCATTGTGTAGAAGAATTTAGGGAAAACACATTTGCACTGTGACATCAAATTATAGTGTGTGACATTTGGGCCGTACGTGACATCAAATCTACGTCACAGTGCAAAGAAAATGATTATTGAGCCAAACTTTCAATTTTCATTTTTGTCAAAATCTAATACAAGTGCTCAATTCTTGTCTTATATAATTGTTTATACTTATCAACAACAACAACAACAAAAAAGTAAATGTTTCCATATAAAGAAGTTATAGAAGCCTAGACGCTTGTTATTTTCCCTTTTTAGTGGATATGCATAGTTGATATTGAGTGGCTGAAGGCAATACCTAATTATTGTTTACTGGTCAAATTTTTATATATTTGGAAGAACAAGAGTTACAATGGAGTTTCAATTTTGTTTAACTCAATTTAAATTTTAATACAAAAAATGTGCATTTTTTATTGCCATTGCAAGTTGTTATTGTCTTGTTAAATACAATTCAAATTATATCAATGTTGATTAGAGGGGTAAGATTCGAACTCTGGATCTCAAGAATACACTTTTTTGTTATTATTATTTATTTTTATTTAGGAAGAACCAGCATTTGATTGCAAGGGTGCCAGATCCAACCATATTTGGTTGGGGGTTTTGGGTGCGTGGTGAAAGTTTGATTACCAATCCTAACTTTGCCCCTTGTATATGCTCTTAGACACATCAGGTAGATTGAGAAGCATTCTTCATTTCTTTTCTATTAAAACTATAGCCCATATATGGGAAAGAGTAAAGTGTAAAGAAATAATCTAAAACGAATAACAAAACATGCTTGGAGCCTTAGATATCTTCAAGTAACATCACTTATCTTATATTTTTACTATATACAAAATTAGGAAAAAAACAAAAGTAAAATATTGCTTTTGTTAATGGATATGACTTGTGTTTAGTAGCTAGTTCTATTAGACACGCTAAGAGATGAATGTATCCGAAGTTAAATATGTGTCCGCATCCTAATATGTTTAGTAGAACTGGCCACTAGTCACGGGTTTCACTATTTGTTGATTGATACTCTAATGGCATTTGTTGAAGCTATAGTAATATACTTAAGTACCCCTGATTTTATGGAAAATAACATGGAAAAACGAAAAGGTTGGGTGCATGTTAGAAATTAGAATAGACACCATTGTGTAAAAGAATTTCAGGAAAACACATTTGCACTGTGACATCAAATTATAATTTGTGACATTCAGGCTGTACGTGACATCAAATCTATGTCACAGTACAAAGAAAATGATTATTGACCCAAACTTTCAATTTTCATTTTTGTCGAAATCTAATCCAAGTGCTCAGTTCTTGTCTTATATAATTGTTTATACTTATCAACAACAACAACAACAACGAAAAAGTAAATGTTTCCATATAATGAAGTTATAGACGCCTAGACGCTTGTTATTTTCTATTTTTAGTGAAAATGCATAGTTGATATTGTGTGGCTGAAGGCAACACCTAATTATTGTTTACTGTTCAAATTTTTAGATATTTAGAAGAACTAGAGTTGCAATGGAGTTTCAATTTTGTTTAACTGAATTTAAATTTTAAAACAAAAAATGTGCATTTTTTATTGCCATTGCAAATTGTTATTGTCTTGTTAAATACAATTCAAATTATATCAATGTTGATTGGAGTGGGAAGATTCGAACTCTGGATCTCAAGAATACATTTTTTTGTTATTTAAGAGAGTGTGTTGTATATAGTATAATTTGCCCCACTCTCCATTAAAGTTAACATGAATTTTTAGTGAAGCTGCGGTATCCCTTTTCCTTATGTATGTGTTTGTTGCTTAAAAAAAAAAAATGTCAATGTAGTGCCTAATAAATGGTCCTTAGTCATGAGTCAAATCACAAGGGCCCATGACCACCTTTGGATTTCCCTAGGCTTTGCCATTTGATGGTATTCTTGATTATAATTTTGTTTTGTGGTAATATCTCTCTCGGTTCAATAAAAAAATAGACATCTAATTTTTGACACCTTTTATTTATTTATTTTTATTATAATTGTTTACTTTTTACCTATTTATTTTTATTTGGGAAAAACCAACATTTGATTCCAACGGTGCCAGATCCAACAATATATGGCTAGGGGTTTTGGGTGCGTGGTGAAAGTTTGATTACCAATCCTAACTTTGCCCCTTGTATATGCTATTGGACACACCAGGTAGATTGAGAAGCATTCTTCATTTCTTTTCTATTAAAACTATAGCCCATATATGGGAAAGAGTAAAGTGTAAAGAAATAATAGAAAAAGAATAACAAAACATGCTTGGAGCCTTAGATATCTTCAAGTACTATCACTTATGTTATATTTTTACTGTATACAAAATTTTGAAAAAAACAAAAGTAAAATAATGCTTTTGTTAATGGATATGACTTGTGTTTAGTAGCTAGTTCTATTAGACACGCTAAGAGATGAATGTATCCAAAGTTAAATATGTGTCCACATCCTAATATGTTTTGTAGAACTGGCCACTGGTCATGGGTTTCACTATTTGTTGATTGATACTCTAATGGCATATGTTGAAGCTATAGTAATATACTTAAGTACCCCTGATTTTATGGAAAATAACATGGAAAAACAAAAAGGCTGGGTGCATGTTAGAAATTAGAATAGACACCGTTGTGTAAAAGAATTTCAGGAAAACACATTTGCACTGTGACATCAAATTATAGTGTTTGACATTCGGGCTGTACGTGACATCAAATCTACGTCACAGTACAAAGAAAATGATTATTGACCCAAACTTTCAATTTTCATTTTTGTCGAAATCTAATCCAAGTGCTCAGTTCTTGTCTTATATAATTGTTTATACTTATCAACAACAACAACAACAACGAAAAAGTAAATGTTTCCATATAATGAAGTTATAGAAGCCTAGACGCTTGTTATTTTCTATTTTTAGTGAAAATGCATAGTTGATATTGTGTGGCTGAAGGCAACACCTAATTATTGTTTACTGTTCAAATTTTTAGATATTTAGAAGAACCAGAGTTGCAATGGAATTTCAATTTTGTTTAACTGAATTTAAATTTTAATACAAAAAATGTGCATTTTTTATTGCCATTGCAAGTTGTCATTGTCTTGTTAAATACAATTCAAATTATGTCAATGTTGATTAGAGGGGGAAGATTCGAACTCTGGATCTCAAGAATACCCTTTTTTGTTATTTAAGAGAGTGTGTTGTATATAGTATAATTTGCCCCACTCTCCATTAAAGTTTCTATGAATTTTTAGTGAAGTTGTGGTATCCCTTTTCCTTATGTATGTGTTTGTTGCTTAAAAAAAAAAAATGTCAATGTACTGCCTAATAAATGGTCCTTAGTCATGAGTCAAATCACAAGGGCGCATGACCACCTTTGGATTTCCCTAGGCTTTGCCATTTGATGTTGTCCTTGATTATAATTTTCTTTTGTGGTTATATCTCTCTCAGTTCAGTAAAAAAAATAGACATCTAATTTCTGACTTCTTTTATTTATTTATTTTTTATTATTATTTTTTATTTACCTATTTATTTTAATTTAGGAAAAACCAACATTTGATTGCAAGGGTGCCAGATCCAACCATATTTGGCTTTGGGATTTGGGTGCGCGGTGAATGTTTGATTACCAATCCTAACTTTGCCCCTTTTATTTGCTATTAGACACACCAGGAAGATTGAGAAGCATTTTTCATTTCTTGTCTATTAAAGCTATAGCCCATATATAGGAAAGAGTAAAGTGTAAAGAAATAATCTAAAATGAATAACAAAACATGCTTGGAGCCTTAGATATCTTCAAGTACTATCACTTATCTTATATTTTTACTATATACAAAATTAAGAAAAAAACAATAGTAAAATAATGCTTTTGTTAATGGATATGACTTGTGTTTAGTAGCTAGTTCTATTAGACACGCTAAGAGATGAATGTATCCAAAGTTAAATATGTGTCCACATCCTATTATGTTTAGTAGAACTGGCCACTGGTCACGGGTTTCACTATTTGTTGATTGATACTCTAAGTGCATCTGTTGAAGCTATAGTAATTGACTTAATTACCCCTAATTTTATGGAAAATAACATGGAAAAACAAAAAGGCTGGGTGCATGTTAGAAATTAGAATAGACACCATTGTGTAAAAGAATTTCACGAAAACACATTTATACTGTGATATCAAATTATAGTGTTTGACATTCGGGCTGTACGTAACATCAAATCTATGTCACAGTACAAAGAAAATGATTATTGACCCAAACTTTCAATTTTCATTTTTATCGAAATCTAATCCAAGTGCTCAGTTCTTGTCTTATATAATGTTTATACTTATCAAAAAAAAAATGTAAATGTTTCCATATAAAGAAGTTATAGAAGCCTAGACGCTTGTTATTTTCTATTTTTAGTGAAATGCATAGTTGTTATTGAGTGGCTGAAAGCAACACCTAATTATTGTTTGCTATTCAAATTTTTAGATATTTAGAAGAACCACAGTCACAGTGGAGTTTCAATTTTGTTTATCTCAATTTAAATTTTAATACAAAAAATGTGCATTTTTTATTGCCAGTGCAAGTTGTCATTGTCTTGTTAAATACAATTCAAATTATGTCAATGTTGATTAGGGGGGGAAGATTCGAACTCTAGATCTCAAGAATACACTTTTTTGTTATTTAAGAGAGTGTGTTGTATATAGTATAATTTGCCCCACTCTCTATTAAAGTTACCATGAATTTTTAGTGAAGTTGCGGTATCCCTTTTCCTTATGTATGTGTTTGTTGCTTAAAAAAAAAAAATGTCAATGTAGTGCCTAATAAATGGTCCTTAGTCATGAGTCAAATCACAAGGGCCCATGACCACCTTTGGATTGCCTTAGGCTTTGCCATTTGATGTTATCCTTGATTATAATTTTGTTTTGTGGTAATATCTCTCTCAGTTCTGTAAAAAAATAGACATCTAATTTTTGACTCCTTTTATTTATTTTTTTTTATTATTATTATTTATTTATTTACCTATTTATTTTTATTTAGGAAAAAGCAGCATTTGATTGCAAGGGTGCCAGATCGAACCATATTTGGCTGGGGGATTTGGGTGCATGGTGAAAGTTTGATTACTAATCCTAACTTTGCCCCTTTTATATGCTATTAGACACACTAGGAAGATTGAGAAGCATTCTTCATTTCTTGTCTATTAAAGCTATAGCCTATATATAGGAAAGAGTAAAGTGCAAAGAAATAATCTAAAAAGAATTACAAAACATGCTTGGAGCCTTAGATATCTTCGAGTACTATCACTTATCTTATATTTTTACTATATACAAAATTAGGAAAAAAAGCAAAAGTAAAATAATGCTTTTGTTAATGGATATGACTTGTGTTTAGTAGCTTGTTCTATTAGACACGCTAAGAGATGAATGTATCCAAAGTTAAATATGTGTCTACATCCTAATATGTTTAGTAGAACTGGCCACTGGTCACGGGTTTCACTCTTTGTTGATTGATACTCTAATGGCATTTGTTGAAGCTATAGTAATTGACTTAGGTACCCCTGATTTTATGGAAAATAACTTGGGAAAACAAAAAAGCTAGGTGCATGTTAGAAATTAGAATAGCAAATAAATAAGCAACTTTTCACCATTTTTCTTTTCAGCTTACTTTTTGTACCCTTTTTGGGAACTCCTTCTTTCTCAACCATTACCCAATTCCCACCTGATGGCCTCACTTCATCTCTTCCTTACATTTTGATACATTTACGGATTTACCCCACTTTCTCATTTTTTCCGTTGGTCTCCACCACACGACATGTCGTCACGGCCTTCCGTCTGCCATTTTCATTTCGTTTTTGGTTTCTTCTCCCTTCTCTCCGGGATCCAATCCAATGATCTTCAAATTCTCATGAAACCAAAATCCACCCTTCAAACACCTAACACCAGTGTCTTCGATTCCTGGGAATCCAGCAATTCTTTGTGCAAAAATTTCACTGGAATCACCTGCAATTCAAACGGTTTAGTTACAGAAATCGAACTTTCAAACCAAAATTTAACCGGGGTTGTTCCTCTTGATTTAATATGCCTGCTCCGATCACTAGAAAAGCTCTCACTGGGGTTCAACCATTTCAAAGGTCAAATTATGGCAGAATTGCAAGATTGTGTCAAGTTGCATTATTTGGATTTAGGAAACAACTTATTCAGAGAAGATTTTCAATTTCCAAACGATGTGTTACAGCTTACCAATCTGAAATGCTTGTACCTCTCCTATTGCAACATCCAAGGAGCAATCCCAGCTGGGATTGGAAACCTTAAACAGCTAACTATCTTGCAACTTTCCGACAATAACATGTCCGGAGAAATACCTACAGAGATTGGAAAACTCGTCAACCTCCGGAACCTTGAGCTCTTCAACAACTCATTCACAGGAAAGCTTCCCATCAGTTTAAGAAATATCACAAAGCTTGAGCTGTTCGATGCTTCGCGAAACTATCTTGAAGGCGATCTATCTGAGTTGAGATTCTTGAATAAGTTGGTGTCTCCGCAACTACATGAAAACAAGCTCTCTGGCCAAGTCCCATCCGAGTTTGGCAAGTTCAACAGGCTTGTAAACCTTACACTATATAGGAACAGCTTCACTGGCCCCCTGCCTCAGAACCTTGGCACTTGGGCCAAACTAGGTTTCATCGACGTATCGGAGAATTTCTTTAATGGTCCAATTCCACCAAATATGTGCAAGCAAGATACTTTGAGAGAGCTTCTCCTGCTTCAAAATAATCTCACAGGTAAAATTCCAGTAACTTATGCCAAATGCTCCACGCTATATCGTTTCAGAGTCAACGACAACTTCCTTTCTGGTACTGTCCCTACTGGAATCTGGAGATTACCAAACTTGAGCATTATTGATATCAGCTTGAATAGTATTGAAGGTGCAATTACCTCTGATATAAAAAATGCCAAGTCTCTGCAACAGTTATTTGCATCAAACAATTGTTTATCCGGTGCATTGCCCACCGAGATTTCAGAAGCCACGTCTCTGGTTTCGATTAAGTTGAATGACAATCAGATTTCAGGAAATATTCCAACCGGCATTGGTGATTTAAAGCGATTGAGCGTTCTTCATTTTCAGAACAACAAGCTATCGGGCCCAATCCCAGAGACGGTTGGTTTTTGTGAGTATCTCATCGACATAAACTTTGCTAATAATTTGCTTTCTGGCCATATCCCGTCTTCATTGGGGTCTCTAAAGACTCTTTACTTTCAGAACCTGTCGTATAATCAACTTTCCGGTGAAATTCCGAGGAGTTTCGCATCTCTTCCGCTAAATATTCTGGATCTTTCTCACAACAGATTATACGATTCACAGTTGTCCAAGGATATCATGGCACTTATCATCATTTGCTTAGCATGGGGTTTGCTCCTTTTGGTTGCAGCTTTGGTGTTCTGCTTCAAGCTAAAGAAGAGTGGAAAAGATCGAGACTGTTCGTTAAAGGACAAATCTTGGAAAGTAAATTCCTTCCATATGTTGACCTTCACAGTGGATCAGATTCTGGATTCCATCAAGCAAGAGAACCTAATTGGAAGAGGTCGGTCAGGGAAAGTGTACAAAGCTTTAGTCTGTAATGGTACTGAACTACGAGCAGTTAAGCACATATTGAATACTAACTGTGCTAGGAAATCAAAGGAATTTGACTCCGAGGTGCGGACTTTGAGTTCAATAAGGCATGTGAATGTGGTGAAGCTGTAATGTAGTATTACCAGTGAGGACTCATGCTTGTTGGTGTATGAGTATTTACGAAATGGGAGCTTGTGGGATCGACTGCACACGTCCCAGCCGATGCAGCAGCTTGATTGGGATACGAGGTATGAGACTGCAGTTGGGATAGCCAAAGGATTAGATTATCTACATTATGGGTGTGATATGATTCACAGAGATATCAAGTCCGGTAATATATTGCTGGATGAAAATATGAAGCCAAAGATTGCTGATTTTGGACTTGCTAAGACTGTTCAAGCCAATGGTGGTAAGGATTCATCCCATCTCATTGTGGGAACGCATGGCTACATTGCTCCTGGTTAGTGAATTTTCAGTTGCTAAACATTAACGAATTATTAGATTCACAATGCTTATATACACATGCATACATAACTGATGGAGAAATACTTGGCGCCTAATATAAGAAGATACAGAAACTATGAAGAAGAAGATAATATGCGAGAGAGAGAGAGAGAATGAAAATAATGATCTGAATTGAATGAAATGAATCTGTACAAGCTCTGCACCTAAATACTAAAACAGAGACCTGGAGAAAATATCCCAAATCTGTTACAACCAAAATTCTGTTACTGCACGTGTAGAAGTCTGTTATTCCACGTGTGAGCTTCCTCCAACTTAAATACAATCAAAACTACAGGTAGTTTTACATACATGAAATACAAAACTACAACATCAACACTGCACTGATGTCGTTTAGACAGAAAACAGAAAACTTATTTCTTCTTCGTGGCTTTCTTCTTCTGCTTTATCTCTTTTCTGTCTTTCTGATGTGAGCTGCAATCTTGATACTCCCCCTCAAGATGAGAATTGGGATTGTGGATATTCACAATACACATCTTGGATAGTAATGCTTGCAATTGTTGACCACTAAGGGCCTTTGTGAGGAGATCAGCTAACTGGGAATGAGTAGGAGTAAAGAACAACCGAATGACCTTATCTTCAACTTTGTCCCTGACCAAGTGGCAATCTATTTCTATGTGCTTGGTTCTTTCATGAAACACAGGATTTTCACCTATGTAAATGGCTGCTTGATTGTCACAGAAAAGCATAGCAGGTTTGGGATGTGAAACCTCTAAGTCCTTTAACAAAGCTAGAAGCCAAGTTATTTCACATGTAGTAACAGCCATGGCTCTATATTCTGCCTCAGCAGAGGATCTAGAGACAATGGATTGCTTCTTGGTCTTCCATGAAATGAGTGAATCACCTAAGAAGATGCAAAATCCAGTAGTAGATCTTCTAGTGTCAATGCAGGAAGCCCAATCTGCATCTATGTATGCCTTTAGATGCAAATCAGACTTGGATGAGAAAAGGATGCCCTGACCAGGAGTACCCTTAAGATATTGCAGCACCTTATAAGCTGCATCCAGATGAGGTTTGCGTGGCTTGGACATGAATTGACTCAATTTTTGGACTGAGTAAGCAATGTCTGGTCTAGTTATAGTGAGATACAACAATCTTCCTACTAGCCTCCTGTAAACACTAGGATCAGGTAGTAATTCTCCACAAAACTTGCTTAACTTCAAATTTTGTTCCATAGGAACCTTACTTGGTTTGCAACCTGTCATCCCAGCATCTTTAAGTATCTCTAAGGTGTATTTCCTTTGGCATAAAGAAATGCCTTGGTCTGATCTAGCCACCTCAAGTCCAAGGAAAAACTTCAAGTTCCCAAGGTCTTTCAACTTGAATTCTTGATCCAAAAACACTTTAAGGTCTTCAACAGCATGAGTATCATTGCTGGCAATGAGGATGTCATCAACATACACCAAGAGAGCTATAAAGGACTGATTGAATTTCTTGGTGAATAAGGAGTAATCTGACTTAGACTGTTTGAAACCACACTTCAAAATGGTAGAGGAGAACTTAGAATACCATTGTCTTGAAGCCTGCTTAAGACCATACAATGACTTATTCAGTTTGCATACCAAAGGCTCCCCCTTGCTGTGAAGACCAGGAGGCAAATGCATATAAACTTCCTCATGGAGATCACCATGGAGGAAAGCATTGTTCACATCAAGTTGAACAAGGTGCCAGCCCTTCACAGCATCAATGGCAAGGACAGTCTTCACTAAAGTCATCTTAGCCACAGGAGAGAAAGTATCTGTGAAGTCCAAACCCTCCTGTTGAGTGAATCCCTTTGCCACAAGTCTGGCCTTGTACCTCTCCACTGATCCATCAGCCCTATATTTGATTCTATAAACCCATTTGCACCCAATGGCCTTCTTATGAGAAGGAAGGGAAGTAAGAGACCAAGTCTGGTTAGATTCCAAGGCTGCAATCTCATCAGCCATAGCAGTCTGCCACTTAGGGTCCTTGATAGCCTCAGAATAGGACTTAGGCTCAGAAATGGCAGTGATTTGGGAACAAAAATGGGCATAAGAAGGGGAAAGATTAGAAGAATCAAGATAATCAGAGAGAGGATACTTGAACCTGACATAAAAGACCTGGAACCAGACTTGATGAATGAATTGGAGTGAGCACACTGATCATGAACAACATTACTGCATTTATAATTTTGCAAATAAGCAGGAGCTTTACTGATTCTTGTAGACTTCCTTAAAGAAGGAATGGAAGCAGGAATGGAATCAGGTACAGATGTAGGAATGGAATCAGGTATAGATGCAGGAATAGAAACAGGAAGGGAAGGAGGTATGGAATTGGAAATAGGATCAGGTATGGAGTCTGCAGCATGAGGAAGATTAGAATCAAGAGAATGGGTTGATGTAATATCTGAAATGGATGAAATAGGGGGGGTCAAAACAGATGGAGAATCTGTAACAGGAGTGAATGTGGGATGAGAATCAACAATGGGAGTGGCAACCAAAGGTAAGGGGTCAAGGTAAGGATCTGGGGAAGGAAAAAGATGAGGTAAGGTAATTGTGGAATGAGGGGAAGAGGAATATGTGGAAGAAATGAATGGAAAGACAGTCTCATGAAATAGGACATCCCTAGAGACAAAAATCCTCTTGGTGGCAAGATCAAGCACCTTGAAACCTTTAACCCCATAAGGATAGCCCAGAAAAACACATGGTAAGGATCTAGGATCAAACTTTGACCTATTGTGAGATAAGGTAGAAGCAAAACAAAGGCATCCAAACACCTTTAGATGATCATAGGAAGGGATTTTGTTGTAAAGTTTCTCAAAGGGAGTTTTGTTGCCAAGGGTAGAGGAGGGCAGCCTATTGATGATATGCACAGCAGTTAGGACACATTCACCCCAAAAGGTAAGAGGCACATTGGACTGGAACTTTAAGGCTCTTGCAATGCTCAATATGTGTTGGTGTTTCCTCTCCACAACTGAATTTTGTTGTGGAGTGGCTACACAAGAGTGCTGATGCAGAATTCCATGCTTAGCATAAAACTCTGGTAGGGTAAATTCCTGAGCATTGTCAGTCCTAATGGCCTTAATTTTAGTGCTAAACTGTGTGGATATCATATTGAAGAAAGAAATTAACAAGGGTCTGGTTTCAGATTTGTTTTTCATGAGGTACACCCATGTGGATCGTGTGGCATCATCAACAATGGTAAGAAAATATCGAAAACCATCATGAGTAAACTTAGCAAAGGGACCCCATACATCACAGTGAATAAGATCAAAAGGATTTGCAGACAAATGATTAAAGAAAGGGAATGGAAAACGTTTCTGTTTGGCAATGGGGCAAAGAGTACAAGTTTTATTGCTATGTATATTGCTTACATCAGGTATACAATCATGTAAAGCAAGAAGTTTAGAATCTGAAGCATGTCCTAGTCTAAGATGCCAAAGAAATGGCTTGGTTATGACAGGAACATTAGAAATATTATTGACAAAAGTACCAAAAACAGAATTTAAAATGGAAGAAGATGCAGAATCAGATTTGCAAGGAGTTGTAGATAGCAAGTAGAGGTTGTTATGAAGTTTACCCACTCCAATCGTTTTCCAACAAGAAAGGTCCTGTATAAAACACAAATTGGACAAGAAAATGAAACAGCAAGACAAATTTTTTGTTAATTGACTCACAGAGATCAGATTGAAAGTGAAAGAAGGAACACATAACACATTCTCAAGTATAAGACTGGCTGTTACTTGAATAGTGCCAATGTGTGTGACAAGAACTCTTTCACCATTAGGTAATTGGACAAAAGATGAGATAGAATTGGTAATCTTAGTGAATAAATTGATAGAATGGACAATGTGATCTGTTGCTCCAGTGTCAAGGACCCAAGTTTGTCTATCAAAGATTGTTTTACTAGCTGGATTATTGGCAAAAATGGAATGTTGCATACTCAGGCAGACAGAATCATGAAAAGAGTCACAAGGATTACCTGAAATGGCAGAATTGGCTGTAGCTATAGCATCATTGGAATTACCAGAAGTGGATGCATGAGAATTCAGTAAAGATAGCAATTGTTGATACTAATCTGAAGTGAAAGGGAAGGGATTCTGCTGCACAAATTCAGATTGTCCTTAAATATCATCTACCATAACTTGATTAGCCTTGGCCATCCGTCCATTCTGCTTGTAACCTGGAGGAAATCCAACAAGTTTGTAACACTTTTCCATAATATGTCCAAGCTTTCCACAGTGGCTGCATACAGGTCTTCCTTTGTTAGCATTGCCCTTGAAATTTCTACCATTGCTGTTGTTTGAAGAAGAACCTTGATTGAAGACTTGGTTCTTAACAGCAAGTGCAGCTGATTCAATGGAAGAAGTACCATTAAAGGTTGAAAAACCTTTGCCTTTCTTCCTGGATTACCAATGAAAAGGCCTTATCTATTGATGGAACAGGCTCCATCATAAGGATTTGAGTCTTGACTTGTGAAAAAAATCACTCAATCCATTAAGAAACTGCATTATTGAGTCTTGATGATAAAGCTCTGTAATCTTATCATTTACTCCACAAGTGCATTTGCCACATGAACAGCTTGGCAAAGGCCTGAGATTCAACAGTTGATCCCAAGTAGCTTGAAGATCAGTGAAAAACGTTGTTACTGAAGAATCTCCTTGCATTATACTGGAGATCTGCTTCTGGAGCTGAGAGATTCTTGGTCCATTTGCTTGTTGAAAACGGATCTTGAGTGCATTCCACACTGCACGAGCTGTGTCTCTGTAAATAACACTAGCTTTGATGTGAGGTGAAACAGAATTTAAGATCCAAGATGAGATCATCGAGTTGCATTTCGACCAAGCTTGCTTCTCAAGCGGTGTAATCGCCATTGCAACAGTGATGGAACCATCTACAAAGCCAAGTTTGCTCTTAGCATCTAAAGCCATTATCATTGCTCTAGACCAGGTTGGGTAATTATCCTCAGTCAGGTGTGGAGCAACGAGGATCGCACCAGGTGATTCACCATGATGCAAAAAGAATGGACTGCGAGGATCTTCCATTGGAGAAAGCTCGCGATGTGAAGAAGTAGATGAGGTAGTTTCTGTGTTTGACGCCATTGATAAAGGCTCAAGCTCTGATACCATATAAGAAGATACAGAAACTATGAAGAAGAAGATAATATGCGAGAGAGAGAGAGAATGAAAATAATGATCTGAATTGAATGAAATGAATCTGTACAAGCTCTGCACCTAAATACTAAAACAGAGACCTGGAGAAAATATCCCAAATCTGTTACAACCAAAATTCTGTTACTGCACGTGTAGAAGTCTGTTATTCCACGTGTGAGCTTCCTCCAACTTAAATACAATCAAAACTACAGGTAGTTTTACATACATGAAATACAAAACTACAACATCAACACTGCACTGATGTCGTTTAGACAGAAAACAGAAAACTTATTTCTTCTTCGTGGCTTTCTTCTTCTGCTTTATCTCTTTTCTGTCTTTCTGATGTGAGCTGCAATCTTGATACCTAAACTAACTAACTCTGGCATAGAATAGAATACATTCAAAAATCAGTTACAGAGTAATCCCAGCTTTTGATTGTGCTGTGCAGAATATGCCTACACATACAGAGTGGACCAAAAAAGAGCGATGTGTATAGTTTCGGAGTGGTACTGATGGAGCTGGTGAGCGGGAAAAAGCCATTAGAGCTGGAATACGGTGAGAGTATTGATATAGTGAAATGGGTTTGCAGCCGGGACAGTGCATTATTGAGTGTGGTGGATTCTAGGATTCCTGAGGTTTTAAAGGAAGAGGCGGTCCGGGTACTGAAAGTTGCAAAGCTCTGCACAGAAACGCTTCCAAACCTTCGACCCACAATGAGGACCGTTGTAGAAATGCTAAAGAAAATTGACCTTTGAAAATTGGCAGGAGATATGATTTTACCCGAAATGGTGACTGTTACTTGAAATAAGTAGCTATTTACTATTTTGGCTAGCAAGCTTGGCTAACTTATGTCATGTAAGTGCGTTACTTCCCTTTGACAAGTCACAACCAACCAAAAAAAAAAAAGTTTTTGTGTTTTAGACATTAAAAAAAAATAAAGATGTGCCAAAACCGTTCGTTTGGTCAAAGTAAAATAGAGAGAGAAAAAGAAGGGAAGGCAGATCTAAATGGAGCAAAGTGGGGATGGGTAGATCGGAGAGAGGGAACTCAGGGAAGGCAGAGCTGAATTTTTTTTTTTTTTTTTCAGGGGCTGTTTGAATGTTTGTATTTTTTTGGAAATACGTGAAAATCGTTTAAAAACTGAAAACTGTTATTTAAGTATATTTACCAAACAGACTCTCAATTTTGGACACATTTGTGGATAAAATACATGTCCTCTTTCAAATTAACATAGTTAATTTTGAGAAAACAAGAAATGAATGATAGTTAAAATTCAAAAGAGCACCTGCTAAGTCGTGTGATAGTAAATTTAGTTAGATTGCTGTTTTCTGAATTGGGTCTATTCAGTTTTGATAAACTGATGAGTTTCATATGTTAAGATTGTGTCATTTTTTTTCTTTTCTCATAAGTTTGCTGTTTAATATGGGAGCTCTACTATTTTCACTAGTTCTTTTTTGGTAATGGCCTGCAGTTTAAAATGTTTTGTTAAGTTTGCTAATTAAGATGGGAGCTCTAGTATTTTTACTGGTTCTTTTTTGGTAATGGCCTGCGGTTTAAAATGTTTTGTAGTTGTGTTATTAAGGAATTTTAGAGGAAAACAAAAAGAGGATGGATTTTTTATTTTTAAATTCCAAATTTGCTTGTTGAATTAATTTTCTGCCTGAGATGAGTCAATGGAGTGTCCCCCAACTATGCTCAAAGTCGAAAAAGATGTAGTGTAAGGAGTTATTGCCTATTATAATATCTCTAACTGAGCTAAGAAGCTTGTACTATAAAGAAATCATTGCTAGTTTAAGGCCTCTATTGGAGCTGATCTCCATTTATTTTTCAACAAAGCCAATGCCCAGCTAAGTGGCTTTCTCTTCTGTTATAGAACATGAAGTTTACTAGGTTAGATTTGGATATAGTTCTTATACTCCTAATAGAATCATGTTCTAAATTCAGGTTACTATATTTGCACTACATTGGTTACGCCTCAAGCATAGACATTAAAAATCCTTAGTAAGCTTATTTACTTTTGATGGCATCTCATTCAGATTAAAAGTAGAACAAGTTCATCTTATCAAATTCTGTTTCTTGTTTATGGCATCATGATATATGTGCCTTTGCTTGCCCTAGTTTCCTTGATACTATTTCTTAAAAAAAAAGAATTCCTTGATACTGTGGTGTAAATAACTTTATAGGTTGCTTCTGTTTGAGTTAATTTTTGGTCAGTTAATGGCACGGGAGTGTAATATATCTAACCAAGGGCATGCTACTTTGTATTTCAGTTGTGGGCCTTATGGTCTGCGGCAGTGACTTGAGTGCTTAGACACTTAGGAGGAAGCAATTATTAAAAAGAGGATTGGAGATTATAATGTTAATGTTGTTGAGCCAAAACATCGTGGTGTCGTTGATGACGACCTGTTCTGCAATTGACGAATCCATGTCTAGGCATATTGGGCACGCCGCTGATTCCTATGGTGGCTTCATAATTGTCCAAGTCTCAACCTCACAAACCCAAGCTTTTGACAAATGGAAAAATGCTCCATTAGCTGCTTCAACGGATTGGAATTGTCTCATTCAGCTAAAATATTAGATAGTTTTATGCACGTCTTGTAATAGCTTTCTGAACAATATTTGTAATCTATTTATGAAGTGATTCAACGTGTTGGAATTTATACATGCATGTTTGAGTAGGCTTGTAGCAGCTTTTTGGATAGTTTTTGTGATCTACTTATGAAGTGAATCAATCATGTTGGTTTCTATATGTACATGTTACATTGATCATATTTAATATATGTGATGTTATGTAAACTCTTTTTATGTTTGTGATGCTCCTACTATATGTGATTATTCTTTTCTCAAGTACGGAGCATTTTTTCTTCTAGAAATCAATTGACTAATACTAACATGACCTCACTGGAGTATGAAGGAAAGACACGCACTAGAAGGTATAATTAATTGACTCATCAGCTTTATGAACTCTTTCCAACAATCTCATGCAAATTACTCATTTTCATGGTTTCACTTGTTCAACTTGAAAATGCCACATACATATGCATAAACCATACTGAAGTTGTAATATAAATGCTACATTCTTCCATGGTACCAAGAAGGTATGATTAATTCTTTCAAGTTTCAACTACTTAGTCACCAATTAAGTGAATTACATATGAAAGTTGTAATGCATGGGCTACGTTCTTCCATATTGCTAAGAAGGTATATTTCATTCCTTAGACTAAAAAATCACTACATCAATAGCAGTTTTGAATATCTTAGGAAAGGTTGAAATTGAGAGGAAGCTGGCCGGCAAACTTTTGCAAACAGTTGGGTTTTGAACAACCTTCTCAATTGAGATGGAAAGGTTTTCAATGGTTAAAAGCCTAAATTTTTATAAAATTATATATATATATATATATATTTTTAAAGGTTATACATTTTTTTTATTAGTGATGTTAAGGATACTACAAATTTTACTATTGATTTACAAATCACCATTTTACTAATCACAAAAAAGTGATTTAAACATTCATTAATTAGATTGATGAATTTCATTAATGAGGGCCAATGTCACATCATATTATAAACATTTTATAGTGCTTTTAGCGCATTTTTCTTTTTCATTTCTATTAAAACTCTCAATGTACAAGATCAATAAAACCCTAACCCAATTGAAACTCTAAAATGTTTCCAAAAAAATGTTGCAAGTATGTTAAATCATTAATTATAGATTAATCTCCCCTAATAGTTTGAGAATTTAATTTTTGTAAACTGATATCCTACAAAGCCACAAACCAAATAATATCTATTTCCCTCTCTTAAAAACAAGATATAAAATTAAAAATTAGATTTTAACTTTATTTAACTATCATTATATATCCAAAATAAAGTTTTTTTTTTAATCATATATTTCTTTTTATTAATATTTATGGTTCAATTATAATATTCAATTCTCCATATGAAATTAACATTAGTTTAGTTAGTATTATTCATCTAATTATGTATTTAATGTATCAAATTAATCTTGATTTGATTAATATTAAATAATTTTGTTTAATTAATGTAAGGACACGATTCGTGGCGGACCGTAACAGTGTCGGGTTCGCACGTAAAACGGCCCTAACAATATCATTTGTAGAGCGTGGGTTTGAAAGGCTAGGCCTTGATCGCCAGGCGGTGGGTTTTTCGTGGTATTCGTGCGTGTCTAGGTTATCTTCACCCATGGAGTCTTTCTCCTGGAGGTGGGCTGGGAGGCTCTGGTTTTTGGCCATTTTTCCCAACCCCTTCCTTAGGTTACTTATTTTTCCTTTTATATCCCCCTCTGTCCATTGTCCTTCGTCCACGTATCGGGTTAGCCTTTCTAAGACTGATACTTGTCCCTTCAGCCCATACCCAAAGTCGTTGGGGGTGGTTGTAAAAGCCAAAGAATGCGGCTCTGTCAGGTTCAGAGTATTGAATGGCAGTAAGGGCAGCTTTCCCTGGATATTTTAGATTTTTCTTCCTAGTTTTAGCCTTATACCGTTTTTACCCCTATTTCTGATGGGACTTTGGGTCTGCCGAGTACTGAACTACCCTCGGCGGTATCCATAGACTATCTTGTCGAGCTTGGGCCATAGCCTTCCTCGGCTTGGGCCTTTGGATTCTCCCCAGGTAGATGGGCCTGGCCCATAAATCCTTTGGGCCCCACAATAGCCCCTCAAAACCCGGCTGTCCAACCTCTTGGTTGGAAAAGGGGGTTTTGGTGATGCCGAACTTTTATGATGGCTCCTTTAATTCAGCCTTTCATTAATGCTAACGGTTTTCCATCTGTCCAAGAAATATACTAATCTACGAGGTGTTTTTTGATTTTAATCCTGACGCGTTCTCGTCGTTTGATTATTCAAAACACGCCTTTAATGACTTCCCTTCACGAGACTCATTTACATTCGACGGTTCGTCTGACGAGGCGGAGAAATGGAACGGACACATCTTCGTTTTCAGATTCTTTTGGAAAACTGGACGAATTTAATGCCTTCCGTTTTGCCCTTCCTATAAGAGGACAAGTAGGAGGCTATCACTTTCGTGCAGAGACCCTTTTATTTTTCTGAGATTTGAAACCCTTTGCCTCCCTTAGCGTTTACTTAACCCAGTAGTTATACACTAAATCACAGTACATTCACCATAACAAATGATGAAGAAACCATACCCCTCCTCAAAGCGTCATGTTCTAATAAAACTCGAAATGGCCCGGTCAGGGCAAAGATGGCGGAGGCTTAAGGCTCGTCTTATCTTCCTTTCAGCCAAAATCCGAAGCAGGGACTCGTCACGTCAAACTTTTGGCATGACTGAGTCGAGAACACCCATCATCAGTACCAACCGCGCTCTCATGAGCATACCTAATATGGCTCCAGTGTGTTGGGAGTCAGGATCGAGGCAGGGACTAAGTGCCCCTGCTTCTTCCTCTCTTCGTTCACTGGCGCCTCCTTTTACCTCCCTTTCTCAGTCTTCCCAGCACCAGTTCCATCCTGGTGTTTTTCTTTCTCTCTCTTTTGCTCCTTTTTCTTTCTTTTCATCTCTTCTCTCTTCTTCTCCTCCTTCTTTACTCATGTCCTCCATCTTCTTCATTGATTTCTTCCTTACTATTTCCTTCTCCTTCATCTTTTTCCAAAGAAGGTTCTTCTCTTAATATGAGCAACATTGAGGCAGAGATTGGAGAGACTTTTGAAGACGAGTTTAAAAGGCGCTTGACCGTTTACTTATCTGTACTGTGGATGCTAGTGTTGCTTCGGCAGCTCACCTTTTGTATAGGCTTGTTTAAGCCCCTTTTTGTACGTTGTAATAATTTTTCATATTAATAAAAATTGTTGTTATTTCATTTCGCATGTTATGTCTCTATGTTTTCATAAATTTGCAAGCGCTGCTCGGCACAATAATATAGCATCTAAATCAATGACGACTAAGACCAAAATACTTGATAATAAAAATATGTCGCCATAACTTTAATAGAAGTGTTTGGCGCAATAAGGCCGACCCATGAGAAATAATACTTACCCCGTACTAGCCGAGGAGAGAACCGAAGGCTTGATGCCGTGTGAGAAATAACCATCCGAGGACATATCACCCGCCAAATGAACAGCCCTCTTAGACTACTGAATACTGGGGCGTTCCACCACCTTCCTTACACCTTTGTTGGCCTTAGCCTTTTACAGTGTTTAAGCCGTGGCTAAAGTAACTTGGCATTTTTATCAAGTAGCCAATCTTACGAAACTTAAACTTTTTTTTTTTTTTTTTTTTTTTATAATATCCAAGTAGTTGGTTCCCCCATTCGCTTGAATCCGAAGACCATACAAGACCTTGGTTCAGTTTATCCCTTTCCTCAGGTATCTCACAAGTTGCCGAGCAAGAGGTTGTCCTCGGCAACGGTTATTCCTCGGCGTGGGCCGTAGTCCGTGGGCCCCCATGCAGAACGGGTCCTGGGCCGCGAACTTACTAGGCCCACAAATTAAGAGGCATTTCCGTAGTCTTTGGTCACGCGGTACTTTTTGGCGTACCAGTGTTCGAGGTGCGCCTTCACGAGGCTCCTTTAATCTCGTGGTTGCAGATGGCGTGGGAAATCGAGCCGGAGACATTTTGTCCGTAGCGCTCCTTGGGACGCTGCGTGAATTAAATGCCACCTCCTTATCTCTTTAAATAAATAAGAGAGAAAGTTGCCTTACCTGCGCGCAAATCCTTCAGTTTCCTTCCCTAGTATATCATGTTTGAGGCGAGGGTTGGGGAAAAGGAACTCTCTCCGCCACAGAGGCGCCGTGTCCTCCTGAGACTCAAAGTAGTGAGGTACGGGCAAAGGAGGCATAAATTCAAAGGAGCATTCCGTTTCGACAGAGGGAAAAGGGGGTTTCTCCCTCTTTTAGCCAAAATCCGAAACAGGTTCTGTTCATGCCAGAATTTTGGTGTGTCAGAAGAAAGATTCTCCGCCATCAGCGCCTCTGCCTCGTTGCAGGCAAATTTTTGGTGAAGGCTCCTCAACTTCCGGCTCCCCGCACCTTTCCTTCAGCGGTGTCAGGCTCAAGTTGGGTTCTTTTGCTGCCTGAGTTATGGGCGTGCAAAAGCATTGAGGAGGAATAAGGTCTCGAAGCGGTAGCCAACCTCTCCTCTGAGCTACCTCCTCGACTTTATCGTCACTCTCTTGCATTTTTCTTTTACTTACGTAGTTAACTTTAATGTAAGCTTGTTTCAGCTTTTCATTGTACATTGTACTGTTCCTTTGTCTTAACAAAAGATGTGCTTATTTCTTTATACATACTTTTCTTCTCTGCAACAACTACTTTGTGCATGAATATTAAATCTAAGCTTGCCCTTAATGATATTCCGGGCAGAAAAATGCCTTAACACAGATTCCTACTGGTTTAAACTCACAAGTATTATCAAGTATAACAATGGTAATCCTCAATAAATTAAACTCTTGGAACTAACCGGGATAACTGCTGAGTGCTGCGCGATGCACGCTAGACCAATGTCCAAAACTTAGCTTTCCTCATCCAAGTAGTTGGTTTCCCCATAGGCTTGAGTCCGTGGACCATGCCATGCCCTAGTTCTGTCCAAAACCTAGTTTTCCTCATCCAGGTGGTTGGTTTCTCCATAGGCTTGAGTCCGTGGACCATGCAATGCCCTGGTTCTGTCCAAAACCTAGTTTTCCTCATCCAGGTAGTTGGTTTCCCCAGAGGCTTGAGTCCGAGGACTATGCAATGCCCTGGTTCTGTCCAAAACCTAGTTTTCCTCATCCAGGTAGTCGGTTTCTCCATAGGCTTGAGTCCGTGGACCATGCAATGCCTTGGTTCTGTCCAAAACCTAGTTTTCCTCATCCAGGTAGTTGGTTTCCCCAGAGGCTTGAGTCCGAGGACTATGCAATGCCTTGGTTCTGTCCAAAACCTAGTTTTCCTCATCCAGGTAGTTGGTTTCCCCAGAGGCTTGAGTCCGAGGACTATGCAATGCCTTGGTTCTGTCCAAAACCTAGTTTTCCTCATCCAGGTAGTTGGTTTCCCCAGAGGCTTGAGTCCGAGGACTATGCAATGCCTTGGTTCTGTCCAAAACCTAGTTTTCCTCATCCAGGTAGTTGGTTTCCCCATAGGCTTGAGTCCGAGGACTATGCAATGCCTTGGTTCTGTCCAAAACCTAGTTTTCCTCATCCAGGTAGTTGGTTTCCCCAGAGGCTTGAGTCCGGACTATGCAATGCCTTGGTTCTGTCCAAAACCTAGTTTTCCTCATCCAGTAGTTGGTTTCCCCAGAGGCTTGAGTCCGTGGACCATGCA
The DNA here is from genome assembly GCF_001633185.2 of Quercus lobata. Taxonomy (NCBI): domain Eukaryota; kingdom Viridiplantae; phylum Streptophyta; class Magnoliopsida; order Fagales; family Fagaceae; genus Quercus; species Quercus lobata. The sequence goes on from NC_044915.1 coordinate 40,485,524, forward strand.
ATGCCTTGGTTCTGTCCAAAACCTAGTTTTCCTCATCCAGGTAGTTGGTTTCCCCAGAGGCTTGAGTCCGAGGACTATGCAATGCCTGGTTCTGTCCAAAACCTAGTTTTCCTCATCCAGGTAGTTGGTTTCCCAGAGGCTTGAGTCCGTGGACCATGCAATGCCTTGGTTCTGTCCAAAACCTAGTTTTCCTCATCCAGGTAGTTGGTTTCCCCAGAGGCTTGAGTCCGAGGACTATGCAATGCCTTGGTTCTGTCCAAAACCTAGTTTTCCTCATCCAGGTAGTTGGTTTCTCCATAGGCTTGAGTCCGTGGACCATGCAATGTCTTGGTTTTGTCCAAAACCTAGTTTTCCTCATCCAGGTAGTTGGTTTCCCCAGAGGCTTGGGTCCGTGGACCATGCAATGCCTTGGTTCTGTCCAAAACCTAGTTTTCTCTTTGTGTGGGATCTCGGCTTTAGGGGAGTTAGCTCCTCAGCCAAGCCCCTAGAGTTTATCCATACGATTAACGCTACCAAGTGCCTAGTTTGCTCTTTACGGGGGACCTTGGCTTTAAGGGAGTTAGCTCCTCAGCCAAGCCCCTAGTCAAGAAACGTAGCCCCTAGCAGAACTTTACGCTAAGACTCTATAACCAATTGTTAGAAACAAAAAAGGAACTATTTCGACCTACCGCCTATGCCAACACACAAGCCTTCCCCACAGACGGTGCCAATTGTAAGGACACGATTCGTGGCGGACCGTAACAGTGTCGGGTTCGCACGTAAAACGGCCCTAACAATATCATTTGTAGAGCGTCGGTTTGAAAGGCTAGGCCTTGATCGCCAGGAGGTGGGTTTTTCGTGGTATTCGTGCGTGTCTAGGTTATCTTCACCCATGGAGTCTTTCTCCTGGAGGTGGGCTGGGAGGCTCTGGTTTTTGGCCATTTTTCCCAGCCCCTTCCTTAGGTTACTTATTTTTCCTTTTATATCCCCCTCTGTCCATTGTCCTTCGTCCACGTATCGGGTTAGCCTTTCTAAGACTGATACTTGTCCCTTCAGCCTATACCCAAAGTCGTTGGGGGTGGTTGTAAAAGCCAAAGAATGCGGCTCTGTCAGGTTCAGAGTATTGAATGGCAGTAAAGGCAGCTTTCCCTGGATATTTTAGATTTTTCTTCCTAGTTTTAGCCCTATACCGTTTTTACCCCTATTTCTGATGGGACTTTGGGTCTGCCGAGGACTGAACTGCCCTCGGCGGTATCCATAGACTATCTTGTCGAGCTTGGGCCATAACCTTCCTCGGCTTGGGCCTTTGGATTCTCCCCGGGTAGATGGGCCTGGCCCATAAATCCTTTGGGCCCCACAATTAATATTTACATATTAAAAGCCCTGCATTAATTTTTTGTCTTAGGCTCTAAATAATGTTGGGCCACCCCTGCTCAACAGCTACGTTGCCATACACCCAATATGTAAAAGAAACTGCACGAATCAACTAAAATGAAAATCAACATTGAACTCATACTTCCATTGTCTCGTTCCCTTTTGTTGCCTTGATACATCTAAAATATTTAGTCTTTTAAAAAAAAAAGAAAATTACAATCACTACATTTTTGAAAAGGACAAATGCTTTGTACATTTACCATAGTAAATATTGAGAAAATTTAATATAACATATTGGGAAATTGAAAAACAAAAAACAAAACAAAAGGCCATTTATTATATTCAACCTTCCCCAAAAATTGGTGAACTCATATTGGAACTCGTATTAGGTTAGGATGTTAAGGTCATCATTAAGGTGTGAAATGTATTGCACATATACTGTAATTGGAGGTGTATACTGTAATTGGAGGTGTCAAGTGTCTGTATAAAAGTAGAAATAATTTTTTTTTAAAGATGTGTTTAAGATACACCTAATATAACTCTTTTCTTTCTTATTTTACAAATCTTTAAGATATGCCTAATGTAACTCTTTTCGGACCCTACAAATATATATATATATGTGTGTGTGTGTGTGTGTGTAAAGTCATTCAGTAAAAGGACTACAAATATATATGTGTGTGTGTAAAGACTAAAGATTAAAGTCCTCACAATAAAGACATTCTAACAACCGGCCACACACTAATGTCAGTTTGTTAGAAATTTTTTTTTTTTTTTTTTTTTTTTACGAGTTTGTTAAAAGTCGGCTGTTGTAAGTTAAGGAACAAAATATTAATTAGATAGGAGATTCGAGGCTATCACAACTTTTGAGTGAAATTTATGATGTGTCTTTGTGTTAAAATAATATTTCCTCTCTATTTTTTTAAAAAAAGAAAAATAAAAAAGGAAAAGAGGCGAGTACAGGCACAGGCACTAAATCCATATCCCCAAATCGGTTATCGAATGGGTAAGGGATCAAATAAAAGACTTGGACCATTTATGAATCCAATTACTTATAATAAAGGTTTTGGACTTGTTGGGTCTGAGGAAAAGTTTTAAATCCGATATACTTGTAAGATTGTTATTAGGAAAACTGATAGAAAATGGGGGCTAAAAGTATTTGAAGGCCCACGCAATAAGCCCATAAGCAATGGAGGAGATATCTCAATTAGTGGTTCTATGAAATCATCTTCACAGTGTTTGGGACTCATACTGTAACTGTTATACTTTCTACGAGAGAGTAACTTATGAAACCACTCCATAACTCTTCTGCCCTAAATTGGCTTGATAGCCTAAGGCCATCAGTATTGAAGCGGGCCTATACACAATCTGTTCCCAACGAGCCCACATTAATTGGGATTTAGTCCATGACATTTTAGGTTGTGAGAGAGAGATGAGCCCAAATTAATTGGGATTTAATCCATAACATATTAGGTTGAGAGAGAGAGAGGGAGAGAGTGGAGGAGAGGCAATGTGTGATTTAAAAGCACAAGACATAAGGCATTATCTATTATTATAATAATAATAATAAAACACTAGATTTAGAAGCGATTACAAGGATGGAAGAAAGAAATTATAATCTCAGGTTGAGAGATAAATTCAATTGAAGATAGTGGTACATGCTATTCAAATCTATGCCATGATATGTTTATGGTTACCTACGAAATTGTGCTTAGAACTAATTAAATGATGAGTCAATTTTGACGGGGGGTCAGAAAGCTCATGAAATAAAAAGGTTATTTAATGAAATGGAGTAAACTATGCAGATTAAAGATGATGGGGGGGGGGGGGGGGGGGGGATTTAAAGGTTTGAAGGCATTTAATTTAGTTTTGTTGGGGTCAGAAATCTCATGAAATAAAAAGGTTATTTAATGAAATGGAGTAAACTATGCAAATTAAAGATTGGGGGGGGGGGGGGGGGGGGGGGGAGAGATTTAAAGGCTTGAAGGCATTTAATTTAGCTTTGTTAATCAAACAAGGAAAATGCTAACAAATATTCTTAGAATATTGGTTAATAATTTATTTAAATAAAGTTTTTATGGGAAAAAAAAAAAGCAATTAATATTTTGATAATTTTTTTCATTTTCCATAAAAGTGATGTCAAAAATTTTCCTAAAATGGATTGTTAACCAATGCCCTGAGGACACTCGTTAGCATGACCCATCAAACAATAACGAAAACTATTACTTAGGACAAACTCCTTGTTGTATCGTGTTTTCAAAGCTCAATATTTTCCTCATTGTTCTTATTTAGAGGTTAAAGTTTCTAATAACTCATCTTTTGCATAGCAGAGCATTGCACAAGTGAAAGATCTTATTTGAAGTGGTTCAAGATGGAGTATTGGTAATAGGGATAATGTAAAGTTATAACTTATAACCCCTTATAAATACAAAAATCTCAAGTTTGAAAATCAAACAATTGAAATAGTTTCACAAATATAATTTTGTATTGATGAATTTGTAGGTGCAATTCTCTATATTTAGATTCTAATACAATAGAATAATCCTTTAACTCAATCTCATTGGAAAAGTCTTCAATTCAAGTATTACGTTAGTATAGTCTTGACCCAAACACAAGATATCCTCCACTTGGATTGGAATGTGGATTGAAACGTCATTGGAACAAAATTGTGATAAATTTTTGGCTATGTGCTTGTTAAAGATTTCTTGTTCTTCGCATTCTTCGTGTTCTTCAATTTTCTCCAAGGGATACATGACATTATTTGATTAATAAAAGTGTTTTAATTTAAAATAACACATGACGGCTTTTAATTAGATTGTTTATGTCATTTTAAATTAAATATCAACATGTGTCGATGTGAGATTGGCCCTTAAGTATTCTTTGCAATTTTTATTTAGAAACACTTGAAATATTTCTATTGGTCTCTAAACAATGACAATAAAGCCCACTAAATAGTACGTGGCATCTTGTAATTATTTGCAAAATTTTCTACACCCCTCCCCCCAACCCCCCCCACCCCCCAAATACACCATCCCCTCTGCTTTACTATACTCTTCCCCATCGTAACACGTTGTTAAATTTGGGATATCATGATAAAACCTTTGAAGTTTGAATAAAGAAAAATAAAATACCATTTTTTCACAGTAGAATATTCCTATTTGTTTGTTTGTTGTATGCGCACTTACATTTGTGAGCGTGACGGAGAGAATGCTTACGCTAATGATGAATACTTGTAAATTTTATTGGTATTATATTGCACATTATAATAGTGAATAGGTTCTCCAAAGCAAAACCCTATTCTATCATGTAAACAAATATAATATTAGAGAGGAATTGACTTTCCAAAGTAATCTCAATTCCAGAGAATAAGTTTGCCATGATGTGGTGGGACGCGGCCCCCCGCAGCATGAAAGAAAGAAGCTTATTAGATGCGTGTGCTTATTCTTATCCCCAAATTCCAACTTTGATTTTCTTTCACTTTTCCAGTGGAAAATAACCAATCAAACCAGTGAACTAATTGGCTGTCCTATTTGCAATTTGTCAAAAATGCACTAAAACAATTTTTTTTTTCCAGTAATGCACTTGCTATTGTGCGCTCATGATTCAGGCTCTTGTTAGCCCATCCAAAAGAAAACGTCGGTGAGAAAAGCAGAAGCTACCTATAAGGACTGGCCATGTCGGATTTGAGCAAATTCCCATTTGGCAAATCAATTCCCGGTACTTTTGAAGAGTGGGCATCTTTAGCTTTGCGCATCATCATTGAGCACTCCTATCCAACAGAGATTCCCATTAATTATGAGCAATGCTAACACCATAATATTTTACACGATTTTTATCAAAACTTGCCACATAGCAAATTATGAATAATAATGGAGAAAAAAAATTTTAGTCCAAGCATTGTGATAAAAGTTATGTAAAATGTTGTGAACTCATTAATTATACATAAGCTGAGTTAACTTTTTGGGCCTCTCTTACTGGCCTGTACTAGACTCCAGCTATAGAACATGACATTTGGCAAGTTGTGGGACCAAGTGTGCGTTGGCAAATGTTTATTTGTTTTATGGTTTTCCCTCCTTCTTCTTCTTCTTCGTTTTTTTTTTTTTTTTTTTTTTTTTTGTCTCAATTGTCTTTTTATTTTTTTGGTAAATAATCTAACTTTTAATTTTTTTTTTTTTTGTATTAATAAATTCACCTTTAGTTTTTTGTCACGCATTTAACATAAAAATTATCAAAATTTATATATTTTAATAAACACTATGCAAATAAGTTACTGAAAATAAACAATTTTCAAACTAACGACAAGTGAAATAGAAAAAATTATATGTAGAATCCACTAATTATACTGTCAACAACAATAGAGCATGAGCAATACCAATTTATTTAGTAATTTGAGATAATTCAAGTCTCAACACTGAAAAGCTGAGAGAATTTTCTTGACTTGAAATAATATCCCTTAGTATTGTTCAAAAATAATTATTGTCGCATTTCCTTATATGTACACATACTATATCTATCATAAGAGGAAAGAATAAAAACTTTTTTATTTTTATAAGCAGTGGATGAAACTTTCGGATTGTTCTCTCTCCCATGACTCATCAAGGCTACAAAACCCTTAGCAGGAAAGTGCAAAAACATACATACTGAGGGTCCATTTGGGATCTGCTTATTTTACTGAAATTGAAAAAATTTTACTGAAAATACTGTAAATAAATGTAAAAGTTAGCTGAAAAAGTGCAGTGGGACTTATGAATAGTACCAAAAAATGCAATGAGACCATGAATAGTAGCAAAAATAAGCTGAATAGTAAAATAAGTTAGCAAAAATTATCTTTACCAAATGGACACCGAGTATTGAAGCAATATTATCTTTATTTCCAAAATAACACCCCCCCCCCCCCCCCCCCAACCAAAAAAAAAAAGGTTCTAGTAAGATGTTGCTTCCATAAGGGGTAGCATAATCATTTTTATGAGTTTTTCTTTTCTTTTTTTTCCTATTTCAGTCAGCAACTAGTAGTATTATTAGTAGGAGTATAGAATTTTAGCGGCTTGCACCCAAGTGAGGAAAGTGTATATAGACTGAAGGAATATGATCTACTCTGCCTAAAAAATAAAAAAATAAAAAAAAAATAAAAAAAACTAACAAACAAACAAAAAAAGGAAGATGATCTTTATCTTGACCTCAAGGTGATGCGTATGCTTGCACTAGGAGGTTCAAAAATATAATTGGCTCATCAAAATGATCCAACTTGGATTCAACTTCAGTGATAGGTCATCTGTGCACTCTCTCCCTCACCCTAAAAAGATCCCCAAAATTGTGGACTAATAGAAATTCAACCAAATTAAAACTCTAAACTTTTTGACAAAAAAAGAAAGAAAAAAAAAAGTGAGAATCATCGACAATCACTTGATTCACTTCCCATAATCATTGGGGGGGGGATGGGGGGGGGGGGGTGGGGGGGGGTGTTGTGTGGTAACTGGTCTTGGCTTTTCAAAATTTCCCCTTCTTCTAAAGTTCTTAAACAGAAATCTTAACAAAGCTTTCATTAATCTCCAAACAACACTTCTTAGAAGCAATATTTCGAATTTTGTTTTGAGTACCATTTCATATACTATCAGATAATTTAAGGATGTCAAACAATATTTCATAAAATATTAATACATAAAAGTATAGTTTGAAAGGCCAAAATTTAGTTGGAATTTAACAAGAATGACCGGTACAAAAAATTGTACTAAAATCGAATATGAGGTATTATTGTATTGGTTTACATACTGAAATAGAAAATTCTTGACATACAATACAAAACGAAATTCAAAACTTTGCTTAGACTTCATACATGGGTAAGGAAATTAATACCTTTTTTTGCCAATACATTTCTCCTTTAAAATCATTAATACGACTCACTTTCATAAGAACTCCAACCTTGCTTTGAGAATACTGATTATGCTTGGCCTTTCTTTTTTCCACATAATAAATATATGGGCATTTTAGGTAAACTGCAATAAGTCGTTGGTCGAAGGTTTAGAGGTCCAATGATCAAATTTGCTCAAGCCCATTGAAATCAGTCTACATACATGTCAAGTACATCCAAGATAAAGTATTTCATGACAATCACATGGGGCTTCCTTCTCATATTTATTAGACTTTCTACATACTTATGAAACTCATATATTGTGAGATGCATATTTTATAAGACAGTTTTATGAGATAAGTTTTCCACATCCAAACTTAACTGCTTAAGTTGGAAGCACTTGGGGAAAAAATGCTAAACAAATGACACAAGGAAAACGGGAAATGTACGCCATATTAATCTTTCCTGTCTCCACCATTATCTTTCCTGAGATCCAAGCAAAAGCTAATGATAAAAGAAAAGTTTTTTGTTTCAAACAATCTGGTGCTAACAGATCAATGTCTCAGCAAAGTTGTCCTAAGTGAACGACATAGAATCTATACTATGAGAAATACCTTTGAATATGGTCCCTAAATCAGACCAAACAAAATAAAGAATATGGTATCTTCTAATGCAAAAATAGTGATACCCAACTAGTATTTTGTAATAGGATGTTATTCCAAATATAGCCACTCCACCTAGTCAGGAATCTACACACCGAGCAAAAAAAATAAAAATCAACAAATTCCATACACGTGCAGACGTGCGTGTAAATAATAATCAAGAGCGGAACGCTCCAGAAAGAGAAAGTAGAGGCCCAATCCAGTGAGAAGTACAAATTTGTCCCCTACAAACCAAAAAAAAAATCCCTTAAATATAAGTCTGTGGGCCCTATATAAAAAATGAAGTTAAACGTGTTATTGGTATTGGTTGATCCAAGAATAAAAGCAAAATAAAAAAATAAAAGGTTTGTACTGTATAATAATTTCTTAAAAAGAAAGCAAGGTGTATATGATTTTTTTATAATTCTTTTAATCCTTCTAAACTATATATTTTCTAATAATTTTAAGTGATCAAAATACCTATTTAATTTTTTCACACTGGTTATTTAATTGTTTCTTCTCAAAATAAAAGGTTATTTAATTGTTAATTTGTTCATGACTATATATTTATCAATTTTGTTTATATCATTTAACTGAATAAAATATATACATGCAATTACACGAGTTTACGGAGATATTTGAATGTAATAATGATTAGAGCAAGACTTAGGTACAGTACTTAAATGCTGTTCCTTAGGTTCCCATTTTAAAATTCTGTCATGTGAATTTTTTTTCATGAGATAGAAATGTATTTTTTAGTTAAAGTAGTCACATGGCTGAATCTTAAGATGAGAACCTAAGGAACAGCACTTAAGGTACTTAAATGTTGTTCCTTAGGTTCCCATTTTAAAATTCTGTCATGTGGATTTTTTTTCATGAGATAGAAATGTATTTTTTAATTAAAGTAGACACATGGCTGAATCTTAAGAGGAGAACCTAAGGAACAGCACCTAAGGTACTGTAACTAAATTTTGTCCTAATGATTATAGTCCTTATTAAATACTAGGTGAACTCATATCAAGCTAAATTTTGTGAGAAACCAAGATGCCAACCACCCAGATAGTCTAGCACCTCCCTAGATAGTTACCTAGGGGTTGAAGTGGAGTGAAGAGGCTTGTGTAGTAAGTGGAACATTCTAAACAACATTCTAAACACGTTAAAAAAAAAAAAAAAAAAAAAAAAAAAAAAAAAAGTAGGTATGGATAATGAGAGTGTTGTACATGGATTTGCCTAAAGATGTTGTTAGAGATATCAATCTAATTCTAAGCTATATTAGCAATGAAGAACAAACAAGTTAAATTGTGACTAGTCCTTCAAAGTTATTGCACATACATTGTATATGTTTTCTTTAGTTATAAAAGTTATAGTTTAAGGATGCCAATCTAAGCTATATAAGCAATCTTGACAAAAGTTCTGTTTGTTTCAACAAAAAATATTTTTCAAAAAATATTTTTCTCAATTGCAGGTGTGTGGGGTGAAGAAATTGCTGGTCAACCTAGAAATTTTTTTTTTTTTTTTTTACCCTAAAATAGAGGGACTTTGAAGTGTAGAATATATTGTTTTTTTATTTGTAGTAGTAACATTTTACGCCTCACTCAAAATTCATCAACCTAACCTCCACCCCCACCCTTACTGTTAGCAACCCAACCACCACCACCTCCCCTACTACATCGCCTGTCTTTGGTCGTTTGTAGCTGGTCACGATTTTTTTTATACCTAAACTTCTTCTTCTTATTATTATTAAGCAAAAATGCAAAACTGGTCCTCTAACTTTCACCATTTTTCATTTCAGTCCTTTAATTTTTAGTTTTGTTAATTCAGTCTTCTAACTTTCAATTTTTGTCAATTCAAGACTTCGTTACAACTCAATTAGTGGCTGCCGTTAAAACCCCTAAAACAACCCCGTTTTGTGGAGTAAAAAAAGACACATTAAAGCTCCCCTTCCCCTGAATCAAAACAAAGCAAAGAAACCAATCCCTACTGAAAGGGTTGTTAAGGACTTAATCCTATTCTATGTTACTAAACATAAGTATTTGCCGCAAACAGATTTCAAAAGTAAAATTGCTGACTATTTGGCCATGGATACGGTTCCCAAGAAACCTAGGACTCAGCGAGTGGCTTTGCCTAAACCCGATACACATGACAATGATAAAACTCAAATTGTTTTATCAAAGTCTGAGTCTTTATTGATTGAAGGTGAGGTGCCTATGACTAAGCCAGCGATTAAGCCCAAGAAATTGTGCATCTTGTGTAATGGAAAGTTATTCAAGAGTTCTTCTGCTATGCCTACCCCTCCAAACGTTAACCCACCACGACGCTTGCCTGAGAGTATCAGGAATCGCATTAACGGAATGCGTGTAACCAAAGAGATTTTGGTCATTCCAAAAACCCTTTTTGATTCTAATGTGAACCCAGGGATTTGGGTCTTTGCTTTGTTTTGATTCAGGGGAAGGGGAATGACAATTTTTTTTTCAGATTTTTCTTATTTTCTTTTAATTCCGAATTATAGAAAAAAAAAAATGTACAAAATGGTGTCGTTTCAGGGGTTCTGACGGTAACCACTAACTGAGTTGTAATGGAGTCTTAAATTGACAAAAATTGAAAATTAGATGATTGAATTGACAAAACTGAAAGTTAAAGGAATGAAAAGAAAAACGGTGAAAGTTAGAGGGTCAGTTTTGCATTTTTGTCTTATTATTATATGTGTGTTTGAGAGATGAGAAAATTTGTGAAAGTAGTAAAAAATATTTTTTTCATAGCATTTTCAATAATGCAACCAAATACTTGAAAATGTTTTCAAATTATTTTTAGAAATGTAACCAAATACTTGAAAATATTTTTTTTTTCGAAAATTATTTTCACCTAAAAATATTTTCTATCGAAACAAACGCAACTTAAGTAATTCCATTTAAGACTAGGCTACTTCTAGGCTATTGAACATATATTATATTTGTATTGTAATATAATATAAATATTTATGTTATATATTTCTTTATTTTATTACTCATATATATATACATATATTCATTTAATTTTTCACCTAAACAAAGGTTTTAATGAATTTTTTTTTATAATTTATATTCCACAATAAATAATTTTATTTGCCTAGTATTTAAATTTTATTTTGTGTGAAAACATGAGATTATGCCAAATAGTGCATTCTTTGAGAGAATTCATTCATTTAACCTTCCACCCTATCTTTTTAATTAGTGCTATGTGTCACTCTTCTTTAAAAGGTTTTAATGAAATGATTCAATTGACCTTCCACCAAAATAAAGATTTTAATGAATTATTTAATTTTTTTCATTCATTTACCTTCCAACTATACAGTGGTTTTAATGAATTGTTTATTTTTAAAAAAAAAATTTGAGAATTCTGTCATTTAACCTTCCATCTCATCTTTTAATTAGTGCCACGTGTTACTCTTCTTTAAAAGGTTTTAATAAATTGGTTCATCTCATACATAATTTTCGAGCATGTAATCTCATATTTCAAACAAATTTCACTAATACATGCATAATCCAATTAGTAAGAGACTAATTACGTACTTAAATCAACATGTGTATCTAAAATCATCCAAACAAGTCATGTAAAGGAGCACAGCGAGATACATTCAAATAATGCAAAATCTCTTCAACATCCGAATTCCTTACATTCATAATTTGTCATTTTCAAACCTCCAAAAGCTTTAATTTATTTTGCTATGAACAATTATTTGCCAATTGCCTCTAAGAAGGAAGGGAAGTGAGGTTGTTCAAAAGGCAAAATTGTAATTATATTTTCTATTCACATCTTCCTTCATTTTTTTTTTTTTTTTCCTCTCAAATGTAGTGGATTGGACTCTATAGGCCCGAACCCACAACAATCTATTTTCCTTGCAATCCCTTTTACAACCTTAACTTCCACTCATATAACAAACAGAATAAATTTTCAAGGGAAAAATACAAAAATTTCCTATGTGTTTTTGTCCTTCATAAAACTCCTCAAGGTTTTGAGTGTAACACTTAACCACTTAGTACTGCGCTATTTTGTATGTTAAAAAAAAAAAGTCAGCTGCTCATGTAAAAATTAAACTCATCAAATGAGTAGCTCATTGTTTATTTCAATAAATCTTTAATTATTTATACATAAAATAATACCACAAAGGATTATGCCTAAGCTCAAAACTATGAAGATTTTGTGTTTAAGGGAGAAACCATCTCTACCATATTTTCATCTCTCATTTTCCATCCTCCTGAAATCATCACAACTAAGAATAGCCTAATGGTCGTTAGCTGAAATGATATTAGATTATCAGCAGCATTGTCTCTGAGTTTTAGCAGTGGCCATCCAACATAAAGAGATTGACCACATCGAGTTGAACTTGAGGTGTTGGTCAAGAATACAAGCGGTGATTAGGGTCAGATGCAGTATATGTACAGAGGTCTTATCAGTGTAAAGAACTTGCACTGAAGTTATATTCTCTACATAAGTTAGTGGAGTATAAACATAAAGCTTCTTTATGCAAAGATATGCACCTCTTTCTCTTTCTCTAGCTATCACCCTCAGTACTACTGCACGAACATTGCTTTTCATCATCAAGGCTTATTACTGCTGCACCCAATGATCCCCACAATCATTCCACTTATATACTTGCTTCTCTTCCTCCCTTCCTTCCTTGCAACAACCACCTTAACAGCCTCTCAACCTCCCCAGTTCTCTCCCAAATGGCTCCTCAGTCTATTACCTTCCTTTTTGGGATGGTATTACTCTTATCACTCTCTTATCTCTCTCAAGCAATCAACACTGACAAGCAGCCTCAGTTTTTCACCCTCATGAAACAGTCTGTCTCCGGGAAATCCTTGGCTGAGTGGAATGTCTCAGCTGAAGGAAAGCCTTACTGCAACTTCCGTGGAGTTGGTTGTGATGATCAAGGTTATGTTATCCAGATTGATGTCACTGATTGGGGACTTTTTGGTCACTTCCCAGCAGATGCATGCTCTTACTTGCCAAAGTTGCGTGTGCTCCGTCTCGGCTACAACAGATTCATTGGCAACTTTCCTTACAGCATCGTCAACTGCTCGGTCTTAGAAGAGCTTAGCATGAATCGCCTGAATCAAACAGGACCACTCCCTGATTTCTCACCCTTGAAATTTTTAAGGATACTTGATTTGTCAGACAACCATTTTGGGGGTAACTTCCCTATCTCGGTAACTAACCTGACCAATCTTGAGGTGCTTAGCTTCAATGAAAACCCGGGCTTCAACTTATGGCAACTTCCAGAGAATATTTCAAGGCTGACAAAGCTCAAACGTATGGTCTTGTCAACATGCAAGGTGCAAGGTCTAATCCCTGCAACAATAGGAGGCATGACATCCCTTGTTGATCTTGAATTGAGTGGAAATTTCCTTGTGGGTCAAATTCCAAAAGAGATTGGGTTGTTGAAGAACTTGCAACTGCTTGAGCTTTACTACAACCAACTTACTGGTTACATACCAGAGGAGATAGGAAATCTGACAGAGCTCATAGACTTGGACATGTCAGTGAATAAATTACAGGGCAAGATCCCCGAGTCCATTTGTACCCTTCCAAAGCTCCAAGTCTTGCAGCTTTACAACAACAGCCTCAGTGGAGAAATCCCAGGTGTGATTGCAAACTCAACAACCTTAACTACTTTGTCACTTTATGGCAATTTTCTGACAGGTGAAGTTCCACAAAATCTGGGACAATCATCATCGATGGTTGTTCTAGACCTGTCAGAAAACAATCTGACAGGTCCTTTGCCACCAGAGGTTTGCAAGGGAGGCCAATTGCTTTACCTTCTTTTCCTTCAAAATATGTTCTCTGGAAATTTGCCTGAAAGTTACACAAAATGCGAGTCTGTTTTAAGGTTTCGAGTCAGTAAGAACCTTTTAGAGGGGTCCATACCTGAAGGACTTCTCAGTCTTCCCCATGCTTCAATCATTGACTTGGGTGACAATAACTTCACTGGTCCCATTGCTGATACAATTGGATATCCTAGAAACTTGTCAGAACTGCTTCTGCAGGGAAACAAGATTTCGGGTGCTATACCTTCTAGTATCTCTCGAGCAACCAACCTGGTAAAAATTGATCTTAGTAATAATCTCCTGTCTGGTCCAATACCTTCTGAAATTGGCAATTTGAGAAAGCTAAATACACTGTTTTTACAAGGCAACAAGCTTTCATCTTCCATCCCAAGTTCACTTTCTTGGCTGAAATCTCTCAATGTCCTTGATCTCTCAAACAACCTTTTGACAGGAAGTATCCCAGAAAGTCTATCTGAATTGTTACCGAACTCCATCAACTTATCAAACAATAACCTTTCTGGTCCAATTCCTGTGTCTTTAGTAAAGGGAGGGTTGGTCGAGAGCTTTTCAGGCAACCCAGGTCTGTGTGTGTCAGTCAATGTGTATTCATCCGATCAAAATTTTCCCACTTGTCCACAGCCTTCCAACCGAAAGAAGCTAAACTCCATCTGGGTTATCGGAATTTCAATAGCTCTCATTGTGCTTGGAGCTGTCCTTTTCCTCAAGCGTCGATTTAGTCAACAAAGAGCTTCCATGGAACATGATGAGACCATGTCTTCTTCATTCTTCTCATATGATGTAAAAAGCTTCCATCGAATAAATTTCGACCAACGTGAGGTCATTGAAGCCATGGTTGACAAAAACATAGTGGGACAAGGAGGATCTGGGACTGTGTATAAGATTGATTTGAGTAGTGGGGACGTTATTGCGGTGAAGAGGTTGTGGAGTCGAAAAGCAAAAGACACAGCTTCAGAGGATCAGTTGTTTTTACACAAGGAGTTGAAAACTGAGGTGGAGACTCTGGGAAGTATAAGGCACAAAAACATAGTCAAGCTGTACTGCTACTTCTCAAGTTTAGATTGCAGCCTGCTGGTTTATGAATACATGCCAAATGGTAACCTTTGGGACGCCCTTCACAAAGGGTGGATTCATTTGGATTGGCCAACCCGCCATCAGATCGCGCTAGGGATCGCACAGGGTTTGGCATACCTCCACCATGATCTGCTCCCTCCTATCATTCACAGAGACATCAAGTCCACCAATATCCTCCTAGATAGTGAGTACCAGCCAAAGGTTGCAGATTTTGGCATAGCCAAGGTTTTACAAGCAAGAGGAGGGAAGGATTCAACCACTGCAGTAATTGCTGGGACTTACGGTTACTTGGCACCAGGTAATTTTCTAAGAAACTCAAAAGGATTGCAATTTAATCGACATGAATTTTATGATGTTAAAATGTTAACGCTTTATTTTCTGTACCATGAACATACATGATTGATCATAGAGTTGTTTTTCAATTCTATTTTTAGCAGTTACAAATGTTGTTAGTCGTTTTGACTCAAGTAATCTGAAAAAATATTTGATTCCATAATATACTAAGTTGCATCGCAAGGCATATATAAATCCTATGAATACCAACTTTGTGTTGAAAATTTTCCATTTGCCACTTCTCCTTTTAATTTAATTTATTCATTTTGTCCAATTTTGTGTTGACAACTTTATCACCAAATGTTACATTTTTATTTAATTTCTTTTCTCAATTTAATTGATTAATGTTTTGTGACAGAATATGCATATTCTCCAAAAGCAACAACCAAGTGTGATGTCTACAGTTTCGGAGTAGTGCTAATGGAACTGATAACGGGGAAGAAGCCGGTAGAGCCAGAGTTTGGTGAGGGCAAGAATATCACATATTGGGTCTCAAACAAAGTGGACTCCAAAGAAGGAGCTTTGGAGGTCTTAGACAATCGATTATCAGGGTCATTCAGGGACGAGATGATCCAGGTTCTTCGGATTGCCATTCGCTGTACCTACAAGTCACCAGCCCGTCGCCCAACTATGAAGGAAGTAGTTCAGTCTCTATTTGAGGCAACCCCATGCAGATTCGATTCTTGCAAGTTGTCAAATAAGACCAAAGAAACACCAAATGTCACTAAAATAAAGAACCAATTTGATTTATGATTCCATGAGGAGTTTGCAAGGTTCAAGTTGATGTAATATATCTATAGAAATATAGTCTCTCAAATTACACTAAAGAGAGAGAGAGAGAGAGTGAGACTCATCATAAAGGGAAACTTGCTATGTAATTTTTAACAATAGCTTGTAGATTGTCTTTAATCTATATACTTCTTTTTTATTTTGTTTTCTGCTTTTTTAAGGATTTGAAGAAATTAATCGTTGTAACTGCTTTAAAGTAACGCACAGCATCTATATTTCCAAGACCCACAACTGATATCATATCCTAGCTTTTGAGAACTTTGTTTTTTTCTCTTTTATCTTTGCTTTTTTTTTCATGACACTCATCCAAAAAGAAACTCCACCAAGGGCAGATATATTGGTCAGAAATTGAAGGTTGTGATTTGCAAAGAGCATCTTTTTGCATCAAAGTAGGTCCAGATTATGAATTAAAATTAAGGCATGATTGGTATGTGGAGGCCCCGCTTCATGGAAGCTATCCATTGGAAACAAAATGGGCTTTGATTGATTGATAAGCATTTTTGTATCTATTTAAGAATTAGGGACAGAGGAGAAAGCAGAGCTTTTATTCTTTGAACAACTTTTATTGTTTTTCTTTTTCCTGTTTCTTTCTTTTTGTATTGGGTTTGAATTATTTTGTTAGAATGAAGGTATATGGATGGAAAAGCACCAACCTTGTTTCACCGTAGATAGTGAGCCACGAGCCCCCACTTACAAGTTGGAACGCACTTTTTCATCAAAGGTGTTCTGAGTGAGACACTGGATTCTTTTGCTTGTCTGAAATGCATTAAGTTTAGATTTCTATTAGAGCAATGTGGAGCTCCAAATTTAACAACATGGCTCCACAAAAAGTTATTTTATTTATTTTACTTTATCACTTTACAAAATAAAATAATATATTCACTACAATAAAATAATATATTTATTAAAAAGTAGTGTAAATATATGAATAAAATGATATATTTAATACAGAATAGTGTGAACACAAATTTAATACTAATACTTTTTTTTAACCTATGAGCTACGGTGCACGACCACTTTTTGCTATGGTGCTATGGTGCACAACCACTTTTTGTTGTGCACTATAGCTGTAGAGTCAAATTATTTGGTTTTGACTCCATCAATATAGCCATAAATTTGTATTTGATGGTGCTAAAAATAACAATATAGTTTTTTAACACCACCAATACTAATGCTCTATAGTTTTATGCTACTGTAATATCTTATGATGTCTACAATGCATTCCATTACAAGTGTAGTCATGACTTGGTGTAACATCTAAGTCATGGCTACAACAACGTTGTTATTAAACGACTTCTAAATTTCTAGTCTTCGTCCATATTTTTATTTATAAGTTCGAATACTCTGTCTGCAATGCATTTCACCTAGATATCTTACACCTAGTTTTATATATGCAGCTATAAGTTAATAACTAGGTAACATTGTAGACAACTTTTAAGCTGATCTAGTAATTGATCAACTTGCAGATATTTTTATTCGTTTAGCAAGTCCACAATGATGTCCTTCCCTTTCTTTTCTTCCTAACCATTTCTTCCGAGACTAAAAACAAAAATTCAAAAGTCCTTTAATAACAAAGTACAATATAGAGTTCAAAATTCAACAGCTAATCATGGAGTTTGTACTTTTTATTCATTCTCCATGAAGGCAACCTGTGACAGGCATATATCCTGGCAACAAGTCGTCGTGTTTCTCATCCGATTATGTAAACACGAGGGCGCACATTGCACGTGTATGTGTGTGTGACTGTGTGTGTCCCAAGTCCCAACTTTGCAAGTGGTCTGCGGGGTCCCTTGGAAGAATAGATTCATGGAGGCAAATATTTCTTTTGGCTTGGTGGACAGTCCATAAACAAAAGCGAGGAATTTTGATGAAACGAATAGTTCTTGAATGAAAAGACAGGGTATCAACTCTGTCAAGGCATGACTGGCTGTAATAACAAGCTACATTTCGGGACAGATATGTCCTCCACAAGTACAGGAAGCAAAATGATCAACTACAGGGAACTCAGCACATTTAGATTTAGTACACGTCCTGTAAAATATGAATATAGTAGTATCATAAAAACCAGAACCATATTCTTCACTTTCTAAATTGTTTGCCATGATAGAAGGATCTAATGATAACTTTCACTTAAAACACCTAATCGAATCAATTAATTAAAGTAATCTATGTTTTTTTGAATTTTACCTGTTTGCACAAAAAGAAAATGCTAATCTGAATGCCATTCCCACTGCCTGAAATGACAATTTAGTAGAGTAATTTAAAGTAACTATAGGCTACACACTGACATTGGCAAACAAATTAAAGACAATGATTATGGACTCGACTAGTGAGACACAAAATAGTATATGTATAAAAAAAATTCTATGAATGCAAGCCATTATTATTTATAAGTGTAATGAGTGTGTTCCATGGTGCCACGATAAGAAATGCACCCCTATTGGGTTGCTTTTGTTATAGATTGACAATACTAGCAAGAAGAGCCAGTAAATAGGTAATCCGTTTCTCTACCCCATAGGACAATTGATTCACTGTTCTTATAGTGCATGTGGCCTAAAATTGACATCATCAAAAATAAGAATAAATAGTTTTTTTAGCCGCACTTAAAAAAGTTGTAGATACCCTTTTAATGATTTTTCCTTTTTCAAAAGAAACATGATGCATGCGCTTCTAAAGTTGATAGAGGAGTGGGTTTAAATGGTTGAGGATGCATTGAGACAATGTTTCAAATATGTTATGTGCATTATAAAAAATAATTTTAAAAAATTCGAAAATGGGTACCGTACAATGGTGAGGCGCATTCAAAATCAAAATTACCATTAATTTGTATTAATATTTTACCTCAAATGATGATTTTATCCAAAGAATTTTTTTTTTTTTTTTTTTTTTTTTTGATAGGTATCCAAGGAATATTTTAATCCTTGTTAGAATCAAGAACCCTTTTTTTTTAGAATCAAGAATATTTTACTCCTTGTTAGAATCAAGAACCTTTGGTTGCACAATTGCAATACGAGGAGTATGGATTCTAGGTCAGCAAGCCAACTATTCCACTGCCACTGGGCCAGAAGTCCAATTCTCCCAAATACGAGGAGCCATGAATCTAGAGTGGAGCTCACTGCTTGGATTTTTAATTTATAAAACCGAGCCTATTGCCCAAAATTGACAATTTGTATTGTGAATTGAGTCGGACAAAAAATATCCTCACTGTTTGCTTATTGGATCAGTAAAGCCCAAATTTCATTTTTTTAAGTAGAGCCCAAATTGCTCAATGATACAAATTGATGGACGCTTATTGCACTCATTAGTCCGGACCGTACCTAGTGAGTAATATTTCTAACCAAGCTAAAAAAATAAAAAGCAGTAGTTTCTCAAAAAAAAAAATACCGGTACTAAGTTTCGGTTAGTTCAAATTGTTGAATAAAAAATTTGAGATTCAATTTTCACCTTTACCAAAAATCAATTTGTGTCTAAAAAAAAATACCAATACTTCTAATTTCTTATGATTTCAAAAAATAAAAATCTAACTTCTTACTAATGTTGCCAAGAGTGTTGTAACTCGATTAGCATTTCTTAGTGTTTTTATTAAAAATGTTTATGGCTTAGATCCCCCACATTTATTGTAACTAACGAATTTTTTGTTTAAAAAAAAAAAAAAAAACCCCCAGAGATCTAGGCCTGAAGATTTATTACTTACAAGTCTTAATAATAACATTAAAATGAATAATACTACATAGTGATACAACGTTACAGGATTTGCAAACAAGTTGTCCCTTAATTGTTACCAAGTAAATGAACAAAATGGTTCCTTTGGATGTTTAAGGGTTTTTTTTTTTTAATTGATAATTCGATAATTTGGAAAAAGAGGATTTGAACTTTGGATGTTTAATTTGGAAATATTAGTAGATACAAACCAGCTACAGAGCTATTGGTAGGGGTATTTTGTTTATTTTGAAATTTTGGGGTATTTTAATTCCTTTGATAGTTTTATGGGTATTTCGGTCATAACGGTGTAAGATTTTAAGAAAACTTTATGTGGCCCACATTTAAATGATAAATGAAAATTTATGTCTTAAGGATTTTATTTGAAAGACGTAATGGTGAATAACAATTTCTAAGTAACTCTCAATTGGTATAACCCCTTTTGCTAATAAACACCTTGAAGTTACAAGTTTTAAACTCCTTGGTGGAAGGAGTTTATGGAAAAAATCTTATTTTAAAAGGGTCCCTAATTTAGCCTATATATAGAGTCTGTCTCCATTAAAAGGATATATGTAAGGTAAAGGTCATAGACTAGAAAACATTTTTTTATAGATACACTAACATATAATGAATCTTCTTTTTCTCTAAACACTTCAACAACTATGATTGAACGTATGTTTATGTTTGTTATTTGTTTTGACTTTCCGCTGAACTTTAAATTTATCTTACAAACGGGCCTAGTAACTGGCGCAATCATCTCCATCATGACCAAGAGTTTGGCCATGTAATTACAAATTCTCATAATTGGGGTAATGGTTTCTTAGATACTGAGGGGTAATGGTTGCCTATATGATACTCATCGAAGAATTCTCCATGTGTCTAATATTGTTGTCAAGCTGCAAGTGGACAATGGCAAGAAGGATGACATCTTGCAAATCAGAAAGAGCACGATTGTTTCTCAAAAAAAAAAAAAAAAAAGAGCACGATCCCTAGACTCGAGAATGTGATCCTCGCCCTATAAACCCAAAAGTGCTAGACATGGTGCAAACCCCAAGATTCTCACCCATGAATGAAGTTGATGCATCTTTGCACACCACCGTTATGGAAAATGAAGGAAATTGTGGGAAAAATAGTCCAACTTAGGCCCTATATAAACACCATATCATACCATTCTAAGGTATGAGAGAAAAACCCTTACAATTAATTATATTTTCTTGATATTGGGTTTCACTAAGTTTTGACTTAAATATTAAAAAAAAGTTTAGGTTGACATTATATTGGTGCCACTTTGATTGTATGCCCTTACCTTAACAAATCTTTTCATTGGGCTCTATCTAGACAAGTGGCTCACAATAATTTGTATCATCAACATTCTAAACTCATTGTGCTTAGGCTCAAGTGATCGTACTCTTCGTTCATAGTCATATACTTGGATTACTCCTTAGGTTCACGCTAAACGAGGTTGAGAGATTTCAATATTGGCCTTTTTATTTGGCTATCCCCGCGTATTAAAAACCAAATACATTACTTTCATTTTGATAAGCAAATATACATTATAATTTATATAAATAAATAAATAAATAAAAAACAAGTCTCCAAAGACAGTACAATATATTCATTTGATTAAAAAGCTTGCAGGCAAGACAATTCAAAAAATTAAGTTGAATTCAAGCTTTAGCAAATTGAACATGCTTCAACTATTGGCAAATTAAAAAAATAGAAGAGGAAAGAAAATGCGTATAGAAGATGATTTGAAGGTCATGGCTGAGGTAAGCCAAAAGTGCCTAATAACTAGTAAGTACCCGTTGCAGGCCATAATGTTAATCACTTTGTCCTACGAAAAGGTACATTTAACATAAAACGAAACACAGAAACTTAAACAACAAAATGATAAAAAAATTGTTGTGTATCAGTGTGTGAATGTGATGGCAGAGACTTTTTGTCATGCAACCCACGCTTTCAATTTCTAACCAGGGGTGCTTCTTTTTTAGGCCCCTGGCAGGCTGGCCCTAAATGCTGGGGATTCGGATCTTGCGCTTTCCTGACAATAATCGCAAAACCAGTTCAAAATTAAGACACAACAACAGCAGCTTTCTAATGAATACACACACTAAAAAATTTTAAAAAGGTCTGGCTGTCTTATTACAAAACACTTATTAATAATAATTAAACACTTCATTTTTTTTTTTTTTTTTTTTGTAAAGATTAAACACTTCATTGACTACACCCTACCTCTCCATATTTCCTTTAATGAACTATGGTTGTTACTCGTTACTATAAATAAAATAATTAAAAAATTTTAAAAAAAAATTAGTAATGTGTATCCTTAAAGCATACATTAGTAAACCATTTTAAAAAAACTTTTTATAAAAAAACGAAAAATTAATTAATTGTTTTGATAACTTTTTCAATTTTTCATAAAATATTTCTTAAAATGAATGGTTAATGTATGCCCTGAATTTAAAAAAAAAAAAAAAAAAAAAAAAAAAAAAAAAACTTATAGTTGTTACTACAATATTTGCTTTATAGATTTAGCTTGTGTTTACAAAACTATTTAGAGTTTGTTTGGATACCGTTTATTGTTGAAAACTGAAAACTTATTACTGAAAACACTGTAACAAAATAATTTTTAAATGTGTGAATAGTATCGTGAGACCCAATTTTAAAGAAAAATTTGCTAAATTCCATATTTACAAGTCCCGTGAACCGTGCATAGACCTAGCCAAAGAAACACAAACGCGCAAAACGTCACTCCCACCACTATCCAAACTCATACTTAGTGTATATTTTTTCGGATTTGGGTTATTTTCAATACTTTTTTAACTGAACATATCTTTTTGTTTTAAATATACAATGACAAATGACAGTTGTAAGGACGCGATTCGTAACGAACCGTAGCGGTGTGGGGTTCGCACGTAAAAAGGCCCAAAACAATATCATTTGTAGAGCGTGGGTTTAGAAGGCTAGGCCTTAGTCACCAGGCGGTGGGTTTTTCGTGGTATTCGTGCGTGTCTAGGTTATCTTCACCCATGGAGTCTTTCTCCTAGAGGTGGGCTGGGAGGCTCTGGTTTTTGGCCATTTTTCCCAGCCTCCTTTTTAGGTTACTTATTTTTCCTTTTATATTTGCCTGCGTTCATTGTCCTTCGTTCACGTGTAGGGTCAACATTTCCAAGATTGATACTTGTCCCATCAGCCCATACTCAAAATCGTTGGGGGTGGTTGTAAAAGCCAAAGAATGCGGCTCTGTCAGGTTCAGAGCATTGAATGGCAGTAAGGGCAGTTTTCCCTGGATATTTTAGATCTTTCTTTCAAGTTTCAGTCCTATACCGTTTTTACCCCTCTTTCAGGAGGGACTTTGGGTCTGCCGAGGACTGAACTGCCCTCGGCGGTATCCAAAGGCTATCTTGTCGAGCTTGGGCCATAGCCCTCCTTGGCTTGGGCCTTCGGGTTCTCCCCGGCGGTATCCATAGGCTATCTTGTCGAGCTTGGGTCATAACCCTCCTTGGCTTGGGCCTTTGGATTCTCCCCGGGTAGATGGACCTGGCCCATAAATCATTTGGGCCCCACAACAGTGAATTTTAATTTTCACATTTTATTTAATTTTTGAATAATGTGACAGTTACTTGTTAAAACAAAAAGATATTTCAATAAATAAAAAATAGTACTAACCAATTCCTATTTTTTCAATGTGCACGTTTGTGAGTAAATTTCGTACTTGACAAAAAACACCACCAAATCAAATCATCCTCCACGTTTGGAGCAACAATTCTGCGGGGACCGGCGCTTCTTATTTGTCTTTTTGTTTGGTGGTCCCACGCGTTATGCCTGCCCATCTCACATATTTAAATAAACAGCAATGGCCAATGGAGGTATTACTTACCTGTAAATAAATTTTGTTTCTAACGAATAATATCTTCTTGTTCTTTTCTCCAAAAAAACAAAATAATATATATATCTTCTTGTTCCTTTCCCAAAATAAAATATAAAAATTAAAAACCTAGCCGACCTACAACGACGGCTTTGAGAGTGATTAGTGATAAAAATTAAAAAGCCATAGTAGTTGGTGGCAGGTTTTGACAACTATCAAAAATTACCTCCAAAAAAAAAATTTTAATAAAAATGGACTAATCTTTCCACTCCTTCAAAAATTAATTTTGCCTTCCCTTTCCATCCAAAAATCATTACCACATTGTGAAAAACGACCACCTCCAAAATTTTTCTAAGTCGTTCACCTACAAAGCATATCTTTAAGTTATTTTTTTAACATATGCTTTTCTATCTATCTCTCTCTCCAAAAGTCGATCAACCAACAATATTACATTTTTTCTTTTTCTTTTTCTTAGCCCTCATTGGAAAGCCACCTATACAGCAATGGTTCAATTTTTATGAAATTTGACTAGGTCATTGCGGCCCAAAATCATCTCTTAAAATCGACCACACCAACCAATGAGCACTAAAAATTATCATAAGGGTAAGAGACTAAGACTTATAATCGTTTTATAAATTTTATGAATTTCAACATTTGATCTAAACTTTCATTCTCCGCGAAACATTTTGGTTATTTTTGGATTATTCATAAGATTAATAAGTTTTGGACTATTTATTGGACATGGTATCTGTCGATGCCCACTTTGGCAAGGAGGCCCAATAATAGGAAGAATTCCAGCAATATGGGAGGGAATAAAGAAGAAGAATTAGCAAATTGAGAAAAAAAAGCTATTAAACTCGAATGACAGGAATAATGGATCATAGATCTGTAAAATAGCATAAGGGTCTCAAAGAAAACAAGCAGGCCCAAAGAAGCCCAAAGAAAGAAGTAGTAAATCTATGGGCATTATGAGAAATGAAAAGCAAGCAAGAATGGACCGAAGGAACCCAAAGAAAGGAATTAAGTAAATAGGGGTTGGTGAAAAAGCCTATAAGCCCCGAAAGTAAAAGATGTGGTAATTTGGGCCAGGGAAGCCCAAAAGACTTAGCAAAAGCCCATGGGAATGAAGGATTGGAATGGGCCGGGGCTGCCCAAGGAAATGAAATGGGCCAAGGAAGTCCAAAATAGCATGAGTACGAGCCCAATAATAGTACTGGGCTACTGGAATTAAGTAGAAGGAAAGCATACAGCAAACCCAAAAGAGATCCAGCAAGCACAACTCAAATAATAACATGACAGGAACAACGGGATGGCATGGCAGGAGTGTCAATTGACTTGTAAAGAGGTTAAGGGATGGATTGAAGAAGGATAGGCCCACAACCAAGCAAGACCCAGCCCAAGAAAGAAGTAAGACATATAGAATGAAAGCCTAGAGACTCATCCACGCCATAAGAGGTCAAGAACGAGTAGCAGAACGTGCAGACAAGCTTTCAAGTCATGACAAACGCATGAACAACAAACAAGCCATGGACACACATGGAAGTGGAGCACGCACAAGGTTCAGGCACCACCCACTTGTACCCAGCCAATACAAGAGTGGCGGGCCATGAGTTAGAGGTAAGAGAGGGTATGTCATCCTAGCAAAACATTTCCTCCAAAAGAGTCTGAGCAAGAACCCCAAAATAAGTTTTTCCCCTTCTCCCTCTAAAAGCCTACTCTCTAGTGAAGATTAAGGAATTGGAGGAAAAGCCATCTAGGTCCATTCTCTCAAAGTGGACAATTTCTGTGGCAAGACGTCCTAGTGAGATTGCCCACATTGAAGGGTGGTTCCCTTCTTAGACTTGACTCCGTTGAGAAATCAAGCACAGCAGACTAACCCTCCTTCCTTTTATTTTATTGATCAAACATTAATATTATTTCCTTTTCTTTTTATCATTGTTATTAACTCATTTTTGCTGCATTCATATCACTACACTATCTCCTCCTTTATTAAGATCATTTAGCTTTTCTCTTCTTCTTCTTCTTTTTTTCATTTTTTTTTTTCTAGCTAACAGTAAACATATTCTTCTTATTATTGTCATATTACACCTGCCTGCCATAACTTTTTTGTAACAGTTTCCTCCGCCATGGGCACGTGTCCAAGGTCTTAGTAAAGGGGTTCTAACTTGTGCACAAGCTGGTTTGGGGTGTGTTACAGTCAATCCAGTCCTGACTCTCCTACCTAGAATCATTGGGCCGTAACGTGGCAAGAGACAGCCCAGCCTACAGATGCAAAAAAGGCCCACCACATTCATTAAGCGGTATTTAATGTTAAAAATTCATTAAAAAAAAAAAAAAAAAGATAACATACTCATTCTATTGTGTTTTATTGTTATTTATTTTTAAATATATGAATAAGGCGTGTTATGAGTTTCTCGTCATCAAAATTCAACTTATATGTCTCAAGTAATGGTTTTTAGTAATTTGATAAATTTTAAGTACAATTTATGTTGGTTTTTGTTAAACTCATAAAACGATTAAATTATACAATTTTAAAACACAGATAACCATTTGTATATCTAAAATCTTAGAGTTTGACTTAAAATAATTTATTACTTATACACTCATTTTTATGAAAAGTAATAACTAATTACATAAAAAGTTTGAAATTTTAACACTCTTAGAAGGTAACATTTTTTAATGAAAGGATAAATAAAATAAAATAATAAAGAAAATAGAGGGGAGGGTAAATTTTTGGTGGGGCATGAGGGGGCAATTGCCCATCCCCCATCCAACTCCCTTGTTCAACCCTTGCTTGAGCTCAGGTGCTTAATAGCACTACCTAATTCTCCGAAGAAAGATAGCTTAGGTTTGAATGCCCTTCCTCCACTTGTTATAGGGACAAAAAGTAAAAAAAAAAAACAAAAAACAAAAAAAAAAAAAACCTTGAAAGTAGGAAAAATGCAAATGATTAGATGATAAAAATGTGAATATATATATATATATATATATATATGATTTATATGAAGAAAATTTCTTTTTTCATCGTATGTATATTTATCGTATCGTAAAATCATAAGTATCGTACAATACATAGACAAATGCTTTGAAATGAGATTTTTTTGTTAAAATTTGTACTTTTATTTGAATCTAACAAATTGTTAGACTTGTTTTTAACACAAAATTATTAGGTTACTTAATTTGGCCTAATAAAATAACATTTTCATGAGTTTTTTTCTCTTTTCTTTCTCTTATAAAATTTGGACTACACAGTACATACTTACACTTCACTTTAATATTTGCAAATTTATTTCCTATACTATGAATAAGATATTAATTGACAATATAAATATTTTTTATTTTTGTCATTATTGTTATAAGTCCAAGAAACTAGAATGCCAAGAAGAATTTTTTTTAATTATTAAAATAAAAAGAACAAGAAGAGATAGTAAATGTTAATGACGACAAAGAAAATTATAATGAAGAAATAAGTATGCAAAATGATAAACATGATGATAGCATTGACTTAGATGTGGTTTATTAGGCAATACGAAGAAAATAAATTATTATTTTGGGTCATTTGTAATATATTATCACTTTTGAATTTAAGCAATTTGAATGTGTATGTTATAAACACATGCTAGTTTGATTTATTTAGTTAGTTTGTTAAATATTATTACATAAGTGATGAATAAATTAATGATCAATTGAATATATTTAAAATTTATAATGAATATACCATTTATATATGTATATCTATAATTTTTTATAAATTTTATTAAGTGTTTGTGTATCTTACGATACACGATATGAAAAAATCAAAAATTGATTAATGATATGATTCATGTTTTGACAACTATGGTGTAAATCATGCTTTTGAAGCCAAACCAAAGTTTACGCTCACCTTTAAAAAAATTAAATTAGGAAAAAAAAAAAACCTCCCTCTTGACTCCAAGCCCTTAAATGTAATATTTAACACACAATTTAATGGTGGGTTTCAACATAAATTTAATTAATAAATCTAATATGATATGTGGGATGATAAAATATCACTTTCTTAGTACTAAATTGAATTTTTTTTTTAATAAGTTGTACATAGAAACCAATAAATCATAACAACATGCATTTTACGTCTATATTATCATAGAAAGTCAGTAACTTATTAGTGTAAATTTAAATTTTCTTTACACTCACCCACAAGAATTTGTTATTTTTTTTCCTTTTTCTTTCCCTTAGGATTCAAAGTGATATTCCAACCCACAATTTAGTTTTAAAATAATCTCATGATGAGAGAAAAAGAATATAGAGGTCAAATTTTATTGGGCAATAAGCTGAAGCACAATTCCTCTACTATTTGACCGGGTCATTGTAATGGAATGAAGATGTCAACTATCTAAACTAATAAAAAATCTCTAGATTAGGATTATAAAAAAAGAAATCTCTAGATTAGATAAGTGGAAATTAATTATACTTTCACTAAATTAGAAGTTCAGACATTGGAAAGATTTATGCTTTAATAAAAATTATAGTAAATAAACAGACCCAGAGCTTCAAATTTCAAATAGATGGCTAATCATTTTTATTCTACTGCTTAGAGCATCTCCAACGGTTTGGGCATCCGCCTCTAGCAGCTAAAATTTGGAGAATGAGGTGCGTTGTAGATGCTCTAATAGCTTCGGCAAACATGAATTTTTTTTTGCTAATGAACTGTAACCCATCATTCTTTAAATACATTTTTTTTATTATAATAATGATGTGTTGTATAAAAAAATGTTAGAAGATGTGTAGTTGTTAAAAAATAAGAAATAATGAATGAAAAAATAATATTTAAATGAGATAGAGAATTTATTAAAAGTGTATTTAAAAAAATGGATAGGTAAAACTAAATATCACTATTCATTCTCTAAATAGTATAAAAGTTTGAAAAAACGGTTGGAGATGCTCTTATACCGACGCAACAAGTTATTACAATATTTTAACAATAACATAGCTAAGATGTGACTCTTTTGTTGGGTTAAAATAAAATAAAATAAAAAATATTATTATATTAGAACTCACCATAACCGAAACAAGAAAGTAATAATATTGTGATGTTTTATTGTACTTTCTATTAAAATTTTGAAAATTCATGTTTTTTTTTTTTTTTCTTTTAAAGAATATATATTTTTGGGTGCATTGGATAAATGGACAGAGAGAGAGAGAGAGAGAGAGAGAGAGAGTGGGGAGAAAGACAAAACGGTGAGTCTCTTGGCAGAGAGGAACAAAGAGAAAGTTGAAAATGGCTTTTCACCGGCCTCCCCAAATCCAAAAATGCTTAATGCCTGCCTAAAACTACTTCTCTCAACCAATCAAATAAACAAGCCACTCTATTCCACACTGAACCTTATATATACTCACTCTTTCTGTGAAAACACCAAAAAAAAAAAAACCCAAAAAAAAAAAAAAAAAAACCCAAGAAAAAATTACAAAAACCCAGAGAGTTTAGAGGGAGAGCTTGTGGGTTTGGGGACTTGGGCTTGGCTAACTCTTTCGTTTTAGCATCTCTGTTGTGCAATGGCTGTGGAGGACGACTCGTCTTTCTCTTCCATTTTGAGCAATGACCAAGCTGCCCTTTGCTCTCAAAGAGGTACACTCTCACTATTCATCTCTAACTCCAAGGTCCTTTTTGGGTTTACACAGATTTGAGAGCAGCAGTACAATGTAGCTCTCTCACTGCGTCGAAAAAGGCAGACAGGATGGAGCCAGGCAATATATATATCTATATATATTTATAATATATCATATATCAAATATATAGTTTCTCTCAAAAAACTTTCACACCCTTTTGTTTTTTTGTTTTTGTTTTTGTTTTTTTTGTTTTTTTTTTTTCCCTTCTTTGCTGAGATTTGAAAAGAAAGGAGGAGGAGGAGAAGCAACAGCATCATACGGTTCATCAACAATCATGGGTAGTCATTTGAAATGCGAAAGAAGATGAAAAGTGTATTACAACATTTGAAAATGTCTTTTTTGTATTTTCTTTTACATGTACCCGATTTTCTATAGTTAATGTTCTTAGTTATGATGACGATGATGTATGTTCTTCTCAAATTTTCCATATACTGATCAGAGTTGGTTTTATTGACACAACCATATGGTTCTTTTATTTGCTGCCTCAATATTTGTTTCCATGTTTTTTTTACTGTTTTTTTTATTTTTTTATTTTACTTTATGTTTGGGTGACTGTTGAAGCTATACCAATTTGCTTTTTATAGCCATTTGAAATTAGTCTATTGGGTTTCTTCTAGAATTTTCAGTTGATTCTATTAGTCTTCCATCCTTGTATAGTCTCTGAAATTTATGCTATTAATCATTTTATTTAATCTGGTCCATAAATGTTCCTAAGCAAATGTGCTGAGACTTTTTTTTTGGGGGGGGGGGGGGGGGGGGGTGTTAACTTTGGTTGTGTTACAAATTATCATCTTTTTGGTATGTCTGCCATCAACATGTTTTGGTAAAAGTTCTATTACTAATTTTACATTAGGGAATATCAGTGGAGCCATTTCAATATGACATGAATCCCACCTTGCTATTTACAGGAGAATATATTTTATGACGGTAGGAATTTGAGCATCTTACACGTATTCTTATTATAATCGTTATGATATAGTTGTTTTGGTCCAAGGTGGAAAGCTTTTCCAAGCACAAACCTTGAGTGTGGTGTATGACTATTATTATTGCATTCATATTTACCTTTAAATCTTTTTCTCTGTTGTATTTTATCATATCAATATTCCTTATGTACGAAGATCCACTCACCATATTTGGAAAAAGATAAATGGACAGATGGTCAAAAACATCATCCTAACTCATATGCTGGTGCTAAATGAATCATTGCTGCAATAACAATTTGAAGTTGGTTGACTTATGAAAAGGTCATAAGTGACCATGGTTACTTCTTCACAAATTATTATTGCATTGCATTCTCTGTTGTCTTATATTTTTAGATTGTGCAAAGTCCTGTTGTCCATTCTCATGTATGTTTGGTAAAAAATGCAACTCCAAAACTTTTCTAGAAAGACTTGTGAGCCAAATTGATGTTCTGTTTTGGAAGCTGTGCACCACTTATGGTCTTTATGAATCAAAGCCACAGGCAAAGAATGCTTCAAATTTGGATGCTTTTGCTTGCTACACTTTGATTTCTGTCGACAAAAGATTTATAGAACCATGCTTGCATGTGGAGGTCAATTCTGTAATTAAATGGTGGTGCTCTGTTTCATTTCTCATGCATTTATTTAATCTAAATCCTACCAGGTAAAACTACATTAGTCTTTTCACTTTTTTTAAATCCTGAAATTATCATATCAAGGGATGAAACCCTAACTAAAGATATTGTTTACCCACTTTATCTTTTAGCTTACCTACTTATAGTTTGTGTTTCAACTACACCTAGCTTAATTCTTATGTTTGGATGGGACTTGCTGGTTGCTGAGTATACTTCACATTTTATGCTTCTGTCTTGCGTACGGCAAATTGACCCTTAGATCATACCTAGCCTGGCTACCACCAATTGAGTCTAATGTTGATTCTGTTCGATTTCATGAAAATCAGCTGGTAGTTGGGAAAAAATGAGACCCGCTGCCTGGGGAGTTGGGGGGGGTGGAAAACTGATGGTGCACCTACATCATCAGTGCATCTAGATCTATTGTTACCAGTTTTCAAGCATCATCTTGCACCTTGTTTGTCAAGAAAGAGTGTGCATTGTGCTTATGCACTTGCAGCTGATTGTTTGGTGTCCATCTGGCAACTTAGAGGTAGCTATGGCTCTTATGAATCATGATGTCACATAGCATTAATCTGTGCCTTTAGATTCCTAATTCTTATGAGTAGTTTGTCCCTGTTTTATTTCGTAATGCTGGAATTTGCCTCAACTTTATAGTTCTCACTCCTGTAACATACTTGTATTGCATTGCTTGGTTGGATATTCATTTTGGTTTTTCATTATGAATTTTTTTTGGATGAGATTAAATGCACGTTGTAAAATGAGGTGTCTACATATAGTAGTGTGATAGTCTCTTATAGTTTATCTCGAGTAGTGGCTGAAACAAGTTCCACTTGACCACAACTGCTGAGCATTCTAGGCAATGTTAGTATGTCCGAGCTAAAGCACACAAACTCTTGGAGCTTAGGAACAAAGTGCAAGCGTGTGCTTAATTGAAGCAAAGTGCACATTTTCAAATATAATTTCTAATAATCTCCTATAGAAATCATAATATATGGTAAAAATAAAATAAAAATTCAAAATTTTTATATTTTACATTAACTGCAATTGTATAATGTTTATAAGTTCAAATTTTGCTGAAGTATGTCAATTTCTTAACAAAATTTATATAGTAAATTAAAAATAATAATCTAGTCATAGAAAATTTAAACGTAACATTTTATATAATTCTCTTGTGCTTTGTAAATATACATAATCATAATAGTTATGACTAAATGAGGTTTATGATTTAATCAACATATATCTAAAAGGTAATGACCAAAAAGTATAAGAATAGTGATTAACTTTGTTTATGTCTTTTGACATGTAAATAAATAAATAAAATTCTAGTGTAATACAACACCTTAAGAATAGTGTTTGTATAATAAATTTAATGGTCCATGTCATAACCTCTAAGATCAGGAAGTTAAATTTCAACCATTCATAATTTTTTAGCAATAAAATAAAAAAAGTGTGTCTACATGTACTTTGTGCTTCTTTAGAAAGTGTTCTTAAGACGTGCTTTATTAAATGAGCCTTGCTTTGGCCAAGCGAAGCACTTAGACCTTGGAGCTTTAAGTTTTGAGTTTTAACAACAATGATCATAGGGGTGATTAGCCTAGAAAAAATTCTATAGGACCAAAAACTTTGGGAAAATACTATCATGTTGTAGTGAGTTGGCTCTTTTAGACGTCTATTTGGGAATAACTTATCTAGTTTTTTTGTTGAAAGTTTGCCAGAGTATACTTGTACCTTGAAAAAAAAATGCGGGAAAAAAATGAAGTTTTAAAAAGTTGTATATAAAAGCTAAAAATTGAGCCAACGTATTTCTACATGACCGCTACTAGTCTACTACCATTTTAGGAGCGATTAGCTTAGTAGAAGTACCCTATAACTAAAAGGCGGATTAAGATCATGTAACTATTGAACTGATTCAATTGTAATAAATGGTTGAGATTGAAAATTAAAAAAAAATAACTTTTAATCTTAACCATTAAATAGTAAAAGTCTAAAAAATTTTGGCAAGAAAATGGGTTAATTGCGCAGTGCAGATGTGCAATTGCAATCTCAACCCCTAAAAAAGGCCTATAGAGACTGCTCACAAGACTACTGGCACCCTACCAAAATCCCGCCTGAATTTTGCCCACATTCTGGTTGTCACGGTGCCGCTACACTTTATTTGCATGATTGTCCTGATGTTGTGTCGTTTTTGTGACATGATGGAGCGTGATGGTATGGTTGAGTAAATGTTGTCCACCTAGACAGGTACGCAGTACGCTGCTTCAAAACATGCTCTCATATTAATGTGACCATTCATACATGCATTTGGGACTTGATCTTGATGCTCTCTTGGTACGCTCTCTAACATCCTTTCATGTTAACATGACCATGCATACATGATGGTGTTGCTGAGTAGATGTTATCCAGCTATGCTTTCTAACATCCTTTCATTAGCTAGTGTTGAAACTTTGCTCTCTCTTTTTATTCAAACAATTTGGTTTCTTGAATTTTCATTAAAAATATATCATTTTTTAGATGTAGAAAATTCTGTGAAAAAATTTGCTTCCATCTGGTTTCCTGATTTTCCATTAATAAAAATTATATATATTTCAAAACTTTTTTCAAATGTAGAAATTCTGTCAAAATTTCTGCTTTCAACTGGTTTCATATTTTCCACCAATTTTTTTTTTTTTTCAAATGTAAAATTTTTGTATAAAAAAGTTGTTTTCAATTGGTTTCTTCATTTTTCACTGAAAAATCAGAATTTTTAAAACCTTTTTCAAACGCAAGAATTCTATTTAAAATTATGCTTTCAACTGGGGGTTTTTTTTTTTCAACAGAAAACATCATATTTTTCAAAAACCATTTCTCAAATTCAGAAATTCTATCAAAAATTCTGATTCGAACTAGTGTCTAAAATTCTGTTTTCAACTTGATTTCTTGATTTTTAACTGAAAATCATATTCCTAAAAAATATATGTGTGGGGCCTGAAATCTGAGGTCCCAGCCCACTTTGTATTAAAAGCCCAAAGCCCAGGCCGAGGAGCCTTACTGCTAAGAACGCACAATGAGAGCTCCTTGAAGGTCCAAGGATGTGGCCGAGGACGACTTTACGCCCAACATCTCACAAAAAAGCCTGAAGAAAAGGACAAATTCGGTACAGGAGCAGCACAAGAGAGAAGGCTGCCAACGCCTTAATGTGGAGCCCATCGCCTAACAAACCCATAATCATACCATGCTGTCCAGCTTTTCCCAACCACTCTGATGTGAGGATTGACAAGACGAGTAACCACCCCGAACAAGGAGAAACGGACACGTAGGCGAAGGATGGGAAGAAAATACTAGTATAAAAGGGAAGCTCGTTGTATTGACAAAGGGGCTGGCCCAGGAACCAGAGAAAAGGGGGAAGACAAACCCATAAAAAGGAGGACGGCGAAGGCGAGACTCTCCTCGGACTAATTCCGAGGAGATAGATCTTCATACCACATCCGTGTAAGGCTTAGACGTACAGACCAAATCCATCTTCAAATGGGCTTCCATGAAAATCCTGACTAAACCGCTATTCAGTGACCAAAGTTTAGCCTTTCCAAACCCACTCTCTACAAATCATATTGTTCGGGCCTTTTACATACGAGCCCAAAGCCATCTTTGGATCGTTAAAAATCGTGTCCTTACAATTGGCGCCGTCTGTGGGAAGGCTTGTGCGTTGGCGCAGGTTGCGGTGGAGTCAACTCTATGGCAAGCAGAGGTTCGTGGGGTTTCCTCCATCTCCGGCGACATACAGTTGTTGCTCCGACATAAACTTCTGCTAGGGGCTACGCCTTGCAGTGCCGAGGGCGCGGGCACCTCTAGGGGCTTCTGGCCTCAAGCCAACTCCCCCCGCCCTGGTATAGGGGCTTACGTTTGAAAAATAAAAAAGTACATAAAAGAAATCTTGCAAGTTTTGGACAGAACCAAGGCCTTGCACGGTCCTCGGACTCAAGCCTCGGACTCAAGCCTATGGGGAAAGCCAAGTACATAAAAGAAATCTTGCAAGTTTTGGACAGAACCAAGGCCTTGCATGGTCCTCGAACTCAAGCCTATGGGGAAACCAAGTACATAAAAGAAATCTTACAAGTTTTGGACAAAACCAAGGCCTTGCATGGTCTTCGGACTCAAGCCTATGGGGAAACCAAGTACATAAAAGAAATCTTCCAAGTTTTGGACAGAACCAAGGCCTTGCATGGTCCTCAGACTCAAGCCTATGGGGAAACCAAGTACATAAAAGAAATCTTACAAGTTTTGGACAGAACCAAGGCCTTGCATGGTCCTCGGACTCAAGCCTATGGGGAAACCAAGTACATAAAAGAAATCTTCCAAGTTTTGGACAGAACCAAGGCCTTGCATGGTCCTCGGACTCAAGCCTATGGGGAAACCAAGTACATCAAAGAAATCTTCCAAGTTTTGGACAGAACCAAGGCCTTGCATGGTCCTCGGACTCAAGCCTATGGGGAAACCAAGTACATAAAAGAAATCTTGCAAGTTTTGGACAGAACCAAGGCCTTGTATGGTCCTCGGACTCAAGCCTATGGGGAAACCAAGTACATAAAAGAAATCTTACGTTACACGAACCTTAGAATCTATCCGAGGAGAACTACCCATTAAACAGTTGGGTTAATCCCTATACTAAACGGATTCCCCAGTCTACCCTCGGATCCTCTGTACCAAAAGGATTGATGCAACATAGAGCAATATGCTACTAAAAACACGATTGAAGTCCCTCACTGCTCGGCTACCCTCTCGGATGAATTATTTAGAAGTTTATCGTTCTCGGACATTTGTCTAGCATGCATCGCACAGCGCTCAGCCATTATCCCGGTTAGTTCCAAGAGTTTAATTTATTGAGAATTGCCCTCGTTATACTTAATAATGTCAGTAAGTTTAAACCAGTAGGAATTTGTTTTAAGGCATTTTTCTGCTCCAAGTATCATTAAAGGCAAACGCATATTTAATATTCATTCACAAAGTAATTGCTGCCGAGAGGAAAAATATGTAGAAAGAAATAAACTCATCTTTTATTAAGATAAAGAAACATTACTGTGTACAATGAAAAGCTGAAATAAGCTTATACTAAGGCTAACTACGTAAGTAAAAAGAAAAAAGAAAAAAGAAAAAAAAATACAAGAGAATGAAGATAAAGCCGAAGAAGAAGCGCAGAGGAGAGGCTGGCTGCTGTTCCGAGGAGTTGTGTAAGAAAACCATTCCTCAATACTTTTACATGCCCATAACTCAGGCAGCCAAAGAACCCAACGTGGGGCCTGCACCGTCGAAGAAAAGGTGCAGAGAGCACCTGGCTTCGGGCTAGTGCCGCTGAAGAAAAGGTGCAGGGAACCTAACTTGAGGCCTGCACCGTTGAAGAAAAGGTGCAGGGAGCCGGAAGTTGAGGAGCCCCCGCAAAAATTTGCCTGCTACAAGGCAGACGGCGCTGATGGCGGAAATTCCTTCTTCTGACATACCAAAAATCTGGCATGACCAGAACCTGCTTTGGATTTTGACTAAAAGAGGGAGGAATACCATCTTCCTCCTGTCAAAACGGGGGACTGGCTTGAATCTGTGTCATCCTTGCCCGTACCATACCACCTTGAGAATTCGGTGCCTCTGAAGTGTGTGGAGACCTTTCATCTCCATCCACGCCTTGAACATCTTGCTTTGAAGCAGAGTGGCACTGGAAATGGAGATCGTGAATATGAAAGAAGAAGTATGATTCTGAAGGAAATAGGAGAGTTCATGTGCAGGTGGAGTGACCCCCTACCCTATTTATACACAGAAGCAAACCGATGGCATTTAATTCATGCAAATTTCCAAGGAATGCTACGGACAAAGCAGACTCGGCTCAATTTCCAACCTCATCCTCAGCCGTAGGATCTGAAGATCCTCGTGAAAGCGCGCCTCGAGTACCGAAATGTCAAAGGACCCCGCGTGAGCGCAAAATAAAGGAATGGCCCTTATCTTGACACGCCTTCCATGTAAATGAAAAAATACAAATAATAATGGAGTACTGGATTTGGGCGAGCCACAATGTGGGCCTAATGTCTCCAAAACCCTCCTCCCCAACTAAAAAGCCGGGCAGCAGGATTTTGAGGGGCTATTGTGGGGCCTGAAATCTGAGGTCCCAGCCCACTTTGTATTAAAAGCCCAAAGCTTAGGCCGAAGAGCCTTACTGCTAAGAACGCACAATGAGAGCTCCTTGAAGGTCCAAGGATGTGGCCGAGGACGACTTTACGCCCAACATCTCACAAAAAAGCCTGAAGAAAAGGACAAATTCGGTACAGGAGCAGCACAAGGGAGAAGGCTGCCAACGCCTTAATGTGGAGCCCATCGCCTGACAAACCCATACTCATACCATGCTGTCCAACTTTTCCCAACCACTCTGATGTGAGGATTGACAAGACGAGTAACCACCCCGAACAAGGAGAAACGGACACGTAGGCGAAGGATGGGAAGAAAATACTAGTATAAAAGGGAAGCTCGTTGCATTGACAAAGGGGCTGGCCCAGGAACCAGAGAAAAGGGGGAAGACAAACCCATAAAAAGGAGGACGGCGAAGGCGAGACTCTCCTCGGACTAATTCCGAGGAGATAGATCTTCATACCACATCCGTGTAAGGCTTAGACGTACAGACCAAATCCATCTTCGAATGAGCTTCCATGAAAATCCTGACTAAACCGCTACCCAGTGACCAAAGTCTAGCCTTTCCAAACCCACTCTCTACAAATCATATTGTTCGGGCCTTTTACATACGAGCCCAAAGCCATCTTTGGATTGTTAAAAATCGTGTCCTTACAATATGATTTTATGATTTTCCATTGAAAAAATCTTATATTTCCACAGTTCACATTTTTCAAAAAATTAAACTCTCATGGTTTTCCATTTCACTAATTTTTTTCAAAAATTAAACTATGGTTATGGCAAGATTTTTAGACCCGGACCATTCATTGAACCGTAAAAGGGAGAGGTTCAAGGTTTTTAAAGTCGAACCGGAGTCGAACCGAGGTCGAACCGGAGTCGAACCGTGATAATGTTATAATTAATTTAATAATTAATTAAAGCCTAAATATAGATATTAAATTTATAAAACTAGCAAAATTGACAGTATATCTATATATGTGAGGGAAATTTAGTGATTTTCAAGCATATATTTAATAATTAAATAAGAAAGTTAATAAAATAAAATAATAACCATGAAAACATTAAAATTTATGATTAATTTTTGAAGTAAAGTTGAATATTTTTGAAGAATTTTAATTATAATTTTTTTTATTCCTTGTAAGAGATGGATAATTTAATTAAGTAGAATAAAATTGTATTAAGTTGTTTTTCTTATTAAAAAAAAAAAATTGCTAAGGGGTTGGACCCCACGGTTCTCACCGGTTCGTGCGGTCCAACCCCGGTTTTAGCGGTTCACGGAATTAACAAAAAATCCGGTTCTTTAGGCTTAAAAACCAGATTTTCATCCCGGTTTTCACGGTTCGACCTCCCGGTCCAATCCGATTCTGAAAACTATGGGTTATGGTTCATCCATTTCGAAAACCATTCTTTTTAAAACAAAATTTTGGTTTTAAGCTTTTCCTTTTCAAAAACCTTGGTAACAAATAAGATCATGCACGATGTCTCCCTTTGTGTGATCCTTTAGTTCAAATATAATTAAGAGACATACCACATCATTTGTCACAAAATGATGGGATCCTAATGATGGTTGGGAGTGGGACTCCCCCAAATTATGACTGCAATAGGCAACGTTGAGATTTCTAGTTTATCTTGACATCAACCCCTGCCAATCAAGGTTTTCGAACTAAAATCTTTTTCTTTTCCTTCTAAATCAAAACCATGGATATCAAGACACATGTAATATTCTTGATACATGCATGATACCATGGGATATATGCCCTTGAGATTGGGCAAGTAGTTTGTCTATATTATAGCACACATTTTTTCAAGGATAATCAAAATTAGGTATTGACTATGGGCAGATTTCGTGGGGTGTCTAACACACTCCCCATGTTTAATTGAATCCCCGAATTTGTTTTCTATTTCCAAACATGGTTTTATCTAATTTAAGCGTATTGGAACTAAATTTTGAAAAAAACCACCACTTTTAAAAATTTAGGTGACTAAACACAATTTTAAGAAATCTTAATGATTGGTGGTTACTTCATACACTCTTATACACACACCCCCACAGATGAGCTTCGAGAGCACAAATAGAAATGTGCCATCGGGGAAATATTTGAAAACATTGATTTGGACGTAAAGTGATAGAAATTGATGTTTGAGTGGAATTTTGAGCTCATTTGACCATCGATCAACTTAGTTAAAGTTTGGTCATTCACGTGTAGTTTGGTCATTTTGACTATTAAACAGGAAGATTAAGTTAACCAATATTCAAATGGGATAAATTAGATTATTTTTTACATTTTCATGATCCCATGATTAAAATATGATTTTTTGTGTGTGGAATTTTTAGAATCTTGCATGTAAATTGAAAATGAACAAATTATGATGTTAACAACCACTATGTGCTACATTTGCATTGGAATCATTTTTGTTCACAGTTTTCAAAATAGGATAATGTTGCTTTCAATGCTCCTTATCGTGATATAGCTAAACTCATGTTTCTTAATTTGCATTGGGATTCTGTCTAGTGCATTGGGCATAAGCCATGTCACTCTAATTTTCTTATTGGTGGCTTC
The DNA here is from genome assembly GCF_001633185.2 of Quercus lobata. NCBI lineage: Eukaryota > Viridiplantae > Streptophyta > Magnoliopsida > Fagales > Fagaceae > Quercus > Quercus lobata. Next base: position 40,524,896 of record NC_044915.1, read on the forward strand.
TTTTGATTTATTTATGAAAAGGTACTGGAACTAAACTTCTTATTATCAAACCGGTGTCTCAAATTTTGAGGGAAAAAATTGGCATGCCAAATGAGACATACAAAATAAGGTATCCTAATCCACATAATATCCTTGTGACCAAATCAATTTTAATTTTGACAAATTATATATATATATATATATATATATATGAACAATTGTTGTAAGTACTCTCAGTAAAATTTTATAAATTAGTGATGCACGCATTTAGAAAATAATTTAATCTTTTTATATAGTCAAGAATTGTTATATTACAAGTTTGGATATCATCATCATCATTACTATTTTCCATTGTTATCTTTTCATTGTATTATTTCATTATCTTCTAAAATATTTTTGGTGGATTCTCATTGATTTAAGAGATTTCCTATCAATTTTATCTTATATTTATATATTTCTAATAATTGATTTATCAAGAGATCTTATGTGATATTGAATAAATTTTTATATTTTTCTCTCTTTTTTCCCTAATATGTAGGACCTGCATGTCCCCTCGAAACTGGAAAGGTGGCAAACTTCAAGGCAAGATCAAGATCTGAAGTTATTGACTGCTCGAATCTGTTCTACATAGAAAGTGACACATTGAAGTTGGCCATCCTAGAAAATTTTGGTCATGGAAAAGATACAGAATGCCTGGGAAAGGGAATGGGATCTTTGTCAGTCGGGTTTATCAAGCTAAGTATTTATAGAACTAGAATACCGATCTCTCTCTTTTATCTTGTTCTCCTTTTGCTTCCCATCACATTCTTGGCAAATAAGTGGTTTCTTAATTAGCATAGTTCTGAAATTCAATTGTGTTTCAAGAATCTTGACCAGACTCAATTTGATTAATAAATCACTTTTAATTTTTATTATGCTAAATAGAATTTGGAGGCTGCGATAGAAAATGTCAAAACGATTATCAATTGATTCAATTTTACTTAAAGTGGTAAAAACGTAATTGACGACCTATCTACAAAGACAACAACATAATAAATCAATTTCTTATTACCTTTTAGATTAGTTAATGCATCAATTTGTAAAGTTACTCTTTTCAAAAAAAATTTGTAAAGTTACTCTAGTTTAAACTTTGTAATATGGGTAGCATCACTTTTGCAGCATATAAGGTAATGCAACTAACGAAAATATACGAACTCTCTTTCTTGGCTGGTAACTCAACCCAACAACAATCACCGAAGCCACTGTTTATGAACCTCCACATTTGACATTCAGGGCAGTGCAAATGTGCAATTATGGTAATTGCACTGTGAAAACTATTACAAACCTGCCACATCAGCAGGTTTAAAAAATGTTGACAATTTTTTTTTTTTTTTTTTTTTAATGTATATAACATTGCTCCTGTGACTATTATATATAGGAGTAAATTTAGAACCACAATTTTTTATGCCACAACTTTGATGTAACAGATTGTGAATGATTGTCTATCACTTTTACATAGACCTACCATTCACAGTTTGTCACATTAAAATTGTGATTCTAGATTTTCTCAAACAATAGGATAAGGGTTTTGGAATCTAAACGAGTGAATAGGCTCACTTTCTTTGAGTTACTGCTTAACTTGTTTTAAATATCTTTTATGACCTTGGGGTAATGTTGGACTTGGGCCAATTGCCTCATTCTAATTGACCCTAACCCACCTTGTGATTCATAATATTTCAGGGGTCATTTAGGTGTTGTTTGGATGAGTGAGTTTTGAGTGATATGATTTTGTTTTCATCACTCATCATCCAAAATTTGTGGGACCCACGGAAATTTTTTTTGTTTGGACACCATCACTCATGATCCATGACTCAGTTTCCATCACTCAATTCTCTGATTTTTGAGTTATGAGTTATGGAAACTGAAAACACATTTTAGCTGTTTTCATAACTCATAACTCAATGGCATTTTTGTAATTATACACACATGGAGGGACCCACAGCCACAACTTTTGACTTTTGACTCCTTTATTTATTTTTTTTTCTTTCACTGGTTGGTCTTCCGTTATTTTATTTTTTTTCTTCACTAATTCTTTCTTCACTGATTCGTCTCTCTCTTCTTCTTTTTTTTTTTTTTTTCACTGTTCGGTCTTGACTCCTTTTTTTTTTTTTTTTTTTTTTTTCACTGGTTGGTCTTCCGTTCTTTTTTTTTTTTTCTTCACTGATTCTTTCTTCAGTTCTTCGTCTCTCTATTTTTTTTTTTTCTGGGTTCAGTGAGTTTGGTTTTTTTTTAATTTTTTTTTTTCTCACTGGGTTCAATGAATTTAGCTACTGCGGGGTTGAAGGAAAAAAAAAAAAAAAGTAAAAGCTACACAAGGTACAAGTATGGAGCCCACAAATAATTGAAAAATATTGAGTGATGATAAATGAGTGATGGTGCCAAACAAGATTGGGTGTTTTAAGTGATGAGTGATAAGTAATAAGTGATGAGTGATGAAAACTGAGTGATGAGTGATGGGTGATGAAAACTGAGTGATGAGTGACCATTTTTTTAAACCAAACAAGGCCTTAGTGACCCTGTTTTATATGATGGGTTGATGGATGGAGTTTCGTTATAAAAACACCCTATTTGTTGTGAAATAAAAGAAATATAAGACCAGATAAAAACAAATGAGAGTGGGATTATATTTGCATTGTTCTTTTCTAGTTGTCATCCACCGAATCATATTATTTCTCATAGTGATACATAATATATATCTTTCTCTTGGTGTGTAGTTTGTAATAATTCATTACATGTATATAAAAAGAAAGGGAGAAACCAAAGGCTTACAACTTGTGGGATAAAATCCCTTAAATCAAGAGTAAATGATCCCTTAGATTTCTGCTTAAATTGCTGCCCCTAGTATGGTAGGGTGGGTGGCATGTCAGCCAACTATGTGATAAACAAGAGATATTCAACACTCTCTTCCTTGTATGTCACTGTGAATGCACGAGGCATTGCACTAGATCTGGTAGACTGGTACTCAACAAAATCGAGTGATTTGAGCTTATTGAACCAAAAATCAATTGATTCGATAACGGTTGATGGCAGTCTTTGCTAAGAAATTTTGACACCCACAAGTCGAGTGGCAGATTGTTGCAAGAGAATCTCATTCCAACTGACCTGATCCATCTTCATTGTTAAACATCACTATTTTTTGTGAGATTCTAGTTAGATCTAATGAGATCCCTCTCAGATTTGGCAAAATATTTGCAAAATCTAGAGAGATCTATCAAATTTCCATTAAAAACTAGAGCTTTGCTATAACTTAATGGCTTCCATCGATCCAACTGCTGGATTTGTGAAGCCATGGCAATTGAAGACCCAAAACCAGACGAGTGGCTTGAATCCAAACCCGAGTTGATCGGGTTGAGTGGCTCTAAACTTGACCCATGGACCCTAGAAGGTAATGACTGTTTCAGCAAATTACTTATTAAAAAAAAGAGATATTATTTTCCAAACTCTTTCACCTAACGTAGGGGGCCTAACGACAGAAATGCAGGACCTCCCTTTCCCTGACAGCCAACCTGCCCAACTACATGCATGTGCCATACAGGCCCATCAATGAAAGAAGATATCACATGCTACCAGATAATTAACAATCGAAATGGCACAATTATCCTCCATTAAAAGTTAAAACTATCATTCTCTCATCCCTTCAATCACAATAAACCAATGGCACTCTCGCAATTTAATCTAAACCCAAACCTTCTTTCCACCCTAAATCAAAAATAAAAAATCGGCGGCAATTAACCACGGTTAAACGGTCAATTATTCCAGCCTGTCAGCAACCCAATAATCAATCAAACAAACCCTTCGTTAACCACAGTCAACTAACCCAAGTTAAAAAAAAAATTCCAGATATAAAATCCAAAGCCTCTCGATCTCACCCTCAGCTCAAATTTTGAAAGGCGTCTTGATAAACGCCGCTCATCTTTGATCTTCCTTTTTTTCTTTTGATAATCTCTGCGAGTTTAGCTCTTAAATTTTTGTATCTGAGAAAAATGAGAGAGTGCATTTCGATCCACATCGGTCAGGCCGGTATTCAGGTCGGCAATGCTTGCTGGGAACTTTACTGCCTCGAGCATGGCATTCAGGTTTGCTCTTCACTTCTGCCTTTCTCGCATTATAATAATTTTTCATTTCTGTTACGCGATTCGTTAGACCTGATTCCGAAACGAGTTCAATTTTGTCACAGAATAACTAGATCTTGTTGTATATTGTGGCAGATCATAATTTTTAGGTTTTAGTTACTTTGAATCTCAGCTAGCAAAGTGTAAATTTAATTTGCTGAATTTTCGCGCTTTTTTTTTTGTTTTGTTTTGTTTTACAGCCTGATGGCCAGATGCCGAGTGATAAGACTGTCGGCGGAGGAGACGATGCCTTCAACACCTTCTTCAGTGAAACTGGTGCCGGAAAGCACGTCCCTCGTGCCGTCTTTGTTGATCTGGAGCCCACTGTCATCGACGAAGTGAGGACCGGAACATACCGCCAGCTATTCCACCCTGAGCAACTCATCAGCGGCAAGGAAGATGCTGCCAACAACTTTGCCCGTGGCCACTACACCAGTAATTTTTTTCGAAACTCCGCTATTTTACACTATGTTCTAGCTCTTGATTGTTAATTTTTGTTGACAAATTATTCTGTGTTGTTTAATTTATGGCAGTTGGGAAAGAGATTGTTGATCTTTGCTTGGATAGGATCCGAAAGCTTGCAGATAACTGCACCGGTCTACAAGGCTTCTTGGTTTTCAATGCTGTTGGTGGCGGTACCGGTTCTGGTCTTGGATCGCTACTTTTGGAGCGTCTCTCTGTTGATTATGGCAAAAAGTCGAAGCTTGGTTTCACTGTCTATCCCTCACCACAGGTCTCCACATCCGTTGTAGAGCCTTACAACAGCGTCCTTTCCACACATTCACTCCTCGAGCACACTGATGTCGCCGTGCTTCTTGACAATGAGGCTATCTATGACATTTGCAGGCGATCCCTTGACATCGAGCGCCCCACTTACACCAATCTCAACCGCCTTGTCTCTCAGGTAATAATCGGCTCCTAGTTTTACTTGGAAATATGAATGTGGGGATTGATGTGTGTTTTTTTGATTTAGGTGATCTCGTCCTTGACTGCCTCTTTGAGGTTTGATGGAGCCTTGAATGTCGACGTGACTGAGTTCCAGACCAACTTGGTTCCATACCCGAGGATCCATTTCATGCTTTCTTCCTATGCTCCTGTCATCTCAGCTGAGAAGGCATACCACGAGCAGCTTTCAGTGGCTGAGATTACCAACAGTGCCTTTGAGCCCTCTTCTATGATGGCAAAATGTGACCCCCGCCATGGGAAATACATGGCTTGCTGTTTGATGTACCGTGGTGATGTCGTGCCCAAGGATGTGAATGCGGCTGTGGCCACCATCAAGACCAAGCGCACTATCCAGTTTGTTGATTGGTGCCCTACCGGGTTTAAGTGCGGTATCAATTACCAACCGCCGACTGTTGTTCCGGGAGGCGATCTTGCTAAAGTTCAGAGGGCTGTTTGCATGATCTCCAACTCAACCAGTGTTGCCGAGGTGTTCTCTAGGATTGACCACAAGTTTGATCTCATGTATGCCAAGCGTGCCTTTGTGCACTGGTACGTTGGTGAGGGTATGGAGGAAGGAGAGTTCTCGGAGGCCCGTGAGGATCTTGCTGCGCTGGAGAAAGATTATGAGGAGGTCGGTGCAGAGTCTGCTGAGGGAGAGGACGGTGATGAAGGAGATGAATACTAGTAGTTGGATGCAATTTCTTTTGTATGTCTACAATAATAAGATGGTTTTTGTCATGGTTATTTCCTTTTAATGTCGTTGCTGGGGGTTGTATCAATGTTTATATTGCTATGATTTGGAACCTATCAAGCTTTCGCTCTGGAATATTTGTATGTCATGATGCTTCGTTAAATTTGTTCACTCTGATACATATTCTATTTCCTATCGTCATGATAGTAGAAATTCGGACTAAGAGTTAGGACTTGGGAGTTCTATCCATGGTAGTTTAAACTTTAAGGTGATTAAATAGAATAAAAAATGATCTCGGTTTGATGATAAGAATTTCTTAAATATTCTTTTTGAGTGCCCAAATGCCACCATTGTTTGGAGACAACCAAACCTCTCATCCTATCATCCATTCCAACAGAACCAGCCCCAGATTGGATCAAATTGATTATCAACATCATCTCGGCATCAACTCTCAAGATGTACATGCTCTCTCTTGGCAGCAATAACTTGCGATCTTTATTTGGCGGGGTTGGAACAAAGTTAATTTTCGAAAACATTTCCTCATCCCCCGTGGTGCTTGCAATGGATATCAACCAGGCTTTCACTTCCCATTTAGATGCTTGGAAATCCAAATTAAACCCTCATGCCCCCACTTGGGAACCTCCACCTTTAGGTTGGGTGAAATTTAATTTTGATGCAGCCATCGCTTCTACTACTTCCTCTTTGCAGTTTTCTGTGACTCAAATGATCAAGTCCTCTCTAAGTTACCACTGCAAAAGAGACATTCTCAACTCAAATGATCAGGTCCTCTCTAAGTTATCACTGCAAAAGAGACATTCTCATCTCTAGCCTGGGCCGAAGCTGAAGTGGCTCTCCTAGCAATCTCCAGTCTCCACTGCAGCCCGCTTTGATCTTAATCAGGCTATTTTTGAAGGCGATGCTAAGACTGTTATTGACTCAATTGTCCCCCAGCTCTACTCCTTTATGGGAAAGCAGGGCCACAATTGCCGATATACAACTCTTGCTCCCCCATTTCTCTAATGTTAAATTTAATTTTTGCCCCAGGTCTTCCAATGGCCTAGCTTGTTCTTTGTCCTATTGGGCTTCCTTTTGTTCAACTTGGCGATCCCAACTCATCTTATCCATCCCTTCTTAGACCTTTTTGTAAGGATGTTGATGGACATATTCCCTCTCTATTGTATGTGCCCTCCTTTGGGCTTTCTTAATAAAATTATCATCTAACTTATATTTTAAAAAAAAAAAAAAAAAAAAATTTCTTACATAGTACGTGGTGCCAAATTCCATTTGTGGTTAATTGAAAACTGTAATGGAGGTGCAATTGGGAAACAAATTTACATGCTCTAACAGTTAAACTTGGTTGGAAGGTCTTGTTTCACTTCTTGTGTTGATTAGTATTCAACATATGTTTTGTGAAAGGTTCTATGGTTGGAGAAAACAAAAAACCTATCATGCATTGGGTGAATATATCCCCCCACATGGGATGGACCTCAAAAAGTGTGAAGTCCACTCCCAGGAATACATGAACCCTTGGGGTCTAACTTGCCTCCTACTCCTCTACTTATACATAACATGACATCTCCTTTGCTTTTAATGTTATATCACCTATTCTTTAAACCAACGGTCGAGTTTTAAAAAAGATGCCACATCATTTTTTTTTTGGAAACTTGTCAATAAGCCACGCGCGAAAATGCAAAATGAGCCAGTACTATTTTACCGCCCAACTGTTTCCTAATTCCCTCTCTCCCTCAATTGACAATCTGTGAAATCCCAAAAAATAAAAATAAATAAATAAATAAAAAGAAGCAATTTTAAATTGAAATCTCCGTATCTCTTTCTCAAATTATCAAAGTATCAAAGGTCATCTAATCAAGTATTTCCATCCCTTCTTTTGATTTCTTATTCAATTCAATGTTATGAGATGACAAAATAATTGAGAGAATTTTAATAATAATTTTTATTTTGTGTTAAAAATGACTACATCACTGTGCAAGCATTATGTAGTGAAATTTGTTTGTAATAACTGTAGCATCATTACAAACGGATTCCTTGGACTAATCAAAAAAAGAAAAGACAAAAATAAACTATTTGTGAATTATTAATATTCTTTTGAAAAATTCAAATCTTATAGCTAAATTTCTCAAGATTTGAAAATTAAATAAAATTCCTATTTATTATCTAATTACTATATTTCAAATATTTTTTGAAGTGAAAAACTAATTAGTGTTAACAAGTAAAGAAAAGAATCATACTAATTATATTTCAAAAAGAATTTCCATACCACGCCGAAAAATATTTGATTCAACCCCCAAAAGCCTATATCCACCTTTATGTATTTACTGAAATATAATTAAATAAATGTTTGTAAGATTCAGCTCAAAACAATGATGGATCTTTTCAATGCTCCGCTAAATTTATTTGGTAGCCAAATGATGCTAGTGAAACATTATTGTGGTTATATTCGAAATTTTAAACTATAGCCGGTTTTTAACTTTACCAACGTCCGAGCTTTTGCACAAGGCGGTTCTCTATCTCCACCCTTTTCTCCATGAACAAGGCATACTTTGAAACCAGTTGTTTGTCACCAGCATTCACTGATAGCTTGCAGCTGAGAGATGTCTTCTCCAACTTGTCCTTGTACAAGGATGAGATGGGTACAAAACTGCCCTTTTTGCTGCACAGCCAACCATGAGCAGCCCTCAAGGCAGCTCCTAGGGATGCTGAATCTGTTAAGAGGAAAAAAAAAAAGATGATCCTGAGGTTAATCCATCAGGCACTGCTCAAAATTACAGGAGATTAGGATATGGTGCCACTGGGAAACTTAGAAAAGGCATTATCTGACTTATTTAGACTGGGGTCTTGAAGGAGTAATATGACCAAAGATATGCAGGATGATCAAGTTTTTACTATTTCACATATGTAGATAAGATTAAAAAGAAACTAACACTTAACATAAACAAGAAATCACAGTATTGGGTGTATTCTTCTTACCAGGTCTTTTGACTGTATAGACGTCACAACCAAAAATGGAAGCTATTGAGCTAAGGATGCTTTGATTTGCTGATGCTCCCCCGGTAGCTATTATTCGTTTTGGAGGAGAAGGCATCCCAAATCTTTCTGCGTGAGCTCGCATTGAGAGAAACTGACCTTCAATTAATGCCCGGACCTGGAAATAGTTGGTTGTAATTCATGAAGAGTTCATGTAGGATCTCATCTACCAAAGTAAACAATCAAGATTCAATTACTGACCTCAGAAGGATGATCAAATTCCTCTACTTCCTTCTCGTTCACACCCTCCAAGGTGTTGCCTGAGAAATTTTCAAGTACATAGCGATGGAAGCCAACTGGGAGCATAAACAGAAAGTGAGTTTCTCATTTTAAATTTTACAATAAAATTAAGGGGATATGCACCATTAGTGTTGCAATTTGGATATGCCACCAAATCTAAAAAGAAAAAGAAAAAAGGAGCCCATAGTTGGTCCTACTCCCATGGGAGGAACTAAATATAATTCCATCTAAGTGTCTAACTAATCACTGAGTCGTTATTGGTCTACTTAAATCCTCATGAACCTGTCAGATCAGAAACAACCATAATTTTAACCAGTTGTTCTCCAATAATATATTCTGGTGGAAACCACTTAATGGTGGATCTTAGTGCTTTCAATGCATTTTATACGTTTAGTATAAGTATTGTATATTGAAAAACAAACCAAAGTAGGGGGGAAATTCATTAGCAGAAGATATTGGACAAATATGCATAGCCTCATTCTAAAACCTACCTGGGAGGGGAGGAAGAATTTCATGCTCCTTGTAGTAGAAACCCATCTTTCCACCTAGTTCAGACACTAAAATGAGCAAAGAACGAAAATATAACAATTAATTCCAGGATAAGTAATCAAAGCAGGACATAACATACCATTCAAAGGTGGAGTTTGCTGAAGATATTTATTGAAAACTTCCCAAGACTTCTCCGCATAACGGTTGCGCACATCTAACAACAAGATAAGAGTCACTCTAGGAAACAAAAGATATTGCTTGTTGGAATTAGTAAAAATATGTATTAGAAAAAAGTATTACCTTCACGAGTAAGGGAACCATTCTTGTAGACCAGCATTACCATGTAGTTTTCAGGGTCCACAGGATTTGGGAAAACATGTCCTTCCAGTCTAGGTTGAGGCTCTTTAGTGATCCCAAAGACCTGAGCAATAAGCATGAAGAGATTACAATAAAGGGACCTATATCAATCTAGATAGAAACTGAAACTTCAGTGGTAAGAAAGTAACGTTAATATTCAGCTTATGACTCTTATATTATGCATATTAAAACTAATCAGCACCTAATGATGATGGTATGTGTACCTCCATATAAACTGTCAAGGAATGCTTCTGTCTGTGGTCACAAAATAAACTACTCTACATTCTAGCTTAAGAATTCAAACACGGACAACTAGGATTGTATGTTTAACTTACAGTGTCACTAGTGCCAACACTAATTGCCAAATCTCCTGGAGTATTTAGGGTTAAACCTGCAGGATCAAGACGCTTTTAGATGATAAAAAGATAGGAGTGCAAGCCATATTAGAACATTTGGAAGAGATTTTTCATTTTTTGGTTGGGGGGTAGGAAGATGATATAAAGCTGAAAAAGTGAAAGGTTTAAAAATAAGGAAAACCAACTAGCACTGAACCATTACAAATAGCCAAGTATAAATAAGCCAATTTCTCCATCTCAAGCAAATGTCTTAGTTCGAATAGGTCTTGCAACACTAACTTGGGAGACTTATGAATTCACTGTACAGTGTATACTGACAATTTCGATCCTTAATCATTTCCAGTCATCAGGGTACATGGGCAGATGGTTAGTAATTTGATAGGAGTTTACTAAAGAGAAACTTTTTTGTAAATATTTTAAAGGAAAAAAATACTGCCTTCTTTGATTTTCAATTATCACTTATTACTAAAAACCTATATAACATCTTATGCATTGATCATTAGATCCATTGCTAGTGTATGATTCAAAATACATTAGTTAGATAAAAAGTTAATTCAAATCTTCAACAAAGTTTTCAATGTTTAGAAGCTGATTCAAAAAGTTTCACACATTTAAAAACCATCAATTGTCTAAGACTATTTTTTTTACTTGTAAGTTAAACAGCACCTGGTGGGTCTTGAACCCACAACCTCATCCCCCACATTGAGGACTTACAAGGGGGTGAAGTGCCATCTGAACTAGAGCTCTTTGGTGTCTAAAATAGTAAAATTTTTAACAAGCTAAAGTTGAACATTTTTAAGAGCCTTCACTTATTTAATATTTATAACATTTGAAATCGGATTATATACCCAAACTGGCATTGGGAATATCAGAGAGACTGATTACAGACACAATTGATGGATCTTGAACCCGTGACCTCACCCTCCACCTTGTCCTTACAAGGGAAGGAGATATCATTTGAGTTTAAATTGTTGTTTAAAATAAGTTTAACACAAACATTTAGAGAAGGCCATCTGTTGAGTATACCACTCACTCAAAAACCAAAATAAATATATTAAACATGCTCTGTACTGACTTTGCATATAGCTAAGTTTATTTGTCAGGAAAGCATGTCCTGTGGTTTAAGTAAACAGGTAGCGAAAAGGCAACCAGTGGCACTTTGGAAAATAATAACATAAATTACATAGAAATCAACCATATATCCTGGTAAGAGTATGATGTTTAGAGGTGTCTAAAAGAATTTTCTAATCAAAAAAATATGAAAGTAGAAGTTATGGATGAAAAAGGGTTATGCACCTGCAAGACTGTTAGGGTTGTCTCCAGACCACTGAACAACCAAGCAATTCTTATTGAAGTGGAACCTGAAAGTAGATAAAATGAAATTCTAGATGTCAATCTAAATGTATTCTGCAAGCTAGATGCACAATTTTACATATATAACTCTGTGACATACTTATTCCAAATTTCACAATACTTCTCAATGCAATTTCGATCCATTTAGGTAATCAAATGCAGATGTCACTCGAAGGTTATGTTACAACTAAAATAATACAACTGTTCAGGAGTAGAATAAGTTTATATATTCCTAATGCATAGAAAGAGTTAACACACGAAATTGGAATTAATCAAATGTCCACAAATTGCATTTTACAGAACATCAAAACCATGATTAATAAAAAATATAATGCTAACCTCTCCACAAAGTAGGAAGCAATAGAACCAGCAACAGCATGGGCAGGGGCTAACTTCCCAAGTTTTTCCTCCAAATTAGGGGCAGTGGCCTGTAAGAATTATAAAAATCAATGATTATTAATTAAAAAGGAAAAATCAAACTAATTTTCAAGCTCCAAGGCAATTTTTCTAAAAGTAACAAAATTGATTCCAGAAGAATCATGGGATTTATCATGAACCAAGATCTCCCAAAGTACAACAAACCTCTAAAGCTATCTTAGACCAGGCCCTTTGCTTTATGTCCATCAAGTTCATCCCGGCACCATCAGTTTCATCAATACAAGCATAAGAACCAATCAGAAGAGACGCCACGAAAGAGCTAACAAGGGATATCCTCTCAGTATCATGATAAACTTCCGGCTGCGTCTCGAATATCTTCCTAATTTGGGGGCCAGTATATCTTTCATGAGCACGTGACCCGGTAAGTCGAGCTAATTCCAAAGCTCCTCCAACAGCCTTTTCAATCTCTCTACATTGTGCAGTAGTGCTGCTGTCCATCCATATAGGCGATTCCTTTACGGAAAAGGCACTGCCAAGCTGATCCACCAATGCCTTCTTGGGATCCAATGAAGATAATATTGCAGAACTGCCACTCTTCCAATACACACTACCGTGTTGCTGTCCACTACCTGAAACAGCAGCAATTTTCCCAAAATCCAATTTTTTCGACAGTTTTTGAAGCATGAGATCCAAAGCTTCCACCCACATTAATGTGGGTGAGACTATTCTGCCATTATCAGAGGGGTCCCTGTAAACCCCATCTTTGGTTTTGTAATGAGGCAACTCAGTATCAAAATGAACCAGCTCTGAATTAACAATGTTGAGATTGGAATCCAACACAGTTGCCTTTAAGGACCTTTAAAAAAAAAAAAAAACATGCAATTCAGATTATAAATATTCCAATCCCACACAAATAATTGTAAATATAAAAATGTAATAGACCAAAGAAAAAGAAAAAACAGAGACAAGCCACTGATCAATAACAGTCTTATCCCATTGTATGAAATAATTCCAAACCCTCATAAATTTCCCAATGAATGAAATATGATCAAAATTAAAAGAACCCATTAACACAAAAAGATCAAGCAGTCAAAATGGCAATCTGGGTACTTCTGATTTGGTGATTATAATCAAAGAATGAAGGGAGAAATAGAGTAAGAAAGCGATCAGATAATAGTGGCTTACTGAGTAGAGCTGTCAAATCCAAGAAAGTATGAGTCTTGAGGGAGAGACAATTCCTCCATTGGAGCACAATCCCAAGTCTAAGTGATTCTATCTGGGTTTCAGAGACAAAAGAGATGAGTTATAAATTTAGAATGAAGTTGAGGAAAATTGACAGAGCTCACTCTGTTTCTTCTTTTCTGTTTGTGTTTATATTTAGTATTGGATATATTGGCGCTTGAAACGAAAGGTAGGAAATAATTAATATTATAAGATCCAATTAAAGCGCAGAATTTCAGGATAAGGACGAGTGATTTGGCAGTGATTCGTTAGTAGTATACAAATTACTCAGGAGATAAATTTGGATACGAATTAATCTGTATCATGATCTATCTGAAATAACCCAGTCAAATTTTATTCACCCAATATAGTCAAGAACAAAGAGAGTAATTTTTTAATTTCACAACTAAAGCAGACTGAAATTGTCAACTTTATGCCCAAAAAAAAAAAAAAAAAATTTTGAGAGAGTCTATGTGTGGTTGATAGAGCAATAAAAGTCAGCCACGTCAGCCTCTTTTTTTATAAGTTGGATATTGTTTTTTTTTTCATCCCTATTGTAAAAAGATTTTTAAAAAGAAAATCAAGTTCTAATGCCACTAGAATTATTAAAAGTGTAACATATAAGTAAAAGGATACTCGTATACTACAAGCTCTCTTATAACATGTGAACTCTACAAATTAGTGGAACTTATATATTATGAGAGACTCACAGCAATTGCAAGCAGCGGATACAAGATATACCTTTTCGGAATTGTAGATCGTGCTTTACTCATGAAGCATTAATGTTGTTGTGAATTTTTTATTATTTTTTATTTTAAGTTATCGTAGTATTGGTTAAGATCCTTTTTAGGTTGAGTGGTGTTTAATTTTTTTTAATAAGTTTGATCTTATTTATGAGCTATTGGATAAACTTTTTTTTTCTTGTATAAAATAAATACAATGATTCATTTTTTTAGTTCTTTACAAATCTAGGCAAATGGGAAATTAGTTTAGATAGATTAATACCTGAGAGATCTCTCCAAAAATAAATAAAGAATAATATTTGAGAGAGAAACTTATATCGATTCTCATTCACTTATAATCTTATTTGATATTGATTTTGCTACATAACAAATATACACAAAATTTTTCCAAGTCCAAATTAGATTCTTAATTTTGTTAAATAAATGAACATTCCACGAGTTTTTCTCAAAGTCCAAAATAGCTGAACTTACTTACAACCCTACTACTAATATTACCTTTTTATTTAGTCCAAAGAATTCTACTCTGAAAATAGCTAGGGAGAAAGTAATACGGAGTCCAATTATAGATGAGTTTCACAACCTCTTTTCATTGGGATGGGAGGTTGCCATATAAATGGTCAAATCGCACTAATAAACAATGAGTAACTTTGCCTTCCATTATATTGGCAAGAAACATGAACGATTGAAAATGCTCAAGAAAGGTTGTCACTCGCTAGACTATTTTATAAATAAATATTGCTCTTAACCTCTCGTACTGCCTAAAAGTCCCAATAAAATGCTCATCAATCACTTTAAACTGGTGTATTGAGAAGGTTCAAGGCAATGAACAAAAAGAAAGGCGTTACACTAAACTTTATTATTGCATACAAATTGTATGCATGAGTCGTGACCCTTACTCTTGTTCACAATAAACTATCCTTGTATCTAATAGTAACTGCATCAAAAGTATAATAACAAAATAGGAATCTACCTGACCTACTCTGTAATTACATCACTATTTCTTGAAGCCTGTCTCTAGAAATAAACTAAGGTCTACCTTAACATCGTCCCAGTTTGAACTATTTAGCTCAACCCCTAGACCTTTCAGTAACATGATTCACATTCAGCTAACCAGATATTCAATTTCCTTCACTTGGAACCCGCTTTAAGCCAGTAATTTACAGTGGTCAATGGCTACATATGACCCGGCCCTTCCCATACGCAAGGACATGACTGCAATTATTAAGACATCTGATCCCCAGAAAGCCATCATTCTTGGTCTCTGATGCTGAAAGACAAAAAGTGTGAATGCCAAAGACAGTCAGATTCCCCACATCCCCATTAACGAAATAATTCAGGGAAAGACCACATTAAGAATCTTGCAAAAATGTCAGACTCCAAAAACTCAATATGAGCAGCACGTCCGATGAAGGAGTTCAAATTCTTGCCATAGGAGGATGTATCAAAGTTGACATCACAGCGAATGAATACTCGCTGCTCAGAAGAAGGGGCTCGTATCTGGTCCAAGCAATCATTTAGCATCTCTAGAAATAGTTTACCCTTTTTTGAGAAGTCCCAAGAGGCTGCTTGGCAAGTTTCAATTCTGGCTGAATGGTATGGAACGTAACCATCCTGAGAGAGAATGAATTAATAGCATCCCATTAAATGGAGAAAAAGTGACACTAAACGGTAAAAAGAAGAGGCAAAAAAGTTTCTCAATAGGTCTTCCTACTTGCTCAGTCAACTAAAACAGAAGTGGTTCAAATATAAAATTGATGTAATCAATAAGGACTTTTTTCTTTGTTGGATGAGTCAAATATCCTTTTATTTATTTATTTTTAAAACAAGAGTGTCCAGATCTCTTCGAATATCTGACTATTCTCTTGGACATGTGCTTTCTCCCCGTCCCTTGGGGGTGGCCCCAAGATGCTGCCAAAAGTTTTCGAACCAGGATCTCATGAATATCATAAGACCTTAGGAACCACTAAGCCAATCCCTTGAGATTGGACGAGTCAAATATCAAAAAGAACATTCACATAGAAAATGCAAAAAAGGGTCATAGCAATAAAAAGAAAATGCAAGTCTTTCTAAATGACTTTAACTTCATGAAATGTTAAAGAAACTGAATTCCATCCAATCAGAATTTATTAAAATTTATCATAAAATCCTCCTAGCTTTTCCATTTGGGAAGAAAGAACACTGTCATGTAGTTGCATTTCCATCTAGTACTTCTAAAAGTCAGTCTGGTAATCATTAAATACAAAGTAACATTACCATATCTTTAACTATTAGGCCAACATTAAATCTTCCAAAATGTAAAAATGAAGAACAGAATATTGTGCCCCAACGCTCCAGCATATAAGGACATGACTATTATTAGGACGGGAGATTTTACCAAAGAAAAAGTATGAGTGGTGCTAGCAAAATCCAAACACAAATTTAAAAGAGAAATATTGATAGAATGCAACCCTAATGAATGTGTTGAAAACAAAGGGTCTGAAGAAATAAGACTATTCCAAATAAGCCTGTTGAATAGGAAAGGATACCTGAGGTGAAGATAACAGGATGATATGCTTGAAATTCTCCAGTGTTTTCTGCTGAAATAAGAAAGAGAACTGTTTGAGGCTTCAGACAAAGAGTTAGGTTGCAAGAAAATAGCCTCCTCTCTCTCTAATAGGTCCTAGCCTCAATTATTCACTTTGGAAGTCAGAAAAATACATTAAATTTGCATATGTACTTACATCACAATTTTATATCTTCTCCCAAGAGTGCAAAAAATACACAAGGCCTGAATCTCATTGTTGTGGTATGAAAATAAATTAAATATTATGTTGCAATCTCTCTCATTTTCTATTTTGTGGGGAAAAGTTAAATAATATATATATACATATATATGTATATTTTACCTAAACATGATCAACAGAAGAACTTGTCCATTACCTTACACAGCTTGTAGAAGAATGTATTTTGGAGATCCGGGTCATCTGTGAAAGTAAGCTGATGAATGCACTGTGTGCCCTTAAACTTCTTCAAAAGCCACAGCCCAGAGTTAAATAAAGAGTTTGAACTATAAAGATATCCCAAGTGCGGACCAGATATAGAAACATATGTATATAAGTATCTTAGGAATGGCTCCATAATGCTCTCTGCAAAAAAAGTAAAAAATAAAAATAAAAAAAGAAAAAAAGAAAAGGCAGAGTTAGATCCAAACTAGAAACTCGAAGCATCAAGGCATCCAAAGCTATGGTCCTACCTGCTAATGCTGTTCTTAAAATCACATTTCCAATAGAATGTCCCACAAAACTAAGCTTAATGTCTCCTAAGCGTCCAGATCTTGAAAATTTATCCATCTTTTTTTTAACGAAAGAAACCACTTCCTGAGCAAGCCTTAGTCCCATTTCTCTGAAATCATCAGATGTTTTGTCTTCATTTGCTTCAGACATAAGAAACTCTGTCTTTGGGTCAATCAGAAGCCACTGATTTCTAACAAGCCGTAAATCCAGGTGATGCCCCTACAGTGTTTTGAGTTGTAACAGGTAAAATTAATCTTCTGTTCTATGCTTTACCCACAATGCAGTACAGAACATGAATAAAATAGACTTCAAAAGTACGTTCTGATAACCAAACTGGGTCTACACTGCACTTTTTTTATCCAAGAAATTACCGATATTGAACAGGACCGACACTTACCATAAAAACCTACCTCAAATACTAACAAGATATACACGCATGCCAACAATAAATGAGGCAGGAGGCAATGGGAAGACAGATTTATTATATTTTATTTGATTTTATGTATCATGGGCAATTTTGTAATTTCATAATATTCTGGAATGGGCTGTGTTAACAGTCCATTAGATCTTCTTTTGGGCTTTATTTTAAGTTTGGTTATTTAGTTGGGCTTAGTAGTAAAAGCCTAAGGAGTCCACCTGTCCAAGTCCAAGTCTTATTAGGGTTTTTAGAAATCCTAGTTCAACTAGGATTAGGTATTAGACTTCTATTTAAAGAGTTGTAATGCTTTATATTGAGATGATGAATGTTTTCAGCATTTAATGGCCTGTTTGGAAGTTTAAAAAAAGAGGGGGGGTAGAGTAGAGGGAGGAAGAGTAATTTAATTACCTTGTTTGGAAGTTTTTTTAAGAAGAAGGGAGAGGAGTTTGGAGGGGTTTCAACCACCTCTAACCCCTCATTTTTAATTTCCCCAAATTAGAGAGATTTGGAGGGAGAGTAGAGTAGATAAATTATTGACTAGATAAATTTCTCAATTTACCTTTTCTAAATTAATAATAGACCAATGTTGCAAGTCCATTTTCAAATAGGAGTAAATTTGTCTATTTTAATCATTTCCTCTCATTTCCATCCTAATTTTTAAAACATCCAAATAAGGGGAAGAGCTAATTACTCCCTTCCCCTTTACTAATTTTAAAAACATCCAAACAAGGTAGAGGGGAACCATTCCCCTCTACTCTCCTCCCCACTACTCCCCTCTACTCTCCTCCCTCCCTAAACTTCCAAACAGGCCATAAGAGCTATGAAGCTTTCTTTTATGGTTTGTATGATGCAATCTTCTCCGAGGTGTGAGGCTTAGGAAGTCTAGGTGTGATTCATAGATATTTATCTTTTATGTTATTTTATTTTATTTTATTTTACTGTTCATGGATCACTGTTCACAGCCCAGGAACAGCCACCCAAACCTTGATTGTTCTCCTTTATTTCATCCCCAAACCCTACTAATCCTTGTCCCCTTTGGAAACCCTATAATATCCCTCTTATTTTCTAGCCTATTTCCCACCAAAACCTAACCCTAAACCCTCAAAACAGGGGTATTACCAGATCTGCCCGAACAGTTATCAATCAGAGTATGTTTGTTACCCTTGTCCTACATCACATGGTTGTGGCGATTATAACAGCATGAAATTTAATCTCTGGTAACTTATTTGAAGGTGTTTGGCTGGAATGCTCTCAAATAACAGCATGAAATTTAATCTCTGGTAACTTATTTGAAGGTGTTTGGCTGGAATGCTCTCAAATGACATTTTCATTATCAAAGAAGAGTTTCTAGGGTAGTGCATCTTAATTTTGTGGTGACCAGCAAATTAACAAATAAAGTTCTATCCTTTTAGCAACTGATACACAAATAGGGTGAAATAGATGAATTGGGTTCAAGTTACACCTAGTATAACTTTAAATAATGTTACACCACTCAATATTTTTAAATTAGATGCGAATTTTGACAAAGCCACCGTTGGTTACATTATCTTCATATTCTTCATGCTTGCGAATTTTCAAAATAATCAAATATCAATAACCATGTCATCAATCAATTGTTTAAATTCAAGGTTTTGTAATTTATAATAATAAATAAAAGATAAGTATATGGATCAAATGGTAAATAACATTCGATTGACATAAAAATTGGCATGCAAGTTAAAAATATATAGAATATGTAATCCAACGGTGGGATTTTCAAAATATGAATTCAATAATAAGTTATTAAGTGGTCTAACATTTCTTAGAGTTACACCAGGTGTAACTTGAACCCAACCCGAAGAAAAAAAAATATATATACATATATCTATGTATGTATGTATAGCTTAAATATCTTTTCCCTATCTCACTGGACTCACCTTGCGTCATTTCATTTCTTGTCAGAAAAGAATTGTGGGAAAAAGGAAAAAGGACTATATTTAGTAATGTTAAAATTCGATCTTATCAATACCCTTCAGCCTAATAATTGTAAAACTGGTAAAATGAAACAAGAACCTTTCCTAGCATGGTGAAATTATCTTGAAGTGAAATGTACCATGTTTATGACCAATTAAATTAGAATGGAGCTAGCAGAGCTAGCATGCTCGCAATGTACTGTACCATTGCTCTATGGTTCTTTTCAAAATTTCTCTGATGAGCATCACTGGCTTACAAAGTGCTAGAAATCTCGTTGAAGTGTCATAAGACATGAATATATTTCAATTATGTAAGCAACAACTTCAAACCAAAAGCGATTTCAGAACCCTGACAAGTATTACTTTGAAATAAAAGATAATTTACATTAGCAAATAAGATTTTCAATGTGGCAACTTCTAGAAACATCACAATGAGAATGATATACAAAAAAGCAATGGCACGTTCATATTTAGGCGAGGCTGTAGAGAGTAAAACTTGCCTGAAACCCGTGCACAAAGACAACAATCCTCAAAACACGACCATTTTGGAGTGAGCCAGAACCAGATTTCTTGTTGGCAGCTGCAGAGCTGGGTCCAGTGAGTGGGACCATCGAATCTATCACATCAAAATGTCTCAAGTATGAATTTTCACTAGAAGAGCGCCACCTGGCATTCATCACACGTTCTACAATTACAATAGGAATATGTGATGGATTTCCAAATATTTGCATGTCTTGAATTGACCGATTGTTGATCTGCATGAAGCAATACCTATTTATAGAAATCCAATTATACAGGAAACAAGGATAAGAAAGAAATCCATTTGAGAATAATTACTCACATTCATCTGTGCAATACTTCGCCTATGAAGCTCAGCACGTGTAGCTGCAGTTTGGGCAGGCTGTACAGATAAAATAGAGTTCCCACGTCAGACACTGAAGTGAATGACTATTTATCCATGTAGTTGAAAGGGTAAACCAAGATTAACATTATGTAAACAGTGGTAATAAAGCAATGTAGTACAAATATGAGCACTTACATCATCAGTTAACTTCCACAAACTTGAAACTCTTTTATGGGAACCATTATGGGAAGACTCATCACCTCCACTATTTAAATAGTGATGAGGCATCTCAACCTTAGAGTGTACCATCCATATTGACCATTCAGCTCTCCGATCCTTAGCCCATGCATCACACAGGAATTCCAATATCTTCCTTTCATTAGACCTAGAATAATGAATTATAGTTAGGCATGAAAAAAAGCTTAAAAAGAGCATAGGCAACCACCATATCACAGGTTCAAGTCTTTATTTTGTTAACTTGTGGCTATGGACAGAGATGTCATAATCCACCAAGAAAGGGGTCCCAAGCTGGTTATTCAACTCTTTAAATGAACTCAGGCTGCTCCTTTGAAAGTTGGAATTTATCAAAAATCTAAGTAACCACTTGGGATCTTGGCAAAAATCCCCTTTATTATCTCAAAAACCTATTTAGCCACTAGCTAACCATCTCAATCCCCATAAATATTGACCTATAAAAGTATTCTCATGGATGAACCACCAATAACCACAGCACTTAATACAATTCATATAAAGAAATTGTTGAACTTAATAAAATTTCAGCTGCTGATTTTAAGCTTTGAGGGTGTGATTGACATCTCTTTTAAAAGTGTGATTGACTAATTTAGTAGATATATCTAAAGTAACATTCATTTTACTTCACTGTTATATTCTGAGCTATTTCATTTACTTTTCAATTAGTAACATTCATTTTACTCCACTTAGGCTTTGTGCTTTTGCACCCAGGCTATAGTGACGTTAGAGCCTTAATAATGCACCTTGATCCTTTAATAACACTGCTGAATGTTAGAATTTGAATGGACTTTTGAAATTAAAATTAATAAAATCAGGCAAAGTTTATATACAATTTCAAGGATATGGAGAAAATCTAACCTGTGGAAATGCAAAAAAGTATTCCATAAATATGACACTTGATCACCCAGTGAATGAAAAGAGTTCAACAAATCACCCCTAGATAAGCGGCGAAGCAATTCCTCACTTCGAAAATCTAGACTACCACTTGCTCTCTATTCAAGAACAGAAGACATTACTAAGTAAGCATTACAAAACCTTAGAATCAGAGGAAATTACAAAAAAAGAATCAAGAATACTCTGCTGAAAAGTAAGGACCTCAAGACCATTTCGTGGCTTGCCTTGTCCTGAAACTTCATCTGCAGCACCCAAATTTTTTTTCAGGACAGAACCAAACAAATTTGTATCATCCATGTTGGATATAAAATCAGTCAAATCAACAGCTTGGTCAATTGCTCGGCTAAGTTTTAGTAGCTCTTCAAGCAAGATGTCACGAGCAGTTAATAATGCTTTAACAAGCATGACGTCTTTAAAATCTACAGAAGCAACCTGGTCCAATGCATAGCCATCACAAATACAACTGTTAATACTTGAAAGAACACTGTTTAAAGAACTGGAAACAAAACACTATTAGCGGGTAAAATAAAATGTGCAAGCACCTCCATTCTGAAATACATTAAAACACTGGCTTACAAAAATTGACTCTTCAGATTCTATTAACAAGTCTTTACTCCTTTGGGCATTAGGCACAAAGCCATTAGTCATTATGGCAACTTTCTACCAAACCAAAGCTTCCTTATTTTCCTTTTTCAGCAAAACCATACAAGCAAGAAACATGTTGATGCAGTCAGCAAAGAGATCAAGAAAAAACAAGATTAAAAACCCAAAAACTAAAGAATTGTCGTCTAATTTTGATGTGGGACATTCTTTGCATCTTTCATAGGTTACCTTAGTTATTTTTGACTTTTAGTATCAACTTTCTTTAGGTTGGAAAGTTCCAAGATTAGTTTTAATTAAGTTTCACTAGGGTAATTTGGTAATTTCAAGATATTCTAGAATGGGTTGTACAAGAGGCTCATGACACCAATTTTATGTCCTTTTTCTATTTGGTTTAGAAGTTCTTAACAGTTTTTGTTTGTTACTAGCAAAGTTTTAAAACGAAACCATGATGACCAGTTTAACTGTGAACCGGTCATCAGTCCAATTTATAAAAAATAAAAAAAAAATTAAAAAAAAAACCCCTAATAAAAGCTTCAAACCATTTGAACCAAGGTCAGAACCGTCAAACACACAGCAACTATTGCGAGGGTGGATGTGGGCAGTGGGTCTAGAGGCAACCCTGAGGCTGTCACGCATTGCGCAAGGCCACGCCTCAACTTTCCAGTCACCATCACCGGAAACCCTCCCACCATAGGGACTCATACAGTCTTAAGCAGAACCAAAATGGCAAGAATCACAAAATCCAGAAACAGAGACGCCTTCAAATTGAAGGGGAGAGAGACTGAGATTAAAAATATGCACAGCTTGAAAGATAAGCTTTTGACAGCAAGACTAAATGGTTTTATTATTATGATTCCTTTCTATGTCTACATGTTTGTAAATGTGGGGAAGAGAATTAAACATTATTTGTGTTTTGTTATTATTTTCTATTTGTTTCATACTAATTGTGAAAATACATTTGAAAGGTATTTCATCTTTTTAGATCATGCAAAATAAATTGCATTGCAAAGTTGAATACAAAGTCATCCTATTTGTTAAGCAAACACTGCCATTATGCCAAGAAGAATATGACAAAAACTGAAGCTACAGTATAAGTACAATTTACAGTAACAAGCACATCCACCTGTGCGCACAGATAGATACACACACGTACCACAACCAAAACATGCACAGACAGAGTATTGATAAACACAAATTGTCATCGTTGGGTAGATGCACCAGACAGCTAATTATTTGGTTAAAAGAAACAAAGAGCCAATGTGCTTTAACTCAAATGGATCTTCCTACTCAAAGAACAGGTTGTGGGGGAGGTTGTGAGTTCAATAGCTAGGTGCATGTGCAAGTTACCAAAAGAAAAAGAAAGGAACCAAACAATCAGGTAAAAGTTTCAGCCAAATAAATTGTGCTAGAACATACTTTCGACCCAATGGAACTGTCACCTGCATCATCTTGAGCAGTGCTGGATCCACTGAAATAATTCAACTGACCATGTTACTTCAACAAATAAATACAATAATGAATTATCCAAAGAAAGTGTAAATAAAGGAATGTGATAGCAACCGGGTTATCCATTTTAGTAGCATATGTGACAGACCTGGGTACCTTCAGGGGGGACATGGAAGAACCAACTTTCAGTAGACTGGTGTGTATGCTTACATCAACAAGCACAGCATGGAAAGTATCAAAATGAACAGGGCAATAAGAATGCAACCCTAGAAGAGCTTTAGGAGGAATTCGAAATTCATGCACTGCAGAAGGGGAAGTATCAAGAGAAGCCAGTATCTCAGACCTACAGAAATGAATAACAATCACAATCATATTAAATTCCAATGGAAGTCCAAGCATGCATTAATTGGCAAAAGCAGACTCTTAGACTTTCAACTCACCCTTTTTTAAGGGCTGGAGCATACATAAGCTCAAACTTCAAAATAACTGCAGAAGTGGGTGGACCCTGCAAATAAAGTGCCATATAATTAGGCAAGACATGATAACAGTAGTAGATACCAAAGGCCAAAAAGCGAGCACACAGAGAGAGAGAGAGAGAGAGAGAGAGTGAGAGAGGGATACACTACCTCATATCTACCAACAGGTAGATTAAATGAGATCATGATGGATAAGAGAACATCCTGCCTTGCATACTTGATCCGGAAAGGTTGGGTTGAGAAACTGTTGTCCGTGTCATCAATCCTCCATACTCCATATACATCATCAGAACCCAGATCAGGAACTACAGCTCAAAAAAGTTTCACTACCTCTTAGTCCTTAGCTCGTCTAAAGAAATATCAAAGATCCCAACTACCAGAAAAGTTTCTATTTAAGTGATGCAAACATATCTCCAATCAGTGACAAAATGCAGAATATCTAATAAATCAAAATCATTGGAAGTCATCTAAATATCTTGAAGAACTCCTTGTCAAACATTCTGAAGCAACCATGTACTTCATCATGGGTGCACCTAACTGAACTGAGCTACCTTAGAATCTAAATGCTAGAATAAAAATGACCACCTAATCACAATCTCAGCCAAAATGAGGGAGAATTAAGGGGGGGAAATCTCTGGAGGGTTTTTTTTTTTTTTTTTCTTCATAATTCAGATGAGTAAACATCATGAGCAGGGAACATAGATCTACAATCCACATCAAGTCGTGGCCCCCTACAATACTAATACTGGAAAAATGTGCAAAGAAGACTTTTTCTACATAAATGAGCTAGGAAACATTAGCTTGTAAATTCTTTATTATTCGGGCCATCGAATTCTCTCTTGAAATGTTTTAGCCAAATCATTATAGAATTCAATAAAAAAAAATTAAAAAATTAAAAAAGATCAAAAGAAAATAAAAAATCAACTTTCCAATCTACCATTGAAGTATTTAAAGAAGCAAATAATATTGCCATTAAAATTGAAATTATATCTCTAATAGTGTGGCTAGTTATTGAAATCAAAATATGCATCAGCTTTTCAACACTACTTTATGATATCAAACACCAGAATTTCAAATTTTATTTCAAGAATGGCCACCTTCACAATATACCAAAAAAATGATAAAATTGTCAGTTTTTGCTGCAGGCTAATCAATTAGCAACATAGCTCAATCTTGAATTCACAAAGCCACTGGCCAATTGCATAAACTGCAAAGTTCATATTTGAGTTTTAAAAGGAGCTGTTTTAGACCATTTACTTGTAATTTAGGTATGCCTCCAAATTGCAAGATGCACAGACACAAATATTAAATCTTCAAAGAGCTCTGGACAACTCATTAGCAACACACTCACACATGCGCGCACACACACACACACACACACAGAGATCAAAACCAGATACGTAATTGATAAAAGCAAAGAGGATAACCATTACAACACGAATAACACACCTTCATATTGAACAACTCTTGCTGGAGTTCCCAAAGAAGTATAGTCATCATCTTCCCATCTCAAAGTAATCTTAATTTGATACCATCTGGACAAAGAAAACACTGATAAGCAAAAGAGTAATTCATCTCCAAAATCTAGTCTAAGCGTGTTTGGATGCCATTTGATGATTCCTTATTTACTAAAAGTAAAAGTACAATAGAAAACAAGTTTTTTTTTGGAGCACACCAAAGTTCAAGAGGCCCCAAAAGCTGGTTTTTTTGGGCTTGCCAAACACACAAACAAACAAATAAATAAAGAAGATCAAGTTCACAATAAGTAATGAATTTACAAGCACATACCCCTGCTGGAAAAGGTCAAGATTGTGAAACCTATGAATGTAAATGGCAATTTCCTGTGCAGTGTCCAACATAGCCACCGGCTTAACCCTGGCCGGGTGGGGCTTAGCATCAGGCAACCTCTTTGCTGACCAAGTCCTATATTTCAAACCAATGAACCACCCCAAATGCCGATACATACGTAACCCACTATTAGTGATTTTTGCATCCCTTTCCTTTTGAACCAATATCAGTTATAAGTTACAACCGCAACCTCCTGCCAAATCTACATATTTCTTTTCTGAAGCCCCATATTTCACAAAAAAATCAAACGAACTCTCTCACACATCACTATAAGAGACACAAGAATTTCACAACCGATCACGAAAATTCTCACTCTTTGCTGTATGAATCCACTTTCAAGAGTTCTCAATCTTCAAAATCATAAGAAACTTCTAGAGCTGCAAAGAAGTTTATGACATAATCAGGTAGGTACAAGAGTGAAAAACTAAAGAACTTTTCATTAACCCCCTACAAAAAAAAAATAAATTTGGTCATTTAGAGAGAAAGCATGATGTTGATTTATTACGAAGATTATTAAGTACAATGAATGTAGCTTATCAATTTTCCTTATAAATTTACACCGTAATGGTAGTTAGAAGACGCGCGCACATATTAGCAATTGCAAAAGGACACAATCAAGGGTCCTCCTCCTAAGATTTGCCCTGAGGGAAGCATCAAGAAACATTTAAATGCTACTTTATTAGCTGCATTTTGTAAACAAATTCACAGTTTGTTAACCCTTTTTTTATTATTTAAACAATACTCCTATATGTTTGTTCAACTTTCTTTAAGGTAAAAACGAATAGGAAAAAGATAGAGACACATTAATAAATACACAGACAAAATCCATGAAATCAAGACGTGAAAAACACTTTGGGGCCATCAGTGAAAAATAATGTGTGGCCAACGGGGGCTTGGCTGAGCTGGTAAGATTCGGACACTTTGTCTAACCCACCTAGGTTTGAGTCTCGTTGCCAGCAGAAGTACACCTAGGTTCAAGTCTCGCTGCCAGCAAGAGTCCGTTAGTGGGCATCCACACAGGTTGGCCCAAGGGCTTTAACCTTAGCGCCCTGCCCAAGGGCTAGCGTAACCTGGCGAACCCCTATTTTCATTTACCAAAAAAGAAAAAAAAAACGAATGTGTGCATTAATTGATGGTTCAAGCATTTCTGCTGCTCAATTCTCAAACTATTACACATTCACTTCTTCGGTATTAGATTGCGTTTCATTTTCTTAAAAACAGCTATAACTAAAAACGATACTGTTGAAAGGGAAAAAAAAAAAAAAAAACACATGCACACAAAATTATCAAAGAAACAATTGGTCAGACATGTAACATGTTACAGACAATTCAGGTATGAGCTCATGAATCTTATGATCAAACTTTGAAGGGAAAACAAAATACGAGAAATGCAAAAACGGTGTAAACCTTAAAAAAAAAAGGACAATAATTAACTAATAATTAAGAAGTGAATGGAAGAAAGAGAAGGGAGAAAGTACCACGTGGAGATCTGCTATTTGTGGAAGAGGTCGAAAGCTTTTTTTCGCTAGGGTTCGTAGGTAGCTTTTGGTGCAGAGCAGAGGAGCGAAAATAAACTCACAGAGAGAAAAGAAGGAAAAGGAAACTCTGTGAGCTGTACGATGATGTATATTAATCATAGATAGTTTATAAACGCTAATTTGCTTTTTCTACTTTCTTTTCTAGAGTGTGTGTGTATGTGGGTCATTTACGACGATGTCCCTGACAACAGGGCCTTTCTGTTTTACTTTTCTGCATTGTTTAGGTGTGCCCAAATCACCAAATGAGCTTTCAGTGAGACCGAGTCTTTTAATAATTAATAATAATGGAGGGATATTATTGAGAATTGGGTCAGCTAAGCTACTCCCTGTTGTCGCTTTTGGGCCTACAATTTTGATTTGGGCTAATTCGGTTGTGTTTAGGCTCAAACTCTCCGCTAATCCCAGTTAGTTTTTAATACTTTGGGCATGTTGTGGGCTTCCATTGCCGTAAGGCTAAAGGAGATTTATAAGTCCGGTTGGTCCTACTAGTAGGCCATATTTGGGCCCAAATTTAACTGGGCTTGAAGATATGTTTTAAGTACAAAAAATTGCTTATTATTACTTTTTATGACAAAGTTTTACAACTCAACTCGGCAATTTTTTTTTTTTTTTTTTTTTTGTATTTTCAATTGTTAGGACATATGTGAATCATGTTAGGAACATATGTTAATTTAGTATTAGCTAATCTTTTGACAAAACACACTTTACTTGTAATTTAGTAGATCTATGATGTATTTAATACTTCAAGAAATAAGGTTTCAAGTTCAAGTGTTAAAACCATGCAAATTTGTCTAAGATTCAAGTGAAGAAGTGATGGTTTTTAAAGCTTAACAACTAGTATCTATTGAGATTTAAAAAGTTGTTTTAGTTCGATACTCGTTAGCTCTCGACAGATAACCTATCTATCGAGATTTTATGAAAATCAAAATTTCAGTTCTAATTTTCATCCAATCTGTGTATATATGTTTGGGTTTTCTTTTCTCATAACCTTAAACATATATAAGGATTATTTTAAGGGCCGTCACAGCTGATGCATGTGAGTACAACTTGATGCAAAGGGTTTTCACAAGCAAATTGTGACTAGAGATAATTTGTCCTAGTTCATCTTTCTCTTCAAGAAGCTACTGTGTTTGTACACCATAGGTTTTTGTAACCAAGGAACTTCGTGACCTTCATCGTATGAATGAACTGAAGAACTTTGCAATCAACATCTTTCTCAAGTTGGTGTGTAAGCCACGTACTGGGTTCCGCACATCGATTGGTTAGTCACGTACTGGAAGCCGTGATTAAAAGGAGAGACTGTCACTACAGAAGAAGTCCAATTAGGTATTGGGGTAAGAGTTCAACTATAGGTTGGTATAAGGTACTAGGATTACTTGTAACTGCTTGTTGTGATAATAGTGGATTCTCGGAAGTAGTAACCTTAAAATCAGTCGGTTGGGTTTTTGCCTTGGAGGTTTTCCTCATTCGTAAACAAATCACCGTATTAATTTTATTTTCCGCTGCATATTAATTTAGTTGGTGATTTGTTTGTACTACCATGCATATTGTAGATTAATTAACTTGGCTAATTAATTGGTCAATTAATTACAATGGGTTGATACGTTCTTGGCCTATCATCAATGAAAATGTCTAATGATTAAATCTCTCCACTAGGGATGGCAATTTTGCCATGCCCCTTCTCACTTCGCCCCGCGCGGGTTTTTCTTACCCCGCAAAAGTAGTGGGGCGAGGGTGGGGCAAGATTTTAGCCCCGCACCATGGGGCGAGGCGGGGATAGGTTTAAACTTTTTAGACCCACCCCGTCCTATCCCTCCCCGTCCCTGCCCCACCCACCCCGCGTTGTTAAGGGTTATAATTGCAAATTCTTCATACCCTAAAACCCTACTATTTAAACAAACATATCAATATTAGCTTATTTTATTTTACCCAATGTAGTTCTCTGCCTTTATTTTGTTATGTGTTATCTATGAGGTTTTTTTTTTTTTTTTTTTTTTTTTTTTTTTTTTTGTGTGATTGTCTTATTGAACACTTGGATATATTATTCAATTTTTTCTAAAAATTGATTTGATTTGATGAGATAAATTTAGTTGTACTTTCAAGTATATTTTTATTAATGAAATAGGTCTCATTAAAAAAATTGTACTAGTTGTAGGGCAATTTAACAAAAAAATAGAGTTTTACGTAATGGGGCGGGGTTTCGCGGGGCCTAAAGGGGTGGGGATGGGGTGAGAAAGTTTTCCCTGTCATGCGGGGCAGGGCAAGAATGAGGCAAAACAAAACCATGCGGGACAGGGATGAAGACCCCATCCTTCAACCCTGCCCCACCCCGCCTTGCCCCATTGTCATCCCTACTCTCCATCCATATTGTTGTAACTATCGAATTAAATTCTAAAAAATACTTTCTATACTTTTTTTTATCAAAAAGAAAAACTTAAAAGCGAAGCGCACGATGAGACTAGTAACACAAATGATAAAGTTTTTAACCCTAATCTAATTGTAATCTGATATCATTCTATGTAGTGATATATACTTTTAAATTTGTGAAAAATAAATTAAAATTTTAACATATAAATAGACAATCTCTAATGAAAAACAAATAAAGACATTATGATTCCAGTTTATGGAACCAATTATGCGTGAGAAACAATTTTATGGAAGCAATCATGCTCCATGCATGTATATCCTCTTACAAGGTTGACCTCCCTTAATTAAGTCTACTACGGATTAGAACGGCATATATAGGATGACATAAAGTAGATGTTTTGTTTTTTTGATATGCCATAAAGAAGAATAGAAGATATAAAAGTAAAACGCAACTAAAATCCAGAAATTATAGACAGATAGGAACATACGTGGTCCCTTGGGAAGAGGAAATATGAAAAAAAAAGAGTAAAAAATCATGGCAAAGAAGAAGAAAACAAATAAATGAGTTTTTTTCAAAGTAGAAAGAAGGTAAAATGGAGTTGTCTCACCCCGCACGATGGAATGAGAGAGTTTTTCCAGTCATGCGCAGGGCAGAGCGAGAATGAAGTAAAACAAAATCATGCAAGATGGAGATGAAAACCCCATCCTTCAGCCCCGTCCCGCCCCGTTCCATTGCCATCCCTACTCTCTACCTATATTGTTGTAACTATCAAATTAAATTCTAAAGAATACTTTCTATACTTTTTTTATTAAAAAGAAAAACTTAAAAGCAAAGTGCAAAGATGAGACTAATAACACAAATGATAAAGTTTTTAACCTTAATCTAATTGTAATATGTTATCATTCTATGTAGTGATATATACTTTTAAATTTGTGAAAAATAAATAAAATTTTTAACATATAAATAGACAATCTCTAATGCAAAACAAATAAAGACATTATGATCCAATTTATAGAACCAATTATATGTGAGAAACAATTTTATGGAAGCAATCATGCTCCATGCATGTATATCCTCTTATAAGGTTGACCTCCCTTAATTAAGTCTACTACGGATTAGAACGGTATATATAGGATGACATAAAGTAGATGTTTTGTTTTTTTTGATATGCCATAAAGAAGAATAGAAGATATAAAAGTAAAACGCAACTAAAATCCAGAAATTATAGACAGATGGGAACATACGTGGTCCCTTGGGAAGAAGAAATATGAAAAAAAAAGTAAAAAATCATGGCAAAGAAGAAGAAAACAAATAAACTAGTTGTTTTCAAAGTATAAAGAAAGTAAATGGAGTTGTCTCATCTGTAAATTTGTATGAACATGGTTGGTACTGTGTGACAGAGTGGGGCTCGAGGTAGACCCGTGAGCTGTGGTGACCTCAAATTAATGTTCGTACTATTCAGTATTCAGAATCAAAAAACCATGGAGCCATTTACTTTGTCTTCCTATCTTTTCTCTCTCTGTAGAGTCAGTTCAGTTGGTGATAAGATCCTCCCAACTTTGTTTGATTTCGTTTTCATGAACATGACTCATGCGGCTGTTCCAATCGACTGAAACATGGCCTTGTGCGTATTCCTTCATTATTTATGGTTCTTTGTCATCACTGTGCTATGTGCACACCATTAATCTCTTCCTATATATTATATAAAGTACTCTTTTTAATGAGTTATTTCAGCCTTACATTTCTCTCTTAAAGTAAGGTGTCAATCACTGTCTCCAATTTATGTCCAATCCTTGCTATTGAAGAGGAGCCAATAATGCAAGCATGGTACAACTACATGATAGTAGTAGTTATCCCTCCAATCCTCCGAACTCATTAACCCTAATCCCACTTAATCAGTTAATCTCAACCGCTCTTGGAATTCATTTATCCCATGATCACGGGATTAAAATAACTGTTTTAGACCAAGTTATCTCATAACTTTTTTTCATGTTTGATGCGGTAAAGTATTGTCTTAGTCTTTAGTTAGAATATTTCAATCATTATCCATAAGACCCTCAAAGACCCCATGATCCAATAGTATGATTGATGAAATTAATTTGAGACATTTGAATTTATGACACATCCTTCAAATCTATTAATTAATCTCATCAACAGGGTTTCTCCTCTCATAACTTAAATTGCCTCAAATGCTATATATTTTATTACAAAATAACTGACAATCTTGGGAGTGTAAGTTATTTTACCTCTATCAGATACTCTTTGTTTGATAAAATGGAGAACCCAAAAGATATATCAAATCCTAGTTGGGATTGCAACAGGACGATCCACTCTCACCATATTTATTCCTAATCTGTGTACTTAGCTTACAAATTAACTCTGATTAGCTTACAAATTAACTCTGATCAAGCAAGCAGAAAGCACAACTAATGAGGTGTTTGTTCCAACAGAAGCACGACTGATAAAATCCATTCCCTTAGTAGAAGGGTTAATGGGGATGTAAGGATATGGAATGGGATAGCACATGGAGTATTTAACCATTTATTGGCAAAAGTGCATATCATATGTTGAGGTGTGATAGAATTAGGAACACACTGGGAGAGTCCTCTAATACTAGACTAGCATCGGTCACGGCTTTTGACAGAGTATTCGGAAAGTTATAAGTTGCCTCCAAGAATCAAATTTTCATTTGGAATGCTTCATGTGATGCTTTTCAAACTTTCAAAGGGCCCGTATGCACCGTCAAATATTTCTATATGTTGAACAACGTGCTTCTTGTTGTAAATGGACAGTCTTGATTAGTCCCCAGTTTCCTTAAATCCCATATATAATACTGAAACACAAAAATGGCATAAGTCAAATTCTTCCTCGTGGCTCGATTGCTCCTTTCCTCTTATTGCTAGCACATCAGCGTAGCCATTGGCTTCACGGTACACATGATGTTGATGGATGATTCAGTCACACTCAATCAGTTTCCTGCAGTCAAGTCATAGATCAACACAGAAATATTCGAGGCCCCTGAACCACAATTTGTTTGCCAGTTAATAACCATCATCGAGTCTAATACAATATATTTTATATTCTAATCGCCAAGCCATCCCAATACCATATCTTAGTGCTCAAAGTTCTGCAATATTATTCGTTGTGAAGCCAATATTTAATGAAAAGCCTCTGTATCAAATTTTTTTCAGCCAATTACGAAGCACACCCCCACCCCACGCCAACCCTGGAATGGGAATGCCTAAAGCACTGCCAGCAGTGTTAAGGGTTACAAAAGGAGAATCTGGCGGGGTCCATTCAATTACCTTGGTTATGCGAGGTGCATGCTTTGTAGTGTTCACTTGTTCTGGTGGCATAGGCATCCTAATTCGAGATAAGGAATCAGAAATGATTGCGGCCTATTGTGAAAAATTCATGTTTGCTTGCTGTTGGTGATGTAAACCAATTGATGGCATAGGCTGTAGAGATATGGCTTGAATTGTGAGAAAGGAAGTTTAAACACATGTTTAAACAGTTAGATTCCAAAGTCAAGTAGAATTCTAAGACTAATTTGATAACCACCGAAGGAAAAGTCGGCCAAAACAAAGAGTACTAGTTCAATCTAAGGCCCCGTTTGGTACGCAAGTTTAAACATATGTTTTCAATTTTTAAACAACATTACACGTATTTCCACGTACTTTTTCATCCACACGTATTTCCAAAAAAACTGAAAACTGTTGTTTAAACACACGTACCAAACAGGCCCGAACTAGTACTCTTTGTTTTGGCCGACATTTCCTTCAGTGGTTTTCAAACTAATCTTAGAATCCTACTTGACTTTGGAATCTAACATGTGATTGGATTGATAGTCGACTTTCTTCTTTATATAAACTGATGAGTGCGATGTAATTAAGAGTGTGCGAAAGAAGCTTTTTCTTATGGTGTGTTGCAACTTTTGGACTTGCTTTGCGACTCTGTCTTTGGTTTGTGCACAATTGGTATTTTTGACTGTGAACCTTTGGTTTATTGGTTTTGGTTTGTATTTTATGAGAGAGAGCTATTAAGAGTGTATTTGGAATTTGGGTTTGTTAGAGTGTTTCTGCACCAATTTGTATTATCCCAAATTTGATATAGTAAAACTTCTTATTTATGGCTCGTGGATATAAGCTATTATCAAATTACATAATTCTTGGTTTTTTTGTCTATTTTTTTTAGATTAATATTTTTATTCATACTATTTGTTTTGAGATCTTTCTAAAGCCTAAAATAAATTCAATCAATCAAAGCTAATTTGAGCTTCTGCTATTTTAGGCGGCATTGCAAGCCTTGCAATTTGTTATTGATCTGGGTTTGTAGGAAATTATGGTAGAAGGTGATGGTGCTACATTGTTCTCCGCATTACAGAAGCCTAGCTAGGCCATGCCTTTTGATTTTGGGGTGTCGTAGAAGATATTAAATGGACAGCCTCAAGATTCAAGGATGTTATTCTAAATTTTATCAACACGGCTGTAATCATGCATCTCATGTTTTGGTTTAAAAAAACTCTCTCAAAAGAACTTGTAGGAATTTGGATGAGTAATGTCTCCCTTTCATTTCGGCATCTTGTACCAAAAGAGACGAATAAATCAATAAAACCAGCTACATTGTTCTCCGCATTACAGAAGCCTAGCTAGGCCATGCCTTTTGATTTTGGGGTGTCGTAGAAGATATTAAATGGACTGCCTCAAGATTCAAGGATGTTATTCTATATTTTATCAACACGGCTTGTAATCATGCATCTCATGTTTTGGTTTTAAAAAACTCTCTCAAAAGAACTTGTAGGAATTTGGATGGGTAATGTCTCCCTTTCATTTCGGCATCTTGTACCAAAAGAGACGAATAAATCAATAAAACCAGCTATTGTTTTAATTTTTTTTTTTTTTTTAATTTGGTCAAAATTGGCATCCAATAAAAAAATATTGAGTGAAGTTGTAGTCATTGATTAAAACTAAATTTGTAGTCAAACTTTATTCTTTAAATTATATTCATTCAATAGGTCTAATCAAAAAGAATTTTTTTAAAAAAAATTTTAAAATAAATTGATAGAGTTTTAGAATCTTGGTGCACTTTAACAACCCTAGAATATGATAATCTTGCTAGAAATGAAGCAGCGTTCGAATTTGTAGTCAAAATTGAGGTGCCTGACTTATGCCTAGCATGAGGAACCATACCAACTCCCACGATACACGAAAGAAAAGTCCTACTTCGATTCACTAATAGACTTTTTTGGCCAAACGCTATTATTATTAATAATTGGGTGTGACAAAGTGAAGGCAATAACCCCACCAGGACAAATATGCTAGGTAACATAATTCTGCCCAATGTTTTACCATAATGTCATTCTCGGGGATTAATATTTTCTGATTGACAATGAGTCAACGAAGCAGATAGCAACTTAACATCTAGCGGTTACAAAATCAATTTCAGGCTGTCCTATTCCCGGATGTAAATTTATAATTGCAACATTATTTGGACTCTGTTTCGTGCGGTTTTGGACTTTGGACAAGAATGTTTTTTTTATAAGTATTCTTTCAGAGTAGAATTTATTGCTATTTTGTAACATGATGTTTAAGTATACCTGTCTTTCTTTGATTAATTTGATAGAGATGTATGTGTTTTTCTTGCATCCGCCGCGTAATCAAGTTGTTTACTGATAAAAATACTAGCAAACAAGACTTGCTCTGAAAAAACATATCTATAGTTTTTCTTTCTTATCTTTTTGATGAAAGAAAAAAGCATAGTGATTGTGACAACGACAAAGAAAGACAGGACTTGTGAAGAAAACCCTGTGCTACTTCTTTAGTATTGATGAGATTCGTAACTGAGGCAGAAAAATCTTTTACCCTTAATATATATGCAGAGAACATGCTATTATATATTAATGATTCTTCAGCGAGAGGTTGATATATCACCAGACTTGTAGGTTTTGTAGCTAAGGTGGTATCTCTCCCTTTTAATAAAGGTTTAAATCATCGCCCATCTTTTATAACGTAATAGAATCCATTTTTTATTTTTTTAGTTTAGTAAAATATACAGAAATATGAACTAAGAAAATATGCTTTGACGGTTGTTAATTACTTATTGATACCGATATTTGAGTCTTGATTCCATCAAATTGGCTCTTGCACTTTATCACAAAAAAATGGCGTGGGGGAATGACCCTACTAAAAGTGAAGGAAGAAAGTGGGAATTAAGGATCTTAATTATACAACATACATAATTTTAATCATTTGAGTGATGGACTTAATACTGATGTTTCTTTCTAAGAAAATGATTAAATATGAGTGTGGCTGAGTTTCGGTGGAAGGTATTGTGTGGATTTGCTAGAGAG
Source organism: Quercus lobata (assembly GCF_001633185.2). Lineage (NCBI taxonomy): Eukaryota > Viridiplantae > Streptophyta > Magnoliopsida > Fagales > Fagaceae > Quercus > Quercus lobata. Next base: position 40,561,104 of record NC_044915.1, read on the forward strand.
AGGGACAAAAAAGTAGAGAGGAAAGAGAGATGGAAGAGAAGGGAGAAAATTTGAATTTTTTATATTATTTGTTGGTATATTTTATATTATTTTAATAATTTGTATATAAAAATAAAATCTAGGATGTTGGGTGAGTTGTAAAATGAGATAGTAAAATAGATAAAGTAGGTTTTGAGGATATAAAATAAATACTTTTTTGCATTACTGGATGCTAATGCTCTTAAGGATCTTAATTATACAACATATATTTTTTATCATTTGGGTGATGAACTTAATACTAATGTTTTGTTTTAAAAAAATTGATTAAATATGATTTTTTTAGATATATTCAAAAGTTACAGAGGGGATGAGATTTGAACCTTAAATTTTTTCTTTTGAAACCCCAAAAACAAGTGTCTATGAGGGAAGAGGCCGAAGACTGAGGAATCCAATTCAAGGATGAACTCGCCCAACCTAGCTAAGCAAAGAAAGGTAGGCAAATTCCAAGGACTACACCTGCCTGAGGAGAGCAAAAAAGCCAAAGGACGTCTGCCAACCCCGAAAATCCAAAGGATAAGGGAATGGATGGCAAAGGGAAGGTACAAGACCTGTAAGGGTGGAGGGAGGAAGTTTTCTGAAGAAGACACCTCCCACATTCGCATTCAATACTCTACACCAACCTAACAAGCTGCATTAATGAGGAAATGACCCATGAACATCAACTTCACAGCTCACAACTCTATCTCCCACCTCCAGAAGGGTCCTAATGGAACAAGTATCCTAAAAGATCCCCTGAAACATGCAAATGGAGGGTTGGGATGCAAGAGAAATGACTATATAAGGAAGGCAACCCCCCAAAAAAAGGGGTTGGACATTTTTTAAGAAAAAAGAATACAAGGGAGTGAGTAAAGAAATACCCTATAAAGGAATATCATCCCAACTTATCAATATAAGATCCATCCTTGAACTTGCCTGAGGAAGTTTTTTCATTAAATCACCGGTCCATTTACTCCTATTTCTCAATTAGGCTTTGTCAGCTTTAGACTTGGAACAACCTCAGCATTGCACTTGATTTAGAATCCCGCTCTATTAAAAATTCATTGTTTGAACTTGGTTTGAAAGATCTAGGAATCACTATTCTAAATGGGCTTGGGCTTTTACATTTTGAGTTCTTACAGTGTCAATTGAATTATAAACTCTTAACTAAAGATTAGATACTAAGGTAAAGTGATTATGGACAATATTTGAAAGATTAGAAAACATTTTATAGTTTAGAAGAAAAAATGGATAAGTTTCATTTTTGGAGCCTTAAATATGGGGCATGTTTAATATTTGTCAATCAATTTTTATATGTTCAATTTTGGTCCTTTAAATGTTTAAAATGTATCAATTTAGTATTTTAATCTATTTTGTCTTCATTCATCATTGGAGTGACTTCAAGATGGCCATGTCTATTGTAGGGCGTAAATGATTTATGGGCCAAGCCGAGGAGGATTATGGCCCAAGTTCAACAAAATAGACTTTGGGTACCGCCGAGGGTAGTTCAGTCCTCGGCAGACCCAAAGTTCCCCCTCGTAAAGAAGGGTAAAAATGGTATAAAACTGAAACTCGGAAAAAAGATCTAAAATATCCGGGGAAAGCTGCTGTTATTATCATTTAATGTTCTGAACCCGACAGGGCCGCATTCTTTGGCTTTTACAACCACCCCCAATGACTTTGGGGGATAGACTGATGGGACAAGTATCAGCCTTGGAAAGATTGACCCTACACGTGGATGAAGGATAAATGGATACAGGCGAGTATAAAAGGAAAACTAAGTAATCTTGGGAAGGGGCTGGGAAAAAATGGCCAAGAAACGAGAGCCTCCCAACCCACCTCCATGAGAAGTACTCTAGGGGTGACGATCATTTAACCTTGTATGAACCCCCTGAAAAACCACCGCCTATCGATCAAGGCCTAGCCTTTCAAACCTACGCTCTACAAATGATATTGTTAGGGCCGTTTTACATGCGAACCCGACACTGTTACGGTCCGCCACGAATCGTGACCCTACAATTGGCGCCGTCTGTGGGAAAGACTTGCGTGTTGGCGCAGGTGGTAGGTTGAAACACTTCCTCTGTTATTTCTAACCGTTGGTTATAGAGTTCAAGTATAAAATCTCACTAGGGGCTACGTTTCTTGACGAGGGGCTTAGCTGAAGAGCTAACTCCCCTAAAAGCTAAAGCTCCTCGTACAGAACAAACTAGGCGCTTGGTAACGTTAACCGTATAGATAAACTCAAGGGGCTTGGCTGAAGAGCTAGCTCCCCTAGAGCTAAAGGCAAGCCAAGGCCCCATACAAAGAGAAAACTAGGTTTTGGACAGAACCAAGGCATTGCATAGTCCTCGGACTCAAGCCTGTGGGAAAACCAACTACCTGGATGTGGAAAACTAGGTTTTGGACAGAACCAAGGCATTGCATAGTCCTCGGACTCAAGCCTGTGGGAAAACCAACTACCTGGATGTGGAAAACTAGGTTTTGGACAGAACCAAGGCATTGCATAGTCCTCGGACTCAAGCCTGTGGGAAAACCAACTACCTGGATGTGGAAAACTAGGTTTTGGACAGAACCAAGGCATTGCATAGTCCTCGGACTCAAGCCTGTGGGAAAACCAATTACCTGGATGTGGAAAACTAGGTTTTGGACAGAACCAAGGCATTGCATAGTCCTCGGACTCAAGCCTGTGGGAAAACCAACTACCTGGATGTGGAAAACTAGGTTTTGGACAGAACCAAGGCATTGCATAGTCCTCGGACTCAAGCCTGTGGGAAAACCAACTACCTGGATGTGGAAAACTAGGTTTTGGACAGAACCAAGGCATTGCATAGTCCTCGGACTCAAGCCTGTGAACCAAGAAAACCAACTACCTGGATGTGGAAAACTAGGTTTTGGACAGAACCAAGGCATTGCATAGTCCTCGGACTCAAGCCTGTGAACCAAGGCATTGCATAGTCCTCGGACTCAAGCCTGTGGGAAAACCAACTACCCGGATGTGGAAAACTAGGTTTTGGACAAAACCAAGGCATTGCATAGTCCTCGGACTCAAGCCTATGGGAAAACCAACTACCTGGATGTGGAACCAACTATGGCACGTAAACCTCAAAATCCATCCGAGGAGGACTCCTAGTTCACAAATGGGTTAATACCTTGAATGCATAGATTCCACAATCTGCCCTCGGTACGACGCAATTCATTACCCAAAAACACAATCAAAGTCCCTCGCTACTTAGCTACCCTTTCAGACGAATTATTTAGAGATTATCGTTCTCGGACATTGGTCTAGCATGCATCGCGTAGTACTCAGCGCTTATCCCGGTTAGTTCCAAGAATTTAATTTATTGAAAGTTATCATTATTATACTTGATAATATTTGTGAGTTTGAATTAGTAGGAACCTGTATTAAAGCATTTTTTCTGCTCGGAATATCCTTAAGAGCAAGCTTGCATTTAATATTCATGCATAAAGTAGTTGTTACGGAGAAGAAAGATATATATAGAGAAATGGACTCCTGTTCTATTAAGACAAAGGAACAGTACAGTGTACAATGAAAAGCTGAAACAAGCTTACACTAAAGCTGACTACATAAGTAAAGGGAAATACAAGAGAGTGGAGAGAAAGCCGTGGGGACAGCTCAGAGGAGAGGTTGGCTACTACGCCAAGTTGTTGTCTAAGGAAACTATTCCTCGACACTTCTGCATGCCCATAACTCAGGCAGCCAAAGAACCTGACCTCAGGCTAACACCATCTACAGAAAAGGCGCAGGGAGCCGGAAGTTGGGAAGCTCCCGCAAGAATTTGCCGGTTACAAGGTAGACAGTGCTGATGGTGGAAATTCCTTCTTCGGACATACCAAAAATCTGGCATGACCAGAACCTGCTTCGGATTTTGACTGAAAGGGGGGGAGACACCCTCCCCCCTCCGTAGAAGTGTAAATTTCTCTTAAGTTTATGCTTTCTTGGCCCGTGCATCACTCCTTCGAGTCTCGGGAGGACACGGCGCCTCCGCGGTGGAGAAAGTTCTTTTTCCCTAACCCTCGCCTCAAACATGATTTCCTAAAGGAGGAAGCTGAAGGATTTGTGCGTAGGAAAAGTAACTTTCTCTCCTATTTTATATCAAAAGATAAAATAGTAGCATTTAATTCACGCAGCGTCCCAAGGAACGCTACAGACAAAATGTCTCTGGCTCGATTTCCAACGTCGTCTGCAACCCTGAAGTTAGAGGAGTCTCGAGAAGGCGCACCTCGAATACTGGGACGCCCAAAAAGTATCGCGTGGCCTGAGAATACGGAAATACCCCCTAATTTTGGGCCCAGTCAACTCACGGCCCAGGCCCGATTCAGCACAAGGGCCCGGGGACAGAACTTAGGTCTTGAATGGTCCTCGGACTCAAGCCTATGGGAAACCAAGTACAAAAGATGAAAATTACAAGTGTTGGACAGAACCTAGGTCTTGCATGGTCCTCGGACTCAAGCCTATGGGGAAACCAAATACTTGGGTAAGTAAAGGTTTGAATTTCGTAAGATGGGCTACTTGATAAAAACGTCAAGTCACTTCGTCTACGACTTAAACACCATAGAAGGTTAAGGCCAATAAGGGAGTAAGGAAGGTGGTGGGACGCCTCAGCATTTAGTCGTATAAGAGGGCTATTCATTTGGCAGGGGATATGTCCTCGGACGGTTATTTCTCATACGGCATCAAGCCTTCGGTTCTCTCCTCGGCTAGTTCCGGGTAAGTACTATTTTTTACGGGTCGGCCTTATTGTGCCAAGCACTTCTATTAAAGCTATGGCGACATCATTTTATTATCAAATATTTTGGTCTTAGTCGTCATTGATTTAGATGCTATATTATTGTGCCGAGTAGCGCTTGCAAATTTATGAAAACATAGAGACATAACATGCGAAATAAGGTAGACAACAATTTTTATTAATATAAAAAATCATTACAACATACAAAAAGGGGCTCAAACGAGTCTATACAAAATGTAAACTGCCTAAGCAACCATTACATCTGTAGTACAGAAAAGTAAACTGTCAAGCGTCTTTTAAACTCGTCTTCAAAGTTTCTCCAATCTCTGCCTCATTGCTGCTCATACTAAGAGAGGGACTCACTTTAAAAAAGAAAATGAATGAAGAAGAAGGAAATAGTAAGGAAGAAATCAATGACGAAGATGAAGGGGATGAATAAAGAAAATGGAGGACATGAGTAAAGAAGGAGGAGAAGAGGAGAGAGAGATGAAGAGACAAAGAGAGGAACAAAAGATAGAAAAGAAACAGCACCAGGGCGGAACTGGTGCTGGGAAGACAATAAAAAGAGGTAGAAGCAGAAGCACTTAGCCCCTGCCTCAGCCCTGACTCCTAACACGCCGGTGCCATATTAGGTACGCTCGTGAGGAGCCGGATGGTAACGATCTTGGGTGTTCTCGACTCAGTCACGTCGAAAGTTTGACGTGACGAGTCCCTGCTTCGGATTTTGACTGAAAGAAGGATGAGGTTGATTTTGAGTCTTCGCCATCCTTGTCCCGATCGAGCCATGATAAGCTTTATCGGAACGTGGCGTTTTTGGGAGGGGTGGGGCTTTTGCATCCCTTGTTGTTATGGTAAAGTATTTTACGAGTAAGTGTATAAACCAGCGAGTAAACCGAATCCTAAGGGAGGCTAAGTATTCCAGAGTCGCAGGGGGATGAAAAGGGATTTTTGGTAAAAACAATAACCTCCTCCTGTCCTACTTATACAGAGGGCGGAGCGGGGGGCATTTAATAGGTTCAGATCTCCAAAGGAATCAGCAAACCCAAACACGCCGGTTCCACTTCTCCACTCCATCAAAATAAACCGTCGAATTAAAGTAGTCTCGTAAATAGTGATTATTCAAAGCGCGTTTTGGATACCCCAAGCGATAAGAACGCCTCAAGCGCGAAATTAAAAACTATCTCGTAGACCGGTGAATCTCTTGGGCATATGAGGAACCGCCAGCATGTTTAATAGGCCGAATGGATTGGGCCACAGGAAGAAGTTTGGCGTCACCAAAACCCCCCTGTCCAGCCCAGAGGTTGGACAGCCGGGTTTTGAGGGGCTAATGTAGGGCGTAAATGATTTATGGGTCAAGCCGAGGAGGATTATGGCCCAAGTTCAACAAAATAGACTTTGGGTACCGCCGAGGGTAGTTCAGTCCTCGGCAGACCCAAAGTTCCCCCTCGTAAAGAAGGGTAAAAATGGTATAAAACTGAAACTCGGAAAAAAGATCTAAAATATCCGGGGAAAGCTGCTGTTATTATCATTTAATGTTCTGAACCCGACAGGGCCGCATTCTTTGGCTTTTACAACCACCCCCAATGACTTTGGGGGATAGACTGATGGGACAAGTATCAGCCTTGGAAAGATTGACCCTACACGTGGATGAAGGATAAATGGATACAGGCGAGTATAAAAGGAAAACTAAGTAATCTTGAGAAGGGGCTGGGAAAAAATGGCCAAGAAACGAGAGCCTCCCAGCCCACCTCCATGAGAAGTACTCTAGGGGTGACGATCATTTAACCTTGTATGAACCCCCTGAAAAACCACCGCCTATCGATCAAGGCCTAGCCTTTCAAACCCACGCTCTACAAATGATATTGTTAGGGCCGTTTTACATGCGAACCCGACACTGTTACGGTCCGCCACGAATCGTGACCCTACATCTATAATCCTAATATTAGGAGAGAATATAAATTAAAGAAGAATAAATAAAGGAGAGAAAAGAGAATGGAAGAAAAAATTTAAGAAATTTATGTTTAATTTTGTTTTAAATATTAATTATTTTTTATGTAAGCAGTGATAGAATTTCAGATATCTTATTTAAGGACAAAAGACTTCCCTAGTTGAGCTATAACTAAAACACATATATTTTGTCATTTGATAATTGTCATGAAGGTCATTGAAATTTTAAAAATTATATTGCAACATTACATGTAATTGATATTACAGTATAAGCACTAATTCTCCTATTAACTCATTGGATTTGATACCTATACCAAGTAGCAGAGGTTATGGGATGTGTAATAAGATTTTTTTTATCAAAAAGAAATGTAAGCCAAATTATTGTGCTTGTAATTGGGTGGAGACTCCTCCCCATAGAAAGGTTGGTGATGGTGAGACCCTTTGTGGCCTTGTAGGTGGGAGTGGAAGTGGAAGTGGAAGTGAGACTCTCACTTTGTAACTTGTAAGATGGGCATGCAGAGAGGGAGAGTCTGCCGCCGGAGACCTAATAATTTCCCAAGATATATAGAGTGGTGGAGTTTTTGATAACCACTCAAGACCAAAAAGGGACCGACCAATTAAAAAAAGTGAGTGAGGAGAGCACAATTCAGGGGACTTCTCTCTAACTTTTCAATTTTCACAATCAATGGGTACCACTAGTTAGAAATGTCCAAATGGATGGACCAAAACTCAGAACACAAATGTGGGGACCGTTTTGAGCGATTGAAAAGACCAAAAATCCACCACACCATCAATGGTCCAGATTTCTATCTACAATTCCACTCCCAATAAGCCTATTAGCTTAAGTCAACAACTCTCAATTACTGCCACACCGCGCCTTCATTTTTTTAATCTCAGACCTCTCTCCCTCTTTTTTTTTTTATCTTTTTGTTCATGTTATTCACACTTCTTCCTTAGACTTCTAGTCAATACAATTCTGCCATTTGGTTTCCCTTACTAGTCTCCATCATTACCTCACTTTTTTCCTTTTCAAATATCACCTCCTCTTCGGTTTGCACTCATTCAAATTTTCTATATTAGTTCACTAAACTAGCTGAGAAACGCATACACCCTTTCAACTAGAGAGAAAGAGAGAGACTCTAGCTAGCTAGAGATGGCAAGGGAGATGCAGAAAAACAGCATGTTTATAGAACATGGACCTGAAGCTTTTGACAACGGTGGTATTAGGAAGAACATTGACGATGATGGCCGAGAGAAAAGAACTGGTAATGAACTTTTTTACATATAATTTTAGCATTTGTAGTTAAGTAGCTTAATTAAAGCTCTCATCAAGAGCCATGTATAACTCATTAGTGTTGCATAGTTCTTCCATGCATAGAGAAAAACTACTTGAGAGCTCATTGATCAAGTTTTAGCATATGTGCTGAGAGCTCTCTGGAAGAGTCTTGTAATCCGGTGATATTATCCTATTACTCTGTAGAGTAGAGGAGAGTTTGAGTTTGAATTCTCTTAATTGCAAACAAAAAAACAACCGAGAGCAATTTGTCCGTCTCTCTCTCTCTCTCTCTCTCTCTCTCTCTAGCTCTCTTTCTTTTGTTTAATAGTTGTTTTGATATATTTTTGGTTGATATGTTTTTGATAAAGGGACATGGTTGACTGCAAGTGCCCACATCATAACCGCAGTGATTGGGTCAGGAGTGTTATCTTTGGCTTGGGCAATAGCACAGTTGGGTTGGGTGGCTGGACCAGCGGTTCTCATGGCCTTCTCTTTCATAACCTATTTCACTTCCACTCTTCTTGCGGATTGTTATAGAGCTCCAGACCCTGTCACCGGAAAGAGAAACTACACCTACATGGATGTTGTCAGAGCTTATTTAGGTATATAACTCATTAACTCTCAACTATAACAATAATTGCACTAGTCTAGCCAAATACTACAAAACATCGTTTATCTTTTTCTGACTAAGCAATTAATAATTTAATAGTCTCGAGAGAGTTCGAAGAACACATTGTTTATTGAAAAGAAATCCTCTTCCCTATGCAAAAAAAGCTTACAGTAATATTAATGGCTATTCGCTTTTTTGTTCTGTTAGGAGGTAGGAAGGTCCAGCTGTGTGGACTGGCTCAGTATGGGAATCTTGTTGGCGTCACTATCGGCTACACTATCACTGCATCTATTAGCATGGTGTAAGTGTTTGACGTACTTTTCAGACTTTTGACTGTTCACATATATTGCACTTTGTGGTAAAAGATTTTCTACTCCTTTTAACCTTTTTACTGCTTCGTAATCAGTGCTGTTAAGAGGTCAAACTGTTTCCACAAATACGGACACGATGTGAAGTGCAAGACGTCAAACTACCCTTTCATGGTCATCTTTGCTTGCATCCAAATCGTGCTCAGCCAAATACCAAACTTTCACAAGCTCTCATGGCTCTCAATCCTTGCAGCTATAATGTCTTTTGCTTATTCTTCCATAGGCCTCGGCCTCTCCGTGGCAAAAGTTGCTGGTGAGTGATTAATTTTAACGATTAGTTTAAAAATAAATTTCTCATAGTGACTAATTATGTCGGTTACTATGATTAAAAAAATGAAGGTGGGGGATCTGTTCGGACAAGCTTAACGGGTGTCACAGTTGGGGTTGACGTGTCAGGGTCTGAGAAAGTTTGGAGGACCTTCCAAGCAATCGGTGACATAGCTTTCGCTTATGCATACTCCACCGTCCTCATCGAGATACAGGCAAGTGATTACTCTTCTTCTTCATGTAAATTAAAGCAGCTCCTACTACTTATAAAGTAGATCACATAAGATGGGAAAGGTGTTTTAGAGCAGGTTCTACTTATAAAGTAGATCACATAAGATATCACTAAAGTATATATATATATATATATATATGAAGAATCAAACAATATTCCCACCGGAAAATAAGACTTGTCGTATATAGTATATAATATTAGCTAAAAGCTGTTTCACACAAATCTGTACACACCACCAAATATAATATATATATGAAGAATCAAACAATATTCCCACCGGAAAATAAGACTCTTGTCGTATATAGTATATAATATTAGCTAAAAGCTGTTTCACACAAATCTGTACACACCACAAAAAAGAACAACCGATTACCAAAAAAAAAAACAAAAAAGAACAACCTAAATTATGAGTCAAACTTGGGCATGTATACATACGTAGTAGTATTACACTAGGAAATGTTAACGGGCACCGCTTCGTTAAGTTTTTGTGGGATCCAACTGAGTCTAATTATTGAAAGAATGATAAAATAATAAATATTATTGATAATTTTTATATTTCTTATAAAAATAAATCAAAATTTTCTATAATTTGTTAACCATTTCGATAAGGACATCAGTTAATGTAATCCTTTGTTTATTTATATTATTAGTAGTATATTATTATGAAGGTGTACGTATGGGGCATGATGGTCATGCATGCATGCATGCATGGCGGATGTCTGGAACTATAAGGAATCTAAATTAATAAAGTAATAAGTACATGCTTGGAAGTTGAAACGCGTGCCTCATTTTGTGTCGGCATGCATGTTAAACTATCAAGTTTACTTTGCCAGGTGTCATTTTGATGAAAACTGTTTGTAGTTAGAAAAATGATATGTCTACAATATTTTTATAACAAATTTTAAGTGTCAAATTGTTACTAGTTGTTATTGTTGGAGCAAAAAAGTAATCTTAGCTTTAATTTGAAATTGAACCAATAACAACTATCCACCTGTGATTTGTTATAAAAATGTTATAAATGTAGCATCTCTTTTGTGGTTATTACCAACAGAAATGGCTGTTTGTTTTTTTTTTATAATCAATTATTGTTGTAATACTAGGAGGAGAAAGTATATATATAATAGTACGTAATAATAAATTAATAATAATAAGAATAACACTGCTAACTAATTAATCAACATGCTGTTTGATGAGTCAAGATGCGGAATTAGTAGTATATTATAATTATCTCAAAAATAAAAATAAAAAGATACCGATTGTTGCCCAAAAAAAAAAATTTGAAAAGTAATATCACACTTTTGTTTGGTTGAAGCTATGAGAGAAAGAAGAGAAAGGGAATAATTAAAAACTAAAAAGTAAAAAGTGTGGGAAAAAGAAGTTTTTATTGTATTTGAATGGAAAGAAATAGTGAAAAGAAAAGGGAATAGAATAATCTCCCTTTCCTCTCAAAAGAGTAAAATCCTATGCCTCTCCTCCCAAATTGGGAGGAAAAAGAGAGAACGGAAAGAGAGAATCTTTTTTTAAAAAAAAAATAAAAATTCGGTCATAGTCATATAAATATCATTTCCTTAACACTTTTTCATTGGTTAATTACCAAACACTATTAAGAGATGGGTGTTTTTTCTCATCTAATTCATCCATTCTTCTTCCCCTCTCTCCTTTCATTTTGCTAACACGTAGTGTAATTTACATTACTTTGATGTAACATCATTTCATTGTTATCATTATTAGCGCAGTTATTAATTATAGCTATAGTTACCAATTCTCCAAGTAAATATAAAGATAAAACAATTTTGATCGAATTTTGCGTGCTAGTTACCTACTGAACTTTGATTAGGTCCACTTGCTTATACTGTCATGACTCACCAGTCACTGTAAGACTCAGATCTGAGTACTGAGTAGCTAGACTCAAAAAGCTAGAAATCTAATGTGACAGCATGTGATTTATACGTGTAAGAATGAAGAAATGTCTCAATCCCTCACCTATTTTGCCATATATATCTACCAAATTGTTTATGTTTTGCAAAAAATATTTATATATATATATATATAAATATATATTGTAGCTCAACTGAACCTTTTATGTTATCAACAAACGTTGCTCAGTGTGTCTAATTCTCTCAATTCCCCATTTATCAAATTTTTTTTTAAAAAAAAATCGTTTTTTAAGATTGAAATCAACAGCTTGTTACAAAACAAGTTTGTACCTTGTTCATTACACAATACATGTGAACATATTCCAAAGAAAAGATTAGGGTTTTTTTAGTGGGGGCCAGTTTTTTGTCGTAGTTGATAATTTTCAAAGAGAAAAAGATTCCTGGTGGACCATCCAATTGGGCGGACCATAAATTCTAAATTGTAGGCCATTGAAGTTGTTGGTCTTTTTTTCAGAAAGAAATGGAACTCCTTTCATTGTTCTTCATCCTTTTGAAGTGCTTTATCTGTTTTTCAAAAGTTGGGTTTGGTAGAGACTAGAGAGGGCTGGAGAAGTTGGGAAGAATAAAATCAAAAATATAGGAAAGACTGTATTTTTTGTAAGAAGAGAAAAGTGGGAAGAAAATTCTTCCCCTAGACACATTTTTTCAACCCTCCTAAATTGGAAAATTTGGGAGATAAAAATATTCGAATATCACATCCAGCTTTATAGAGTAGACGATTCGTCACGTCTCAAGCCAAGGATGTCACTTTTATCAGATCGTTTTCCGTGGTGCCTTTCAAGTTTTAACTTGTTCCAAACAATCAAAAATGCAAATACGATTTCATATTGTGCGCATGCTACCGTTGATGAAAAGGAAATCTCTTCTGCTTCTAGGTGTCAGCTATGATGCTCACTAGATTCGAGTGGGAGTCTAGTGGTCAATCGCCTTGCCGTAGCGCTTGGATTTGAGTCGTGCGAGAAGTATTAGTATTAGAATTGGTGAAGTCATTTAGGATAGGGATTTAACTCGTCATAGTAGAAAGTGACTTAATTTATTATAACATAAAAAATTAAAAAGCTACGACGCTGGTGTTTTATTTATTAAAAATAATAATTGGGATTTTGACCTTGAGCTAACTATTGAAAGTTGAAACCCAAATGAACTCCAGGACACACTGAAATCAAGCCCAGCAGAGAACAAAGTCATGAAGAGGGCAAGTTTTGTTGGTGTCTCAACTACCACTATGTTCTATGTACTATGCGGGTGCGTTGGTTATGCAGCATTTGGAAATGAAGCACCAGGAAATTTCCTTACTGGGTTTGGATTCTATGAACCATTTTGGCTCATCGACTTGGCTAATGTTTGCATTGCCATCCATCTCATTGGTGCTTATCAGGTAAACATTCTCATTTTTTCCCCCTCCATATATTGTTATATTTGGTTTGATCATTCCGTGTTGAGTAATGTCACGACACAACATGACACAACTTTTATTATGTACCAATCACGTCACACACGTATTGATTTGGTTTCACGAAGTTCTAACATTATTTTCACACAAACAGGTTTTCTGCCAGCCCATATTTGGGTTTGTAGAGAAGTGGTGTGCTAGACATTGGCCTGACAATAAGTTCATCACAAGTGAGCATGCTCTTAATATACCATGTTATGGTGTGTATTACATCAACTCCTTCAGGCTGGTGTGGAGGACAGTATACGTTATAGTCACAGCAGTGATAGCCATGATATTTCCATTCTTCAATGACTTCGTGGGTCTGCTTGGGGCAGCATCTTTTTGGCCATTAACTGTGTACTTTCCCATTGAGATGTACATTGCACAGTCAAAAATGCCCAAGTTTTCTTTCACCTGGACTTGGCTAAAGATATTGAGCTGGGCTTGCTTGGTTGTCTCAATTGTTGCCGCCGCTGGATCTATTCAAGGCCTGGCCCAAGATGTCAAAACATATAAGCCCTTCAAAACTCAGTAAATTACGTTCAAGACCTGGTTTCAATTTCCAAGCACTCTGTAATATATAAGAATTAGCGGGTATTCTGGAATATCCTTCTTTCAGTTTTCTATATCAAACTGCTGTTCAAAGTACTATTTGTATCACGATGAAAAAAAAAAAAGCAAGGAAAAAAAAGTTGAAGCCTTTGGTACCTTTTGCTTTTATTTTGGCAACTACCCACCATATCTTAAAGCAAAAGCATCAAATACCATTCCTCAGTCTCACATGAGGTGGTATTACATGCATCCAATATATGTATTTTTCCTCTTATATGAAAGTGAACCGTATGGTGAACTGAGGAAATTCAAAAGACAATAAATTTTCTTTTTTTAAATGTTAAATTCTATAATTGGGAGAGGAAAGATTTAAATCTTGAATGTCTTTATTATAAAGAGAATAAAGTGTCAATTCAGTTACGAAACTCTTAGCAAAACAGACCACGCTTTGAAAACTCAATAAACTAAGTTCATGACCTGGTTCCAATTTCCAAGCACACTGTAACATATAAGAATTAGTGGGTATTTTGAAATATCTTTCTTTCAGTGTTCTATATCAAATTGCTTTTCAAAGTGCTATATGTATCACAATGGAAAAAAAGTTGAAACCTTTGGTCCTTTTACCTTTTAAAAAAAATGGAGAATCGGGTAGATGCCACTTAATCTGCTTTCACATGGTGTCAAATCCGTTCAACGATTCTGTGCTATCAGATTGTAAGGGAATCTCCATTTCTCCGTGAGACCAGGAGGAAATGTGAGGTTATGAGTTTAAGATTTCTAAATTCCTAATAAAGAAAAAACATTGGTTGGACACTTTTTAAAACACGGTTTGCTTTGTCAAAAGTTTCGTAACTCAATTAACACTTTTTACAATAAAGACATTTAAAGTTTAAATCTTCTCTCTCCTAATTATCAAATTTAAAATTAAAAAAGAAAAGAAAAGAAAGAGGAGTCAATTGTGTTATGGATTTCCTCAGTTCACCGTACAGGTCAACCTTTGTGTGAGAGAAGATATATGTACTGGATGCATGTAATATCACCTCATGTGAGGAATGATATTGATGCTTTTGCTTTAAGATATGGTGGGTAGTTGTCAAAATAAAAGCAAAAGGTACCAAATTTACTGTACAGGTCAACCTTCGTGTGAGAGAAGATATATGTACTGGATGCATGTAATATCACCTCGTGTGAGGAATGATATTGATGCTTTTGCTTTAAGATATGGTGGGTAGTTGTCAAAATAAAAGCAAAAGGTACCAATTCCTCACACGAAGGTTGACCTATATGGTGAACTGAGGAAATCCATAACACAATTGACTCCTCTTTCTTTTCTTTTTCTTTTTTTTTTTTATTATTATTTTGACAACTACCCACCATATCTTAAAGCAGAAGCATCAATACCATTCCTCACACGAGATGATATTATATGCATCCAGTACATATATCTTCTCTCACACGAAGATTGACATGTACGGTGAATTTGGTACCTTTTACTTTTATTTTGACAACTACCCACCTTATCTTAAAGCAAAAGCATCAATACCATTCCTCACATGAGGTGATATTACATGCATCCAGTACATATATCTTCTCTCACACGAAGGTTGACCTGTACGGTGAATTTGGTACCTTTTGCTTTTATTTTGACAACTACCCACCATATCTTAAAGCAAAAGCATCAATACCATTCCTCACATGAGGTGATATTACATGCATCCAGTACATATATCTTCTCTCACACGAAGGTTGACCTGTACGGTGAATTGAAGAAATCCATAACACAAATGACTCCTCTTTCTTTTCTTTTTCTTTTTTTTTTTTAAATTTTAAATTCGATAATTAGGAAAGAGAAGATTTAAACTTTAAATGTCTTTACTATAAAAAATAAAAAGTGTCAATTGAGTTACAAAACTCTTGACAAAGCAAACCACGCTTTAAAAAGTGTCCAACCAATGTTTTTTCTTTATTAGTAATTTAGGAATTTAAAAATCTTAAACTCATAACCTCACATTTCCTCTTTTCCTCCTGGTCTCGCGGGTAAATGGAGATTCCCTTACAATCTGATAGCACAGAATCGTTGAACGGATTTGACACCATGTGAAAGCAGATTAAGTGGCATCTACCCGATTCTCCATTTTTTTTAAAAGGCATATACCAGCTTCTGGTATAAAATTTGTAATTAAACAAATAGGAACAATAATTTTATGTAACTATTAATTAAACCTTTCAGCTATGTAATAATTGCACCACAACCTTCCGGGAAATTATTAAGTGATGAAACCCAAACAAGGTTCAGAGATCAGTTCTGAGCGCCTGCAAGAACACTGATTTTCCTTTTTTGCTTGGTAAATTTGTTCAAGCATCAAACCCAACCTGACACACCACCTCAACCTTTTGCTTCTTTCTCTAGCTCAGGGCAAACCAACCCAGTTTAACATTTCAGCTTTAATTTCAGACATCATAATCCTCTTAAGCATCAGCAATTCCAGCTGCATCAACTTTCATTGATTCAACTGGAAACAATAAAACAAGCCTACACAAATAATGGGAGTTCAAAAACAGAAAAAACAACTTTCAGGTTTATGAATTGTACTATTCCCCTTGCTCAAAATATCTAGCAGTTCCAAAATCATGTACACTTCAAAAGCTGAAGAATTTTGCTACAAACAACTAATGCATCTTCACTTGGGGAAAAGTTTAGTAATTTTACTTCAGAACATTACACGTTCAATTAGCAGTCTTGTAACATAGAGCAGATAATCACAACCTAAATGGCCCTCAGCATTTATATCTGCAAAGTGCAACGATTGGTGGTGGATCCTCCGTGCAAAATCATAAAATCAAAAACAAATGAAGGCCACCACACACCTGCATCCAGAACCAGCCCTTTTACTAACAACAACCATTGAAAATATCCCATCAAGGGGAAAGGAAAGCACCATAGAAAATATTAAAAAATGAATGTAGCATTTGACAATTCTGAATATTTTTGCATGGAACATCATGTTCTACCTATTATGTAAATCCCGCATTAAAAGGATAAATAGCAAGCCCACAAGACCAGAGAATTTACTTGGTTTGATGATTGCCCACATCAGGAGGAGAGGGAGAAAAATCCATTATCAACCATAAGGAGTACAAACTTATAATCTCTCTACTCTCACAAACTAGAAAGCTAATAAACTTTCCTACCACTTCCAACAACAAATTATGGATGGATAATTTATACAAAATAAACTAAAGATAAAAAAATGGCAGTGTGTCCCTAATTGCATGTTTGACACAACCAAACACATAAAGGTGGGGGCAGTGTGTTTAGACATGGATAATAACAACGCCTTCACAAAAATTCATACAAAAATAAAAATTACAAGAAAGCCTTTTTACATTATGTAAAACATAAATTGATACCAACACTAATAGCAAATTGACTAAATTCATAGCTTTTATCTCAAAGAACCTAAAATAGAAAGGAGAGGAGGGGGGCGGAGGGGTAGTCTAAAATTGCTGTCTCCTAAAGGATTATAGTCTAAGATCTAAGGGATCCATGAAATCAACTAAAGAACTACAAGATATCCCACAATCATACTACAATATTCAAACAAAGAATTCAAAAATATAGATTTCAAATTAACAACCAATCTCTCCATCCCTTCAAAAGGTTAATTATTTCTCCCTCTCCAAACCTTCAATTAAAGAAAGCATAATTCCAACTGTTTAGACTAAAACCAACATATTTTGCCAGTTGGCTGTATCCAAGGTCATATTAAGAAGATAAGCCAACATAAAATTAAGAGGTGAGCATGGGTCAGTCATGCTCCAGTTGCACCAAACCCATCACTTGACCTGAAGTTGTCAAGTGGACTGTAGAGAGATCGCTAGGGAAGCTGACTGAAGTACACCTGATGGTTTTGGTCATTTTCATCGGTTTTGACCATCAGATCTTTGATAAAGGCAGAGAATCAAAGAGATCAAAAGAATCAATAATGGCGGGAGACAGAGATGGAGAATGTGAGAGAAGCTTCAATGACAATCTGTGTTCCATGGTGCCAAAGGGTTCACCAACATCCAAAGATGAGGGAGACAACTTGGTGGCAACAACGCTGAAACCAAGACAGGACAATGAAGCAAAGGAGTATGAAAGGAAGAGAGAAAAAGAGGGAAGATAAGGCCAGGGGACATATCACCAAGAAGAGGGCGAAACCCATATACAAAACACGTTGTACCATTTGTAAAGATATTAACAGTTAGGTTGGCTTTGACAGGTTATATGCAGAGGTCAGGATTTTCATTCCCTAAACCTGTTGTTGACCAATTGTTATGTCAAAACCATCCAGACCCTCTTGGGTTCAGCTGGGTAAGACAGGGTAGGCAGGACAATCAAGTCTGTGCTCATCCCTAACTCCTTACTACCTCAAACACACCCTTTTTGGTACTTACTCATCTTTCAAGGACCTTCAACATGTACCACTCGCCTCTATGGATGCAATTAATATTATTGTGATGAATACTCTCATCTTGTCACCCCCCCTGATGCTACCTCTATGTTCTTGTGTAAGTGATCATAGAATCCCTTTCTGCCTCATCACTCATTAATCTTAACAATCCCATGTCAGGCAACATTGTTTTGGACATAGCTCAACTTAAATTTAAATGATGATGATGATGATGATGAAAAATAATTAAATGAAACAAACCTGCTATGTTTCATTTCCTAATTGTTAGAAATTCTGGCAGCCACTTTTAATGATTAAAAAAAAAATACATCATTTTATTGGTGTTAACAGCTGATTATCAAACAACAATGGATGGAAGTCACATTGACAATGATTACAAACATGAAGCATCAAATTGACAAAATTAGAACTATCGGGTTCAAAATGACAATTGCCCCAAACTTAAAGGATTCAAAATGAATTTTAGCTAAAAATATAATTAACATCCCATTGATGAATTAACTGTGAAAAAAAACAATAAGTGTTACCAGTATCACAAATGCAAATGGCATAGAGTTGCCTAACTTACATAAATGAATAAACAATAACAAAGTATTCACTTCATCTAAATCATTTGTTCTATTATTCATAAAGAGAGATTTCTGAGACATGTTTAAGAAGATAACACTGTGCATGTAATAGCTAGCAAATGACAAGGCATATATCCTTTGGAAAATTAACAAATAACAATATTCATGAAAGTAAGACAAAAGTAAACAGTCTAATACTGTCAATTTTTTTTTTCCCTTTTTATTTTGAGTCAGACTGAATGAACAGCACAAATCAAGAGAAAGTTGGAGTAGATTTCAACTAAAAATATTTGGAAAGGTAATGAAGGGAGGTTATCTGGTATGGTTAAAAAGTTCACATGCACACATTTGCATAGATATATGGGTAAAAGTCAGCCTTCAGTTCTTCACAGTTAATTACAAGTTCCTCATCCCAATTCCCATCCAAATATACAAGTCAAAAACAAACTTAGTTTTTGACCTTCAGGGGCATCAAAGATACAATTCAATGAGAAAAGGAAAGGATGAAAGAGGAATGAAAAGCATCCATTGTCTCAATGGGAAAGCTTAGTGGAAAATATAAGAAAATGGTGTAAGACTTATTGCCAATGTAACCTAAGCAACATTACTCATTATCTCTTTTTTTTTTCCTTTTATATAAGTAATGCAATTTTTATGGCTACAAAAAAAAGAATAGCCTAAGTATGCAGCTGGGGGATCATAAAATCAAGAATCGCCCAAGATATAACATTGCTTGTTCAACCTTGAAGTGAGATTGAAAATGCATGCTTTTCAAATAGTTCATTAAAAATGCATGTTTCTTGTTAAGTTCATAGAAGTTTAAGTATACTCACAGAACAGCAATATTAGAACTCGGGAAATTTCCAATCTTCAAGATCCTCAACTGCAGTAATATCAAGTTTGAATGGCACATATTAAGCAACATCTAACAGACTGATTCTGGAAATGATTAAATAACAGAAGAAACTAACAACAAGCATTTGTTATAACATATTTTCTAAGTACTCTGCTAATGAATATATGGAAATCTCATCAACAATACTACCTGAATGAAGAGATCAACTGGACTCAGTCTCGCTCATTACAAATGCTTGAATAAGACTCTGTGCAGCATGGGTTTGTTCAGGAGTTCCAGATATTACAATTACAGTTTCCACTGCTCCAGGCTTTGGCTCCGTAATTGTAATTTTTGCATCAGAGATCTGAAATAATATAGACCATATTGAAATTACTATAGCCGTTAATTGAAAATTGTTTTGATGGAGCATTTTTACATATCAATGGACCCATTCATAATGGAGTGAATAAATTTTTCACTGGCCGTCAACCTACTGCAACCCAAGCCTGGCTGTGAACAAATATATGACACTAAGCACAGACATTGGTGGAGTTAACATTTTTACATATTCACAATAGTCAATAATGATCTGAAACTCACGTCTCTGGTAAACTGAGTTCTTACAAGTTATGTGAGTGAGAGATGTTTATATACAAGCAAAGCTAATGGAGTGTTCCAGATAGGACACAACATTGAAGCCGTGAAGTTTGATGCGGAGATAGCCAAGCTCTTTATTCGTCATCTACTTAACATATACCATAATTAATATGATATGGCAAATGAAACTGAGTTCATCCCAGACACAATAATGGAATTCCTACATATCTACCCAGGGAACTCTATACAATTAATGCCTTTTTCATCAAGAAGCATAAAGTGCGATTGTGTAAATCTAATCTAAAAATGAATTATCAGATCATTGATTGTACCTTACGAATTTGTTTCAAACATTCACCATCTTCTCCATAAATTACTGGAACAAGAGAACTAGGAACAACAACTTCAAGAGTGGTGCTTGTTATAACTGCAGGCTGGCTTCCTCTAAATAGATAAATCAGGATAATAAAAAACTCAAAATATAATATAGTAATTAAAAAAGAACTTAAAAAAAGAAAAGAAAAATGATACAATGTACATACCCGCCAAATCCTGCAAATCTTCTTTGGGGGGGTCCACCAAAATCTGGCAAGCCTATAGGGCCACCACCTTCAATTAGTCCCTACAAGCCAGTTTAGGAAACACAGAAATATCAATTTACATGATGCTTTTTCTTTTTCATTTTTATTTGATTGGTTGGTACACATAGGTGCTAAACTACTTCAGTAGCTATTGCTATTTAATTTTTACTAGGCACAACTACATTTTTACCAACTTTCAGCCAAAAAAAACTCATCCAAACACAAACTAAAGCACAATCTACTTCTCTTATGTCAAATTTTGGAACAATTTCCAACATTTTATCAATAAGAAGGGTAAGAGCTTATGCCACTAAACTTTAAGGCACAGCACCAGAAACACATGATAGGAATTCAAATTGACTACCAAAAACTACTTGTAAGCAGTGGGGAAACAAATCACAATAGTTCAATACCTGAGGACCCCATGGTTTTCTTTCAGATAATAAATGAGGGGCAGCACCAAGTCTATGAATATTGTGCATAAAAGGAGAACGATCATCATGGGGATGAAAACCACCATGGGGAGGTGGGCCACCAACAGCGTCAAACTTGTGGAATGATGGACCTAGATTAGAATACATTCCTGGGGGTGAGAGTTCTCTCCTTCCCATATATGAAGGGAATGGAGGTACTTGATCCAGGAATGCAGGATTTGAAGGATAATTAATAGAAGGAAACGCATCCCGAAAAAAATGATGCCGCAACCTAGTTGTTATCTGCAAAAGAGCCTCTTGAACTGCTTCAAATTCTCCGTTTATCTGTCAAAGTAGAAACAGCATCAGCAAAAAGCATAGAAGTAGCACAATAATCAGAAAAACGTGATAAGAACTAGGTTTCATATCAACTGATATCTTCATTGTACGTTGTCAATGTCAGAATATAATTGATCACACATCAACCAAAAAATAATAATAATGAGCAATTTCAATAATAACAGAACTTGATAGGTTGTCAAAGGTTCAACCTGATCAAGCTCAATGGAATTCATGCAAACACACCTGGACTACTTCTTCATCTTCTGAAGCACACTTTGGAATCTGATCCTTCCCCAATACGCGAATATGTGCCCGAGATAACTTCCTCATTTCTGCTATGATGGAACCACCTTTGCCAAGGAGACAGCCAATTTGATTGGAAGAAACAAGAAGCCTTGCTAATACAGACTGCTCCTTGTTATCAGGTATAGCTCTGACTATCCTAGTCTGAACACGGAGAACTGCATCTTGCACAGCTGATATCCTATCATCAGGGTGCTGCAATAGTTGATTTGTTGTCAGCACACCACAAACCAATAACAGACTTGATCTAGCAATACAAGATTAAAATATCAAATCTTATGATATATATGTAGTTTAACCATACCGCTGGCCCAGAAATGATAATAATGCGATCCTCTGAATCAGAGACAGCTTCCATGACTTTGATCTCACAGCCAGTCTCTTGCTTAAGGGTCTTAATTATTGATCCTCCCTTTCCAATCACACCTCCTACTCTTTCATCATGGCACAACAATCGGAAAGTTAACATTTCCTGTGAATGCTTCATTCGACCAGGAAAACCACTTTCATGATACTTAGAAATCATAGGAGGAACAGCAGAATGATAATCAGCAACATCACGAGGTCCAGTAGCATAAGGCGCTCCGTGAGCAGCAAAAGAACGGTTATGTGGTGGATATGCATCTGGCCTGGGATGAGGATGACCAAATGATTGAGATGATGGCCCTGAAGGGTTGACAGGGGAAGGGTCATGATCCCGAGGTGGATTCTCCAAAAGCTGTTGAGAAACGGATTGAAGAGCTTTCCTTACTGCATCAATTTCCCCAGTGATCTGCAGTGTAATTATATAATATATGGGACAAATAAGATTTGTGCATCAAGAAAAAGAACTAAATAAAACTTCAAATCTGGACCTATTTCCAGGAACCAAGACATTAATCATGGCCATTCGTGTTAAATTCATATTTCTAGAAGTCCTCCAAAAGTTGCCAAAATTGTTTTGGAATTAACCTTAGATGCTAGAGTCATGAGGAAGCAATGTGCTCAGCAATGGTTTGCAGGTCCAACAAAGCGACTGACAACTAATATAGCACAGAATCTACCCAGGTGACCACTTGTTCACATAGAATGTGATTTTCAACTTTTATTTCAAATTGACACTACTTTTGGAGTAATGTATGCATATAGTATGAACAATGCATGAAATATGAGTTGGAAAGACCTTTCGTGGAGGAGGAAGTATTAGATGCAGTAGAGAACATGAATGGTGACAAAGCTCCAGGCCCAAATGGCTTCACTATGGCATTCTTCCAAGTTCCAAGTGTGTTGGAATGTAGTGAAAGATGACACTATGCGAGTCTTTCAGCACTTCCATGTTCACAGTATGTTTGGAAAAAATTTAAATGCTACCTTTGTTGCCCACATTCTGAAGAAGGTTGCAGCATGTGATGGGAAAGATTTTAGGCCTATTAGTCTGGTTGGTAGCATTAATAAAATTTTGGCCAAGGAGTTAGCCATATGTTGGGGGAGACTCTGTCTCAATCACAAAAATGATTTTATTTAAGGGAGACATATATTGGATTCAATTTTGTTGGCGAGTGAATGTCTTGATAGTAGATTGAGGGTTACGAACTTACATCAAGGTGACCCATTGTGGCCACTATTATTTGTATCAGTGATGGAGGCATTGAGATTGAGTAAAGTTATAGAGGGACAGTATATCCAGGGGTTTACAGTGGAAGAAGGGCAGCTGAGCCGTTGATGATTTCCCACCTATTGTTTGCAGATGACACTTTGATTCTGTGTGGGGAAGATCCATAACAATTTTCATTTTTTTTTTTTTTTTTTGAAAAGTAGATGATCCATAGCAAATTGACTATCCAAAATGTGTGTTATGGTGTTTTGAAGTTGTATATGGATTGAAGATTAATTTGAGCAAGTCCAATTTCCAAAATGGTCCCAATTGGAGAGGTTTCAGCCTGCACTTTGGCTGAGATTCTTGGTCACAAGATTGGTTCATTGCCTATGATATATTTGGGGTTACCCTTGGGGCTAGATATAGTCCAAAGCCATATGGGATCCAATTATAGAGATGATGGAATGGAGGTTAGCAGGCTGGAACAAGTTATATTTCTCACAAGGTGGCAGAATCACTTTGAGTAAGAGCATGCTCTCTCTAGTCTCCCCACATATTTCCTTTCCTTGTTTCCCTTACTGGTTACATTGCTCATCATTTTGAGAAGTTGAAACGGGATTTTTTGCGGAGAGTTTTAGGGGAGAAAGTAAGATTCATTTAGTCAACCAGAACGTCATTTGTGAGCTGATTTGATTTAGTGGTTTGGGTATCAAAGGTTTAGTCCAATTTGATCATGCATTGCTAGGGAAGTGGTTATGGCATTATGCAAATGAGAGAGATACTTAATAGAGGAACATAGTTGCCACAACATATGGAGAATCAGGCGGGAGGTTGGGTTTCAGTGGTGCTTTAAGAACCCTATGGTGTGCCTCTTTGGAAGCATATTCGAAATGGGTGGGGGAGTTTCTTTAGGTTTATAAAGTTTGAGGTGGCGGTGGTAATCATGTCGTTTTTGGATGGATTTATGGTGTGGGGATGTGGCACTATTTGAAGCATTTTCGGCTTTGTTTTATATTGCCCGAGATAAAGAGGCTTTGGTGACAAACTATTTGAGTTGGCATGATGGTGCCCTACATTGGGAAGCTTTGTTTACTAGAGATCCACATGGTTGGGAGCTAGGACACTTACAAGATATTTTTGATCTTCACTATTCTGTCAAAACTAATAGGGATGGTGAAGATCACATGCAATAGATCCCAAGTAGGAGTGTCAGTTTTGAGTTCAAGTCCTATCAGGTTCTCACAACATGATTGACACTATTCTTCCTATGGAAAAGTATATGGAAGGTTAAATTTCCCACTAAAGTTGCTTTATTTACATGGACAACAACTCGAGGGAAAATCCTCACCGTGGACAATCTCTCCAAAAGTGTCATATCTATATTGTTGACTGGTGATATGTGTGTAAGAATAGTAGGGAGTCTACAGATCATCTGCTACTTCACTGTATGCATATGACATATGGTCTATGTTGTTGTCTGTTTGGGATTCAGTGGGTAACGCATGAAAGGGTGGTGGACTTGTTAGCTTGCTGGATGGGTAGTTTTGGGAGACATCGCTCTATTGAGGTATGGAAGGCCATTCCTCTGTGTCTTATGTGGACCACAAGCGCACCTTTAAATGGGTTGAGACCTTGTCTTTGGAGTTGAAACTATTCTTGCTTCATTCTCTCTATGATTGGATGGCTGCTTTAATAGTTACTCTTTTTCCCCGCTAGAGGAGATTCTTGACTTATGTACATTTTGATGTTATTTGTGGCTTCCCTAGTCTACTGCTTGTGTACTTGGGAGTTCATTTTAATTTTCAATAAATGTTTTATTACTTATCCAAAAAATTAAAATCTGACTGCAAAGAAATGCTGCAAGATCTATTATTTTAGCCTTACTAGATGCATATTATTCCAAAAGGAGTGACAACCTTGAAATAAAAATTGAAAATCACATTCTATTTGAACTAGTGGTCACCTGGGTAGATTTTGAGGGCAGAACACCACCAGACAATGAACTCTGAAGCATAACCAAAAACTTAACTGCATAGATAGTCCTTTTTATTTTTTAACAAGATTGCCAGCTCTTCACTAAGTATTTGATTTTGTTGAAATATAAGAACTATAATTCATGAACAGATATATAGCAGTATATCACTAATGCAGCTCCTAGTCCTAATATGCGTATTCTTTCAAGTAAATCTAAACACTAATGGGAAACAGAACAGACAATTTGCCCCAAAGATCCATGCTAGATAGTTCAATCACTCATGGTTACTATTAATATAGACATTGGCTTTGCATTAGATGTTAACCCAATAAAATTAGAATCATTAGAACTTCGCACAAGTAACTGACAATCTGCAGTATTCCTGATTACTAATTATAGTATAGTACTACATAACAAATAATGTCATCAAAACTACCTGAACTAATTCATCAGCAGCGGATGCACATGGAGGAAGTTTGTCCCTTGGAAGAATCCGTATTTGTGCCCCGCTTTCAGCTGACATTTGCTTGATTACACTGCCACCCTTTCCCAAAAGGCAGCCTACTTGATTGGAAAGCACAAGTAACCTAAAAACAATTGAAGAAGACTTATTATCATCTTCATCCCCTCCATCTGTCTCTGGTTCTCCTTCAATTATTCTCTCAAAAACAAGAAAAAGGGCCTTCTGCACGGCTGAAGTTCCCTTATCCGATTTGGCATCTCCCACAGCATCAGATTCTTTATCTTCATTGTTTTCATTCTGTTCCTTTTCATCATCGTTCTTTTCATCCATGTTTGCCTCTTCACCACCATCCTCCCGGCTTGCTTCAGTCGTCACCTCAATCTCTTTATCAGAACCTGAGATAACAACTACCCTCTCATCACAACCAGGAACAGTTTCCTCAACTCTGACCTTTGCACCAGTTTCTTGACGGATTTCAGATATGATGGTGCCCCCTTTTCCAATGACACCACCAGTTTTGGAAGCAGGACAGAGTAAGCGTAAGACAACACTCCCAGGAGAGAATTTCATAGATTGTTTGTGTGTCTTTTGCCACTTTCCTTTCCCATTTGACTCTGTAAGGTTTCGATCATGTGGCCTCTTAGAAGGCGTCAATGGAACAGACATATCTACTAAATTTATAGCAGACCTGTTCACTGAAATTTGAAAGTTATAATGTCAAAGACAAATAAAATTTAAAAATAATCCACATTTAAGAAACATTGATTTTCCAAAGCCTCTAATTGAATCAAAGCCCATGATTAATTGGCCATTCAATATTCTGAAGAACAATACATTATAACTTTGAAGACATTTTCCCCATTTTCATAACGGGAATAGTGATGTAGTAAGACACTGCTAGTAATGCTGGAACTAAAAAGAACCATGCTTGTAGGTCAAGAGTCGGTCAAGACTCAAGACAAAAAATTATAAAAGATCAGTGTATGCTTTCTAAGTAATAAATGACTGAAACAATCAAAAAGTCAAAGCCCTAAGAAATCCTATTTGTCTTTCTTGAATCTTGATAACACCAAATCAAAAAAGTGTGATATTTTCTGGGTACCTAGGAAAGAGGATTCTGATTTGCAGAGTTGTTCTCAAGTTTATTTAAAGGTCTCAAGGGGCTGCTCCTAGAGTATTAGGTCTGACTTTGAGTTTCCTTTGTAAAAAGCTGAGGCCTTAGTTCATTATTGAGTGTCTAAGGATATAACTTGGATGTATACTTGGATAACAAGCCATTCCATCAAGAGCTGGATCCTCTTTTTACTGTTCTTTCAATTTTCTGCAAATTATTATCCTCCTTCTGTACTGCTGCTAAGATCGTTAAGTTGTTCTTATAAGACATCAACTCAATACCATGCTGGAGAGTTGGCAATGGGATTGGCCAGGATGTGTGGAACTCCCCTTGGGTTCCATATCTGCCATAATTTAAACCAAGAGCCTCTTCCTCTGTTTCTCTAGAGGTTAATTGGTCTCAGAATTAATTCTAGAGACTCCAAGACAGCGGAACCAACAAAGAATATATCAGACATTTGACTTAGTATTCTCAAAATTCAGCTATCCCAATCACACCAGGAAGACAAAATCACCTAGGTCCCAAATCAAAATGGAAGCTTCTTGACAAAATCAGCATAGAGCATACTGAACTGGTCAACAAAACAAGAAATTATTTGGTGTTCCTAGCAAAACACATCAACTTTGTCTAGTGGTCCACACACCCAATAATTAAATGCCATGTGTTATAATTAGCCAAGTCAGATCTTAGTTAGAATCCACATAATTAATCCTAGTCTTTCTTTAAAACTGATCTGACATTAGGGTTTAAACAATATGTGTGTGTGTGTGTGTGAATTGCTTGAATCAGCATACCTTGATTAATTGCCATGGGGATTGTGAGTTCCTCGGTGGAAACTAGTGTGACTATGTCAGCTAAGCAAGGAAGATGAATTACTGATTTTTTTTTTTTTTTTTACCCTGACGTCTGAATGGTGTTAAAAAATAATTGTTCGTTTTGTGGATGCTGACTAAGATTTGACTTGGCTAATTATGACACATGGCATTTAATTATTGGGTGGGTGGACCACTAGGCAAGGCTGACTTAGTCCACCAGGAGCACTGAATAATTTC
This sequence comes from Quercus lobata, assembly GCF_001633185.2. Classification (NCBI taxonomy): domain Eukaryota; kingdom Viridiplantae; phylum Streptophyta; class Magnoliopsida; order Fagales; family Fagaceae; genus Quercus; species Quercus lobata. The sequence goes on from NC_044915.1 coordinate 40,588,771, forward strand.
TCCAAAGAAACCCTGCTTCTTTGAGCTTCTTTGAGGTGATCCCTTATATAAAGAAAAATGGAAGGCACCTAGGAGGTTCAAAATGCATTAGACTTAAACTTCTCCTAAGGAGAATGGCATGGCAAATCATTCTGACTAAGGTGGTCCTAAATTCAAGATGTTTGATAGAAAACCTTAAGTTAACTGCAGTATGTGTAATGCAGCCCTTGAATCAATTGAACAGTTTCTCTTAGCGTGTCATGTTACAAGAATTGTGTAACTGACTTCACCTTGGCCGATCAGATTAGATGCATTAAATCTATCCTCCATTGTAGACTGGATCAAAGTGATTTGGAATCCAAGGGCTCCCAATGTGCCTTATGAGAAAACAAGGAACTTCTCAATGTATGCAACGGTTTGTTGTTCTAGTTTGGATGAACAAAGAAGTTTTTTTTTTTTTTTTTTAATAGGAAAAATAGAAATTCTACTCTAACCTAATCTAAGTATATATGCGTGTGAAGCTTCTTCTTAGAGATTTGAACCCCAGCCCTTGCCCCTCACACCCCACAAACACTTATACTTTTGGAGTGACCATTGCACTCAAAGGAACAAACAAGTGGTTGATAAGCCCCAGATTGGTCCAATGCAACTAGCCCTACAAATTAATTCCAAAGAATTTGTTCTCTGCCTGGTCTCCTCCTTCCCCTGGTTTCTCAAAGTGAATTTTCAAGCTGCATTAATAGATAACCAAGCGAGTATTGCAGCTTTTTTTTTCATGACCACAGGCTGAGATTCTTTTTTTTGTATACAGACTTGGAATAAATTGCCTTGATGAAAAAGGCCAAAGCAGCCCTTCAACAACTTCAAATGCTACTGAGTGCAGCTTCAACAATTTAATCCTAGAAGGAGATGCAAGCAATGTCATTCAATCATCCACTTGCTGCCCTCAATGGTCTATCGATTTCCTAATAGTAGACATTAAATCTTTTTTGTTGTTGTGATCTAGTTGGAAAGCTATTCATGTCCTCAGATGGTCAAATGAGCTAAGCCTATTCATGGGTATGGGCTTCTGTCATGTAATGTGTGCGGAACTAGCCCCATCTCTTCTATCTCTTGAGTTGTTTTAAGCCCCAGGGAGAATTATGGAAAATTAATAGATACTCCCAGAGTATAGCTGATGTAGGTAAACCATTTAATACAAACAGAAAAAAAAATGACATAATAACTTTATTAATTGGTATCAAGTACCATGTGGCTGTACTCGATGATTACTCATAGAATTACCAAGGAATCAATGAACAATCACACCGAAATGTGCCTACTAAGGATGTTTAAACATTTGCCTCCATATCATTATTTTAGAATTTAATAGTTTAGTAGCTCTGTAACCTAAGGCATGACTGTGAAAATATTATGTAGTGGATTATATATCAGAGTCACAAATCCAATTATTTGAAGGGAAACAGGTAACAGAAATAGAGAATGCAACGCTACAAACTGTTAAAGATTACACAAACACTAAATTGCTAGGATTGCAGGAAAAGAAAAGCAATTGAGATTTCATAATTAACTTAATCTATTCTCTCAGAAACAGAACCTAAGTGAACTTCAACTTCGAGAGAGAAAGAGAGAGAGGATGGACACATGAGAAGAAGAAAAACTAGAAAGCTAAGTTACTCACATAATTATTTGATTCCGAAAAAATCAAGCTGAATCAGTTTCTTTGAATTTTTTATGGAACTTCTGAGCTGCTTCTTGGTCGAAAAACAGTGCTTGGAAATTATAGGTAAGCTTCATGTGAAACCAAAGAAGGGATTTGTGAGAGTTCATAAATCAGAATCCCTAAGAAAACTGCTGGGAATTGTGATGGGCCATTTGTGTAAAAGACCTCTGACAAAATGGATCAGATTATTTCGATCTGAATTGGAAGGCTTTCAACAGAGGCCACAATAACAAGTGAGCCCACTCCGTATAGCAGGCTCATAAGATATTTGCTGGCAAAGTACTTGTGGTTTTTCAATACTCAATAGTAAATATTCCAAACTAGTAAGAGAAATTTAAATACCTTCTTTACATCTTTCAATGAAAAAAAATCTTATCAAAATTCTTTAAATTAAATAATAAGTACTATGATTAATAATCATAATCCTAAATACTTGATAACCATCACACGTATCTAATTCCATTTAAGTAGTCAATGAACAAGGGGATAAAAAAAGGCAGAATAGGCAATCATTGAAGAAGAGTCCGCTAAGCTTGATGACAGAAGGCCATTAAAGCCCTTAGGCTCTCTCTACGATCTTCCCTTAACTCCAACTTTTGTAATAGTCATCATAATTCCACGAATTAAGAAAGATAAGATCATATTGGGTAAGACTTTTGTCCAATACTCTTGTGCACCAAACGATATATGAACCAAAACATGATCATTTTAGAACACATGTCACATCTGTGTAATGTCCAAAGCACATAAGCATTGGACACGAGCGAGACACAATACACCCTTGCTATCATTTAATACCCATATCTCTATTTTTTGAAATTTTGTTATGTTTTGACATAAATGCTAACTACTTATTTGGATTGTGAATTTGATTTCTTTTCCTTTTTAATTATTGGGTAAACTATTGTTGATCTTTTATAATAGGGAATAAGATATTTTGCTTTTAATTGCCCATGAATGGACTAATGGATAACTCTTATACATGTAAATAAAATCGGAAAGAATGGGAAAAATGAATAATGCGAGGGACACACCCATTCCCACACTCCAATTCAGTGTTAACTCGTGATTGATGCATAAGTTGAGACAACATGGTTAGGTTCCCGAGGTGGACTCATGTGAAAAGTGTTGAACCGACCAAAATTTGACACATAAGTAGGGTGTAATTTCTGCCTGGTCTCCTCCTTCCCCTGGTTTCTCAAGGTGAATTTTCATGCTGCATTAATAGGCAACCAAGAAAGTATTGCAGCTTTTTGTCATGACCATGGGCTGAGATTCTTTTTGTGTATAAAGACTTGGTATATATTGACAATCCCTTGATGGCAAAAGCCAAAGCAGCCCTTCCAACAACTTCAAACGCTACTGACTGCAACTTCACCAAATTAATCCTAGAAGGAGATGCAAGCAATGCCATTCAATCGCCCACTTGCAGCCCCCAATCGTCTATCAATTTCCTAATAGTAGACATCAAATCTTTCTTGTCATTGTGATCTAGTTGGAAAGCTATTCATGTCTTCAGATAGTCAAATGAGCTAAGCTCATTCGTGGGTGTGGGCTCTGTCACGTAATGTGAAGGGAACTAGACCCATCTCTTCTATCTCTTGAGTTGTTTTAAGCCCCAGGGAGAAGATAGAGAGAGTACCCCCCGGTTTTTGGTTCAATAAACTTTGGTAAAATCAGTAGCCTTATGGATAATTAATAGATGCTCCCCGAAGTATAGCTAATGTAGGTAAACCATTTAATATAACAAAAAATTAAAAATGACATGAGCTTAAAAAGCAATGTAGAAAAAGCAACTTTGTTTATTTGAATCGAGTACCGCATGGCTGTACTCGAGGAATACCTAATAATTACTCGTAGCATTACCAAGAAATCAAAGAAACAATCACACCGAAATGCGCCTACTAATGATGTTTAAACACTTGCCTCCATATGATTATTTTAGAATTTAATAGTTGAGTAGAGCTCTATAACCTAAGGCATGACTGTGAAAATATTATGTAGTGGATTATATATCAGAGTTGCAAATCCAAACATTCCAAGGGAAACAGGTAACAGAAATAGAGAAATGCGATGCTACGAACAGCTAAAGATTACACAAACACACTAAATTGCTAAGATTGCAGGAAAAGAAAAGCAATTAAGATTTCATAAATATCGTAATCTACTCTCTCAGAAACAGAACCTAAGTGAACTTCAACTTCGAGAGAGAGAGAGAGAGGATGGACACGTAATACGAAACAAAACTAGAAAAGCTTAAGTTACTCACAGAATTATTTGATTCCCAAGAATCAAGCCGAATCAGTTTTCTTTGTATTTTCGATGGAACTTCTGAGCTTCTTCTTGGTCGAAAAAACAGTGCGATTTTGTGAGTTCAGAATCCCTAAGAAAACTGCTGGGAATTGTGATGGGCCATTTTGTGAAAAAAAGGATGTCTGCCAAAACGGGTCGGGTTATTTCGACCCGGATTGGAAGGCTTTCAAAATAGGCCTAGTACAAACTGTTATCTAGTGAGCCCACTCTGGCTCATAATCATTAGATATTTGCCCGTACTTGTTTTACTACCGTTCCGTTTGGGCTGAGAGATAATAGAAAAGAGTATAGAACAAAGTTCAAACTTCTCATGTGTGTGTGTATATATATATATATATTTTTTTGTGAATTTTAAAAATCTAACCATTAAATTTTATGTTTCTTATATTCTTAACATGTATATTAAATTTCGTTCAAATTATATATTATTTACTATTCGATCAATAAACTTATTTCTTATACACAATTTTAGACCATAAAAATTTGAAATTTTAACATTTGTTTAATGAGATAGCAATTAATCTTTGATTTTTTTGAAATTTTATATGCATGAAGAATATAATAAGAACATATAATCTAACGGTTAAATTTTCAAAATTCATACTTAATATATAAATATATAAGGAGTTTGTAGAGTTTATATCCAAACTAGTTTGGAGAAAAATTTTGTTTGTAGAGTATAATAGATAAGAATTTGCCAAAAATTCACTAATTTTCAGTCAATTTTACTCTACTCCCCTTCACTCATCCTCCTTCCCCCTCAATCCAAACATGTCCTACTTGTCATTAGTCTAAGTTTTTTTTTTTTTTACTAATTAACTAAACAATTGCTTGGAAATAAAGGGAAAAACAATTGTTGTGATTCGTCAATAGTAATGACTGTTTAGAAATTTAAAAACTTTTTTTTACATCTTACAATGAATCAAATCTTATCAAAACTTTTTAAATTAAATAATATATGCATTGTGATATATAATCATAGTCCCAACAGACACCTGACGGTTGTCACACATGTCTAATTCCATTTAATTTTTTCTCAACAAAAAAATCCATTGAATTTTTTATTTTATAAGTAATCGTTGAACAAGGGGATAAAAAATGGTAGAATAGCAATCATTGAAGAAGAGTTGGCTAAGCTTGATGACAATAGGCCATCAATGCCCTTATGCTATCTGCATGATCCTCCCTCGACTCCAACTCTTGTGATCGTCATCATAATTCCACAAATTAATAAAGGTAATGATATATTGGGTAAGACCTTTATCCAATACTTTTGTGCACAAAACGAGATATGAACCAACACGCGATCATTTTAGAACACACGTCGCATTTGTGTAACGGCCAATGCACATAATCATTAGATACAAGTGAGACAATACACCATTGCTATCATTTAATACCATATTTCTATTTTTTGAAAGTTCGTTATGTTTTGACATAAATGCTAACTACCTATTTGGATTATGAATTCGATTTATTTTCCTTTTTAATTATTGGGTAAAATATTGTTGATCTTCTCTAATAGGGAATAATATATTTTGCTTTTAATTGCCCATGGTTGAATTAATAGACAACTTTACACGTGTAAGTAAAATCGGAAAGAATGGGAAAAGTGAAAAATGTGAGGGACATGTCCCTTCCCATGCCCTAATTAAATGTTAACTTGTGATTGGTGTATAAGTTGACACAGAATGCTTAGATACTAAGGGTGGACTCATGTGAAAAATATTAAAATCCAATCACAATTTGTCATATAAGCAGGGTGTGGATTTGGGTGTAGGAAAGGGTGTGTCCATAAGAGGACTTTGAAGAAATATGTGTTTTGAATGTCAGCAATAAATGTTGATGTTCTAAAATATTGCAATTTGAGAAAAATTGTTCCATTCATGGTACTTTTGTGGTGTGCATGTGATTAAAGAATATTACGCGACCGTCGTAAGGTTCTTCAAATATGTATTGTGTCAATAGTATAGTAACTCATTGATAATGTTTAGTTTTCTTTATAAGGAAAATCATCATTTAAATATGTTGTCCCTATCAGTTGTAAAAATTGAATTACAAAAAAAAAAAAAACCAAAGATGTCTTACCTTGTACCAATTAGTTTCATTACAACATTTTATTTATTCATCATCAATAATGATATAAAATATATTCCAAATAATAGCTCAACGATAATAGTATTTTTTGTAGTGTCGTATGTTCTCACCCACTTTACCTTGAAAAATAATGGTATCAAGTGGAGCCATTTTTTAATGTTTGGACTTTGGATTCGAAAAAAAGAAAAAAAGCGGGCTTTTCCCCTCCATTTGTTCTGTTTCCATGGGAAAGAAAAAGAAGAGATTTCGCATGGTTGCCCACACCACACTGACGTGTTCTTTATATCTCTTTGACAAAAAACGACACCAATATTTAATTCAGTAGTTGCAAATTACATGCAAGCACCGAGCCATCCATTCAAAAAAAAAAAAAGTCAGAAGGTGGACTTGTAAACCCAAAACATATGAAATGCATCGTATTCTCCATTTAAATATATTGTTTCCGTTACAGCTACACTTTCTTTGGGCCGAAGTAAAACAGTGAGATTAGGTAGCCCACATAGACGTGGCATTAATTATTTTAGCTTGGCAAAACTTAACGGGCAAGAAATTGTAAGCCATCGCTATCACGAAACGAAACCTTGGACTTCACAAAAAAAGAAAAGATCTATAATTGCAAACTGCCAAAAATGCCCTTCAAAGATAACCGTTCAAGGGGCAAAACTTTAACTTGCGCAAGAAGTAGAGGGGCCCTTTTTGGCACTTCACTATAAAAGGAGTCGCTTTCACAGGCTCACCATTGAACGCCTATAAGAAAGGGTTCCCAAGCACAGAGAGATTGATTCTACAATTTTCACTCAACATAATATCCTACACTATTTGATTGAGGCCGTAGAATCCAATGGCTTCGCAATCGATGCCCCAAAACGACGGCGTAGCAAGCAAAATTGTGGAAACGATTAGGGTTAGAGTTCCTCAGGGCCAGAGCTCTTGTGCCATGTCGAGCTCTTGCTCGACCCGATTCATGATCCAGAACCACTCCAACTTCAAGCGAAGCGGTGCTCCGGCCCGGTTCATGTTCTACCAGGCCGGTTCGTGGATCGATTTCCCGAGCGAAGTGTTCGGAGGTCTGCGATTAGGGTTCTCCGAAGGCAAGCCTGTAATCGACTTGTCGATTGGAGGAGCCAAGTACCTCTTCGATTTTCTGCGCATGTTGCAGATCGATTTCGTGACCGAGAATCAGAGGTCCATTGCTTGGATCGATGAGAATGGTAAGTGCTTTTTCCCCAAAGTTTTCGTCGACGAAGAGTTCGAGGAGGTGGAGGAGAATCATGCGATTCCGAAGGTCGAGATTGAGATTCGAGTTGACATGGGCGGGAATTCGAATTCGAATTCGAATCATTCGAATTCGGGTAAGCGGAAGAGAGTGGAATTTGAATCGAATTCGAACGAGGACGAGGCCGAGGTCACTTCGTCTAAGAAGAAGCTGCGAGACGACGAAGATGGTGCAGCGAAACGCCTGTGTTTAACGCCTAGTTGGCCGAATGCGAAGCCTTTGAGCCAAGGAGATAGAGAGTACTCTGTATATAGCAATTTATTGATTAAAGGGCTTAGGAAGATTGATCTTGAAAACTATGCTACTGTTACTGCAATTCACCAATGTACGCGTACAGGACCATTGGAGAGAGCTCGCTCACAAGTTTTTGAGAAGCAGATTGAGATGATCAAAGCAGCTCGTGGAACGTCCAATGGTCCTGTGTTTGCGTGGTATGGGGCTTCAGCGAAAGGCGTGGAGGGGATTTTGAAACATGGATTTGCAGTGCCAGACAATGGGACTGGTATATATTTGTCCCACGTGGACTTACCTCATATAAGGTAGATTAGCTGTATGTGATTATATTTTGTTTTTGAATTTTTGAGTATATATCTGTTTGGTGCTTTAATGAGTATGACTTCAGATAGAATAGAACGGAGTAAAAAGATTCCATGTTACCGAATTTAACTAATTTGTCGCGGAGTCATAGCTGACCCGAACTTCTGGGACTAAGGCTTTGTTGTTATTGTATTTAACGAGAATTATTGGGGCTAATGAATTGATGGGTTGGGTTTTGTTTCAGTGCTCTGCGATTGGAGGCAGATGATAATGGCGAAAAACATTTAATACTTTGTAGGGTAATTTTGGGTAATGTGGAAAGGGTTGGGCCTCAGCAATGCCATCCTTCTAGTGAGGTTTTTGATACTGGTGTGGATGATATTAAGAATCCGAAACGGTATGTGGTATGGTGCACCAATATGAACAGCCATATTCTTCCCGAGTGTGTTGTGAGCTTCAAATCTTCAGGTATATATGAATGAAGGCTTCATCTTCATGGTTTTTCTTTAATTTTTGTACTACCTGTTTTTCATTTTTGGAAACTGATTTTACTATTATTGCTAATTTTTCAGGCTACTTGAGAGGACATGGTAAGTATCCATTTTCCCAATTATTTTCAAAGATGAAGAGTTCCCTTCCTGCTTCGAAAGTTCAGGAGTTGATGGCTTTGTATGACATATTTAAGGTAAGTAAGTGGCTTTCCAATTTTGGGAAGACTATAGTAGTACTTTTTGTTTTTTTTATGCCAAGTGATATGCAAGAACTAGAAAGTTAATTTGTAAAATTATTATGGCTTACAACAGGCTGGGAAGGTGGCTAAAGATGTTTTTATAAAACAGTTAAGATCTGTTGTGGGAGATGAGATGCTGCGGTCAACCATTCAGGAGATTCATACTTCAGAATGGGGTTCTTCCTAGATTTTGTTTCATTTGGAGGATTTAGAAATGCTTTTGTCATTTATATCTTTCACCTCAAAAAAAGAAAAGAAAAGAAAAAAAAAAAAAAACTTTTGTCATGGTCTATTGAATAGTAGATTACATGCTAGGATTAGCAAGCAAAGACTCAACCATATGAAAGAACAAAAAACTAGTTTGTAGTTTTTTTTCCTTTTTTTTGTTGTTGGTATTGAAGCACCTCACCATACAGTGGGCCAAATATAAGTTCATAAAAAAAAGTTTTTAAGTTTCATAGTTTGGAGCTAATGTTGTTTGGGTGTTTCTACTACTATTTAAATCAATTGAATAGAATGGTTGGCATTATTGTTCAGATGTGCAGTGTAAAATTTTTTTATTTAAATTTTTGTAGGTTCTGTTGTTGTTTTGTATTCTTTTGGTTTTGTAATTCTGTATTGGTGGCTATCCCTAGGGCCTAGGGATGGCAATGGGGCGGGGGCTAAAGGATGGGATCCTCGTCCCCACCCCGTATGATTTTTTCTTGCCCCATCCTCGCCCCGTCCTGTATGACGGGAAAAACTTTCTCACCCCATCCACCCCTTGGGGTCCCACGAAGCCCCACCCCACCCCGTAAACAATTCTTTTTCAATGAAACCTATTTCATTAATAAAAATATACTTGAAATTACAACCAAATTTATCCCACCAAACCAAATCAATTTTTACAAAAAATTGAATAATATATCCAAGTATTTAACAAGAGAATCATTAAAAAAAAAAAAAAAAAATCTCATAATATAATACATAACAAATAAAGGCAGAGAACCACATTAGGTAGAATAAAATAAGCTAATATTGATATGTTTGTTTAAATAGTAGGATTTTAGGGTATGAAAAATTTACAATTAAAACCCTTAGCAATGTGGGGCAGGGACAGGGAGGGTCGGGGCGGGTCTAAAAAATCTAAACCCATCACTGCCCCGCCTCGTGGTGCGAGGCTAAAATCTTGCCCCATCTCCGCCTCACCACCTTTGCAGAGTGGGGAAAACCCGCGCGGGGTGGGAAAACCCACATGGGGCGAAGTGGGGAGGGGTGGGTTAAGCAGGGCGGGGGAAAATTACCATCCCTAAGCCTAGGGAGGGTCGGGGCGGGTCTAAAAAATCTAAACCCATCACTGCCCCGCCTCGTGGTGCGAGGCTAAAATCTTGCTCCATCCCCGCCTCACCACCTTTGCAGAGTGGGGAAAACCCGCGCGGGGTGGGAAAACCCACATGGGGCGAAGTGGGGAGGGGTGGGTTAAGCAGGGCGGGGGAAAATTACCGTCCCTAAGCCTAGGGGGTGAGAGTTTGGTAAGAAGTATAGGTGGTTAGTTCATGAGTTTGTTGTGAAGAACTAACGAATGCAAACATTTACTTAGGTCCACTATGTAGGATGTGGATTTTAACCTAGATATGAAAATAAAAAACAAGAAGTGATTTTTTTTGGGAAATCCTAAAAAGTATCCTAGGTTGTGAATGTTTTTTAATACGTTTTTGAAGTTGAACTTGAGCTTGGTGAGGAAGGCATTCTTGTGCACCATAGTGTAGTGCATGTGAGCTTCCTAGTGTGGAGGAGATGAAGATGGAGGGCTTGGTCATCCTTTGCAACTCTCAAGGTCTTGAAGTGTATCAGTGCCACTCCTACTACCAAAAAAGTCAAGGATAGCTACTCGATTTGTGCCAATAAGGGTAAGATGTGCAACCACCCTTGCATCAATCGCAAGGGTGGAAACTAAGGAGGTTAAGCTTGTGAAGGCCTTTCGGAGCATTCTCAGAATTGATATTGTCAACGTTGGAGGCTGAATTTATTGAACCGTGCTTTAGGAAAACACCTCGGGAGGGTTGTCATGAGTTGGTTGTGGAGAACCTAGACTTGATCTTTAGGTCATTTGAGAAGAGCACTAAGGTCGAAGATGATGATGGTGCAGACACCAAATTGGACTCATCAATGCTAATTGATTTTTTTTATTTTTAATAAGTAACTAATTGATTTTGTTGGATTTGATTGATTGTGATTGAAGCTTATTGATAATAATTGATGCTATTATAGGGTGTTTTTTTTTTAATATGATGTTATCTCATTGTGATTTTATTTTATTTTATTTTCATTTTTGATGTAATTTGGGGACTCTTTTTAAAGGGCTCTAAAGTTCAATATTGTAAGCAATCGATCATGGATTTATAAAATTTGGGTTGGGAGTTTTCTTCTAGTCCTTGAGGATGATCCCAAGCAAGCCCATGTACTAAGTCCTAGGTTGTTATAATGCTTAATGTTGATTCCATGCAACCTTAGGTGTTGATTCCTATCTAACCCCATCCTCGTCCCATCCCCTTACTAGGGTGAGCTATGGTGGATCTGTGTAGGTCTCATGAGCTGTGTAGGTCTCACAAGCTGTAGATATTGAACATCAACTTTAAACATTGGAAATATCTCTAGTTCTTATTTAGAAACTAGAGTTCTTTTTTAAAAATATATATAGGTCTCAATTTTAAGAAACTCTTTATGGAAAATTGAAAAAGTTGTAAAAAAAAAGTTAGTCATTTTTTTCATTTTCCCAGAATAAGTTTTCCTAAAATGGTTTATTAATGGATGCTCGAAGGACATACGTCAGTATAACCCAATATGTGTGTGTGTGTATAAAGTAATAATGATTCATTGAAAAAAAATTGAACAATGAAACCCTAGTATATAGGTAGTGTACTAAGGACACAACAAAATTTTAACCAAAATGACATAGATCTAGAAATTCCTTTTAAGGAAGAAAAAGTATGGCTGCTTAAGGTAACCAACCAATCAAACATGGTACATAAAAGATGTAATTTTATCTCCACAGACAAATTCTTAACTCCATCAAAAGTATGGAGGCTTCTCTCACCCCAAATGGTCTACATCACCTAGTGAGGCAGCATAACAACAAAACCTTAGTTCCAAAATTTGGGGTATGGGTTTATGGCTCCTTACCAACAACGTATGTCTTTCAAAGCTCCCCTTTCTAGCATGCCAATAACTCCACCACCCTCCTCGGCAAGAGCCGTTGCACCCCAAAAAGGCAAAAAACTCATGACCATAAATTGTATGCATAGTTACAACGAAGTAATAAATGTTCAGTGGTCTCCCCATTATGTTTGCACATGCAAAATCAATCAATAATGCAAATATTCCGTTCTTGAAGGAATCTTAACCTTTCAAATGCTTTTATATGAAAAGGAAGGGGAAAGCCCTGCACTCAGGATTCGATAATACAACTTGACGTAAAAAATACCGCTCTTAGCTGAGTCCAAAACTTCCAGTCCTCCTCATCCTTATAAACTTTAACGGAGTAAAGAATACCATGAAACAATTGCAAACTCCTCACCTCCTAATCATTAACAAATCTAGTAAACAAAACATCCCAGTTAATAACTCCATGCCAATTCATACTAACCTCCACAAGATCCTCCTTATCTCTGGCTATACGGTACAATATCAGATTGGCATCCTTCAAAATTTTATCCCCACACCATGGATCAAGCGAAAACTGAACTTAAGAGACCAATACCACCCCAAATTCGACTTACTATGAGAACCTCCCCTAGCCTTTTTGGATATGTTTCCAATAGGGATACTCCATAAGGTTCCTTAATCACATTAGAAGTCCAATCCCCCACACTACACCCGTACTTCAAAGCCACTACATTTCTCTATAGAGAGTTAGGTTCATTGGCATATTGTCGAGCCAGGTCCCTAACAAAACATTGTGGAAATGCATAAGGCTTCTAATTCCTAACCACCACACTGGATTGGATCACAAACTGTCTTCTAGTTTACCAAATGAAATTTAACCTCATCAATTAACCCTACCCACAGAAAATCACTTTGTAATTTCTCAAGGCAATGACAACACTGAAATAGGTTCGTAAACCAGATAGGGTGCTCTTTATTAAAATGGGTTATGATTATATAGAATTATTTTTGCATTTAGCTTCATTTTTATAATATTTTAGTTAGTTGTCTAGTTTGCAAAACTATTTAGCAAACTAGCATCTCGAGTGGCTAAAACTCGAGTTCTAAGATAGAAATCAAGTTTTTAAAACTCGAGTTGTAAGTAGTGGTAGCTGAGGTGGAAAAAATCCACGTGGAACTTGAGTTCCACCGTTTACTTTCCCAACGCCTGTGTTGCTTCTTCTTCCCTTGTTCTTCTTTCCTTCAATCCGTGATTCTTCTTCATCGGATCTGCGTTCTCCAGCCCGTGATTCTTCTTCGTCAGATCTGCGTTCTCCAGAGAGGTTTTCGAATTTGGTACTTCTGCTTCTTCTTCCCCTTCATTTCTGGTTCTTCGTCTTCATCGTCATCTTTGTTCGTATTCTTCTTTGGAACTCGAGTCTTTAAGACTCAAGTTATATGTGGCAAAAACATATCCATCTCAACAATCAGAACTTGAGTCTTTGAGGCTCAAGTCATCTTCATTGCCATCTACAGTTAAAGATAGTGTTTTGAACCATGTTTCTAAGTGTGATATAGAGAAATCCTAAAAACAGAATATGTCAGTACTAATGATATAGATCAAAGAGAGCAATAGAGTTTAAAACTACTGTCAAAGTGCTGGACTTCACGGATAAATTACAGGGAAAAGAGAGAATAAAATTTTTGTTGAAATTTATGAATTCTGAATATAATTTGAGTACAACACCTGGCACACTTGTATACCATATTATCTTGTTAGAAAATATTTAAACAAAGTAGAAGATTTTCTAACCATTGTAAAATGCCCTCCCCTTCCTAACATTCTGTTAAGTTAAATGGACTAAACCTCCTTCAAGATGTTTCAAACTTAATATAGAGGAAGAATAGGAGATGGAAGGATAACTTATCAAAAAAATTTAGATGCAAAGATAGTGTAAGTCATACAGATTTTGTAGTGCTTATGGTTATGGGTGTCTTGTTGGCAGTATAGTTCAGTGTTTGGTTGCAGAATTCCATATGAGCGAGGAAATGAATAATATATCACTTCATGGATATTTCTCCTTGATTTATATCTTTTCCAAGTAGGTGTTTGCTATGGCGTATATGTGTTTTTCCATGGGTACAACATTCTTTGTGGATGGGAAACTTTGTTACTTGTATGTTGACTTTGTGGGGGAAAAACATGAATCTCTAACTAGTTTAGGATTAACATTATTAATTACGAATATCACATCTTTTTTTGCTCATCTCCTTTCCTTTTTTTACTTCAGTTCACAAGCTACAAAAATCTTTCTGATGCATGTGCTAGATTTAAGCGTTTGTTTGGGAACAACTTATTTAGCTTTTTACTGAAAATGTTTTGTTGAAAGTGTGCTAAAGTATTCTTGTACCTTGAAAAAAATCTAAAAAAATGAGAAGATGCGGGAAAAAGTGGGGTTTTAAAAAGCTGTACGTATAAACTAAAAGCTGAAGCTTATGCCAAATTAGGCTCTTACAAGAATGGTTTTCCTGTGTTGTTGTTTATTTATTATCTCTTTTCTAGAAGTCATCTTCTCTCTTATACATTTGGCTTCCTTTCCCTTAAAACATACATTTTTTCTTACTCAAGGGGTTTGAATGCCTAATTGTAGTTCAAGTACTTTTTTTTCGTGTGTTTCCTGTTCAAGTACATTTTTTTTTTCTGTGTGTTTCAAAAAGGAAGCACAAACACACCAATTTTCCCGGTGTCTATGTTTGACACATATAGGACACATACTCCAAGTGTGTCCAAGATGTGATGGGCAAATAACGGAAATAATTTTAAGTTTGAATTCGAGATGGACACACTAGGGTATGGTTCCAAAATGGGAGGCTTAAAATTAGGGAAAACAAATGTGAGGGCTTTTTTTTTGTGCAGCTGTCCGATGGTATGCAACTTTTTTGAGATTTGGGTGTAATTTTGGCCACTAATGATGGATTCCTTTAATAAGAGATTTCTTGTTCGTGTCGACCTCCACAAAGCAGAAAAAATATGAGACATGGGAATTCAGGCACTAGCTGAGTTTTGAGCCCCCTGAATGGAACTCTCTTTCTCTGTGTGTGAGATTGAGAGAGGATGGACATGGAGGGGCTATCTACCTATGGCAAACATTTGAGCATGTCCTGATATGGTCCTTTTTTCTGGGTCAAGTAGATTAGGAGGCAACATGGAATTTAATTGATGCTGTTGGGCCAGTGGATTGGGTTGGGCAAGCCATTCCAAGGGGCTCTTCAAAAATCATTTGGCCACAAAACACTGAAGTTATGTTGCAAGGTTGGCCAGTGAGATGATGGGGGATAAGATTCTCCTTGTCAAGGCGGAAATAGCCTCACCAGCAAAGGCCAGAAGTATTGAAGGAATGGGCACATCATGACATCATTAGACATCTTTTCCAAAGTTTTAGTAGAACATTTAAAAAAAAAAAAAAAAAAGATTGTATTTAAACATTTAGAACATTTAAAAAAAATATTGGAGTAAATATTTAAAATCTTTTAAGTTTCTTATCTAATTTTTAAACCTAAATATAACATAAAATATATTTAGTTATTTAATTATTTATTTTATACCCACATATTATACTTTAGTTTTTCAAAGTTGTCATATCTATCACAGATCACACCTGTGTCCCATATCATATTGTATCTTACCCTTGTCCCGTGTCTATATCGGTGCTTCCTAACTGGAATGTAATAGCTTATCGAATTTCATCAAAATTCATGTGTTTATGATTTAATGAGTACTTAGTGGAACATTTTTATTTATTCTATTAATTACTTATCGAATTGATGAGAGTAGAACTAGTGTAGATGATGATCAATGAGATGTTAAAACTGTAAGACCTTGTTACCTCTGATTTGGAATCATCTACAATGTCAAGTGCATATATTTATAGGAACAAGAGCTTGGCTTCTTTGGTTGTTCTGTTGGTGCTTTAGTTGTGTTTCATTGTTATGCTATTGGATACATATGAAAAACCATGAATAAGGATGGTGTATTTTGCTGAGTCATGCTGGGCAATGATGATAACATAGTAGAAAGTTCCAAGCAAGTTCATCTTTGTTGCATTTTAGAGCTCTTTGAACTTATCATTTAACATAGTAGTTTGAATTTTGATTCTGGTTTTTCTTTATTGAGTTTCCAATGTGTTGCTTTTTTTTGTTTTGTTTTGTTTTTGATAAGTTCCAATATGTTGAAATTATCTCTCTTGTTGGAGACTTTTTTCCTTGGAAGTTCTGGAGTTGGAGCCTTTTCTTTTGGATTTACAAATTAACAGGTTACTTTTCCTCTTGATGTTTATATTTTAATTTGTTTGTGATATATCTATATAAAACTTGAAAATATAGTTGGCTCCTTTAATTTGGTCATTTGACTGGCATGCATCTATTGAGAATTGAGGACTGCGAAAATTGGGCAACATACACCTGCAATGAAGAAGGTAATATTAGATTGATGTGTATAAACCTTGTGCTGGGAAAATCTGAGTGATACAAAGGAATGCCATTTTGTGTGCTTAGTTGTCATGCACCTCCTGATTGATCTGGTGTCATCTTTTACAGGAACAGCTGTTATCTTAAGAATATTGGCAAGGAAATTGGCACAAGAAGGAATAATTTGTTTTGCTGAGAAAAGAGCTGACATTGGCAAAGTTGAGCAAACAGCTCTTCAATGCCAAGGGTTGCATTGACATTTATTTCAGGTCTTTATTTTCATTGCATCTAGTTCTTCATGCCAAATGCATTCAAAGTTTGAGCCTGTTTTGGCTTTAGCTTGAATCCAAATGTGCCTGCATGTGTTTTTCATTGGAGCCTGACATGAATTCATAGAGCTAGTTTTGACTCTATCAAGTTTGATCATGCTTTCATGTCCTAAATTATGCTCTGATTTTAGGAGATGTCTGAACTTCTGTAGATGAGCAAACAGGTCTTCAATACCAAAGGGTTGCATTGACCTTTGTTTCAGGTCTTTATTTTCATTGCATCTAGTTTTTCATGCCAAATGCATTCAGCGGTTGAGCCTGTTTTGGCTTTAACTTGAATCCAAATGTGCCTGCATGTGTTTTTCATTGGAACCTGACATGATTTGAAAGAGCTAGTTCTGACGCTATCTAGTTTGATCATGCTTTCATGTCCTAAATGATGCTCTGATTCTAGGAGATGTCTGAACTTCTGTAGCACAAGACCCTTTTATTTTTTGCCATTGCATCTATTTCTCCATGCCAAACACATCCCAGTGGTTGAGCCCGTTTTAGGTTTAGCCTAAATCCAAAGTTGTCTTTGTGTTCTTTCCATTGGAACCTAACTTGAATTCATAGAGCTGGTTTTGAACGATCAAGTTTTGATTATGCTTTGCGTGTCATAAATGATGCTCAATATGTCTGAACTTCTGTATTACAAGGCTCTCTCTCTCTTTTTTTTTTTTTTTGGGGGGGGGGGGTTGGTTAACAAGATGTGCTAGAATTTGCCTTTGTTTTCTCAATTGTCTGTGACATGAATTCATAGAGCTGGTTTTGAATTCTATCAAGTTTGATTATGCTTTGAATGTCATAATTGATGCTCTGTTTCTAGGATATATATATTTCTTTTTTTTGTTGGGGGGGGGGGGGGGTGTTGGTTAACGAGATGTGCTGGAATTTGACTGTGTTTTTTTCAATCTTGCCAAGAACTTGGTATATTGGTTATAAAAACTGAGAACTGTATTTTGAAATATATGTGAAAAATCATCTTGGCTGAGAGATTAAATATCTGTTAGATTGTGGTGAGAGTATATGAAATTTCAGACTAGAATATCTGTATCTTTTGCAAATCTCAGCTTGTTTTGGCAAAAAAGTAACCTGTGAATCAGTTAGTGTTTGGGAGATTTTAATACTTTTCATAGTAATTCAGGAAAAAAAGAGAGAAAAAGGGAGGCCTTCTCTTTGGGAGTTCTTTTGGAGGTTCTAGAGGCCTAATGATTACTCTTATTGATCTTGGGTTCTCTGGTAACCCATTCAAATGGTCAAATAAATGACATGCTTTTGCAAATGCTATAGAGCAGTTAGATGGATCGGGTGGTTGCCCATGATGACTGGTGTTCTTTGATTTCAAAAGGCATCAATAGGCATCTTTTGATATCACTTTAGACCATGTCCCTATTATCTTTAATTCTGGTGAAGATATTGCTTGAGTCCATAGAACTTTTAGATTTGAAGCTATATCGATGATGACTGTTGATGAGGGTAGCTCTAGGCTGGTTAAAGATTTGGTCCTCATGCTCACAAGAAATTGAAGGTCACAAAAGCATCTTCCTTGATAAAAATTCAGCAAGAAGATACCTCAGCAGAAAACCTTGATAAAGAAAAGTTTCTTGCTCTGGACTATCATGAACAACTCAGGCATGAAGAAGTCCTGTGGAAGCATAAGTCTCATGTGGATTGATTAGCTTGCCTGGATCCAAACACCAGGTGTTTTTATTTATCTACTAATATCTGTAGAAGAAAAAGATCCAAAGGGGCCTTGGTGAGGTTCCACGTCATCAAAAAAGTATCTGTAGAAGAAAAATCTGTAACACTTTTTGAAAGACAACCAAGATGTAAGGATTTTGGGTAGAAAGAAAGGATGTGGGAAGCAAGGTTTATACCGAAAGGAGATAAATGCTTCCCTTTGCTTGCCCTGGTAGAAGAAATTAGACAAGCTATGTTCAGTATGGGAACGACAAAATCTCCTGGTCTGGCAAACATTATTGGAATATCATTCAGCATGAGAATACAAAGTGGCAAGTTTTTTTCTTGGTTCCTTTAAGAAGGAAAATTTCTTTTCCTTCTTCCTCATCTTCCCTCTCTTGGGAAGGGGGATTTGAACCTAAGCTCTTCACATGGGAAGAACTAGGTAATACCACTGAGACATGATTATTGGCCCCCATTAAAGATTGCTTAGTCATACATTCATTTCGCGTATTCCTGAAATTGTGGGAGCTTCTACTGTAAATCATTTATGACCTATTAGCTTCTGAAATGTTGACCATGAGATTATTTCTAAAATCTTGGTTGGTCGTTTAAAGTCCATCTTGCCTTCTCTTATGTGCCCTTCCTTGCAAACAACTTTTGTGTTGTGGAGGCAAATCTGAGACAACAGTACTTTTGCCTGTGAATTGATGCATAAAATAAACAAAGAAATTAGGGAAAGGGGGTCATATGGCTTTAAAGGTGGATATGGGTAAGGTTTTTAACAAGATGGAGTGGAGCTTCTCTTGTCAATTTTGAAATGTTTTGGTTTCAACATTAAAAAATGATTTTCTTGGAGTGCATTTGGTTTTAATCAGTTGTAGGCCCTATGGGTTTCTTTTATCCAACAAAGTAATACGGTAGGAGGATCCTTCATACAGTCATAAATAAGAAAGCAAATGTCTTGTTCATGGTGTAATTCTCTCTCTTTTGAAGGAATTCATGGTGTGAATCTAGCTGCCAACCCTTTTCTCATTGTCAGTTTGCAGTTGACCTTTTGGTGCTGGGGAAGACCTGGCTTCAAAATGTGTAGCCATTAATAATAAATGGTCCGTTCAGTCTTTAAACAATCAGAAATTTGCTATTGTCTTTGGCAAGAATGTCCATACAAGGTTGCTAGTTGATCTTAAGAAACCAAAGTTGCAATGGCGTTCCCATTAGTTGAATACCTTAGCCTTTTGTTGTTCCTGAACGGTTGAAAGTCATAGTCCCTTGATGTTATTGAGAAAATCCAAAGTAGAATGCAAAGTTGGAAGATAAAATTCCTCCCTTAAGTTCCAAGATTAACGTTAATGAAAAATGTTGTTGCGTTTATTCCTTCTTAGTTCATATGGCTTCCATCATCTTCCCAGTTTCATTCTATTGAAAGTTGGAGGCTTCATTTAGAATATTTTGGTGGATGGTTCTTGCTCTAGATGTTGGAGAAATCTTCTAACGAATAGATATTTACTCAAAAAATAGGTGATGGGAGAGACATAGAGGATGTTTTAGGGGCCGTTTGGTTTAGAAATAACTCAGTTTTCATATCTCATTTTTCATAATTTAGTTTTTAAAACTCAGTTTTCAAAACTCATAACTCAGTTCTCAATTTTTGAAAACACCCATTTGTTATTTCTTGTTTCCATCACTCTTAACTCAAATTTTTGAGTTTTGAGTGATGAAAACAAGTGTGGAAAACTAAGTCAAACATAATTTCTTTTGTGAGATTCACATGTTTTGAGAACTCAATTATGAAAACTGAGTGATATGATCCAAAAACCCACTCATCCAAGTAGGCTTTTAATAATTGGGTTCTAAGTCTTCTAACAATACTCTTTTTGATGGGCAAAATTTCCAAAAGAATATCTTGTTGATATTTATTATTTAAGTTGACATTGTTATGGTTCTAAAAAGGAAAAAAAAAAAAAAATGATGACATTGTTATTTTGAAGTTATTTGAGGATCTAGGTTTTTTTTTTTTTTTAATGGTATTTATTAAACACAATTTCATCATTTCGTTTCCAGCTTTACTTCTTTGAATTTCAAGTGAAAAACCTGATTTCAACCCTTCAAATTGTGTTTTGGAAATGCAATGTCATTTAAAAGGCTAATTTCCCAAATGATTTCAAAATAGTACCAATTTAAATAAGTATGATTAATAGTATTTTGTAAGGCGAGTAATGCTCAGAACACATAAAAATGTACCATGTGGCGAGTTGTGAGTGGTGGAGGTGTGTTTTTACATGGCCCACCATCACACCTCCATCACTCACAACTCATCATATGGTTAGTTGTGGTACAAAACTGTGTATTTTTATGTGTCCCTAATATTACACTTTGCAAGTCATGCCTAGATTTAGACGTGGCAAAACGGGCAAGTCGGGTCAGGTTCAGGTTGGGTTAATTGAGTTACGAGTTAGGTCGGGTTGCAGGTCGAGTCGAGTTGACTTGTATTTTTCAAACAATTTTTTTTTTTTTTTTTTTTGGGAAATAGATGCAATCTGTCAATTGATTATGAGTTCCTTAATTGTAATTAAATTCTCACTGGTGATGTTGTTACCACTTACCAATTATTACTAAACACTTGATACCCAAATTTGGTACGACTCTTATTCGATCGAGTTTTTTAGAAGCTAACTTGGTATAATCTTCTATCTGTTTAAAGTATGAAGAGAAAATAGAGGTGGCAAATAAAGAATGACAAACTATAAAGGCATGTTGGTAGATTATGATAAGCGTTGTAATGTAATAGTTTTCCTATGATTTAGTTATTCTTTAATTTGATTATGTTTTTATTACAAGGAATAATCATTCCCTATGAATAGCTATTCTTCAAAATGAAGAATAACTATTCATTTTTAAAAGGTTGTATTAGCTATTTCTTAGTAAGTGCAATAATTTCAAAACTTAATATATTTTCAAGTAAACAAGCTTTCCATATACATTTAACAATTATAAAAATAAAAAATCATAAAAAATAATACATAATCTCTCTTAAATTTAAAAATAACTATTTTTAAGAAAATATAATTGTATGAGTAAGAAATTTCTAAAAATAAATATTAAATTTCATTCTAACGTTATAACTTACAGTCAAACTAATGAATATGTTTAATTATTACATTACAACACATTTTATTCATAGTAATAAAGATTACAATTTCTATCGTAATTCCTATTTAGTGTACCAAACGAATCTTAATAGAGTACATAACATATTAAGTAAAGAAGAATAAGTAAATATTTTATAAGAATTATATCTTAATTTCAATTTACTCAATGTTGCCAGATGTGGTAAACGGATGGGTCGGGTTGGGTCGGGTTGGGTTTGTGGGTCAATCGGATCACATGTCAAAATGAGTTATTTTTAAACAAAACGGGTCAATCGAATCGGTTCAGAAAATTCTGACCCGTTTTGCCAAATCTACCTAGATCTAAGAGAGGAAAAGAGAAGAAAGTAAAGCAAGGAAAAAATAAAATAAAATGAGAAAAATGTTTTATATATAAATATGAATCAATAAAAATAAATTTGCTGATGTGGCTTTAATAAGGGAAAATTTGGCAAATATATATTTTTCAATTAACAATGTTTTTGAATGATCTAACCAATATTTTTAGAATTGTGTTTAAAAAAAAAAAAATTCAGCTAATTTGGTTTAATTTGTTGTGAAAAGAAGGTTTCAATGAAAATAGAATGTTATCAAAATAATGAGTCTAAATCAATCTATACTACTTTTCCTGTTCCACTCTATATCTCAACAAACAAAAATTTGACACATATCCACTTATTTAATTAAATGCTAATTTTTGTCTTTTTATATTCCAAACATTCAATTCCCTAAAAAAAAAAAAAAAAAAAAAAAACCATCCATAAAAAAATTCATTAAATGTAGCCTTGATAGCCTTAGTCAAAGTTCAATGAGCCACCAGTGTCACTCGTCAAAGTGAAATTTTTTTTTGGGATCTTAGTGGCCACACCATTTGAAGCCAGCCCATTATCTACCAATACATCACTCTCATCTTCTCTAATCCGTTATTGTCCCTTGAACTGAGGCATACCAATTGAGCTTTTCTTACAATGGAACTTTATAGATCTGTTAAAGTTATTGGCTTTTCAATCTAATACTTTCTGTGTTGTTGTTTGGTGATAGACCAGTGGTGGCGGGTTTAAGTTGCTTATTTATTTTTGGAAACTAAAACAAGAAAAGGCAAAAAATTAGCATCTAATTAAATAGGTGGACGTGTCAAATTATTATTTGTGGAGCGTAGAGTGGAGTAGGGTGAGTGGAATAAAAAATTTGGACTCCAAAATAATTATTATTTTACAAAATTCCCCCATTTTCATGTTGCGTTCTTGTGCTCTAGCCTTGCGGATTACCTTTTGTTTGGTACAAGCCCCGCCAATGCAATAAAGATAATTTCTTTTTCTTTTCTTTTTTTAATTCATGAATCAACCTCTCACATTTTCCAAAATCAATACTCCTTCCACCCTTTAGAATTTGGATTTCATCCAAGGAAAACTACTTCTCAGTTAATTAACTTATTTAGCTGACCAAGGTCACAGATTTGTCAATGTTCCTATTTGATAATTTAGATCAAGTATCTTAAGTAGGGGGACATGGCCAAGAAGCAGCCAGCTAATTGCCCCCTTCTGTTTGGCCTTTTAGCTCTCTCTTCTCTTCCTCTAAAATAAAAGATTGAAGATTATTTTTTGGAAAATAGCTTGAAACATTCTTCCTAGAAGAGAAGTCTTTAGCCCGAGATTGGACTCAATTATTCTAAAAAAATTAATATTGTTGAAGTTAACCTCATATCCTATTTCACACACACATTAATTTTTAAAGTTATTATGCATTAAAACATTATTTTTACGACCATCTTTTAGAGAGATAACTATTCTCAAAAAATTACTATTCCTAAGATATTATTATTTTCGTAATGAAAAATAAACAACCAATGATTGAATAACTTGGGGTTCAATCCCTGCGTACACTAGAAACTAATTGGTGTCTTAATCTGATGATAAAAAGCTATCATCAGGAGCAGACGTAATAGGTTGAAACTCTTTTAAAAAAATAATCGAATAACTATTTTACATGGATAACCACTTTATTAA
This sequence comes from Quercus lobata, assembly GCF_001633185.2. Taxonomy (NCBI): domain Eukaryota; kingdom Viridiplantae; phylum Streptophyta; class Magnoliopsida; order Fagales; family Fagaceae; genus Quercus; species Quercus lobata. The sequence goes on from NC_044915.1 coordinate 40,612,162, forward strand.
AAGATTTATTCTCGCATACCAAACGTGCTCTAAATATCCATGTGGGAGCCATTCAGGCACTCAGGCACAATATTGCCTTATGAAATTATTGTGAAAAGTGTGTCCTCCATTATATCTCAACCTCCCACTACCCAATAAGAACATATATATAAGCACATGTAACACACTTCAAAATAAAATGTATGAGGTAAGCACTTGGCCTAACTATCATCAGCTTGAGATTATAATTTCAAGAAGAATTTGAGATGCGAATGTTTTTGGATAGATCAAAATAGATTTATAGATTTGTCAGTCATTTTATTTATTTATTTATTTTCCATCCTGTTTAGTAGAAAAGATGAGAAACTAAGAGGAAAAAATTAGGAATGATGAAAAAAAAAGTTAAAAAAAAAAAAAAAAAACCTACCATTAGGAGTAGATATCATAAGTTGAAATTCTCTAAAAAAAATAATTGAATAACTATTTTACATGAATAACCACTTTATTAAAAAATTTATTCTTTGCATGCCAAACATGCTCTAAATATGCATGTGGGAGCCACTTAGACACTCAGCCAAAGTTCTGCCTTATGAAATTATTGTGAAAGGTGTGTCCTCCTCCATGATATCTCAACCTCCCACTACCCAAAAAGAACATATATATATATATATATATATATATAAAAGCACATGTAACACACTTCAAAATAAAATGTATGAGCCAAGCACTTGGCCTAACTATTATCAGCCTGAGATTATAATTTCAAGAAGACTTTGAGATGGGAATGTTTTTGGATAGATCAAAATAGATTTATAGATTTGTCCGTCATTTTATTTATTTATTTTCCATCCTGCTTAGTAGAAAAGATGAGATACCGAGAGGAAAAAAGTAGGAATGATGAAAAAAAGTAAAAAAAACAGAGAAAGATTGCTATTTCATATGATTAATAAAAGAGTTAAAAGATTGATTGAAATTTTCAATTAATTAAAGAGGAAATTTTTTAAGATGGAAAAATATTTTCCCTCAGCTCCTTTTTCCTTCCATTTTTCTGAAAGAATTTTTATGCGTGGATGAAAAATTTCCATGTTGCTTATCTTCTTCCTATCATATTTCTACCAAGTAAAGTAAGGAAAATAGCAATTCACATTTCATTTTCTATCCACTGTTTTTCAAATTTCCTTTTTTCTCTCAACCAAACTCACTTCTGTGACACCCCCCCCCCACTACTTAGAGAAATTGACATTACGCTGTAAAAGTTGACTGCGTCCTAAAAGCCTAAAAGACAAGAAGAAACAACAAAGATCAAACTGGAACACTATGCATTATTTTGTCCAAAAATATCTATATGAGTACTACTCTATTTATGAGTTTTATGCATTTCATGTCAGATAATTATCAACAAAAAAAAAGCATAGCATATGGGCTGAAACTTTATTGTCAATCCATTAATGAATTCAACTAGGGTTGGATAAGTTACCAACCAGGTGGGTTAGATTAAAATGAAGGGATTCTCATATAGCATTGAATCAGATGCCCTTGCTATTTGGATATAGTTTAAATTATGTTCTTCCAACCCCATTGTAAAGTGCGCATCTTTTTCTTAACCTTAAATACTAAAAATATGGAATCAAACACAGTGGAATTCCACTAATCTAGCTCTCTCCTACTTGGTTGGTTCTCCGAAAAAATACATCAGGGATGTTTGAAAAAAGCAAAAAGACAGAACCACGTTACCGTTTGGCTATTGATCCTCTATTTTAGTGAGTTTTGACTTATGGAGTGTTTTGGTTTATTATGTTTCCATGTTCTTGAAAAATAAGAAATATCATTAAGCCTTATGACTTGAGAGCAGTCATGTGCACTAAGATCAATTCATAGCCACAACACTATGATTTCATATTTTCATTACCATTACGTACCCCCAAAAAAGTTGGAAATTTGTCCAAGTCCTTTACCTATGGCCTATGGCTAAGACCTTTTGGCCCCCTTAACTGTATGCCATTGTGGGGAGTGAGTTTTCACTAGAGTGATACTCATTAGAACATGACCCTACAAGAGGAAATGCCTTGAAAAAGGAAAGAAGAGAGAATTTTTCTCTCTCTCCACCGTTCTCCTTCATGACAATGGTGCTTACATCAGTTTTTATTTTACCTACAAATGACCCTTATGATCTTGTTGATTTTATAGACCAATAACATTGCAATTTGTTGAGACAGTAGACTGTAAATAATATACATTATTTTTCACATAAAATTATCACTGATTCCACTTTTCTTATATACCAATCATAGTCTACCACCTCAACAATTAAGAAATTTGTTATGTTATTAGGCTTATTGTTTATAAACACGTGTACTGCATGAGTTGAATATCAATTAACAAATTGGAGTGAGAGTGATATTGTTCAAATTTTTGATAAGTTGGAATTTCATTTATTGGATTATCAATTTATGAAAAATGGGTCGGATTAAAGCTTACAACTAGTTGATAGACTTTGAGGGCCTTATTGTAATTTTATGATCATGCATATTTGTGAGTTGGGTGCCCTTTGATTGTTTTTTATTTGGATCTTATCCTGATTATGGGTGGAGTGTAGGCCTTGTTTTATGATTCATGTTGGGTTGCTATTTTCTGTATGTTGATGCCCACTTTTGACAAAAGGGCCCAATGGCAGAAAAAGCCCAACAATATGAAAAAGATAGAGAAAGAAAATAATAAAATAAAAACCATTAGGCCAGAATAGCAGGAATAGTGGTCAACAGGCCCACAAAATAATAAGTGGCCAAAAAAAAAAAAAAAAGGGTCGAGGAAGCCCAAGGAATGAAGTAGTAAGCCTGAGAATTGTAAGAGATGGAGAGAAAGTAAAAAAGGGCCGGGGAAGCTCAAGAAAGGAATTAGTAAATTCATGGGGTTGGCACAAAGGCCAATAAGCCCGAAAGTTAAAGATATGGTAATTGGGCCGGGGAAGCTCAAGAAATGAATTAGTAAATTCATGGGGTTGGCACAAAGGCCAATAAGCCCGAAAGTTAAAGATATGGTAATTGGGCGGGGGAAGCCTAAAGGATTTAGCAAAAAACCCATGAGTGTGAAAAAGGTAAGGAAGAATGAAATGGACCGAGGATGCCCAAAGAATAAAATGGGACTAGATGTTCAAAGAATGAAATGGGCTGAGGATGCCCAAGGAACGAAATGGACCGAGGAAGCCCAAGGCACAGAATGAGCTGGCCCGGCAGGAATGTTGGGCAGAAAAGTCCAAAAGAATGAATGATATAAGAAATTGACACTACATGCGCTTCAGTCCATAAGCCCAGAGGTAACAACAGGTAAAAGGATAATTGATATCATAGCAAGAGCAGTGCAGTGGCATGGCAGGAGCACCAGCAACCTACGGACACAGGACAAAAGGGAACATGGGCCAAGTAAAAGGGAGAGGGCCCACACCCAAGCAATGCCCAGTCCAAAGAGAAGATGGGATGCAAAGAACGAAAGCCTAAAGGCCCATGTATCATTCACACCGCAAGAATTAAATAAATATCAGAACGTACAGTAAAATAAAAAAAACCTAGAGGCAATGGCAAACGCGTGAGAACTAGAAAATCAATAGACTTAGACGAAAGTGGAGCATGCACACAAGACTCAGACACCACCTACCTGTACTCAGCCAATACAAAGAGGGTGAGCCACAGGTCAAAGGTATGAGAGGGTGTGGTTTGGCGATGGGGAGAAGGGGGAGCCTATTTTGGGGTTTCTGCTCAAGCTCTTTTGGGAGAGATGTCTTACTGGTATGACATCTCATCTAAAAGAAGTAAATATGAGCTAAAATCACTAGGTGCATGCTATAAAGGTTGGTAAGGGAGAGACTTAAACCTTATCTGGATGAGAGTATTAAGAGAGGTAGGAGACAAAATAAAACCACTTTTGCTTGGAAATGAGGCGTGGCACAACCAACATAATGTAATGGTGGTGGCTGGGCAGTCGATAAACTAGTGGGCAATCTTAAAAGGACACCCACAACAAGCCAAAAGCGGTTAAGGGGTAAAAATGACAAATCTTGTCACAACAGGTGGTATAGAAAGGCCATAGATGTGCACAGTGAAAGGGGGGAGACAACAAACAAAAAAAAATAGAAAGATAGAAAGAAAAGGAGAGAAAACAGAGTAAACAAAGAAGGAAGAAAGAAAGAACACAGGAAACCAAAAAAAAAAAAAAATGAAAAAGCATGAGTGATAAGAGCAAAAGCAGGCATCAATAGGCTATCCACATTTCTCTCCCTCTCAATAACCCATTCTCTAATAAACTAAGAATTCGAGATTAAGTCATTTAGGTCATTTTTTCAAAGTATGTAACTTTTATGGCAGGAATCCCTTCTAAGATTACCCACATTAGAGATTGGTTCCCTTTTTTGGACTTGTATATGCTAAATAGCTAAGCCCATTCCTTTGACAAATAAATCTTCTTTTCTCTTGTTTTAGTTAATTAATGACTAACTTGTAATTTTACTGTTAATTTCTCTTTGCCGTGACCTTGTCACTTGTAATCATATTGTTATATCTTCCTTCGTGGAGTTATTCATATATTATTGTTATTAGTAAAAAAATGTTTTAGTTATCCTGTTGCATCGTGTTTCCTGCTATAACATCTGCAACAATCTTTCCTGCCGTGAGTACATGGTACATTCAAGGCTCCTCACGGGACGCGTCTGCACAGGGATGGCCCAACTTGCGCACATGTTGGCTTAAGGTGTGTTTCAGCTAAGCCAGTCCTGACGCTCCTACCTTAGAATCACAGGTCGTGGTACAACAGGAGCAATCCAGCCCAAAACACAAAAAGGGCCCACCACTATATAAATGTTAAAAGTTAATTAGTTCTCTTTTTTTCCTTAAAAAACAAAAATTAGTTCTCTTTTATACTTCTAACGTTATAAAAATCACTAATCTATGAGAATAATAATCTTGGGAGTAGGAGTTAAAAGAGGTAGGTAGATATGCGTAGACTACAAGTGCATGAGAGTGATTTATTTCTTGATTAATTAACAAAGGTTTTCTCATGAGAGTAATTTATTTCTTGATTTGTCGGACCATGAGCTGTGTCATTCCACCTCAAAACCAATTGATGATGAGGAAGACACACTAAAATTTTTTATGGCATTCGACATCACACCATGCCGGCTTGTTTTTAGAGTAGTTGAGGGAGTCAAATTGTAGTCGCCAATAATTAAAGAGCCTTATCCACTTAATTAATACAGTACACAAGTTTTAGTCATGCAAGAGTCTTTAACAATTCTCCACTTCTTGAATTGCAAATAGATTAAGTAATGGCACAGGATGTCTGCAATTATAATATGCTCAAAAAGATTAATTTCTTCACATCCACATCACGAGTTTTCAACCTAATCCTTTGTTAAAGAATACCTAACCTATCTAAAAAGTGTTTCCTAATTGATAAGATCTTCCATTTTTTTAATACATGCTCCAGTAGTGGATACAGACTTTAAGCAACAAGAAATATAAGAAGAAAAAGACACATCAGATGTGCCATGCAGATCCACGTTTTATGTTTTCAGGTATATAGCAAAGTGGGCATGATTTTTGCCATCAAAAGCTTTGCTTCATCACCTCCTTCTCATTTTTCATTTTATTCCATTTCCTTTTTTTTATTAATAAGTTACTCATGGTGCATGCCAATTGAGCTAGACTTCATTGCCCTTTTTTTATTCTTTTTTCACCTTCTTTTCAGTCATATGATCTTTGTTTTTTGTTCACCACATTCATCCAAACGATCAAATTACCTTCTCTTTCAACAAATTGTGACGTCCTGACTCGAAAGATAATAAGAACCTAGTGAATTTGACTTGGCTGAAGATATATATAGTTCCAGACAAAATAGCATCATGTGGTGCTCGTACATCAGGCACAAAAACCACGCTGGATAGTACCACAAGGAAATTTTTGGCAAAGAAAATAGAATGCTTTTTGTGACAGCTTTGCAAAAGGCTCCAAAAATACAATTGAGAGTAAAGAAGAAAGGGAGAGAGAGAGATGAGAAAGAAACGAGAACTATTGATAGTGAGCCATCAAAGAAAACAAAGCACACTTAACTTTGTATATGAATTACTTTTATGTGGTTTCACCGGCCACTAACTGACGACATTTTATTATGCAGAGAATGCTATGCTATATACGTAGGATAGTGACAGAATGTGATTCTATTAGTTCCTCAAAAAGAAGGAATAATTGAGGCCACATTCGATTGCTTTCTCTGTGAAATGATAGAATTGCCTAAGCACGATATGGAGCACTGTAATTTTTCTTTTGCTGGAAATATGGAACATATATTGTAATTATTGACATGCATGAGTGTGACTAAATCTGATTATATCATGACATATTACCACCCTGTTTTATCTCAAATATGGGTCATATTAAATTATGCAAATTCTTTCTTATTTTGTATTTGTTTAGTGTGTATTTGAAATAATCGGTTGGCCAATTTAGCAGAACTGAATTAGTGATAATTGGTGAATTAATCCTTAATTATTAAATATCTGAAGGTTACCAACTGCCCAGAATTAAGGTTTAAATTAACGCCGAGACCATGAGAGACTAAAATACTAACAAAAGTGTTGTTTTATCCATGTTAAATATTTTGATTCGGACAAAACTAATACCACTTTAGATTTAGAATTGAATATAAAAAACTATAAAGAAAAATCAATGTGCAATAGGTTTGAGGATAAACCTACCCTAGATATAAGTACACTTATGTCATCGCAATAGGTTTCATCGTCATGTATTACTACGTTCTTATTCTTATCCCATGACCTCACCCTTACATGAACATTCCAACTCATGATGATCTCATTCAATGTCTATTAATTGGGGCAAAATTTTAGAAAAGAATAATTAAATTTTACAGTCAAGGTGTAGCCCAAAATTCTTATTTGGAGGACCATTATAAAATGGAAATATACTTGAATTATATATATGAACACACATATTTATATATACATGCATATATGTATATGATTCCTTGGAAAATATAAGTGAACGTGTTTGATTGAAATTTTCTTTTACACCTTTTAACATTTTAAGTTTTATTTGGATATTTTCTGTATTTGTAAGAACATACATGTATAGAACTTATAAATAACAAATTACATTTTCTAACTTTTACTAAAATTTAATTCAATCATCTAATTTTTAAGTTTATTCATTTTCGTTCTTCCATCAGTTTTGGTATAAAAAAAAATCTTTATTGGAGACTCTCTAAAGCATGGATTTGACGAAATAAAATGACAACATTTAAAAAAAAAAATAAATAGAGTAGTAAGTGAATAGACTATAGAGTTTGAGAGGTAGGGTTTATTATTAAAGTGGTAATAAAAATAGAAAAATAGTTTTTCTTTTTGGTGATGCAAAATGTCTTCTTTTATTATTATTATTATTTTTTTTTGGGTATTTCTGGATGTGTCTAAATTAATTTAGTTGAGAAATATAAAAAGGTAGAAGGGCCATAGCTCTCTCTCTCTCTCTCTCTCTCTCTCTCTCTCTCTCTCTCTCTCTCTCTCTCTCTCTCTCTCTCTCTCTCTCTCTCTCTCTCTCTCTCTCTCTCTCTCTCTCTCTCTCTCTCTCTCTCTCTCTCTCTCTCTCTCTCTCTCTCTCTCTCTGTGTGCATATAATACCTGCCTCTCCTGCTTGCCAAATTGGAATTAATAATCCTCTTTTTAGTTTATTTACCACCAACCACGTCCAGATAAATAATAATATCCGTCCTACTAATGAAGTGGTGACTTTTCGTGTGTTTGGATATCGCTTATTTTGCTAAAATTAAAAAATTATTGTCGAAACTGAAATTGAAAATACTATAAATAAAGATAAAAGTTAGTTGAAATAGTACAGTGGGGTTCATGAATAGTACAAAAAAATGCAGTGAGACCCATAAATAGTAACAAAAATAAGCTAAATAGTGAAATAATTTTAATTTTTCATTCCTACCCAAATGCAAGCGAAGTTACGTGGCTGGAGACTTGGAGTTGGCGACTTACCATAAACCATAATCTAATTTTTTATTAACATATACAAAGGATACAATTAAAGCCTTTAGTTTTATATATATAGTTTATTCCTTTATTTTATTTTTTTGATAGATAGTTTATTCCAATCCAATTGGTTGAAGAAACATATAAAAAAAATAGTTGAAGATAATAAGACATTATAACGCAAACCCAAATTCTATCCCACGGCCTAACTCTTACAAGAGCATGATCATCAATTTATTATTTATATTCGTTTTTTAATGTTTCCCAATAAACTTGGTAAATGTAGTATAATATAAGTATCCAAATAAATTAAAGAGAAAATTGATATTTACTACGTACGAAGTATTTACATTTTTTAATGGACACAAAGTATTTGATGTTAAATCTCCTGTTTGCATCGACAATGACAAAGCACAATTGCCAATTATATTGTTAGGAGCAATGCATGCATGTCTATTTACCTATGTTATTCTCTTCGGTGATAGGAACTAATATCATAAAGTTGTTTTCCCCATAATTCAATATTCATTAGTTGGTGGAGACGTTTAAACCATGAATGTTTTTATTAATAATACCAGTTGAATGACTAAGTTTCTAAAATCAAAAGATAATGGAAATCAAATCAAATCTAAGTTTAAATAATTGACAAGAACTTTTATTTTTATTTTTAGGAAGAAGACATCATCTTTATTAAGACAGGCCAGCTTATAAATCAGCTTGAAAAATAGAAAAAATTTGTAGTGGAATATCCTCTATTCACACAAGATAATTTGGAAAATCAATAATTAATTTAGCTAAACTATGAGCAACTTTGTTGCCTACTCTCTTGGTAGAGAGTAAGATAATATAGAGAAAGAACTAGTACAGTTACTGGCATCCATAATCAACAAACCATGAAAAACCAAGCCCGCGTCTTCCTTGATCAGCGCCTTCACTACTAACTCAAAGTCCCCTTCCACAATTACATTCCCAACTCCCAATTCCAAACCAAATTCAAGAGCTCATAGAGCAGCCATAGCCTCTACTTCAACTGCTTTGCAAGCTTGGGACAATTGTTGGATCAAAGAAGCTATCACTAGTTCCTGGTTATTCCAGATAATAACCCTAATACCTGACTTATTCTCTTCTTTGAAAACAGCTCCATCATAGTTGATTTTGAAGACATCCGGAGGGGCAGGTAACCATGGAATTCGAGGATGACGCTGTTGAGATTTCTGAGTAGGCATGGTTGCTTTGTACTCTTCAAGCCGGTTTCTGGAGGCTTGTGCAATCTTGTCTATAGTAACGCTAGGGAGCTGAAGACGAAGCTGGTTTCGCTGAGTCCATATGGACCACACAGTCATGGCAAACAAGCCTGGAGCTTTATTGTGTTGAATAACCCAAGCAGTGAGTTCTTTAAAATCCTAGAAAACCATGTAATGCCGAAAATTCCACAGCTCAGAACTCTCCCAAAACAGTTTTGTAGTTCAATTGACACTTTCTAGTATTTCGAATGAATATGTCCAGGTTCAAATCTCCCATCACTTAATTATCATATTCTAAAAAGAGAAAAGTTGAAATAATTAAATGGCGTTCAAAACTTCAAGTAATAGCATCATTTATGGTATCTTATTCTTAACCATCTGGTCCCGAAAAAAAAAAGGTTAGAAAAGGTTTGATTTTTGGTTTGTTTCAAAATATTTTTCCACAAAATTCTTTTAAGATTTCACAATTTTAAACATCATTGTTCTAATATATATTTTAATTAAATTTTATTTTTATTTTATATTTAGACCCTTTATGAGAATCCTTGGTTATCATATCTTCTTTAAATGATAAAATATATAGTTCCAAATATGAAGACGATCATAACTAGTGCCTAATCCTAGAATATATAGTTCAGTTACTTCTGTATACAAACACAATAATAATAAATAAATGCATATTAATAACTATCACAATTATGAAATGCCATATTTAGAAAACTATAGAAGAGAAAAAAAAATCAATATTATATTAAATTTGCTATTATATAATAACATTAAAGAAACAAAAAGAGATAGATGAATAATTGTTCATTAAAAAATGGATGGATAATTTATCAAATAAGAAAGATATATGGATAAGGATTTAGGGGCATAAATTTGCCATAGAAAAACCCCAAGTCCCCACAGACACTTGAATATCACCAATTCACCATAAGTATAGAATTACTATGTATGGACTAATTCATCATAAAAATAAATAATAATAATAATAAAAAAAACTATATATGGTCTCAAGACATCCAAAGTTCACTACAACACTGACTAATTTATATGAATCATTGGGATCATAGAGATCTAAATAAGAATAAAATCTATATATTAACCCTATCCAAATCCTTAAACTTACTGTTTTACGTTCAGGACTTAAATTATCAAACCCAATTTTTTTTTTTTTTTTTTGAGAAACATAATCAAACCCAATTGGAAAGTCTAAACTACAAGTTGAACATTTTTACCCTTTTTTTTCTATTATTATTATGGGGCCCAAATGATTTATGGGTCAGGCCCATCTACCCGGGGAGAATCCGAAGGCTCAAGCCGAGGAGGGCTATGGCCCAAACTCGACAAGATAGCCTTTGGATACCGCCGAGGGCAGTTTAGTCCTCGGCAGACCCAAAGTACCCCTAGAAAGAAGGGTAAAAACGGTATAGGACTGAAACTTGGAAGAAAGATTTAAAATATCCAGGGAAAGCTGCTGTTATTGCCATTTAATGCTCTGAACCTGACAGAGCCGCATTCTTTGGCTTTTACAACCCTTCCCAACGACTTTGGGTATGGACTGACGGGACAAGTATCAGCCTTGGAAAGGTTGACCCTATACGTGGATGAAGGATAGTGGACGCAGGCGAGTATAAAAGGAAAAATAAGGAACCTAGAGAGGGGGTTGGGGAAAAATGGCCAAAAACCAAAGCCTCCCAGCCCACCTCCAGGAGAAAGACTCCAGGGGTGAAGGAAAACTTAAACTTGTACGAACACCACGAAAAACCCACCGTCTGTCGATCAAGGCCTAGCCTTCCAAACCCACGCTCTACAAATGATATTGTTAGGGCATTTTCACGTGCGAACCCGACACTGTTACGGTCCGCCACGAATCGTGTCCTTACAATTGGCGCCGTCTGTGGGAAGGCTTGTGTGTTGGCATAGGCGATAGGTCGAAATAGTTCCTTTTTTATTCCTAACAATTGGTTATAGAGTTTCAGTGTAAAGTTCCGTTAGGGGCTATGCTTCTTGATTAGGGGCTACGTTTGTTAATCGCGCGAATAATTCTAGGGGCTTGGCCGAGGAGCTAACTCTCGTAAAACCAAGTTCCAGTGCCAAAGAAAACTAGGTTTTGGACAAAACCAGGGCATTGCATGGTCCACGGACTCAAGCCTATGGGGAAACCAACTACCTGGATGAGGAAAACTAGGTTTTGAACAGAACCAGGGCATTGCATAGTCCTCGGACTCAAGCCTATGGGGAAACCAACTACCTGGATGAGGAAAACTAAGTTTTGGACAGAACCAGGGCATTGCATAGTCCTCGGACTCAAGCCTATGGGGAAACCAACTGCCTGGATGAGGAAAACTAGGTTTTGGACAGAACCAGGGCATTGCATGGTCCACGAACTCAAGCCTATGGGGAAACCAACCACCTGGAGGAGGAAAACTAGGTTTTGGACAGAACCAGGGCATTGCATGGTCCACGGACTCAAGCCTATGGGGAAACCAACTACTTGGATGAGGAAAACTAAGTTTTGGACAGAACCAGGACATTGCATAGTCCTCGGACTCAAGCCTATGGGGAAACCAACTACTTGGATGAGGAACCAACTATTTAAAAAAAAAAAAAAAAACTATGGCACATAAACCTCAAAATCCATCCGAAGAGAACTCCGCGTTAACAGATGGGTTAATACCTTGATTGCACGGATTCCTCGGTCTACCCTCGGATCCCCAGTATCAAAGGGGTTGATGCGATACGGCGCAACATATTACCCAAAAGCACAACCAAAGTCCCTCGCTACTCGGCTACCCTCTCGGACGAATTATTTAGAGTTTATCGTTCTCGGACATCGCTCTAGCATGCATCGCGCAGCACTCAGCGGTTATCCCGGTTAGTTCCAAGAGTTTAATTTATTGAGAATTAACCTTGTTATGCTTGATAATATTTGTAAGTTTAAACTAGTAGGAATCTGTGTTAAAGCATTTTTCTGCCTGGAATATCATTAAGGGCAAGCTTATATTTAATATTCATGCATAAAGTAGTTGTTACGGAGAAGAAAGATATGTATAGAGAAATAGACACATATTTTAGTAAGACAAAGGAACAGTACAGTGTACAATGAAAAGCTGAAACAAAGTTTACATTGAAGCTAACTACGTAAGTAACGAAAAATACAAGAGAGTGAAGATAAAGCCGAGGAGGTAGCACAGAGGAGAAGTTGGCTACTGCCTCGAGACCTTATTCCTCCTCAATGCTTTTGCACGCCCATAACTCAGGCAGCAAAAGAACCCGACTTAAGCCTCACACCGCTGAGGGAAAGATGCAGGGAGCCGGAAGCTGAGGAGCCTTCACCAAAAATTTGCCTGCAACAAGGCAGAGGCGCTGGGGGCGGAGAATCTTTCTTCTGACACACCAAAAATTTGGCATGAACAGAACCTGCTTCGGATTTTGACTAAAAGAGGGAGAAACACCATTTCCCCTCTGTCAAACTGGAATATTCTCTTGAATTTGTGCCTCCTTTGCCCGTGCCTCACCATCTGGAGTCTTAGGAGGACACGGCGCCTTTGTGGCGGAGAGAGCTCTTTTGCCCCAACCCTCGCTTCGAATATGATGTACTAGGAGAGAAGATTGAAGGATTTATGCGAAAGTAAAGCGACTTTCTCTCCTATTTATTTAAGAGATAAGGTGGAGGCATTTTACTCACGCGGCGTCTCAAGGAACGCTACAAACAAAATGTCTCTGGCTCGATTTCCAACGTCGTCTGCAACCCTGAAGCTAAAGGAGTCTCGAGAAGGCGCACCTCGAACACTGGGACGCCAAAAAGTACCGCGTGATCAAAGACTACAGAAATACCTCTTAATTTGCGGGCCCAGTAAATTCGCGGCCCAGGCCCGTTCAGCATAGGAGCCCAGGGACAGAACCAAGGCCTTGCATGGTCCTCGGACTCAAGCCTATGAGAAAACCAAGTACAAAAAATTATAATTATTATAAGTTTTGGACAGAACCAAGGCCTTGCATGGTCCTCGGACTCAAGCCTATGGGGAAACCAAGTACATAAAAAATTACAAGTTTTGGACAGAACCAAGGCCTTGCATGGTCCTCGGACCCAAGCCTATGGGAAAACCAAGTACAAAAAATTATAATTATTACAAGTTTTGGACAGAACCAAGGCCTTGTATGGTCCTCGGACCCAAGCCAATGGGGAAACCAAATACTTTGATAAGAAAAGGTTTGAATTTCGTAAGATGGGTTACTTGATAAAAATGTCAGGTCACTTCATCCACGGCTTAAACACCATAAAAGGTTAAGGCCAATAAAGGTGTAAGGAAGGTGGTGGAACGCCCCAGCATTTAGTCGTATAAGAAGGCTGTTCATTTGGTGAGTGATATATCTTCAAATGGTTATTCCTCACACGGCATCAAACCTTCGTTTTTCTCCTCGGCTAGCAGGGGGTAAGTATTACTTTTCACTGGTCGGCCTTATTGTGCCAAGCATTTCTATTAAAGTTATGGCGACATCTTTTTATTATCAAGTATTTTGGTCTTAGTCGTCATTGGTTTAGATGCTACATTATTGTGCCGAGCAGCGTTTGTAAATTTTTTTTTTTTTAAAAAAAGGGGCATAGAGACAAAACATGCGAAATAAAATAACAACAATTTTTATTAATACGAAAAATTATTACAACGTACAAAGAGGGGCTCAAACGAGCCTATACAAAATGTGAACTGCCTAAGCAACAATTACATCCGTAGTACAGATAAGTAAACTGTCAGGCGTCTTTTAAACTCGTCTTCAAAGTCTCTACAATCTCTGCCTCAATACTGCTCATATTACGATAAGAACCTTCTTTGGGAAAAAATGAAGGAGAAGGAAATAGTAAGGAAGAAATCAATGAAGAAGATGGAGGACATGAGTAAAGAAGGAGGAGAAGAAGAGAGAAGAGATGAAAAGAAAGAAAAAGGAGCAAAAGAGGGAGAAGTGAAAGCACCAGGATGGATCTGGTGCTGGGAAAACTAAGAAAGGGAGACGGAGGATAGCACCAGTGAAGGAAGAGAGGAAGAAGTAGAGACACTTAGTCCCTGCCTCGATCCTGACTCCCAACACACTGGAGCCATACTAGGTATGCTCATAGGAGAGCGGTTGGTACTGATGATGGGTGTTCTCGACTTAGTCACGCCGAAAGTTTGACGTGACAAGTCCCTGCTTCGGATTTTGACTGAAAGAAGGGTGAGGTTGATTTTGAGTCTTCGCCATCCCTGTCCCGATCGAGTCATAATGAGCTTTATTGGAACATGGCGTTTATGGGAGGGGTTTGGCTCCTGCATCACTCGTTGTTATGGTAAAGTGTATCACAATTTAGTTTATAAACCAGTGGGTAAAATGAACCCTAGGGGAGGCCAAGTATTTCAAATCTCAGAAGGATGAAAAGGGATTCTTTACAAAAACAATAACCTCCTCCCTTCCTTCTTATACAGAGGGTGGAGCGGGAGACATTTAATAGGTTCAGATCTCCAAAGGAATTTGCCAACACAAACATGCCGGTTCCGTTTCTCCACCCCATCAAAACAAACCGCCGAATTAAAGTAGTCTCGTAAATAGTGGTCATTAAAAGCGCGTTTTGGATACCCAAACGATAAGAACGCATCAAGCGCGAAATCAAAAAACTGTCTCATAGACCGGTGCATTTCTTGGACAGATGAAGAGCCGCCAGCATTATTAATAGGCCAAATTGATTGGGCCGTAGGAAGAGGTTCGGCATCACCAAAACCCCCCTTTCCAACCAAGAGGTTGGACAGCCGGGTTTTGAGGGGCTATTGTGGGGCCCAAATGATTTATGGGCCAGACCCATCTACCTGGGGAGAATCCGAAGGCCCAAGCCGAGGAGGGCTATGGCCCAAACTCGACAAGATAGCCTTTGGATACCGCCGAGGGCAGTTCAGTTCTCGGCAGACCCAAAGTACCCCCAGAAAGAAGGGTAAAAACGGTATAGGACTGAAACTTGGAAAAAAGATCTAAAATATCCAGGGAAAGCTGCTGTTACTGCCATTTAATGCTCTGAATCTGACAGAACCGCATTCTTTGGCTTTTACAACCCTTCCCAACGACTTTGGGTATGGACTGACGGGACAAGTATCAGCCTTGGAAAGGTTGACCCTATACGTGGATGAAGGATAGTGGACGCAAGCGAGAATAAAAGGAAAAATAAGGAACCTAGAGAGGGGGTTGGGGAAAAATGGCCAAAAACCAGAGCCTCCCAGCCCACCTCCAGGAGAAAGACTCTAGGGGTGAAGGAAAACTTAAACTTGTACGAACACCACGAAAAACCCACCGCCTGTCGATCAAGGCCTAACCTTCCAAACCCGCGCTCTACAAATGATATTGTTAGGGCCTTTTCACGTGCGAACCCGACACTATTACGGTCCGCCACGAATCGTGTCCTTACAATTATTATTATAAATGACCCATTCTTTTTATATCTTCTTATCACTCCTATCCTATTTTATAAGATTTTTAATATTGGTAAGATTATTGTTGCATAATTAAATATAATAGATTTGAATTTTAAAAACAAAAACTTATTTAAAAAAGACTTAAATTGTTAAAATTTTTATAACTTAGTAACATAATTAGAGACTTTTGAGCATCTGCAGTGGCCCAAGGTAAATGGTATATGTAGCGGAATTTACAATTCAAAGCAAAAAACAAGCCAACATCAAATCTTGTATATGTCTTGTATCCTTAAAAAAAAAAAAAAAAGGTAGAATTGTGCTACAGTATCATCACAAATTTGTGATAATACTGTAGCACGATTGTAAAAAGAAGTAATATTTTTTTATTCAATCTCTCTCCTCCCAGTCTCTCATGTCTCAATCTCTGTCTCTCTTTCTGTGCTGGCTTTTATTTATGTTTTGAAATATATTATTTTATTATGTAAATATATTATTTTAATGTATTGTATTGTAAAATAAAAGTTAGAATGTTGGGAGTATTGTAAAATGGTATGATATAATTGATAAAGTAACTTTTTGAATTGGCAAAATATAATAAGATAGCATTTAAGACGATGGATGCTTTTTAGAGTTCAAATCATTCTCTTCACTGTTATATAAAAAATCAAATTTACACGTGTCAATCTCTCTTACATCAAGAGTGGAGGCACATAAGCTTTGAGAGGTAACACAGTAACGTTATCGGCACCAGCACATTGATAAACGCACAATGTATTTTTTGTTTTTTGTTTTGTTTTTGTTTGAAGCTCTTTGTTTTCCCATAATGTATTTCATAAACGTGATTTTAACTGAAGCTATTAGAGCATTTGTTAATTGACTATTTTAAAAAGAGTTTTAATACAATTTTTATAAAAATGTAAAAAATTGTCAAAAAAAATTAATTATTTTTTGACAAAATTTAGTTACAAAATTAGGTGAAGTCTTAGACTACAATCTTACTCAATATCTTTCTATTGAAGGTGAATTCTGACAAATCCATCATTGATTACATCTTCTTATTATATTCTCCATATTTACAAAATTTTTAGAAAATTAAAGATCAATAGCTATGTTATCAATAAATTGTTTAAATTGCAAGTTTTTGTAGTTTAAAATTATATTTAAAATATAAACTTATACATCATATAGTAAATAATATCTTATTGACACAAAATTTAATATGTGTATTAAAAGTGTAAAGAACATGCAATTTAATAGTCACATTTTCAGAATATGTGGTAATGTCTATTTTATTAAATAAAATTGTAACCTTAAGTTATAACCAATTTTATAACTAAACTTTATTTATGATAAATAAAGTTTAGTTATAAAATTGGTTATAGCCTAACGCTACAACCTTATTCAATATCTTTTTATTGGAGGTGAATTTTGACAAATTCACCATTGGATTACATCTACTTTTTATATCCTACATGCTTGCAAAATTTCTAGAAAATTAAAGATGAATAGCTATGTCATCAATAATTTGTTTAAATTGTAAGTTTTTATAGTTTAAATTTATGCATAAAATATAAACTTATAGATGATATGATAAATGATATCTGATTGACACAAATTTTGACGTATATTAAGAGCATAAAGAACATACAATTTAACAATTAAATTTTTAAAATATATAGTAATATTTATTTTAATGAGTAAGGTTATAACATATGACAATAATTAATATTGTAGCTAAACTTTGTCCTTTATTTTTATTTTCCCATAACAAAATTTCTAAAAATACTATTTTAGAAACGAATGCCCCTCGTAAATTTTCCCTTTATACATACATACATACATACATATATATATATATATATATATATATATGTTTTGCTAATTACATCAATATACATGCATACATTAATAGCATTTCATAAATACTTTCGATCCAAATTTGTATAATATCATACATTATTAGTCTCGTCACGTGCGCTTTATCACCTACTCACCTTTTTATTCCCCTATATATATAATACTCCCCAAGTCCAATCTCTACCAAAAAAAAAACCAACAAAACCCTGTTACCCGGAGTAGTAATAGCTATAGCGTACGAGTCTTCACTCTCTGTTTACTCTCAAATCTCTGTCATCTCTCTCTCTCTCTGTTTCCGTTAACAATTTTTCGCTTCAGCTTTTTTCAAGCTCCGCTAAATATAGCAAATCTTTTTGCTAAATCTTAAGACTAGATTTCATCAAACTCAGTCTTCACGTTACAGATAATAAGCATAATCCACTCTAATTTTCCGCGCGCACACACTCTGCTCTCTCTCTCTCTCTCTGTTTTTTTTTTTTCTTCACAATCTGAGAGACCTTGTTGGTTTCTAAGTTTTAGGGTTTGGCTGAGTGTGACTGAAAAAAAAGAAAAAAAGAAAAAAGAAGAAGCAAAAGCTATGAGGTTGAAGGAGGAAATGAGTTGTAGAAACGAGGATGAGAGAGAGGAATTCTCGGAGCAAAATTTGAATCACCAGCCTCTATTTTTCACTACGCCAACGCTAGAGCCTGGGTTTCCTCTACAGGGAAAACCAGTGGTGGTTGGTTACGCTCTTACGTCTAAGAAGACTAAGAGCTTCTTGCAACCCAAGCTTAAAGATCAGGCTAGGTAATTACGCTAATTTAATTAATTACTGCCTTAACAACATTTAATCTATTAATTAATTTTTGTTTCGTTGATTTTGGCCTTTGGGGCGTGTTTGGCAGAGCCGATATATATATATATATATATAATTTTTTTTTTCTCAGATTTGAGAAAATATTCTGTTTTCAGAACCTGATATTATTTTTTTTCGTCACGAGAGTTTGATTTGTGGTGAAGAGGACTTGATGGATACGTATATATGACTATTGACGATTCTGTCTCCAAATTGGAATATTCTTTTTTTATTTATTTTTAAATCTGTCCCTTTCGTTTCGTTGGAGAGAAAGTGATGTGGGAATTTCTAAAACTTCACAAACTGTTCTAAGATTTTTTTTTTTGGTGTTGAAATTTTGAGGCAATCAATTAATCTGGGCACCAATTATTGTTGTTAATTCTTCAGTGAACACAAAATTAACTGTGAGAGCTGTTGTGGGGACCATCTTAAATTCAATTCTTATGTAATTCTAACTTCAATTTTTTACATGCTCTCAGTATGCAACATATTTGTAATCCATGTGATACTGTGCTGTGGTCCAGCGGCCTCCATTAGTTAATCAGAAACGGGGTTGCAAGCTCGTAGGCCTGGCTGTGGAGAAATTTAGTTGTCTTTTTTGAGTTAAATCATAATTTGATGTAAGCTTGATACTACATTTCTACAATTTGTGCCCATGTCATGTGGTTTTAAGCAAGTTAGTTGGTTTCTTTCTGTTCTTGTTTTATGATCAGGTCAATGCCTTTACTTTCGGCTTTCTTTGGAGCACCTTAAATTTTTATGATATTCACATGGGTTTCCAGGCAGATTAATCAATGGTTAGTTAATAACACTATATATTGTTGTGCAGGATTAAGGGGATATTCTTTGTTGCTATTGATCAAAGCAAGCCACTTTCAGATCAAGGTCCTTTTGACGTTGTGATGCATAAGGTGTCTGTTTTTTTTTTTTTTTTTTGCTGATATACTTTTTCATCTTTGTGTCATTATAAAACTATAAGTTGAAGGCTTTTGGAAATACTTGCTTTGTTAACTCATACATAGGCTTGAGTAATTCATTCTTTCTGTATTTGCACAAGGTATGATTTGATAAATCAATGTTTTTCTCTTAATTGCAGCTATTAGGAAAAGAGTGGCGCCAGATTATCGAGGTTGGTTCATATAGATTTTATCTTTTTTATTTTGTCTGAAGAACTTGTTCATGTTCAAGATTGATTGATATTGAAATTGTGTGATTGATGTATCACTTACATTACTACATAAGAGACTACTTTTTAACAATGGGGTATCAAATAATCACTGTCAGTGGCTGATGAGCAACCGGATTTGTTATGCTTAAAGCTTAATCCTGTCTGACATAATTTGCAGAGTGCTCGCTCTTTCCTCCATCTTGAATCATTTCTCAATATTTGAGGTCGAGGCCTCAAGGTTCCAGCGAGGATGTTTCTTCTCCCTTGGTCATCTTGCTGATTTGTTCAGGTTTTCAGAAGCATTTTTTCCAAAAACAAAATTTTGATTTGCCTGAGTCATCAATTTTGAAGGTTAATAGTTACCCCGTTTTGTCAGCTGAATGGGAGATGGCTTAGACAATGCTATTTAATTCGAGATTCGCTATATATGCTTTTTATGTTTGCTACACTTCAAAATCAAGGATTCTGTAAATTGGCCTTCCTCCAACACCCTTTTGGATTGCTAGATGCTGCAACAGCAAAACTTTCTGACTTTGGCTAGGTTCAGATTTTTATGTTCTAGCTTTTGGGTATATTAGGTAGCAGTAGAACTACTTTAATTGTGTTTGGTTACTTCAGTGACAGTCTTAAAGTATTGAAAACTTAGGGTATGTTTGGTAACTGTTTTTTCCCTTTATTTTCTGTTTCCAAAAACAATTTTCTATTTTTTAGACTAAAAAACTTGTTTGGCAACCCAAAATGAACAGAAAACAAAACTGTTCTCAAAACTAAATTTGTGAAGGAAACTGAAAACTTGCAAAAGACTGTTTTCAGTTTCTAATTTTCAAAAGTTAATGAAAATACGCATTTAATTTAATGAATCTGTCTCATTTAATGAGTTAGCATTAGAGTTCAAATCCTATTAACAACATATTTTAATAGTTTCAAATTTTTTTTTTTCAAAAAACTATCTTTTTTTAAATTTCAACTAACCAAACATGTTTTTTATTTCAAAAATACAAGAAAATTGTTTTTTCTTTATATTCCCAAAAACAAGTTTTTGAAAATAGAAAATAAAAACTATTACCAAACATAACCTTATGTTTTCACAATTATTTAATTGGAAAGTTACACAAATACACACCCAATAGGTCTTGAATCCACGACCTTTTCCTCCGCCTAGAACTTATATGGGGAGGAGGTGCCAGTTGAGCCAGAGTTCATTGGCATTTTGTCACTATTATTTCAAAGCTACTAGATAGAATGTAATTGTGGATCTTTTGTGGTGAAACTGTGAGTATTACTGTTTTTATGATAAAAACCAATTGTTCATAAGCATAGAAAAGTAACTATGCTATGAATTATGTAAGCTAAGAAGCACCCATTCGGATATGAGATATGTATATGATGTGATATGGACACGATGATGGTCCAATTTTTGAAAAGTGAGGATATTACTTATTAGATGGTATGGATACTTTAATTAATTAATATATAAATCAATTTTTTTAAGTTCAAAATATGCTAATTTCTATTTTAAAAGATAAACAAAAAATTGCTAAAAGGTGTAAATATGTCTAATTAATAAAAATAATAATGAAGTTATTAGCTTCATACACAGATTTTTAAAAATAAATAAAGAAGTATCCCGCATTATCTAGGAGTATCGCTTTCAAATACGTGTGAGATGCAGATATAACTGCTAGTTTGAAGTTTTCGTGTTTCCTAGGAATAGAGAAATTTAAAATAATAATAAAGAACTATGCTGCTATATTTTTTCCTTAATAATTCGATAGTTAAAACAAGGGAGGGGGATTAGGACCATGGATGTCTCTGTTGGAAACACCAGAAGATACCAATTAGTTGAACTACAAAGCTCTTGGCAACTATTTTGTATATGAGAGTATTGGTATCAGATAAGTGTCAGATATGGATACGGCTGCTATTTTTAAGTATCCATGCTTCCTAGGGTTTAAGTGATGTTCTGAATGTCAATCTTTTAAGTCTTTTCATTGTTTCTGTGTGATTGCTTGTTGGTGTTTCTGCAGTCCAGTTTAATTTCTTTTTACTATCAATACTATGTAATTGGCCCATCTTTGGAGTCATTCTCAATAAAACATAAAAGGTATGTGTAGAACATGCATTGAAGATGCATTTTAACAGATTGTGAGCAATGAAGAAAGCTGCTTTACCTGCAACAGTTAGCGAAGGGGTTTGGTTGTTTACCAATGTATGGTGGTTGTCACAATCAAATCCTAAGGTTCAAGTTCAATTTTGTATCTTTTGAGGATTAATAGTTACCCTATTTTGTTTTAAATATTTTGTTCTAATGTCATCTTCAAGTTTTCTTTTAGAACTTAAGTTTCCTCTGGGGCTGTTGTGTTGTACAGTTGTAGAAAGTTGTAGACATGTAGTTTTTTGTGATTAGCAATTTGGGAATATGTTGCTTGTGATAATCAGCCTTTTTCTTTGTGTCTCCCTTTGTTTGTGACTCTTTGCGTGTGTATAAAGGCGACTGGTCTTTATAAAAATTGCGATCAACACTCTCAAACGAAAGAGAAGGAAAACATTTTGAAGCTTTTCTTTCTTTCTTTCTTTTGTTTTCCCCCCTCATTTGGACAAGAATGGTGTCTTTTGGATGCTTTCTCAAACCATTTTGGTGTGTTGTTTTATATATGACCACTGTTTTGGTTTTTTGAACAAAATATCTTGCTGATTTGATAAATATGGTTATTTGAAATGTATGCATAACACTTCTGCCCTCCCTTCTTACCTTCTTTCCGTCAATATTTGTAGGACTACAGGCAAACACATCCAGAAGTAACAGTTCTTGATCCTCCAGATGCCATACAGCATTTACGCAATCGCCAATTCATGCTCCAGGCTGTTGCTGATCTGAACTTGTCTGACTCTTATGGTAATTTTTATGTTGATTTTCTTAGACTTCTCAAGTACTAGGAATAGGTTTATGGCTTGGCCTTCAGCTAATAAGTAATCAATCTCATCAAAAAAGGCACAACCCATGTACAGTGGACGTAATGTAAGTTTAAATGATTTGTTATAACTGAGCTAAAAAGTTCTGTGATGCTTGCTGACTGTGATTTTGACGATTAACTACTACGCAGGCAAAGTTGGTGTTCCCAGGCAATTGGTTATCAAGAAAGATGCATCATCCATCCCTGATGCAGTTACCAAATCTGGGCTGATATTACCTCTTGGTATGTATGTGTTCGCATTTGCAGTTTCTTGTGTATGCTTGCAGTTTGTAGGTCCACTGTAGGCTATGCATCAACAATTGCTAGCAACTTTTCTTAGAAATATGGTTTAATTGACACTAACGGGATTGTATGTCGAAAGATTTTTTTTTTTTGCTGAGATAATCCTATCCTAATATGTCAGTCTTGTTTGTTGACTGAACTTTTGGCATAAGTTGCTGCCTAAATGGCTTTCAGGAAATCATCAGTAGTGGATTTGTAATGGTCTGGTGATGATTTTACATTCTCATATCTGTTTCAGTTGCAAAGCCATTAATTGCTGATGGAAGTGCTAAGTCACATGAATTATCACTCGCTTTTGATCAAAAATCCCTTCAAAAACTTGAACCTCCACTTGTTCTGCAGGAGTTTGTTAACCATGGTATGCAGTTGTAAGACATGTCTTATTACCTTCATAGTTGCCACAAAAATGTCGTGATTTCAAAATTGTCATTCCTGTCATGATTGTAGGAGGTGTTCTCTTTAAGGTATATATTGTTGGTGAAACTATAAAGGTGGTCAGACGTTTTTCTTTACCTGATGATGTCTGCAAAAGGGAGCTCTCCAAAAATGCAGGTGTCTATCATGTTCCAAGGGTTTCTTGTGCTGCAGCTTCAGCAGATGATGCAAATCTGGACCCTCGTGTTGCTGGTGAGCTATCCTGTCTGACAAAACCATTCTTGAATTGTTCCTAATTTTCTTATTTGTTTTTCAAGAATCATGCATTTCATCATAGGTTTGGTTTGCATTGTTCTGATGGGTTTTAAACTTAGGGAAAAAGATGTTTCCTGTTAAGGGTTGGTGGGGATGATTGGATTGGTTGAGCCTTGAAGCCACTTCATAATAGGTTTTTCTTAGTGCAATCTTGGTTATGTAAAAGCCTAAAAGGGGTTGTGCTCAAGGCATCAACAGTGACATTGAACTGTGTTCAGGTCATGAAATTTTAATTTTAGGCTATGGATCACAGAACCTGTCTAAAATTTTTTACCATTGTTTCCCCTGCAGAGCTTCCTCCACGACCTTTGCTCGAGAAACTTGCAAAGGAACTTCGCCATCGACTGGTAGTTTCATCATTCTCTCTTTTGATTTCATGGAAGCGCACATGTCCATGCTTTAATGATGCTTACTTTTGTCATTGCTAAAATTTTTGTAGGGTCTACGGCTCTTCAACCTGGATATTATCCGAGAGCATGGTAGCAGAGATCGTTTCTATGTCATTGACATTAATTATTTCCCTGGTAAGTGAACCTTTCTTCACATATGAATGTGATATCTCTTCCTAAGTCTTCTTGGTGATGATGTTCTCAACTGCCTTAAGCTTTTATTTCAAAGCATCATCCTCAGTTTAACTCTTCTGTGATGGATACAAGTATTTTTCATCTTTTTAAACAAAAAAATAAAAATAAAATGATGAAATGTTGTTTTAAACATCAATGACATTAAAAATCATTAGGGGTCGCTTATGTAACTAGAAGTTGCATCTTATTTAGTTTATACTCTTAGTTCTTACTGATGACTATGTTAAGTATAATTCTATGGACCTTAAAATTGGTATTTTTACATTGGTGCAGGGTATGGAAAGATGCCAGGGTATGAGCACATATTCACAGATTTCCTTCTGAACCTAGTTCAAGGCAAGTACAAGAAGAGGTCATGCTAGAAACTGTTGCTGGCTCAATAAGTATATCATTGCACTTCCATAAGTATCTGCAGAAGAAAGTGGCAATACTGCACAGAAGTGCCATATCACCTCAATAACTCGCTGGTGGACAGGATTTGGATCCTCCATTTCCAAGTGAAATTGAGTGTCCGTTTAATGGCTATGATTTAAATTGGAGTAAATTTAGGGCCTAGATTGTGATAACTCATCTAAAAAGATATAACTCTAGTTTAGTTTAACCATAATTAAATTTAACCACACAATTTAGACCCTAGATTTACTCCACTTTAAATCATGACCCTTAAAATGGACATGGAGTTTTATGGCATTTAGCATCAATTTTCTAACAAGTTTTTTAGTTGTCAAGTTTACAAAACTATGTAGCAAACTAGCATCTCAATGCTTACAAACTCGATTTCAACTATGAAACTCGAGTCTTAGCCACTCGAGTTCTTTCTCTTCTATAGATCCCACATTCAAGTTCTCTCTCTTCTTCCTGCTTCTTCAGATCCACTCTCTTTGTTCCTTAAGATCTTCTCTTCTTCTTCTCCACATTCCTACTTCTCCGGTTCTTCTTCTTCTTCTTCTTCTTCCTCCAAATCCACATTCTCTCTTCTTTTCTTCATCTTCTTCCTTCAAATCCACGTTCTTCTCCAATTCTTCAAATCCTTCTTGGAACTCAAGTCTTGAAGGCTCGAGTTTTGTCACCAAACTTGAGTCTCAAAGACTCAGGATGCTAGTTTACAAAATTATTTCAAAAACTTGACAACTAACGAAATTGTTAGAAAATTGATTCTAAATGCCCAAAAAAAAAAAAAAAAAAAAAAAAAAACAAATGGACACTCTTCATTTCACTTTAAAATGGAGAGGATCCTCATCCCAGAGGGAGGGCAAGCTTTCCTGCTAAAGCTGTTACCATGTACGGTGTCATGTATGATTCTTGCAAGCAGCTCGAAAAGGGGACATGCAAGCTGCAAAATTTTCCATTATTATCCAGTGACCAACTGGATATGTTGTCATTTAAAACATCCAAATTGTACAAAAGTCAAAGAATCCACCTTCTTCTATACATCTCTCTTGTACAAAAGTCCAAGTATCCACCTTCTTTACATCTCTCTTGTACGAAAGTCCAAATATCCACCTTCTATAGGGCTTTAGGCCGTGTTTCTTGATTCTTTTTTATGCCTATCCGATGTTTCAAACTGTAAATTGTTGATAAGCAGTTGGTGAATATGCGCAACTTGAGATTTTCAATGACATTTATTTTGTATCAAGAAATTTTATCTTCAATTAACTTTTATGTGAATAAGAATCTTTGTGTTTCTTGACCATTCACCCTCTCTTGATAGAATTTTGGGCTTTTTTGGCGAGGAGTGTAAGATCTTTTCTTTTGCATTTTCATTTTTGTTCTTTCCTAATATTTATTCATGGTCATGAATATTTGAGGCACACCATTTTCCACCTGTGCCATGCACCATACGATGCACCCATATAAGCAATGCAAATTGTTTAATTGGGAGTCTGGATGATACAGTGACTCAGCTGAAAGAGTCCTTTGGTTGTAATATTGGCAAGTTACAAGGATTTAAAATAAACTGAATAATCAGCCACCACACCTTGGCCGAGTTGGTAAAGCAATAAGGTGAACAATCAGGCACCACGACCTAGCCGAATCGGTAAAGCACTAAAGCAATAAGGTGAGATTCGGACCTTCAAAAACTAAGGTACAGGTGCCAGCAAATTGTGCCGTGGATAAGTGCTTCACTACTCACTAGTAGACTCGTTTGAGTATCAAGCAGATCCCTTTGTGCTTGGGCAAACATAGCCCCCACAAACAACAGGATTTTGAAACAATAACTTATAACTATTTTCCTCCAAACATTTTCATCCAAACACCCTCTATCTAAAGAATCGGCAACACCTAGCATGTTACTTGCACTTTCACTCCAAACATTTTCATCTCTACGAAGATCAAAACCAAACAAATACCGTTCACTAATCATTCTTTATCTCATTAATGAATGAAACCCAGATAAAAATGCAGAAACATTAAAATTAAAAGTTAGAACTCACAACACAAACCTTCAAGCAAAATAGCAAAACCAGAAAAGCCATTATTAAAAAAAGAAAAGAAAAAAAGTTACTAGTCAGTTGTGGGTGGTGCTTGTGAAGACATAGGAGGTGGAGGAGAAGAGTCAACAGCATCAGCAACAGCAACAGCAACTTCAACTTCTTCAAGTTGAGAAGCATCATCTAAGCCAGAAGAAACGAGAGTCCAGTCAGGAGGTAAGTCAGGCAGAGAAGGGTACACAGTGGGTTTACGCTTTATGTCCCATGGCTGTGTCTTTCGTGGCCTCGTCTTCATATGGTGCGCCGTAGCCTTCTTCTGTGGCCTCGACGAGCACTCTATCACCAACCCCACACCACCATCGCCTCCGCCTCCGCCACTGCCACTGCCACCCCATGGGGCTACCTTAGTCCCACCAGTCTTAAATGCACATGAATTCGGCACCACCAACACGCTCGTCCCAAATATAGCCGAAATCAACATGCTTTTTTTTTTTTCCTGATCTCAATTCTCTACTTTGGTCTGAGAAACTGTGAGAGATAAAATGGTTTCCTTGGACCTTTCGATTGGGATGACATATTGACATTCATTATCTTTGCTTGGGTCGTATGTGTTTTTCCCAAAGTAGCCTCAGTTCTAGTTGGGCCTGCCACATAGTTCACTCCATTCAATCCTTTCATTTGGGCCCTATCTGCATTTTTTTTTTTTTTTTTGAGGTTATTTTTTACGGTCCAGTGCTCATAAAACATCTTTTTTTTTTTCTTTTCTTTTTTAGAAATATAAAACATCCTTTGGACAATGCATTTTTTTATTAAAAAAATTCATATTTTTTTCCTCAAGTACAGACTCCTTGGATTTAGATATCCTATTGTATATCCGATTCATTAAATGATGAAAGAGTGTGACTCTTGGCGAAGGTTTAGAAAATTTGATGAGTAAGTCTAGTGTCACAAATTTTTTCACAATTTTAACACAACTTTATTATATGGCAACTCATGAGTGGTGAAATCATGAACCCACTATTTTATTTTCACCACTCACAAATCACCATATAGCAAAGTTATGACAAAATTTATAACACTAAACTTACTCAAATTTGACAAATGCGGCAATTATCAGGAGGGCGTACAGTACACAACTCTGCGCAAGGTTGTGTGACCTTTCATGATAGAGATGATATTGTGTCTATAAATAGGACACCATACATTGATGTTAGATAATTAATTGAGCTGTGTTGTAGAAAAAGACACACACAAGGAAATCTCTCTCTCTCTCTCTCTCTTTCTCTCTCTCTCTCAATTAGTTTCTACTCTATGTTTTGTTTTGTTTTGTTTTTGATAAGCACTCTATGTTTTGTTATGTAAAATACCATCATGTGAGTCTCATCAATGTTCTATCTGTGAGAAGCAATACAATAAAAATGTATAACATTTACAGAAATCCTATTAATTTGTGAGTTTGATTACAAAAAATTTGTGCGAATAAATCATTTTTGTTTTCTATGTTTTACGTTTCCCCCTTCTAATGATTATCATTTGTAATGAGAGCTAACTTTTTGTAGTTCATGTAAATGAACATTGTTAGAAATATTGAATAAGTGTATTGTATTTCTTAGTTAAAGAATATATATGAGAGCCTTTATATAGGAGGCATATGTATGCAGTACAAGTAAAAATGTAGTACAAGCATGTGTGTTATATAAGTAATCCAGGTGGGCCTAAAGCCCACAACACTATACACGTTAACACCACCCTCAAACTCAAGGTAGGTGTGAGACCAACTTGATGTTGTCAACAAAATCACGAAGGCGTCCCTTAGGATGTGACTTGGTGAAGATATTTGCAAGTTGATCTTTGGAGGAGACTAAGAAGAGTTTGAGAGCACTATGGACAAGATGATAATGGATGAAATGACAATCGATCTCGATGTGTTTAGTCTGTTCATAGAATACATCATTGTGAGCAATATGAATAACACTCTGGTTGTCACAATAAAGAGGAGTAGTAGAGGATGTGGACACACCTAAGTCTTTGAGAAGCCATCGTAGCCAAAGGAGCTCAGATGTGGTATTAGCAAAGGCATGATATTCTGCTTCAATATTGGAGTGGGCCACATGAGTTTGTTTCTTTATTTCGTCAATAAATCAGAGAAGAACTAAGAAGAAAGCAATAACCAATGGTGAATCTATGATCGGTGGGATCTTTTGCCCAATCAGTATCAGAAAATACACGGAGAATAAGAGGAGACTGAATAGAGTAGAAAAGACCATGGAAGAGAGTGTCCTTTAGGTATCGAAGAATGCGCAGAACAGCAGCATAGTAAGTCGATCGTGGAGCAGATAGATACTGGCTCACCTGGTGAATAACATAGGAAATGTTTGGATGAGTAACAGTGAGATAAACTAGGCTGCCAACCAAGCGTCTGTAAAGAGAGAGATTAGACAATGGTTTAATTCTTGAAGGAGTCAAATGCACATTAAACTTAACTGGAGTGTCAACAGTCTTGCTATCAGTAAGTCCAGCTCGAGACAAGAGTTTAAATGCATACTTGACTTGAGTAATATAAAGTCCATCTGTAAAATGAGTGATTTCAAGACTCAAGAAGTAGCTGAGATATCCAAGATCTTTCATCTCAAACTGTTGACTAAGAAAATCATTGAGTTCTTGAATGCCACTGAGGTCATCATCAGTTATGATCATATCATCCACATACAGGAGAAGTAAAATAGTGCATTTGTCAGTGCGACGAAGAAATAAAGCAGAATCATAATGACTAACCATGTAACCCAAGCGAAAGATGGTAAAGTTGAATTTGGTAAATCAAGCTCGTGGAGCTTGTTTAAGGTCATAAATTGCACGTCGAAGGTGACAAACCTTGTTTGATTCAACAAAGAGACCAGGAGGAGGTTGCATATAAACTTCTTCACTTAAATCCCCATTTAGGAATGCATTTTTGACATCCATCTGAAAAATGTCCCATTTACTGGCAGTAGAAACAGCTAAGAGGGCATAAACAGATAAGATACGAGCAACCGAATAAAAGATCTCTTCATAATCAATCTCATACTTCTGTGTAAAACCTTTTGCAACAAGATGAGTTTTGTAGCACTCAATGGACTCATCAGAGCGAGTCTTAATCTTGTAGATCCACTTACAACCAATCACAGATTTTCCAGTGGCGGAGAGTCTTAAATCCCAAGTATGGTTTTTAGATAATGCATCAAGTTCCACTTTCATTGCAGTTTGCCATAAAGGGTCAATGGAAGCCTCACAATAGGTGTGAGGCTCGTGCAATGTAGAAAAGGCAATGTAACAATGATAGTCAAGTAAATGTGTAAGAATGGATCTTACCTGAGTTAAGTGAAGAGATGGAATGTCTTATGCAAGATCTTCAGGCGGAGCAGGAGTAGGGGACCCAAGTTCAGGGTTGGGTAGCTCGTCTTTGACCTGTTCATCTTCCACCTGTTCATTAAAGGATGAACTTGGAAAGGGATCAAGTATATCTAGTGATTGGACAGAGAAGTCTACAGGAGAATTAGGAGCAGCTACAAGAGGATCAGGAGTAACTACAGAAGGAATATGTGCCTCATCTGGAAAAAGATCTAAGACAGAGGAGGAAGATAAGGAGACACGGAAGTAAGAGAGCTCGACAAAGGAGTGATGTTCCCAAAAGACAACATTGCGGGAGATACAAAGACAATTGGAGACAGGATCATAACACCGATACCCCTTTTAAGTTTCACCATAGCTAAGAAAATAACAAAAGCCTTGACCGAAGCTCAAGTTTGTTATGCTCATATGGCTGAAGAAGAACGAAACAAGCAGAATCGAAGGAGCGAAGGTGATAATAGTCTGGAGGAGACCCAAAAAGGCGCTCATACGGAGTTTGATTTTGGATAACAAGATTTGGAATGTGATTGATAGCATAAACTGCATAAAGAGCAGCTTCATCCCAAAAAGGAGTAGGAACTTTGGCAAAGAGAAGGAAAGTACGAACAGTGTCAAGAATATAACGAAGTTTTCATTCGACTCTACCAATTTGCTGAGAGGTACTTAAACAAGTTAGTTGATGAACAGTGCTAAAGGAATGCAAAAAAGCTTGGAAAGCATGTTGAGTGTACTCAAGAGCATTATCAAATCGAAAAATTTTGATACGTTTGGAAAATTGAGTTTCAACCATTTTTGTAAAATTAGAATATACTTGCAATAATTTAGAACGATGTTTCATATGAAAAATCTAGCTATAGCGAGAGTAATCATCAATAAAGATAACAAAATATCGAGATCCACCAATACTAGAGACAGAGGAAGACCCCCAAACATCAGAATAAATAAGGTCAAAGATATCAATGGATATTGATTCACTAGTATTGAAAGGCAAAGCTGGTTGTTTTCCTAACTGACATGAAACACAATCAAAATTTTATGTAGACACTAAACCTAACAAACCTTTAGAAGCCAATTGTTGTACCTGAGAGAAAGATGCATGACCAAGTTGAGCATGCCAAAGTGCAAGGAAAGGAATATAAGAAACTACAACAGCTACAGCAACAAAAACAGGAGTAACAAGTGGAAGACGAAGGTAATGTGATAACCCATCTCAGATCCTGCACAATACACCCAGAATAGTCAAAGATAATGCAATAACCCAACTCAGCTAATTGTCCCACAAAAAATAAATTGTAAGAAAATTTAGGAACATTAAAGACCCTAGGAATTGAGAGGTTGGAGGTCGAAACGAAATCTATATTATGACCAAACATTGTGAAACCATTTGCTGTGCAAATATTAAGAGGGTGTGGTGCAGATTTAAGTTCAGAAAATAAAGACGAGTGAGGTGTCATATGATTGCAATAAGCAGAATCCATAAATCAAGAGGAATGAGACATACCAGATAAAGCTGAGAGAGAAGAGGAATAAGATGCATTACCAATCATATGAATGACATTAGCGATGATGTTTTTAAGGTCATCTGTGGACCTGGGAAAAGTGCATCCTGAAGACTTAAACTGTGCAGAGACGGGGGCCATTGGTTGGATACTCTCAGTGTTAGCAACAATAGTAGCAAAAATTGAAACAGCTGATTTGTTACGAAGATAGCAAGTCTCACTCATTGTTATTGATTCCATTCCATTCCGGCCGGAAAATTTCACACCAATCACTTCACCGGCACAAAACACCCCCTTGTTCCACCTCGGGTTGAATTTCGATTGATTTCGGGCCGTTTTGGTCATTTCGATCGATTTTGGTAAGTTTCGGCCAGTATACCAATTCCAGCCAGTATTGAAATCAAACCCGATCAACCCATCTTGTCACAGCACCAGTCACCTGAAGAAATGCATCTCATCACAGCAGTCTTCTTTTTCTTCTTCTTTAGTTTTTCTATGCGTTTCATCCTCTGCAACTTTCTTTCTTATTCTTGTTGTGGCTATTTTTTGCCCCCTTCAACTTTTTATTGTGCTTAGATTTGTTTTTTGTAATATTATTTTTAGTTTTGTGAGCCTTCACGTGACTAGCCTGACTAGTATTTGAAAGGGAAGTTATAATTCAGCTTTTTTGTGTTGACTTGTTAGCCCCCTGCCCTCCTCCACTCCACGTTGTCATCTAGCCTTTTTATAAAAATAAATTTCAGCTTTTATTTTTTATCTTTCATTATTGTATACATTTTAATCTTATAATATTCTAAAAAATTGTTAATATTTGTTTATTTAGGAAGCTAAAAAATGGGAAAAACTGAAAAAGTAGTTAGTAGGAAGCTTCTTGGAAGCTCACTTGTGTACAATTACCTAAAATGTGAGTTTTATTTAAAAAAAATCATAAATAAATGTTTTTTTTTAAATTATCCCACTTTTTTTTTAATAGAAAACTATATTAAATTCATTATTTTATATGATAGTAATAACAATATATAAATATAAATATTTTAGCAGTAATTCCGAAACGGTACCCGAAATTGACCGATACCGAAATATTTCATTCCAATGAACAAACCGAAACGAGTTCTGAAACGGTATTCATAACATTGGTCTCAATATTGTAGCCAACACGTTTGCTAGATTGTCGGCGACGATTATTACAACAAGAAGAAGACATGTCCTTATTCTTCATTTGGAAGCAAAATATGCAAAAATGGACCGCAATAATGAAATCTACATGAAAAACTGGGTAAGAAGAACCTAGATTGCAAAAGTCAATCCTGGAGAAAAGTCAACAATCAAAGTCAACCTTCAGTCAAAGTTAACGGTCTGGTCAACGCGGGTCAACGGTCTGGTCAACGCGGTTTAACAGTATGGGCAATGATGACGTCAACTGATGTGGCAAGTGACGTTAGCAGATGAATAGACGATGACGTCAGTTAGGGCTAACATGGCAGTGATGACGTTACTGATGATGTCAGCAATAATAAAGGACGGCACGTGTGGGCGTGTGCAAGCTCCGATGACTGCGAGACTTTCACGATTTAGTAGATCGAGGCGAGACGATTACTGTGGTACCTGCAAAATACTTATTGGAGCAAGATGTACGGTGAAGATGGTAAGTGCAGTGGTCTGTGTGGTGCGGGACTCCTCGACGACGACGGTTGCAGGTTTGAAACCCAAGAATGACAGCTGGAAGAAGTCGAAGGTTCTACGGTGAAAGGTTGTGGCAGTTGCTGTGACGACAGAAATGATTAGAATGGAGTGACACCAATAAAGACAAGACTGCTGAGAAAATGTCAGAGCAGTGGCTCTGATATCATGTTAGAAATACTAAATAAGTGTATTGTATTTCTTAGTTAAAGAATGTACATGAAAGCTTTTATATAGGAGGCATATATGTACAGTACAAGTAAGAGTGTAGTACAAGCATGTGTGCTATACAAGTAATCTAGGTTGGTCTAAAGCCCACAACACTATACACGTTAACAAACATTAACCAGATTTTTATTTAATTTTTAAATGATAGTAGGGATGGCAACGGAGTGGGGTAGGGTGGGAATGTGGGATGGGTGGGGCTGAAGGATAGGTAATTCACCCCCACCCTGCATGGTTTTATCTTACATTGTCCCTGGCTTCCATCCTCACCCTGCAAAACTTTATTTCATATTAATTTGTTACATTTAGCTCCACACTTATTGCAATTTTTTTTTTTATCTATTTATAAAACTTTTTTCGTTAATATGAATATATTTGAAATTACAATTAAATTTTTTATTTTAATAATTTTTTATTTTAATCAAATGAATTTTTAGTACGAATTTAACAATATTATCCAAAGTGTTTAGCAAGATAATATCACAATAAAATAAAAATTTTAATATTCGTGCATTTAAAATACTTAGTAATACAAACTAAGTCTTTAGCGCTAATAAAGCGGGGTAGGGAGGGGCTAAAAAGCCTAAATCCATCCCTACCCCACTCGGGAGTGCGGGTGAAATATCTAGCTTCATACCTGTCTCACCACCTTTGTAAGGAAAAAAAACCCATAGTAAGCAATGTGGGGTGGAGTGGGGAAAAATTATCATCCCTAGTATCTAATGTTTAAAATTTTTCCTATTTGTAATGATAGATTGATTTTTATGCATAATGTATCATTTTGGATTCTTGCACGACATAAATGCAGGTGATTAGGAGTCAAAATTTGCGTTATAGCTAGTAGAATTATTTGATAAGTGAAAGGTTAGTTTTTTTTTTTTTTTAATATATATATATTTATATATGTATATATATATAACTAATTCATAGATTTAATTGTTGAAAATAGGTTATAAGTGTCATCATCAAGTATGAACTTTATAGTGGAAGTAGGAGCTTCTTTCAACCAGAAGCGACTTAATACATTTAGGGGCCTAAGCCAAAAACTGAATTGAGATCTTTTATATATTTAAATATGACTTTAAAAAAAATTAAAAATATTACTTATATTCTGTTCTCCTGTTTTAGATACAAATTTACTTTTTAACATTTTAACATGAATCACTTACAATTTTTTTATTAAAAAAAAAAAAAAATTTATAGACACAATAAAAGTTGACAACAAAACACGTGAAATTTTTTGTCTATTGCTTTTTTTTTTTTTATAAGTGCTACATTCACAACATTTTTACAACAATTCTTAAATATTAAGTTGTTACTATTTATAATTTGAACCCACCACTAAAATTATTTTTTTTATACTACCAATAATAGCAGTCTATAACAACCTGCCATTTAGGATTTGTTGTGAAAGTTTTCTAAAAAATGTTGTAGACTTAGTATTTCTCTCTTTTTTTTATATAAAAAATTATTTTATTTATTGGCTAATATTTGGACTTAATTAATACTATTGCAACGAAATAAATAACTATATTAGTTAAAATTAGGAGGTCTTTTTCTACTTAGAGGCCTTAGGCAAAAGCCTTATTTGCCTATACTGTAAGCTGGCCTTGCTTCCAACCATATATTTATCTGAACACAATCTTGAACCCTGCTGCTACCTGCTGAAGGCATGCTTACAATGAAAACTTCAAGTCTTGTGTCTGAAAAACCCAGTTTTCTCCTGAAAATCTATGTCCTACTCTAGAACAACACCCTTCCATAGAGCTTAAAGCCGAAAAAAGTGACAAAGAATCACCTTCCCACTGCCTCAGTCCTCATATATATGATAATATATCCCTAGCAAATTCAAGAGCCGAGCACGTAAAGGTTTGAAGTCTCAATAATTAAAATTTCTAAACTTTTTTTCCCTTTTCTTTTTAATAAACACATATATGCGCCTTTGACCATATTCGTAACAAGTGAAAAAGGCTAGTCAAAACAAGTTAAATAAATAAATAAATAACCTCATATTTCCAATATATTATTATACCAAATTAGAGTATCATTATATTTCCAAACATTCAGATTCTCAAGTAGTATATTCTTTCTTTTTTTTGATAATCTCAAGTAGTATATTCTTAGAATTCTAGATGCTCGACTCTATATTATCCTCCAAATCAAATGTCACATATATGTTATAGTCATCGCACGTAAATTAATTGAAATTCTCAGCTACTTCGAATAAGCATTTAGTTATTAATTGAAGAAAATTAAAATGTCTCCAAAAATTTTCCTAGGCGCGCTGCATCTCTTGTTGAGAATTTTTGGGGAAATCAATAATAAAAGTATCAAACAGGCTTAGAGATTTCCCATAAAAAAATAAAAGGCAAAGAGATACAATAATCGTTTTTCTTTAAGATGACATTTTGCCACTACTCAAATGTGTTTGTTAATTTGTTGCATGCAAATCATCTCCAAGATACAACTAAACCAAGATTCTACAAGTATAAAACTTGAAGAATTGCGTGACTTTCTTTATATGGTGTGCAAAGCAATGGTGGCTCCAAGAACTTTTCCCAGAGTGTTCCTTAAGAAGTATAATTTTTCTCAATGGCGGCTCCAGGAATTTTTTTCAAATGTATTGTTGTTTAGTTGTTTTATTAATTTGTTGTCTTTTATAAACTATAATTTTTCATATTGTTGTTTCATTAATTATAAAATTATTAATTGTTGTTTAGCCTAACATAATTTAATTTGTTTGTTTTTTATAATGTATTGGTTAATTAAATTATTAATTATTGTTTATTAGTTGATTTTCCCAATTAATTGTTGGTTAATTAATATCCCAAACAAACAAAATTAATTAGTTCAACTAATTATTATGGTTGTTTGATACTTGGAATATCACACTATTACTTAACAAAAAAAAGAAAAGTCAATAAATTGTGCAGCACAAAAATATATAGGCCTTATAGCTTAAGTCCAAGTCTAAAAAAGAGTGATTTATTACATATTTTATGACGATTAGTTGAACTAATCAACTAGCACATAGCCATATTTATTACTACCTCTATCCCACTTTGTTTGTCCTCTATTTCATTTTGGGATGTCCCAAAATATTGTCCTGTTTCTAAAAATAAAAGTCATTAATTTAATAATATTCATATTATACCCCTATTTTATTTTCAAAACTATTTGAAAAGAAAACCAATAAATATTTAAAAGGTAGACAAGATAATAAATTTATTTAAGAGTAGTTTTGGAAACTTATACATTTTTAAAAGATAGACAAGGCAATAAATGATGTTTCCTTAAAAAGTTTGACTTTTTAAACAGGACAAACAAAGTAAGACGGAGGGAGTAATTATTAGTTGCCCACTTGCACTAGCACTAGCACACAGTGAATTAGATAAAGCCAATTTATTGTATCTCACCAAAAGACACCAACACTAAAAGACAATTAATAATCTCACCAACACCAATACCAACACCGGATAAAGCCAAAAACAGGGTAAATATTAATAAAGAGAGACTGAGATGAAGAGAGAGAGAGAGAGAGTCAGAGAGAAAAAGAGAGAGAAGTTAGTAAAATGAAATACCTTGAGGGAGGGAGCACCGAAGCAGCCGAGCAGGGAGGCCTGAAGGCTGAGGCCACTGAGGCAGTGACGAGCGATCTCCGATGAAAGGCGAGCAACGAGCGACGAAGACGAGGGGCGAGCAAGTGATGACGATGAGCGAGCAACGATGTGCTCTGGATTGGACCAATCTTCGACGACGTGATTGATCTCCAATGACGAGCGAGCTGCAAGCGATGTGACCGATCTCCGTCTATTGGCTTAAGCTTGAGGCGTTGCTCTGTCTTTAGGTTTGCTTTAGGCTTTAGTGATTTCTGATTTCGTGATTTGCTCTGTATTGGGGTTTGGTTTTTTTTTTCTTTTTTTTGAGAATCCATGGGTTTGCTACTTGTAATATGCTGGGCTTGCCTGGGCTTGGCTCTGTTACAATTTATTTATTTATTTATTTTATTTTTTTCAGATTTTAGTTCAAAAATTTTTTTATGGGCTTTTTTTTTGCTTGAAAGTAGAACAAATATATATATTTTTTATTTAAATTTGAGGTTGTTCCTAATTTTGTGATTGAGGGTGTTCTTAATACAAAGCAAATATAAAAAAATTTAATTATTATATAAAAGAAAAAAAAAAAATTCAGCTCAAGGTGTTCTTGAGAGCACCTTGAGCTGCACGTGGCGCTGCCACTGGTGCAAAGTCTATCAAACAAATGAACTGTGGCGGCTCCACTTGTAGGTGTCCTGATATGCCAAAAAAAATTTATATAATTGCAAATAACAAATTTATATAAATAATTAGTATAAACTAATATGTTTTGTGAGTACCTGACTTGAAAAAAAAATGTATATATATACATATATTTTAAAAAATATATTATACACTAAATTAACATATTTTGACCACTCTAATAAAAATGTTGAATAGCTTGACTTGAGAATCACAAGAAATTGAGTTTAATAAAAATAAAAGTAATATTATATTCACAACATTTTCATAATAATCACAACAAATCTTATGTGGTAAGTTGTTACTAATTCTAATTTGGTTTGAGCTTAGTACTAAAATTTTTTACCCACCAATAACAGTTTCTCGCATAAGATTTGCTGTGAAAATAATTATGGCCTCCAAACACGATTCTTAACCACTTAAAAGAGAAGCTTTAATAAGAACAATAAAAAATAACCCAAACAAAAATTAGACTAGACCAAACAACAACAAGTGAACATATTATTCAACAAAAAGTCTATTCAAATACAAAAATAAAAATAAAAATTTCGAATCATTCAAATTTGTAACACATTTAACTCATTACATAAAAATAATTTCTAATTTTGTTTTTTCCTTAAAAAATGGTACTAAGAGAAATACTGTAGTCATAAGTTTTCTTTAGTTGTGCCAGTAGTTATGCTTTTTTTTTTTTTTTTTTTTTGAAACCACCTCAGTGATATATTATTCATTAAATGTTAATAGAGTCAAGGTACAAAGCACTAACAGCTGGGGGAGGGGAGTCTTCTAACCAAAACACCTCATCTACAACATTCTTAGCGTGTCTAGCTAACACATTAGCCACCTCATTTCCTTCCCTCTTTACACTATTGACAGAGACCACCTACATGCCACGCAAAAGCCATTTAACATCTTCATATATGTTACCCAGCCAAGAATGAGTCTGAGACAATGAAGAAACAGCCCGCATCACAGTTTCATTATCCCCCTCAACGATTACATTTGAGAAACCCACATCAACAGAGAACTTCAATGCCTTCCTGCAAGCTAGAATTTCTGCCTCCTCACTACAAGTAACAGGTGGCCCTTTGACTGACATAGCTACCATGAGCTCCCCTTTGTCATTCCGAATAATTGCACCAAAGCCCGAGCAGTTTAACTCCACAAAAATAGTGGCATCAAAGTTCACTTTAAACACCGAAGTTGGAGGGGGGTTGCCAGCGAATTTTCAGCGATGTGGGTGTTGAGATAGACAGCTGCACTTGAGATTTATGAAACTCCTCCAAAACCTCAGTTGCTCTTTTGTTAAGCCAGCCCAGTTCTTTAAAGTTTCCACCGTGTATCACAGTGTTTCTTTGATTCCATATAAGCCAAGCCTGCACAAGAAACAGCTCAAACTCCGATCTTGTAAGCCTGACCATAAACTCCTCAAATAGCTGCAAAGTGTCACTTTAGCCATTTGGAATTTTTTGAATCTCAACCAAACTCCCCGCCCACACGTCTTGGGCAACACCACACTCCCACAGCACATGCACACCTGTTTCAGGGAATCGTTTACAGCAATGACACATGTTATCAGGGATGATTCTTCTTCTTGCTAAATTCTCACGGGTTGGAAGGATTTCCAAGCAAGCACGCCACCCAAACACCTTGATTTTATTAGGAACTCTAAGGTTCCATAATTTCGACTAAACACGCTGACCACACGGCCCCGATGAGCATTCTGTCCAGTCATCCTCTTTCACCAGTTGCTTTGCCACCTAATACCTGGATTTACAAGAGTAAACTCCGTCCTTAGTATGTAGCCAGAATATGGAGTCCGATACATGTCTATGGCTCAGTGGAATCTTGCAAATCGCCTCAGTGTCTTCTCTATGGAATCTAGATATGATAAGCTCCCTGTTCCACCAATTAAGATCCGGATCAATAAGCTCATTAACCTTCTAATCCTCATCCTCCACCACAGCTAGATATAACACTCTGTTGGAAGGGTGATTGGGTATCCATTTGTCTTGTTTTACTCTAATTGATGAGCCATCATCCACTCTCCAGCAACATCCTTGCTTCAACACCAGTAGTGCTGCCATTATACTTTTCCAAGTATAGGAACAATTTTGTGACTCCATAGCATCAAGGAAGTGGCAACGTGGGAAGTGACGGGCTTTAAGGCATTGAAACAAAATTGAGTTTTGGTCTTGTAATAGTCTCCAGCCTTGCTTAGCAAGCATAGCAAGGTTGAAGCTCCTCAAGTCTCGAAAACCCATACCACCCTCCTTCTTAGGCTTAGATAAGAAGCTCTAGCTCTTCTAGTGAATCTTCCTCTCACTACTAGCTTGGCCCCACCAAAACTTTGCACACAATGCATTAAGTTCATCACATAATTTCAATGGCAATTGAAAGACCCCCATTGTGTAAGTGGGTAAAGCTTGGGCTACCGCCTTTATAAGCACCTCTTTTCCTACCTTAGATAACAACACTCCCTTCCACCCTTGCAATTTTTTCCAAACCCTATCCGTAAGAAAGGAAAAATTTTGGTATTTCCCACACCCAATTAAGGTAGGCAAGCCCAAATATGAATCAAATCTTACCACCTCCTTCACCCCCAATGTAGAGACTATTCTATGATTCTGTTCCATAGGAGTGTTGCCACTAAAGTACACTGAGGATTTTTCCAAATTAATGGACTGGCCTGATGCACCAGCATAAAGTTGGAGAATCTCTATGATCACAGTAACCTTAGAATGAGTGGCCTGGCAAAATAGCAAAGAGTCGTCTGCAAATAGAAGGTTGGTAAGTTTAGGTGCTCTTCTGCAAATAGAGACTCCCTGAATTTGTCTTTCTTGTACAGCTTTCTCCATTTGGGCAGTAAAACCCTCAGTACACAAGAGGAACAAGTATGGTGAAAGAGGGTCACCTTGATGGATCCCTCTAGAAGGTTGCAGGTTACCATACGGCTTCCCATTAATGAGAATAAAGAAAGATGGAGAAGTCACACATTCCATCACCCAGCTGATCCACCTTTCAGGAAACCCCAGCTTCTCCATAATACCTTTCAGAAATGGTCATTCCACCCTATCATACGCCTTGCTAATGTCTAGCTTCAATGCTAGTGATCCCTTCTTCCCTTTTTTCCGAGTGTGCATGGCATGGAGAGTTTCGTATGCTAATAGAACATTGTCCGTGATGAGCCTTCCTGGAACAAAAGCACTTTGGGTGGGGGAGATAACAGAAAGGAGAATATACTTCAAGCGGTTAGCCAAGATTTTTGAAATAATTTTATACATAACATTGCAAAGGCTTATAGGGCGGAAATCATACATTTTTTCAGGTTGTTTAACTTTTGGAATTAACACAATATTTGTATGATTAAGACCGGACACCATGCAACCAGAGTTAAAGAAGTCCTAAACCGCATTAACAACATTATCACCCACAATATGCCAAAACTTTTGGTAGAAAATGGCATTCATATCATCAAGTCGAGGTGCCTTTGTTGGTGCCATCTGAAACACCGTCGCCTTTATTTCATTTGCACTAAACTCACTGGATAGAATCTGAATCATACTGGGGGTCACTTTGTTAGTCACCTTGCTTAAGCACTCCTCCATCCGATCACAGTTATTTGCAGCAAATAAATTGTTAAAATAATCACTTGCCACATTGGCTGTGTCCTCCACCTCTTCCACCCAAACACCCTCTGAGTTTGTAATTTTCTGAATGTGGTTTCTTCACTTCCTTTGTGATGCTTTGGCATGAAAGAATTTTGTGTTTTTATCCCCATGCTTTAGCCATGATATTCTTGACCTCTTAGCCCAAAAGATTTCTTGCTTGAGTAATAAATCATCTAATGTTTTCGAAACAGCCAAGAACTCAGCTCTAGAAGCTTCTGTAACCTCTTCAGAATTCAACATGTCGAGCCTTTTTTGCAACTGTTTAATGGCTTTTTTATCCGGGTTTGTTTTTCCAACACCTCACGCCCTTAGTTCCACACCACAAGCCTCTATTTTCTGTTTTACTTGAGCTAGCTCGAACCCTTCATTGCCATGCATATTCAATGCATTCTCAACCACGCCCCCACACTCTTCCCACATAAGCCAAGCTTCCTCAAATTTAAAACCTCCACTCCTATTTGCTCCGTGCTTCGCATAACTCTTCATTTGGAGAAGAATAGGAAGGTGATCAGAGGCATGTGGAGAAAGATGGAAGAGTTTGCTTAAAGGAAACCTGTCCCTCCACTCCTTTGTTGCCACGGCTCGTTCTAAGCGGACTTTCGTATTAGCATCACCTGGCCTTTTGTTGTTCCAGGTATAAGGATAGCCATGATATCCCAAGTCTTTAAGCTTACAATCATCCAGTGCTTCTCTAAACGACTCTACCTGACTCATTTGGCAAGGTCTCCTACTAAGCTTCTCTGAAGAATGAATAATTGCGTTAAAGTCCCCGATACATAGCCATGGTCCGTCCACCAAGGTCTTTAAATGGTTAAGCAGTGCCCAAGATTTAGTACGTTGAGCTTGGTCAAGCCACCCATAAAAACTTGACAAAAACCACATGAAGCCATCATCCTCCTTTACCTTGACTAAAATATGATTAGCTGTAAAGTTTACTAACTCTACATGTACATCTGTCTTCCACAACATGGCCAACCCACCCCCTGTATCCGGCTGCTTTACAATAATACGATTCTGATACAGCAAATCCCCATAAAGCTTATCAAAACCTTCTTTATCTAATATTGTTTCCATCAAAAAACACACCATGGGAGCTTGTTCCCTCACAATTTTGCGAAGGCTTCAACCTGTCCAAGGGTTCCCAAGCCCTTGGCAGTTCTAGCTTAGGAGTTTCATTGCTCCCGGCAAGGGTGCCTCTCCACCCCCGCCGATAACACATTAGCTACTGCTGCTGTTTCTTCAACCTTTCCTTTCTTCGTGCTCTGCTCATCTGCTTCCTCATATGGGCCTTGCATTGAATTTCTTTTTCCTAAAGATTGAGTGTTGGTAGCCCCATTTTTCCCACCAGGCCCACACTCCATACGTATCAATCTCACCCACATTGATTTGGGCTTGGACATAGTCAGCCCAATTGATCCATGCTCTTGCACGTCAACAGTATCCTTTTTGGCAGTTGACACATCTTCACGTGATCTCAATAACGTGCTACTCCCATCAGTCTCGGTTCCATGTATAATGTCTCCATTTAATGTGCCTTTGATTTCGTTATTCTCATTATTGGGCAGCTAATTTGTCAGGTCACTTCCTACAATCTCGCTCCCTTCATTAACGTCATTAATGCTTTCCTTAGGGTTTGTCCTAGTAATCTCAACAACCATTGCCGATGCTGCCACCACCGGATTTTGTTCATTCATCGTCCCTTCATTATCACTGTGAGTATGGTTCATGTCGTGCTTCGGTGAAGTTCTTGGACGACTTCCCGAGGCTTTTAACTAGTCACCGTACTGGTATTTGACCTCTTTGTTGCCTTTCTCCGTTTCAAAATGCCCAACACAGTGCCGT
Organism: Quercus lobata; assembly: GCF_001633185.2. NCBI lineage: Eukaryota > Viridiplantae > Streptophyta > Magnoliopsida > Fagales > Fagaceae > Quercus > Quercus lobata. The sequence goes on from NC_044915.1 coordinate 40,655,264, forward strand.
ATATCATAACCCAAGAGACCACAAAAATGACAGAATATAGGCAACCACTCATACTTGAAGGTAACCCACGTACGTTCCCCATCCGTTCTAGCTATGTATGCTCCACGTCGAAGAGGTTTTGTAATTGGAAGAGCAACCCGGACTCTCATAAACAAGTTCTGTTCCTCCTAGCGCCTCCTTTTTTCAACCTCCTCCACTACACCCAATCTGCTCCCTATCCTTATTGCCACAACAGAAGAAATCATGTCAAAAGGGGCTTCCCATATTTGGACCCAAATAGATGCAGTGTCCCATTTGATGTTTGCTGCCGTCATTCCCTTCTGCCACCTTTTAAGCATGAGAAGTTGATTATCAAAAGTCCAAGGCCCTCCTCTCAGTATCCTACTCAAATCAAACTCGTTATTAAACTTAAACTGGAACAAGTTTGGTCCAACCTCCAAAATGTGAAGCTTGTTCTCCAAACCCCACGCTCTTCGTATGGTATTCTTTGCTGCCATTTTGTTGAAAGCTTTGCATGTTAAAAATTTGCCAATGAGACTCAAATTACATCTCTCAATCTCTTCCATTCTTCCTTCATTCGTTATCTCAATTATTTCCTCTTCATCCGCTGTTAGCTTCTTTTTTTCCAACCCATTAAGCACATCGTCCGCCATTAGCACCTGTGATAGAGACTAAGACAATAGAATAAAAAAGAAAAAGAGAAATACCCTTAGGATTGACCTAGGGGAGGGAGTGCTCGTTAGAAACGTGAGGAAGGGCTCCTATAGAGAGGAGAGAGGTAATTATAGCAAATATCATTTTTTTTTCTCTCTCTCTTTCTCTTCATTTATTTTTCTCTTCTTTATTATCATTTTAGACTCTCTCTCACTTTATTATTCTTATATTAACATTATCACTTTCCACTTTATCTCTTATTATTATTATTATTATTTTTCTTTGCTAGTACAAAGAAATTGTAATATTTCATATATTTGTGTGTTTGTTTTGTGTGTGTGTGTGATTTTTTTTTTTTTTTTTTTGTGACGTTGATATATTAAGTTGTCTCTTTATTAAATTTTGTATAATTTAAGTTTTTTAGTGGCCAATTGAAACAAAATTCCTAGAACCAACACGAATATGGTTATTTATTTATAAAAATGAAATGTCAACTTTATATTGCAACAAGCACTCAAAAATTGTTTACGAGGTTGTTATTACCTGCCATTAATAGCATAAAAATGCTTATTTCCCTTAATATGCTGCATAACTCTACCCAAAAAAAAAAAATTCTACAACTGCTTGGCTTTGGCGACGATGCACCTCTTGAGTGAGCCTTTTCTTGCTTGTTTGAGCTATTTAGTAATTGTTTTAAAACTAAAATAGATAGTTCCACATATCCCTCAATGTATCTTGCTCAACCAAGGACCAGAGAAAAACTTCGTATATTTCGAAACTAAATATAGAACAACAAACATGGTTTTAATTTAATTTATTTAAAAATATCTCAAATCTTGTACTGTTTAAGTAGGATTACATATGGGCACCTTATAGGTGAAGCAAAATTGTTTATAGATCTCTTTTGTTCTCTTAAATTTTATCATATTTGTTAACAGAGGATTTCTGTAACTCATAGTCTTGCTAGGCATGTTAGAGGTTTCACTGTGTGAATAGAGAATGTTCTTTCACACATTAACAATGTTCTCTTAAGTTCTTAACCGATATGGTTTATTTTTTGTTTTCAATAATAATGCTTGGTATTTCTGAGAGAGAGAGAGAGAGAGTAGGATTATATACTTGAGCCCCCATTTTAATAATGTACCACAACTAAAAAAGAACCATAAATACAAGAATGCTTAAGCTAGCAGCCAAGTAGTAGTACAGGGTGTATACGTGACCACCACGCCCCAAAGTTAACCGCAAAAAAAGAGTCCCATTTGTTTACATAAATTCAATGCACATTATCTTGTGGCACAGTTCTTGTCCTGATTTTGCCAACTTGTATCCAGCCTTCAAGTTCAAACTTCAAACTTGTAGGATTATATACTTGAGCCCCCACTTTAATAATGTACCGCAACTAAAAAAGAACCATAAATACAAGAATGCTTAAGCTAGCAGCCAAGTAGTAGTACAGGGTGTATACGTGACTACCACGCCCCAAAGTTAACCGCAAAAAAAAAGTCCCATTTGTTTACATAAATTCAATGCACATTATCTTTTGGCACAGTTCTTGTCCTGATTTTGCCAACTTGTATCCAGCCTTCAAGTTCAAACTTCAAACTTCAAGTTAATGGCCTGTTTAGAAAATGTGTCACCAGAGAGAGAACCATTATTGATGTGGCTTTCTTAAAGACATTCATCACCTATTTTTTGGGTTGAAACTTGAAACACCAAATAAAGGTGCTGAGGTGGTATTTCTGAAACAGCCCATAGTTTCTACGGGCTTTCATATCGAGCTCCCTCTCTTTGTTTTAAAAAGGAAATAAATAAGTAAAAAGGTAAATTATAAAGTTAGTCATTATTCTTTACATTATATTTTAATATAGTCCCTAACATTTCAACTGTGTCAATTTAATTTGGTTTTTAACTTTTTCAGTATAATGTCAATTTAGTCACGTCCATTATCTCTTTTAAGGCATAATGCACTTTTAATTCCTATATTTTGGTTTTTTTCCATTTTGATCCCTACATTTTAATTTCACCACTCTTAGTCCCTAAATCAATTAACGTGTGTTATTTTGATCATTTCCGTCAGTCAACAGCCGGAAATATCTGAGGAGGCTAACGGAGTGCATTATTTGCACAGTAAATGCTAACGTGTCTATTGAAATAAAATTAAAAAAATGCAACTTCAACACCTGCGTCAGCATCCACATCAACATCTTACTTAAAAAATTAAATTTATCAATTTAAAAATTATAAAAAAAAACATAATTAAAAACAAAAATATGGTGGAATATAGATATGTTTTGTTTGTACTTAGTTTCTTTTTCTTCTTTATTTTCTTCTTCTTCCCCATATCTTTCTTCGCCTCCCATTCTTTCTTTTGTCTTCTTTCTTTCTTTTCCTTTTTCTTCTTTCTCCCTCTGTAGTGACCCAAAAAGGGGGGGGGGGGGGGCGTCCTGCATTCCATGGAATCCCACATCGCCTAGGGAAGCACATGAAAATGTGTTTATAAGGAATGACCTCCCTTCAATGTGTAGAGGCCTTTTCCCCAGCACAACCTAGGGAAGAACAAAACCATGAAGGGTATGAGGCCCAAAGTGGACAATATCTACACAGTTGGGGTGAGGCCGTTACACCCTCTATCTTAGTGCTTAGCCTTCTAGAACTCTTTAAGCAAGTTCCTCTATTTGTTGGTGCACATAGTGGGTGATCGATTTCTCTCATCTCCAATGAAATCTACTCCCACAAGTGCTTGTTCAACTTCGGCTTGGACCCAAGTCTTGGCTCTCGTCTTGGACCCATGTCTCAGCTCTGGGAACCTTGACTTCGACTTCGACTTCATGGTCGTTGTCACTGCCACTGCTATCGTCGAGAATCATTTGTTGGTGCTGATGGTGAGAGTGGGCATGAGTGTGAGGGTGAGGTTGAGGAGCGTGGTGAGGTGGCAAGATGCCGGTGCCGACGCCATCATGTGGGTTTCTAGGTAGATTTGAAACCCCTCTCCCTCCTCACTTTCTCATCTCACTCTCTCTTTATCTGGGTTGAGTCTGCTATATTTCTTTTGCATTTTTGATAAATTTGAAAAGGGATAACATGGTTTATGAAAGGAAATTTTTTTAGATTTGGGTAGCGGTGGTCAGTTGGGATCACAGGTGGTAGGTAGATCTGAATTTTTTGGCCATTGGTGGGGTTTGAAGGTGGTGGCTCGGTGGAGGATTTTCATGGTCTATTGTTTTGTTTGATTGGGTTTTGATGTTTGGTTGGTTGGGTCTGGTAGAGATGTTTTAGTGTTTTGGTTGAGATGTGTTTTGGTCTCATTTGAAGATTGTTGTGTGTTTTGCATGTTTGGTCGCTAAGAAAATACAAGAAGATAAACAAAAAAATATTGATTTTTATAATTTTCTGGGCAACGAGTTATTTGAGGAAGAACATGAACCATTCTAGGAAAGTGAGGAAGAACATGAACAATTATGGGGAAGTGGGGAAGAACACAAAGAACATAACAAAGACATGATCAGTGAGGAAGAACATGAACAGTTATGGGAAGAACACAAATAACATAACAAAGGCATGATCTTCCAACAAAATAATAAAAAGAAAAAATAATGATGAAAAGAATGGGAAGCGGAGAAACTGAGAAATATCTAGGGAAGAAGAAGAAAATAAAGAAGAGATCTGGGTTACACAACGGCATTTCTTTTGTTATGCACTTTTTTGATATTTGATTGTTTGGCTGCCATGAAAACAATGGGAGAAACTTTTAGATCTGGGTTGGTGTTCTTGTTTAAGAAACTTTTAGATTTTAATTCATGTGAATTTTGGTTTTTAATTCTGTTTTTATTTAGTTAAAATTAATAAATTAATCTTTTAAATTTATATGCTGATGTGTCATGGGTGATATGGATTTTTAATAATATTTAAGTCTTCTGTTAGCCACCTCAGATATTTTCGACTGTTGACTAACGGAAATAGGGATGGCAATTTTTCCCCACCCCACATAACCCGTCCCTCCCCGTTTTACCCCACACGGGTTTTCCCTGCCCCGTAAAGGTGGTGGGGTGGGGATGGGGCAAGATTTTAGCCCCGCACCACGGGGCGGGGTGGGGATGGGTTTAAACTTTTTAGACCCGCCCCTCCCCGTCCTCACCCCGCTTTGCGTTGATAAGGGTTATAATTATAAATTTTTCATAATCTAAAACTCTACTGTTTAAACAAACATATTAATATTAGCTTATTTTATTCTACCCAATGTGGTTCTCTACCTTTATTTTGTTATATGTTATACTATGAGATTTTTTATTTTTTTATTTTTTATGATTGTCTTGTTAAATACTTAGATATATTATTCAATTTTTTTCTAAAAATTGATTTGATTTGATGGGATAAATTTAGTTGTAATTTCAAGTATATTTTTATTAATGAAATAAGTTTCATTTAAAAAATTATTCTAGTTGTAGGGAAAATTAACAAAAAGTAAAGTTTTATGGGGTGGGGCGGGGTTTCACGGGGCCCCAAGGGGCGGGGATGGGGTGAGAAAGTTTTCCCTATCATGTGGGGCGGGATGGGGATGGGGTAAGGCAAAACCATGCGGGACGGGGATGAAGACCCCATCCTTCGGCCCGGCCCTGCTCCGCCCTATTGCCATCCCTAAATGAAAATGATCAAAATAATACATGTTAATTGATTTAAGAACTAAAAATAATGAAATTAAAATATAAAGATCAAAATGAAAAAATGTCAAAATATAAGATCTAAAATTTATGCCCTCTTGTAATGAATAAAAAAGACATACGAAATAAAATAATAAAAATTTATGTCATGCAACGTCATTTGTTAACTGTACCATCACGTCAAATTTTTTTTTTTTTTTTTAATTCCAAATTAATTCTGAGCCACATGAGATCAGTATCATCTCACTAAAATCCCCATCACTCTCCTCCATTAAAATCAAGATCAGGTCAGAGACGCCAGAGCTGTACAAAGACACCTAAATCCAATCAGAGACGCCAGAGCTGTACGCCAGTGTCTCTCGTTGATTTTGAATACATGAAAGATTTGTCTGAAATTTTGTATAGGCTTCTTGAAGGTTCTGATGCGCGGAAGAATCAAAAGGCGGAGTGGAAACAAAGAAAAGGGTAGAAAATGAGTGTATTGTTCTCAGTAGAGGAGTGCTTTTGAGAAATCCAAAACGTACAAGTGATAACACAAAGTCGTCGCTATGGCCAAGAAATCCAAACACGTTGCTGTGGCCAAGAAGGTTTTAGAAAGATATATACAAGTGATGATAAAGAGACTGAAATTATCAACCAAAAGATTCATGAACAAGGGCCAAATAACATCTCTTGAAGTACTTAACTGTGATATCAATTTCTTGCCCTTAGGAGATTCATTTTAGGGATTTTAGACTTTTTTGTGAGATGATACTGATCTCACCGTGTCTCAGGTTTTTTATTTTTTATTTTTAATCTGACATAGTGGTATAGTTGGCCAATGATGTCGCATGAAAAATAATTTTTTATTAATCTGTTTGATACATCAACTTTTTCCATTTAGAAATAATGATAATGACTAAATTGACACGACACTGAAAATATTAAGAATCAAATTGACACAATTAAAATATGATGTAAGGATAGAGACCAACTTTGTAATTTGCCCTAAATAAAATATTGGCATAAATGTATTTTTAGTCCATACATTTTGGCCTCATTTCTGTTTTGGTTCCTACTTTTCTGTTTTATCGCTTTTAATCCTCAAAATGAAAAATACGTTACATTTTAGTCTCTACCATAATCTCACTAACAGAAATATCCTACGTGGCAAACAAAGTGTACAGCTGGCACACTAAATATTTACGTGGCTAATAAAATAATATTAAAAAAATTTATTTGGCATTTAAAAATGTCACCTCAGCATTTTAATTAAAAATTAAAAACAAATAAATTTAAATTGAAAACAAAGAACTTTTTTTTTTCTTTTCAGTTTTAAAGATTAAGAAAAAAAAAAACTTGTAGAAACTTTCATAATTTTTCTTAAATTTTCTTGTCAATCAAACACAACATCATCAATAAACACAAAACTCAAACACGGTGCCACTCGTTTTTCATTTTCCTATCTCTCTCTCCCTCTTGGCTTTCTCTTATTTCTTTTTCTCTTTAAGTTCAGGTTGTAGTTTTTGGGGATATGGCTTTGATATGAGTTTAGAGAAAGAGCGGTTGAGATGTGGTGGTTTGGATTTGGGTAGAGAGATAGGGGCTGAGGTCAACAGTGGTTTGGATTTGGATTTAGAGAGAGAGAGAGAGAGAGAAAGAGAGAGAGAGAGAGAGAGAGAGAGAGAGAGAGAGGGTGATTTGGAGTAGATTGGCAGTGAATCTGGCCCTTTTTCTCTTCAACCTTCGCCCTGTTTTCCTTTGACGTCGTCATCGATAATTCTCTCTGCCGCATCGTCTTCGCCAAAGACATTCTCTAACTCTCTCTTTCTGTTTTTTTATATATGGACAACTGAAAGTATCAGGTCGAGGTTTGGAGAAAGAGCAAGGCAACACGACTCGACTCAGTTTCTCTCTCAGATCGGTGTTTCTCTCTCAAATCAGTGGGTCTCTCTCAATGAGATCATGATTGCTAGGTTTTGGTCTCAATGGGTTTTTGGTGTTTTGGATTTGAGATGTTTTAGTCTTAATGGGTTATGATGTTTGATCTGTTGAAGGTTTCGAGATTATGTGTGTATTTGTGTTGTGGAGGTTATTGTATTTGTGATCTTGTATTCTAGTTGTGTCATGAGTTTGTGTTCTTAAGATTAAATTTTATGGGTTGTGTTAACGTTTAAGATGAAATTATATATGAATTCATTTTTATTTTGAGCCTCAATTCTGTTTTTTTTTTTTTCATTTTTTTTATTAAAATTGATATTTTTTAATTATATTAAATGCTGAGATGACCTTTTTTTAATATCATATAAATATTTTAATATTATTTTATTAGTCACATCAATGTTTAGTGTGTCAACATTGTACTCTATTTGCTACACAAGATATTTTCGTTAAATGATTGACAGGAATAACAAAAAAAAACGCATTTTTAATTTAGAGATTAAAAGCAATAAAATAAAAATGTAAGAAGTAAAATAGAAAAATATTCAAATATAGAGACTAAAAATACACCTAAAATATTCTAAGTATTGCATGACATCAGGATGACATGCTTCAAACTACGAAGCCCCACATCACGGTTGTACTCCATCTCACAGGTACAAAAAACAACTCGACAATGCCACGTGTCAAAAGCAGGGTTTCCAACAAGCTTGTCCATCCTCGTTAACTCAAAGATTCTCAAACCCCTGATTATATGTAGCCAAATATACAGTAATACAGATCACACGGCCACTTTAAAATCACCTTCATCAGTATTTATAAATTATATTAAAAATAAAGAAAAGTCTAGGACTATAAAATTGTTCATAACTTTTTGTCACAATTATGAAATGGCAAAGTATGATTGGTAAAGAAAAATAATGGATTTATGTGTAAATAATAGTTAATCATTCACCATTTGCAAGTTAGAATTGGAGCAATAAAGTTGTAGAATAATTTGTAAACCTAAAATTACTCTATAAATAATGTTACTATACACAACAGTTTTATAACAATTTCAAACAAAATTTAGATAATAATTTGTGATTGACTTGTAAACAAGCGATGATAGTGGTGGCTTATAATATAACTTTAACTTATAAACAAGCCATGGTTTTCGATGACTCAAAATATAACTAGTATTTGTTAACTACTCATACTTTGAAATGTTAGAGTTGTAGCAAAAAAGTTATAGAATAATTTGTGGTCCTAAAACTATTCTAAAAATAATACCTCCTATCAAACATTTTTATAACAATTTCAAACAAAATTTAGGTTATAATTTGTTATTGACTTATAAACAAATGATGTTAGTGGTGGCTTAAAATATAACTATGACTTATAAATAAGCGACGGCTCATAATGTAACTGGTATTAGTTTGTTATTTAGAATTTGTTGTTAAAATATCGCATTACGAAATAGGACCCACTAATTCCAATATAAATGCTCCACATGTCAAAAATATATTGCATCAACATTCATTTAGCCCCTAGATTCCTCTAAGGAGGTGTTTGGTTCGTCATAATATTACATTATTATAATCTTATATTAATGCAATCTCGATACAAAAATATAACATTACATTTTTTAGAAAGATGATGAGATTAAGATGATGCGATATAATTTCTATTTTAAATTATGGTTATGTTAGAAAAAAAAATAATAAAAAACTAAAAATTTAATGTCACATTTGATAATGTACAACATATTAAGAACACATTATGATCAAATAATGCCCTAATAAGTAGATAGTACATCATTTTAAGGAGATGTTTGATTCGCCGTGATGTTACATTATGTCATAATATTACATTATTATAATCTTACATTAATGCAATCTTGATATAAAAATACAATATTATATTTTTTAGGAAGGTAATGAGATTAAGACGATATGATAAAATTTTAAATTTTAAATTATGGTAATGTTAGAAAAAAATTAAAAATTAAAAATTTTAATATTATATTTAATAATGTACATCACACTAAAGATATATCACGATCAACTAACGCCGTCATAAGTACATAGTATTGTAGCCAATTAAAAAACAAGGATAAATTGGTCATAAGGACGAGAAAAGATTTTGTTAAAAAAAAAAAAAGAAGAAAAAAAAAATCAGGGATTTGATGGAGAGGCGGTGGAGCCTACAGGTAAAACAGGGGGTATAGTTGGTCAGTTGGTCAGGGTCAGCTGCAGTGCTCGGGTGTGATGTGAGTGTATTGAGAGAGAGAGAGAGAGAGAGAGACCTCAGATACCGTCAACTTCAGGTCCGACTGCCACTAAGCGCCAGCCTGTACCCAGCTGTCTTCCAACCTCTTCCCTCAAATTTCAAAAAATTAATATTTAAAAAAAACAAAAAAACAGGCTGTTCGCAACTAACTCTATTTTCTAAACCCCTTAAGCTTCTTCAACCACCCTCATATCCCCCATTCTCACCTCCGTACTCTTTTACTCTTTTAGAGAGAGAGAGAGAGAGAGAGCAGGAGTTTCGGTTTTTAACCTTACTCTCTGTTCAGATAACATAGAGAGAGAAATTAATAACATGAAGGTTTGTGTCTGGAGTTGGAGGTTGTAGCAGCTGTGGTGGCAGTACGCATTGTACTCAGTCTTGGAAGAGTTAACGGTGTTTTCTCAAAATAGAAAAAATATCAGAGAAGCGAGGGCGAGGAAACTATGGATCCGTGCCCTTTTCTGCGCTTGACCGTAGGCAATTTGGCCCTCAAGATTCCTGTTGCCTCAAAGCCCGCTCGCTCCGTTGTTCATCCTTCTTCTTCTCCATGTTTCTGCAAAATCAAGCTCAAGAACTTTCCGCTCCAGACCGCCGTCGTGCCGTTCATTCCGCCGGAGAATCAGTTTCCCGACGGTCACGTCCATAACGTGGCGGCTACGTTTCACTTGAGCAAGTCCGATCTCGAAAAGTTCGCCGGAAAATCGATATTTGCCGGAAAATCGATATTCGCCGGGAAACTCAGCTTGAGAATCTCGATCTACACCGGCCGGAGAGGTACTACCTGCGGCGTGAACTCCGGGAAGTTGTTGGCGAAAGTGTCCGTGCCGTTGGATCTGGCGGGAACGGAGTCTAGGCCTTGTACTGTTTTTCACAACGGTTGGATTTCGGTGGGGAAAGAAGCCAAAGGCTCCTCCGCGCGATTCCACTTGAATGTGAAGGCGGAGCCTGATCCAAGGTTCGTGTTTCAGTTCGATGGCGAGCCTGAGTGTAGTCCACAAGTTTTTCAGATCCAAGGCAACATTAGGCAACCAGTTTTTACTTGCAAATTCAGTTTCAGAAGCACCGGTGACCGGAATCAAAGATCAAGGTTAGTTAGGATTTCCATTTCCCTTTTATTTTTCCTTTTCAGTTTCTTCTCGCTTTTCGCTAGGGTTTTACATTTATATTATTCCTCGTGTTTCTCCTTTTGTTTAACTGTAAAATTTTTAAAATGCCTTGGTGTAATAAATAATCTGTTCCTAATTTATGGATATTTAGGGCTTTGGTAAAGTTTCGTTGGTGTAATTTTGAATGTTTGAAGAAGTAAAACTAATTTAACTAAAGCTAATTAAAAGTGTACGGTAAAGCTATCACGAAATCGAATTCGGCACTTTTTGCTGTTCTTTTAATCCTCAGGTGTTTTGGCTTTTTACTATTTTTGAAAAATCCCAAAGCTAAAGTTTGAAGATCGTGTTCCATATTTATTCAATTAGTTAAATGACCTTTCTTCAATGCATGTATTCTTTGCTTGTTAATTAAACTGTTCCCATTTTTTTTTACTGTTCATTTCAGATCATTACAATCCGACCTAGGCAGCTCGAGAAGCTGGCTAAGCTCATTTGGGAGCGAGCGAGAACGACCAGGAAAGGAACGAAAGGGATGGTCCATAACGGTCCACGATCTTTCCGGCTCACCAGTTGCCGCAGCATCAATGGTCACTCCTTTCGTTGCCTCACCCGGGTCTGACCGAGTCAGTCGGTCCAACCCGGGATCCTGGCTCATTCTCCGCCCAGGAGACGGGACATGGAAACCCTGGGGCCGCCTCGAGGCGTGGCGCGAGCGAGGCGGCTCGGACGGGTTGGGCTACCGATTCGAGCTCATCCCGGACATGGGCGCGGCCGGCATTGTGTTGGCGGAATCGACATTGAGCTCACACAAAGGAGGGAAGTTCTTGATCGACTTGGGGTCGAGCTCGAACGGTCGAGTCACGCCGGTTAACTCGAACTCGCCAGCGTGCAGTCCGAGAGGTAGCGGGGACTACGGGTTGGGGCTGTGGCCATATTGCGTGTACAGAGGGTTTGTAATGTCGGCTAGCGTGGAAGGAGAGAGTAAGTGCAGCAAACCCAGCGTGGAAGTGAGTGTGCAACACGTGAATTGTACGGAGGACGCTGCTGCTTTCGTGGCTTTAGCCGCAGCTCTCGATCTTAGTATGGATGCCTGTAGGCTTTTCTCTCATCGACTCAGGAAAGAGCTTTGCCAGCCACATGATTTGCTCAGCTAATGGATCATGATGATTCATCATGATTATTCAATTCGTTTCTTTTTTTTCTTTTATTCAAATCTTTTTTTGGTTAATTGTGATTGGGGTTTTCGATGGAATTTGGATTCCATCGGCTGTGAGTGAGAGATTTACTACTAACAAACAATCTACAGACTGTACAGTGAGAGAGAGAGGGGTAGACAGGGCACGCTTTGTTTTTACTTGTGTGGCTTGTATTGATTATGTTTTTTTTTTTTTTTTCCTTTTTATTGAAAAAACTTGCGGGGTTGTTTTCGATAAATTTTTAGTCGCTGACTGACTCCATAATCTTCATTTTTTATATAATTCCTAATTTTATACTTGCAGTATATAAATAATAAAGAACAGGTACACGTTATTATTATGCGTGCACGTTATATGTGTAAAAATACAGGTATTAATTATGACTTCATTTGTTGACAGAAGTGGATGATAGCTGTAAGTTCGTTTATTTGAATAAATGTGGCTTGGGTACCCGTGCACATTTTGGGAAGCTATTAATGACTTTGCGCAGAATTAAGGAGTAGTTTGTTAATGACTTTGTGACTTCGTTGGCTAGCGGTATTATTTAATTAATGGGTACGTTTTCGCAGCTGGCTTGCAGATTAAGAACATTGTTTGTTAATGTACCTTGGAGAAGTCGGATCCACTTCTTTCACACGAGCGAAATTTGAACAAAGCTACATTAAAATTAAGTACTGAATAATTAATTTCATCTTTTTTTTGGTAGTGGTAGGACATGAGTTTGGTAGAGCGTGCGTATGGCTGGGTCCAGTTTTTATTTTTATATTTTGCGCTTTACAATTGTGTAGGAGGGGACCAAATAGGCAAATACCATGAAGTTCCAACCCCAAAAATTGAATTAAAAAATTACATAGCAAACTGGTGGAAAGGAAACGAGGTGGACAAATTAGTCAGTGGGGTCGTTGGGTGCAGTGTGGTAATGGTATGGTGTACTGTGGTTTTGGCTAACAGGCAAAGAATAGGTGTAAAATACTATAATAGTGGGCTAGACGCAAACTACAAACAAAGGCGAAGGCACAGACTTGCCTTAAGGTGCTTCGTTTGCACTCGAGAATCATGAGTCACGGTCGTGTCTTGCTCTTACTTCACTAGGAAGGACTGTTCGCAGCTTTTATGGGAAAGCGAAGCGTAAAGGTCATGTCACATGCATGTGCTACGATGCGGTACAAAAAAGTGGAGACTGAGGACAAAACCCAATTAGCAACTAGAGCTTCAAGAGTTGTGCCTAGTATCGTGGTCAATGCCAACGCATGAGAACTTAAAACATTTAATAAAAAAATTTTGAAAAAATTACACTTTTTTTTTTGAAAAGGAAAAAAAAAAAAAAAAAAAAAAAGGTAAATTTGTATTTTTATTATCCTTTTATGTCCTCTCCATCTCAAAAAATAAAAAACTTTTTTTTTTTTTTTTTTTGATAAGACAAAACATAAAAAACTAAAAAATTAAAGGAAAAGAAAATCTAAAAGCTAGGTTGTGTAAAAATTAAATATAACTTTTACATATTCTTTTCATATATCAACTTTTAAATCTTCTATCTTAAAACATTAAAAATTGAAATTATGCATTTTTATGGTGATGTTTTCCGGTTCCTGAAGTACAAATCCTTATTTGCTGTTGCCCTTGGTTCTGGGCCATTGGCAGCCAATTGTTCACTCTGTAAGGATCTTTTTATTTTTACATTTTGTTTAGATTCATGAAGCTTAGTTTATCACATCACTGTCCTAAATGCCCTCTTCATTCTTTATTTGTATTTCCATTTTCCAGCACTGTCTTTGATGATGAACTGATCGTCAGTTTATTATGATCGTCCAGATGGAAGCCGTCCCTCACCAATCCAATCTTCTACAATTCGTGGACGAAAGAAAGGAAGTAGTTCGCCGGCGCTGTGCCTGCAAAAAGGTCTCCGATGCCAAAGTTAGAAAGATTGACAAAGGAGAGCAATGAGAACAATGTGTTAGAGTATTTTTCTTACCCCACCCCTTTTGGGGTTCAGTCTTTATATATGTGTGCTTACAGGTGATTTCTTCTAGCCGTTGGTGGAGTCTTGATGGAGGCTTTAATCTTGCCTGGTAACGCCCTTGTAGGGTGTTAATGATGAGCTGCCCTTCCCAACGGTCTGAAGGTTGATTAATGTCTTGTAACGGCTCCGCGAAGAGTGGGAACGAGTGTTCATGTCTTTGAGCGACGACCTTTTCCCCCAGGACGGTTTTATTAAGGTCGTCAATGACCTGCATTGTATGGACGATTACCATTTTGGTCGGGCGTATCAGTCTTCATTTTTATGCTTGCGTTGGTTGGTGTATTTTATCCATACAACCGAGGAGCTTTGTTTATTGCATTGGTAGTTATATATGCACTCATGTCTGGGATTGCAGGATACACATCATCTTCTTTCTATTGTCAGCTTGAAGGAAAGACCTGGGTTAGTCTAGATGAATTCTATCTGTGAATTTAGCTTAGGCCGTGGTGCTTCTTAGACTAAGACCTTAATTGAATTTTTTTTTTTTTTTTTTCCAGATGAGGAAACACATAATTTCAACTTTTAATGTGTTAAAATAGAAGATCTAAAAGTTGATACATGAAAAGGAGGTAAAAGTTAAGTTTTAATTTTTACAAAACCTAGTTTTTAGATCTTCTCTTCCCTTGATTTTTTAGTTTTTTATGTTTTGAGAGGAGAGAGACATAAAATGGTAATAAAAATTCAAATTTACTCCTGGTAATAAAAATACAAATTTACTCCTGTTTTAAACAGAGGTGGGTAACAGAAGACAAATAGAGCTAATCTCAGGTGGGTAAAATGCTAATTTTTAAACCACAGGTAAGTAAAGTGTTTTTCAGGCAAACCACATGTGGACAAAGTGTAATTTTTCAAAAAATATTCAATAAAACCAATTTGCAAATAATTGACAATAAGAATATCAATAACAACTTCACAACTCAATTATTGTGAATTTTGTAGTGGAAAAACTTATGTATTAATTATTGCTAAAACAATTTTGGATGGCAATATACCTTTCTATGCAGGGGCATAGCCAGAAATTTTTGTATGGGAAGCCAACTTATGATACTAATTTATTAGCTTATATAAACTTTCATAAACATGCACAAACATAGACATCTATTCACACATATAACTTAGTATCCTTCATAGTAAATCCTTAAAGTTTTCATTTTTAATATAAGTTACCAAATTGTCTATCAAAGTAAGTAAAAAAATTTCAATTGAACTAATGAAGTATTCAAAGACAAGAATGATCCAAAACTTTAACAGACACAAGAGCACATTTTACAATAAAAAATGAATGTGAGGAAAAAAAAAATCTCTATAACTACTAGATCAATTGGACAATTTTTTTAAGAGCATCATTGGACTAGCTCACATATTTGGAGGGTGGCAAGTCCCATTTTTGTAGGCTAATAATTAAAATGTTAAATATTTATATATGGTATTAAAATATTTTAAAAAATTTTGGGGGGTGGGGGGGGGACTCATACATGTAGCTCCGCCTTTGTTTCAATGTGTGTTACTGTTTCTTTCTGTAGTGTCAATTCTCGGATGCTGGTCCTTAGGGTTTGCATTTGTATCTCTATAACAGTCATGTGTTGTGGTGGATTGAATGAACTGTTGATGTTGGTATTGGCTTTCATGGCTTTGGTTCAGACCATGTCGCACTTTGTCATGAGAGAGGTGATATGGCTATACACATGTTCCAATAAAATGACACCAACTGATAATGCAAAGAATCTTAGAGGACCATTCGTACAAAAGAGACTTTTGGAAAATATGCACAAGAAGATCACTCGTTAAGTTATCATTTTTCTCATAACATTAGTGTTGGCTTATTCCATGACAAAAAATATTGTAATTGCATTAATTTATTTCCTTATATTTTTGTGGGATTTATTTGTAATGGGTTTAATATTAAGTGGTGAAGATTTGATCAAGACAGCTTAAGGTCACATGAGAAGTACATGCAGGAAGGTGAACAGTTAAGCTAGGTTCCAGCTCAATACAATCTGTCCAGGAAGGTAACTCGCAACTTGGATTCGCGACTTGCACCAATCGCAAGTGACCTGCGAAGTTCCCTTATTTTACTAAAAATTGTGACTTTTCATATTCCCATGACTCATACTATATATACACTCATTACCCATAGAAATGGTGAGGAGCCTATTGAGAGAAAAACCCTAAGAGAGGTTTCAACAACACACCCACCTTATTAGAGAGAGAGCTACTCATTCTTAGAGAGAAATTTTTGTAGTCTCTTCTCCTTCCATCTTCCATTATTATACCCATTAAGAGGAGATTTATATCCAAACACTACTCACACCCATTCAAAGTGTTGAGTGTGTTTTTGGAGCTTGGGAAGTATTGGAAGATGGCAAGGATGGTGGATGCAATATGGAGCTTATTGCGGGATCCGGAAAGCTAAAGAAGGCATGATTGGCTTAACCTTGTTGGTAGGGGTATGCAGAAAACCCACTGACCCGCCAAACCTGATCGGGTTGGGTCGGTTTTTAAGGCTTGGTGGGTTGGGTTGGGTTGGGTTACTATTTTTTTTTTTTTTTTATAGTGGGTCGGGTTGGGTTTGGGTCATAAAATTACAAACCTGCCAAACCCGACCCAACCCACCCATATTTAATATATATTTTAAATATATTTTATATTTAATAATTTTTTTTAAAATCAATTGTAGGGCACTTAATAATTATTTAAATATATATTACATATTTAATAATTTTTAAAAATAAACCAACTGTAGAGCAGCATTTCCTTAGTTCCTCCTACTAATACTAATTTAATATATATATATATATAATATTATATAATTAATAAATTTTTTTAAATAACCAGTTCTTCCTATCCTATATAAAAACTAATTAGTTTACACAAATCCTAATAAATTACTATTGTTGTTTAGTCATTAATATTGTTTGCCTTTAAGAAGTTACATTGATACTAATCTTTAGGTTTTTTTAATATATTAATATTACTATTTTTTTCCACTCAATTTAATAATAATAATAATAATAATAATAATAATAATTTGTCAAATCCATGGGTTCAACCCGACCCATGTGGGTTGGGTTGGGTTGAATTTTTTTTGACCCACTATGGTGGGTTGGGTCAAAAAATCCCCTCAACCCGACCCATGTACACTCCTACTTGTTGGAGCAAGAAGCTTGGAGGGATTAGGCGTATCGAGTAGATTAGGCTTGGAAGGTCTTTTGCTATTCATGTATCCCAACTAATTTTCTAGCAGATCATTTTACCGCTTGAAGGGCGACGGAGAGGTTTTTCGCCGAATTTTTCGGTTTCCTTTTTGATAACACGTGCCGGTGTTATTTTTGTGTTTGCTTCTCTCTTCTCCACTCTTTTCCTTTTAATTGCTATTGTGTTTGTGATTAATTATGGTTTAGAGTGTTTTGCTAATTTGGGTATTGCTTATATTTATCATTCCGCACATTAATTGTTTGAATATAAGTTTTTTTTGGTTATTTTGTAATTGGGAGTCTAAACATTCACTAGTATTTTACACACTGAGTGAGCTTTCATCACTTAATTAGAGAGTATCATTGTGGTGTCAATCAAAACTTTTATGACGTTTAAGTCATAACTCACTAAAACCAAAATTACACAAAGTAAAAGAGTTTTGCTAGGAATTTTTTTTCCCATACCTTGGAGTGGATGTGGTTTGATGTTTATATAAGGTCGAATTTTGGCCACATTCTCCTTAATTCTTTCCATTTATTGGAGTCATGGCAAAATGAATTCAACAAGACTAATAGATGGTGAGAATCTCAGGAGTTGTTCTTATGACGAGAGATCATGGGTTGATGGAGCAAAAATCACACAACTCAACTCAATAAATTGCGTCTTTCAATATACCCTCGCCCTCCTATTCTCATCCACTTCAAGTTGGACGAGTGAATATTGAATGGGTCAAAACATCCTCCGACAAGTATAGTTGGTTGGTTAATGCCTATTATTATGTAAAACATATGCGATCTCAAAAGCTTAACTGGCAAAATATTATAAATTTAACCACCGCGCACCCTTGGTGTGGTGGTCATTCTACAAGTATAAATATCTGTAGGCTGTGGGGGGCAAGAGCCGAAGTTCAAGTTTCCAGAAGGAAGCTTCACACACATATACACTTAAATTAGGCTAGAGTAGAAATTTTATCTTATATCAAAAAAAGTAATTTAGATATGTATCTATATTAAAAAAAAAACATATATATACACATTTAAGAGAAGGCAAGATGAGATCAAGCGAGCAAAACCTATCCCTAGCCCATCATGTCTTTGGGGAGTTGGGGGGGGGGGGTAAAGTGGAGCATGATGGGACAAACTGGATGAATAATTTTTTTCCGTATCTGATATTGATTTTAAATATAAAATAAAGAAAAAACTTAATTATTTATTTATTATATATCATTGATATCAATTACCTTTATTTATTTATTTATTTTTACAAGATATAATTCTAATCTAATTTAATCTAAGAGTATTTGTGTGTGAAGCTCTCTCCTGGAGACTTGAACCCCGACCCTTACCTCCACACTCCATAAGTACTTGTACTTGTAAAGTGACCATCGCACCAATAGTGTGCGATGATGATATCAAGTACCTTAATCCTTACATTACGTGAGTTTGGAATAATTTTTATAATAAAAACTGTTGTATTCTTAACCAATAACAGATAAAACAAAAATGTTGTCCCTCACCTTAGTAAGGCTGCAAAATCATTTGAATTGCACATTATTAGCTTGAATCTGTGGGTTGACAATATACGTAGTGCACAAATTACACATCATTGGCTTGGGTCCTGGGGTTGACAATTTTACGTTTTTAAATATGTTGAATGCTCTCATTACTTCTTTGATTCTTTCTTTACGTTTAGTTTAGTATTGACTTTACTCCCTTGTCATCAATAGCCTTTTGATAGTGGATGACAACTAAGTATGAGCATTTGTAGTGTAGATCACATCTTTATACTGTATCAATCTATTTGGTATTTTTCTTTAAAATTGAGAGTAACTAATAGGAATAATTATTTGTTACCTTATATGATTTTTGAGTAGTTATTTAGTGTTGCGAGTTTGTGAGAGCACAATAAATGCATATTCCTTCTCTTAAAATAGTAGTAGATTTTACTAATTAAATTTATTATGAGATGCATTATTCATATAAACTATTAACCATGTAATGTAACATTTGTGCTTATAGAGCAAATCATTTTTATTTTTTAAAGTCTTTGTGATACCCGGCATTAGCTTAAATCTTAAGGTTAGTTTTTCTCATAATAAAAAATAATATGGCATGTTCAATGGAAGAGATTTTGAATAGTAAGGAGAGAGTCAACCACAAATTCTCTCTCACCCACAATTCTAACGTCTCACTAATAATTCTCATTATAATTTCTCTAAGAAATCCAAAAAAAAAAAAAAAAAAAAAATCGTTTCTTACTCTCTTAGGGTCTGTTTGGATACCGCTTATTACTGAAAACTAAAAACTGAAAACACTGTAACAAAATAATTTTTAAATGTGTAAATAGTGCAGTGGGACCCAATTTTAATGAAAATTTTGTTGAAAAAGTACTTGTGGGTCCCATGAACAGTGCACGGGACCCATTGATTTTGACGCAAACACAGCTGAAAGGAACTTTCAGCTCTATCCAAGCTCACACTTAGAAAAAGGAAATCTCTGATTCTAAAGAGTGGTTGAAGATTTTCCTGAATTCTTGTGTATACAGGCTCTTCCTTTCAACATATGTTGTCAAAATAAGGAATTTAGTGATTTCTCCCCATTTTTCTTTTTTGATTTTTTTTTTTTTTTTTTTTTTTTTTTTTTTTTTTTTCATTCAAATCCATTTAACTTTGTGAGTTTTTTTTTTTTTTTTTTTTTTTTTTTTTTTTTTTTTTTTCTCAAATAAAAAATTTCTTCACAATTTTGTTCTTTCTTTCCCATCCATTTTTATTTGTGGTTTTATTTTTGTTTTTCTTTTAAATGTGTTTTTCTTTCCAAAGTGCAATGATACTAAGTTTGTCTTATTTATGCAATACGATCCTTGCCAAACAACCTTGTATGATCACTGTATTGATGATATTCGGTTACTTTTGATAAACAGTAATTTATGAGAGTTTTCTTTTGTGTATAGAAATGAGAATTGAGTGGGTTCAAATCCTCACTCTAACTTAATGTAAGAGTTGGACTTTATAATATCATGCCACGTAAGTTTTTGAGGCGTTACAATTTTAGACGCTATTATTATAATATATAATTAAATTTAAATTACAATACATTTAAACCATCAATTAGAATCTTAGCTTGTCTTGTTTTCTTTAAATGTTAAAATATATAGTTTCATATATAAACACAAGTGCAAGGGTCAAAAACTCTTAGACCCAACTTGGAAGTTAATCTTGAGGTTCTAATCATCAAAACTAATTTGTAAAACA
Organism: Quercus lobata; assembly: GCF_001633185.2. NCBI lineage: Eukaryota > Viridiplantae > Streptophyta > Magnoliopsida > Fagales > Fagaceae > Quercus > Quercus lobata. The sequence continues at coordinate 40,675,534 of NC_044915.1, forward strand.
AGAGGATAATCCACAATGGGAGGATTGAATAAGTAAAATCAAAGTCTAAATAAAAACTTGTGTGATTTAAAGACACAAATACACATATGCCAAGGTTATAGGTAAGGATTGATAAATACAAACACTCTCTAGAAACATATAAACACCTTTTCTCAATTTTTCCAATCCCCTATCAGTGTAGGAGAATGCCCTATTTTTGCATTCAGTTCACCCCCCCCCCCCCCCACCAAAAAAAAAAAAAATTAGTGGATTACCATGCTGCATATTAGAAGAAACTTGTCCCATAAGCTGTCTTCTCCTTTTTGATGATGAAAGAGGACTTTTGGGATGTAAAACATTGTTCAAATTAGTTATTCATCATTTAAAACAGCTTGTATTAGGTGGGAACACTTAATTAATGCTGAGGTGAATATTGTTAGTGTTGCATGCCATCTTTCATGCAGCTTGTTTTCTAGGCAACGCCTTCCTCATCTACTGCTTTATTGGTCATCAGTCCTCAGGTGAGGCTTTAACACAGCACTGCAAATCTCGTCAGTTCTTCTCGGCAAGAGGATCCTATCTTGTTGGGCCTTCACCCTCATTTCTGCTCTGGGACTTTTCCATGGGATTAGGCCTGAGCTTGGTTTCTCGGATTGTTGTTCTAGCCCAACTCCTCCGGCCTGTGAAACCTTTTAGGAGATCACCCCTTACAACAAGCATAATAAATACTTATTAATATCTATCATTATTTTTGAGTTTTTGGACCTTGCATAGATTACCAACTATTATCTGTAAAAGGTCAAAAGTTTTCTTAGGTGTTGACATTGAGAAATGAGAACAAAGTATCTCCTCCTCACATGAAATGTATATAAAATAAAATAAAAAATTGTAAAAGTTATCGGATGATGTAAGGGCATTAGTTTAGGAAATATTTTTAGAAACTTTTCATAAGAAAATACAAAAGTAATAATTTTTTTGACAACTTTTTATATTTTCTATAAAGTTGTATCAAAAGTTTCCTTAAATGGTCCATTAACTAGAACCCAAAAAAAAAAAAAAAACCATCAAGATAATACATTTTTTTTTTTTTTTTTGGTTTATATAAGATAAAATCCTACTTTAGCCTAAGTTATATGTATGTGTGAAGCTCCTCTTTGAAAATTTGAATCACGGCCCTTACCTCCCACCTCACAAGAACTTTGTGATGTGTGGAGTTATTTTTGAATGTTTTTAAGATACAATTAAATGTGTACATAATAAAAAGAAGTGAAAAGCACATTAAATACCAATTAAATAGTCACTTACAGTATAACATAAAATAGCGTAGATTTTTTTCTCAAAAAAAAAATATATATATATATATATATAAATAAATATAATAACAACGTAGATGATGAAAGTCTTATAAAAAAAAATGTTTAAATTAAAAAACAATTTACCGCCTCTTAATTTTAAAACGACGTAGTGCAATCCTACTTTGCCTACCGGCCCGTTGCCTGGTTTTAAACAAACGCCGAAAAAAAGGGTGGCCAGCCCAGCCCACACATGTGACTTAAGACTAAACTACCAAAAAAAAAAAAACACAAATTGCCGAAGACTCTTGTTTCTTATACAGAACGAAAGGAGAGGGAATTTTAGGAAAAGGAAGGAAAACCAAAAAAATGAAGCCCTTAGGATGGTGGCTGATGCTAGTGGGTTCGCTTCGATTAGCCTCTGTTTGGTTCGGCTTCGTCGACATTTGGGCTCTACGACTCGCCGTTTTCTCCAATACCACCAGTTAGCTCTCTTTCTCTCTAAATTTTATTTCATTTTTTTGCTTTTGTTTCTCGTTTTTAGATTAGAAATCACATACCGATGTTTTTATGTTTTGTTTGACTTTTGAGTTTTGACCCCCGTTAATATTATGAGAGTAAGAATTAGACTTTATTACACTGTCTTAGCTAAATCCTGAACACACATTTCAATAACAACACTCACTCACTCACTCTCATAGAAAAGATAGGTTGTCCATCAAAATCAAGAATAATGGGGTTCTTCGTTAAGCAATTGGTTGATCAATGCGCTTCTTGTCAATGCTGGGGACAAGTTGCTGATTTTCTGCGTGCTTTTTGGGTTGTGTATCTCAAGCAAGAGATCTGTGTTTAACTAAAACAAAGAAAGGAAATTTAAAACTCAAGGGGCAGATCCCAAAGTTTTGGATCTTTCATATACTTATTACAGTTTGACAGATATAGATTGGTGTTTATGGGTATGCATTTTGGAAGTGCCTTTTTGGTCACTTTCCATGTAGATAGCTTTGTAAAGACTGAATGTTTGAGCACCAATGAGCTTTAGCTCAACAAACACTTTGTCCCCAAGGAAATGGGTGCGTGTGTAACTTACCAATAAAAAAAATTAAACTAAGAAACAAGAAATGATTTTTTTTTAGCAAATTATATCTTTGTTTGGAGGGATTTTGACAAGTGCATTATCAAATTGTGTCAAATTTTTTTTGACTTTACGTGCTTTCTTGTTGTTAGTAATTAGTGTGGGGAACGCTTATGTATGAGGTGAAATTTGCACTAGAATCACCTGGCATGTCAACTGAGGTTGATGGTGGAACTTTGGTGGCTAAGAGTTACTAGTGCACGATCAAAAAGTTGAGTCAAAATGTCCTTCAGTCTGCATTATGTTTCGGTTCCATGTTACTCAAATTTTCGTACTTCTTTCTAAACAGCGTTCTTTCTATAATAATGGAAAATGTTTCTCTTTATTGTCTTCATAAATATATGTCTATATTCATTAAGATCCAGATGATGAGTGATGATTATATACCTGCCAATTATAGAATCGGGATATATTTGTTTGTCGAGGGAGAAACAATGAAATATGGTTTAACAAACTTTGCAATGGACTTGGACAATTTTTAGTTTGTTAGGTTTGGAGTTGGATGCAATTGCCTTTTGATATTGTCTTGGTAGGAGAAAAGTCAGGGTGGGTGAGAGTTCAATCTACACTCGAGTCAAATTGTCAAAACAAAGAAACATACAAAATGATTGATTGCAATTCCAATACTTAATCAATAATGAAACTGTGGTTTTTGAAGTCATGAAAATTCAATGAACTTTGGAATGGTACTTTAAGAACAATAATGAGGGGAATGAATTTGTTAAGCAGCTATTAGATTTAGAGTCCAGTGACCAAGAAAGATATAGAATGTTAGATTCTGACTATAATGACAACGAAATATCTTAGGATGTAGATTTGCTCCCAGTGCCTTGCAACGTGTTTCTTCTGGATGCATGTATTAGCAATTGTGTATTTAAAGTGGAAGATTATGTTACAGGTAAAAGGAGGCATGGTAGGAGGATTCCCACACATTAAGATATTATTATGTATTCTTTAGCCAGTACTTAAATCTTTAAGTGTTTTATTTTCTGGTCACGTATGTCCATCACACATAACCTGCTGTGGAGACACTAGATTTGAGCAGACATGTTCTCACATCGAGGGATCTTGACATTGCATTATGAAGATTTGTTGGAATCCCCCTTTCCCTTTTTTGTGGCCAAAGAAAAAAATATTTTCTAAATGTTGGTTCTCTCATGCCCTTTTGTTTCCTAAGGACTAGTATCTTAAAGTTTATTTTTTGTTTCAATAAAATAAGGAGAAAGCAATGAGATCCTTTTTTAAATACTGAAAGCGTGTAATGTACTTATTTGACTGTTAGTCAGACGCTGCAATTACTTACTTATCAAAAAAGAAGAATAAGAAGCTGCAATTGCTTCTCTCTATAGAAAAAAATGCTTTAGCCATCATGTTCTAAAGTTTCCTCTGTTTATTAATTCCTTTATAACTTTATCTCTTACTTACCATTAGTGATAAAATGTTGTCTACCATGAACAGGGACCTCTTGTAGCCTCACATATGTCCATTTAAATTCTCTAAATTTTTTGGGTGAAACCTGGAATTCATAATTCACAAATGAAAAAGAATGTCAAGTACACAATAGTTTAGATAACCAATACCCATGCATCAACCTCTTGCTGGCCTACCACCTTCAACAAAAGAAGGGGAGCAGCATACATAACAAAAGCATTTAAAATCTCATAAAATTTACACCACTAAAGTGGGATAACCTGCCCACAATATGACTGTAACATTTGTCTACCTATGAAAATACTAGTACCAAGTACTAACGAGATATCAAGCAGATGACGCCTACTAAGTTGTCTGTGCTTATTTTTATTTGTCTGGTGTTTGTGAATACTTTGAAGAGGAGTTAGTAAGCTGTCTTAATTACTATTTGATTGCCTGCTGAAGGATATCTAGTGACTGTGATAGTCTCAGGCCAGCGATGGTAAAATTGCGCTTATAATGCTTTTCAAATAGTGTGCCTAAAGCATTCTCTTTTGAGATGCTCAAAATGTGCCTTTTCTTTTTTGTTTTAAGAGATAATAACGCATAGATAGGCCCTTTAAATCTTAAGACTCTTGAAATGGGCACTTGATTTGTTATACAAACACCATTCTTATGATGTGATACATGACACAGAAGCCAACATTTCTCTCTCTTTGGCTTAAACCAATGGCTAGTTCTTCCTCCATCCTCATTATTTAACTAATTCTGTTCTGTTTAAAGCTGTTTGTCTTCTGTAAAAATTTGTTGTTTTTAATATTTTTTAATTGGTTGAAGATGTGATTAACCTTTAACATCTATGTTTAAATTTTATAGGTGATTATAAAAAATACTATTGTTTAAATTCTATATGATTAGATGATCACTTGATTGTCATTCCATATTGTTCATTTATAAATGCTTTAAATTTTACTATATTACTTTTTAGAAAATGTGTTCACTTCAATCAGGCATGCACTTGTGTCCTAGGTTCCATGAGCCCTTTGCACTTAAGTGCCCCTCATTCTTTGACCAACAGTGTCTAGTACTCTTGACATTGTGAACGTCTCTCTTGATGCAATGTGTTACACACACGAGTTATTGGCATGCAACAGTACATCTAAGATAGATTAACAGAAGATTTAAGGCCTAGCTCTTCCTGTTTTGATTATTTTGTTCTTGCTAGTAACAAATGAGTTTTCCTCGCTTTGATATTTCAACAGCCTCTCTCGCCTCTATTATTTTCCTCTTTTACTCTTCATGTTGTCGTTTATTATGTTCTACGAGGTCCTGATGGTTTTTGCTTTTCCTTCTCCCCCTCTTGTAGTGACTGAAGTTCATGGAAGGACGTTTGGAGTTTGGACACTTCTAACTTGTACCCTCTGTTTTCTTTGTGCATTTAACCTTGAGAATAGGCCACTTTATTTGGCTACATTCTTGTCATTCATCTATGCCTTTGGTCATTTCTTGACTGAATACCTGATATATCATACGATGGCAATTGCAAATCTGACAACTGTCGGCATCTTTGCAGGTATGAATGTTAATGGTCTAATTTGCTGTCGTATTTATTTAATGTCATTACTCCCTTTTGCTTTGTATGTGGGTTGAAGTTGCCTGGTTATTTTCCTGGACTCGTGACATAATTTTCATGTTTACTTTCCTTTTTTCTGGGGTGGGGGGCTAGGAATGTGATCAATATTCCCTTATGGGGGAAAAAGTGATCAAGAACGCATGAGCCCAATGTGTGTCAGAAAGGCCCGTAGCCCTCTTCCATCTCTTAAAGCCTTTGTCCCTATGCATGGGTCACTTCATGTACTTTATTTTATACAGCTGTTGGACCAGTAATACAAGTGGCCAGCCCTAGACCTGTGAGTCGTAACATTAACAAAGCTTGAACAATGCCAGGTGAACCTTGGGCTTTTGTTCAACCAGCTTGCAGGCCTTGTTTTGTTTTGTTTTTTTTTTTTGTTTTATATGATTTGCGGGTCACGTCACCCCCTCTCCACCACCCCAAAAAAAAAAAAAAAAAAGTTACTGATTTTTAAGTTTTCATTGGTGATGAGTTGATTTCTGTCTTAGCCCTTAGGTTTGGAACATTTTACATGCAAGTATAACCTTGATCTTCAATTAATAAAACTGCTGTTTCTAATCAGGCACATCAATAATATGGATGCTGTTGCAGTGGAATGCACATCAACCTATCCACCCAAAGCATTCTTGAATGTAGAATGATGTGCTTCTTATTTCTCCCTTCTTTTTGGGCTGATAAAGATGGATTTTTTTTACCAGGCATTTTTCATGTTGCTTGTTTTGTTCTTTTTATGCATAGGTCTATCAATTGCTCAAGGCAAGGGTTCACGCACACTGTCGGTTTATAAAGTTATGCAAATTTCTTTCCAACGTTTATTGTTTCACTAGATTAAATTTAGACATGGCTCTAAACTTTTACTGCCCCTCTATATTTGTTGTTACTTTGGAAGCCTTTTCAATTTCCTTGTGAAGTAAGGTGCTACCTGGTGGTTTCCATAAGACATGGTAAAGAATTGCGTATGAGTTACAGATGCTGACTACAATGTTATTGTAGAATCCCATCAATGTTCCTTAATGGTTTTTTTTTTTTTTTTGTTCCCTTTTTTAGGTCTAACAAGGTTTAGGTAGCAATTAGCATACATTGCCTAACTTAATTAACAATGCGCTAAGCTACCTACTTATTTTTCGGGTTTCAAATGGGGCTGACGCTACACTGAATTTTTTAAGTTTTAATTCTTGCCATTTGCCTCCACCCAAATTCTGCTTTTGTTATTACATTTATTCTTTTACTGGTGGTGGCAATGTTCATACTGTAACTTCAAATGTATTGCATTGCTCGCTTCCTTTTAGTACACTTGGTGCCTCTCTTGTTTTTATACCCCTTATTTAGTTTACCTTTTTCCTCAACCCAATTCACTGTCTTGAAAGAAGGTGGGCAGCAATTGTGTCCAACTGGCTCTTTAAGTTATTTTATTTAATTTTAATATATTTAATTTAAAGAGAGTTTCAACATATGACGTTTGCGTTTGATGATAGATGACTAAAATATCATTTGGTTTTTGGTGTAGGCAGGAATCAAATCTCAAATCTCGTATTTAACAACAAATAGATTTTATTTGTTAAATTACTCAGAACCTACTAAGTAACTCGTTAAAGTAGATTTCAAATAAATTAGTAACAACCAAAAAAAGCCCAAAGATAAATCGAGGAACTAATTAAGCATTGTTTTAAATAATAATAATAATAATAATAATAATAAAATCTTTCATTAAAAAAAGGATAAAGTTTAGCTACAAAATTGGTTGTAGCCTTAGACTACAAACTTACTTAATATCTTTTTATTGGATGTGAATTTTGAAAAATTCACCATTGGATTACATCTTCTTCTTATATCCTCCATACTTGCAAAATTTCAAGAAAATTAAAGATCAATAGCTATGTCATCAATAAATTTTTTAAATTGCAAGTTTTTGTAATTTAAAATTATGCACAAAATATAAACTTATAGATCATATAGTAAATGATATCCGATTGACACAAAATTTAACATGTGTATTAAGGGCGTAAAGAACATGCAATTCAATGGTTAGATTTTCAAAATATGTTATAGTATTTATTTTATTGAGTGAGTTTGTAGCCTTAAGCTACAATCAATTTTGTAACTAAACTTTATCCTTAAAAAAATAGCATTGATATGTAAGTTTTACACTTGTTAAAGATGAATTTTTTGGGAAATTTATATTTTACCACCCTAAACTATACAACTTATTACGCTTTGTTCCATAAACTTTTTAAATGCACATTTTGTATCCTAAATTATGATCATTGTTACACTTTGCACCCTAATGTCAAGCTTGTTGTTAACTTAAATAGAAAATATGACATTACATGAAAAGATCCAATTGCCCATCTTCTTAATTGCTTAATAAACAAAAGAGAAATTACACTTTACTATTCTAAACTATATTCTTGATTACATTTTGCACCATAAACTTTAGATTTTCATCCAAATTAACAGCAAACTTGAAGACATAGTGCAAAATGTAACAAGAGTTATAATTTAGGGAATAAAGTATAATCTATGGTATAATTTAGAGTTATAAAATATAATTTCTCTTGATTTTTTGGTAGTATTTGTGGTGGGCCTTTTGTGATTTTGGATTGGACTGCCTCATGCTGTGCAGTATAGGGCCTAAGTGTTATGGATAAGAGAGTCGGGACTGGTCTAGTTGCAACTCACATTGGTCTAACTTGCACACAAACTATGCCCTGTTTGCCGAAACTTTTAGTCACATGCCCATGGCAGGCAAAATTGCTACAGAAAAGTTATGGCAAATAAATGCAATAAAACAATGATAAAAGAATTACGTTTCTTGTTAGGCAAAACAAGTAAGGGATTCTCAGTTAAATCAGGAAAAAAGAATACATTATAGGCAATATTGCAAAGACAAGATAAGAAAACAATAGCAAAAGGTGATAAAATCAAAGAATGAAAGATTAGTTTGCCGTGTTCAATTGTATTACGTGGCGAAGGCCAAGGAGGGAACCATTTCCTCAATGCGGATAACCTTATAGGGTAATCTTGCCGTAGAAACTATCCACTTTGAGGAAACGGCCTTGAATGGCTTGTGCCTAAACAAGTTCTTTATCCTCAATAGAGGGTAGGCTTTTAGAGGGAGAGAAGGGATTAGCCTATTGGTGCATGCCTGCCGTTCTACACTCTGTTTCTTTTCTCTTTTCTCTTCATTTTTGTTACTTTGATTCTTTTCCCTCTTTTCTTTTCTTTATTAATACTTGCTCATGCAATGTTATGGTGATGGTGGTGCTGTGATTCTCTCCTAGTGGTTGCTATTGCTCCCCTCCCCCTCCTACTGTGCACGGCGAGGGCCCTTTATATACTGCTTACCGTGACTAATTTTACCATTTTTGCCTTTAATCACTTTTGTCTGGTTTAAGGTGTTCCTCCTGACTACCCACTAGTTTGTCAGCTATTCAGCCACCACCACTTACTTGTGCTGGCTATGCCACTCCCCATTACCAGACAAAGAAAACTATTTTGTTTGTTTGCTTACAGTGGCATTCTCTCCTGCTATCCTTCATGGCATGCACCTAGTGTTTCTAACTCATTCTTCCTTCTTTTGGGTGGTATGTCATCCCAATAGGACATCACCCACAAAAGAATATGAGCGGGAACCCCAGAATAGGTTTTTCCTTCTCCCTTCCACCAGATCACATCCTCTCTTACCTCTGATCCATGACCCACCACTCCTGTATTAGCTGGATACATGCTAGTAGTGCCTAGGCCTTGCGCGTGCTCCACTTCCCATGTACGCAAAAAGCTTGTTCGCTGCTCATGCGCCTACCGTGGTCTGGAGGCTCGTCTGCCTATTTTGTCGCTCATCCTTGACCTCTTATGGCGTGAATTGTTTTATGATTTTCCATTATTTATTACCTTGTTCCTTTCAAGGGCTAGACCTTACTTGATTATAGGTTTTCCCCCTTTTAGCCCATTCTTTGCTCCTTCCGCAATCTTGTTGTCATTCTTGCCATATCACTCTACTATTCCTGCTGTGGTGTCATTTGACCTGTGCTTGCTGGACCTCTTTGGACCTGTTGCCTATTCTTCTCTCAATGACTTAATATGGTTGTTGGGCTTATACTTATGCTACTTTCAGCTTTTCTTGACCCATTACGTTGCTTGTGGACTCCTTTGTCCCATTTCTTTCTTCTTGAGCATTCTTGGCTCATTTGCTTTTCTTGGACATCCTTGGCCGATTTTCTAATACTGCATACCTATGGACTTTTACTAACTCTTTTGGATTTTCCTAGCCCAATTACCTTATCCTTTATCCTTGGGATTTATGGGCTTTCCATCAACCCCTTACTTTCTTACTTCATTACTTCGGGCATGCTGCAGCCCATTATCACTTTTCTATATCACATAATGCCCATGAGTTTACTACTTGTCTCTTTCCGGGTTCTTTTAGGCCCGTTTGCTTTCCTCAGGGCTCATTTATGTACTTTATGGGCCTATGAACCATTGTTCATGCCATTTAGGCTTAATGGTTTTTTCTAACAATCCACTAACTCTTCTCTGCCCATATTGCTAGGCTTCTTCCTACGATTGGGTCTCAAAATGAGCATCAATAGTATTTTATCCTTTTATTATATAGAGAAAATCTAGGAAACATTTCCTAAATCCCATAACCACAGCCAAGGAGAGTAGTTCTAATACCACATAAATTACCATAATTTTTGTCATAATTATCTTACGTATTAGATTGAGACTAGCTGGCTGTCACTTTCACATGGATCTACTACTTTTTCTCTACCACTCATAGTTTATCACGTGGATAGTTGTGGTATTAGTTGTACCATTTTATGTGGTTTCACAATTTTTCTAGCGAAATTGGCAATGGCACCATTCATTGCATACGTGGTTGAGGAGCTTGCACTCATTGGCGTGCTGACAACATGTTGGATGACATAGTGTCATAATTATCTTACATGTGACTGAGGTTGGTTGGCTGTCACTTTCACATGGATCCACCACTTTCTCCACAGCTCAGTTTACCACGTGGACAGTTGTGCCTTAAGTTGGAGAATTTATAACATCCTCATGGTGAATCACGTCATTTATCTATCATTCTACTAAAAAACTTTTACTTATTTATAATTACTAAATTAGTAATTAATTTTTGTTTAATTTTTTTTTAATTTAGTAATTTTAAACGGATATGAATCTTTTAGTAAAATACTAAATAAATAATTTAATCTACTATGAAAACGGTACTCCCCTAAACGCATCCGTGAGCCCTTGTTGGCTCGATGGACGGAGCATATGCGCGCTTACTACTTTTCATCAAAACAACAGAGATTTTTTTTTTTTTTTTTTTTTTTTAAATGCCCGTACTGGCAGCATCCAAGCACACTTCGCATCCAATGTTATTTTTCACTTTTATTGTTTATTTTTTATGAGCCTGAAAATTTTCTTTTATATTTCTTTATTATTATTTTTAGAAGGTTATATTTCTTTAGGATTTTATTAATGTGTGTCTTAATTTTCACACCTTTTTCAATTCTCAAAAAAATATTTTCAAAAATAGAAAACTTAATGTGTGACCTAAGGGCACACATTAATCGGACCCATTTCTTTATTAGATTTACAGAATAAATCAAAGTAAAAAAAAAAAAAAAAAAACTTTAGAAATGGGTATATATAGTGTGTTTGGATCAAAGATGAAAATGTACGTAGACCAAGCCCCCTAATTTTTTATTTATCTAATAATAATAAGCTTATATCCTATCATATTATATAATATATCTTGTATAATAAAAATTGAACTTAAAATTTATGGTTGCACATTTATGGTTGCGCTAAGTGACTACTCTCATTAATTAGTAAATTAATTATATATTTTTTGTTAGGATATATTTCCTTAATTAATGGATAATATTTAACAACTATTTAATTTAGGTAAAACTTTATTATTTAAATTTCAACAAATTTAAATTTTATTCAAACTAAAAGTTTGTTATAAAAAATTTCTAAACTTAAATCCCACACAACCCACGTTTTCTTTCTTAAAAAAAAACCAACGTTTTGACTAACAATGGATAAGATTTAACAATAATTTAGAACAAATTTAAATTCTATTCAAACTAAAAGTCTATTATAAAATTGTAGGGACGGATTTTTGGGTCCAGGCCCAGCGAGTAAGTGGTTCCGGCCCAAAAGTCCCCAGACAATGAATTTGTAGAGAATGGGTTACAGAGCTAGGACTAGACGAAGTAAACTTCAGTTAGATGTTTGCCATGCAATACGTTGAACGTGAGAATATTCCACTTACATTTGATAAGATATCGGTCCGAGGAGACGTATACGTGCACCTCTTGCTCTGTTTACAGACTATAGAGTTCTTTTCTCTTTCTCTCTCTCTCTCTCTCTCTCTCTCTCTCTCTCTCCAATCTCCGATCCCCCCTTCATGGAGACCTCATTCTCTTATATAGCCTCCTTGAATTGATAAGAACCTTACACTTGTTAGCCATCTGGACCTTCACTTGAGTGCCTGTCCCATCGGACATCTCCCTTATCCTTCTGTGAGTTGCACTGGCCAATGTAACACTGTTCGCCTGTCTTCTCCACATTAATGCGGCTAAAAAGGTAGCTTTCTTGCATTTAATGTGGCAGTTGTGGCTTCTCCCTGATGCCTTACGTTTTCCTCTTTCCTGCTGCGTGAGGCTCACCCTCCTACCCACGTTCGCTTGGATGGGTTCTTCACTGTGGAAGGGGTGCTTTTTTGGGCCCATGTTTGCGTGTCCAAGGAGGCATTCCTCCTCGGACGTCTTCTAAAACGAACCAGGCCCAACAGGATTGGGCCGGAAGCCATTTGGGCCCCTATTCCCTGTTGGGTCATGCGTAGGCTTCGTGTGAGTCCCTAGGCTCACTGTTAGTTTGGGAATTTAACCCCTACAAAAATATTTCTAAACTTAAATCTCAGACAATTCACGTTTCTATTTTTGTTTTTTTCCTCAAGTTGCATGATTTAAGAATAATTTAAAACAAATGGGAAACTACACTTTATCCACATGTGGTTTGCCCAAAAAATGCTTTCCCTACCTATGGTTTAAAAATTGTTACTTTACCTACCTAAAGTTAGCTCCGTTTGTCTCCCGCTATCCACCTCTATTAAAAATAGAGGTAAATTTGTATTTTTGTTACCCTTTTATGTCTCTCTTCTCTCAAAACATAATTTTTTTTAAAAAAAAAAATTAAAAAATCGAGGGAAAAGAAGATCTAAAAACTAGGTTTTGTAAAAATTAAAACCTAACTTTTACATCTTCTTTTCATCTATCAACTTTTAGATCTTCTATTTTAACATGTTAGAAATACTGAATGCAATAGTATTGTATTTCTCAAATTAAAAGAATATACACGAGTGCCTTTATATAGGAGGCATATAAGTGTAATACAAGTAAGAGTGTAGTACAATATGTGTGCTATACAAGTAATCTAATTGGGCCTAAAGCCCACAACACTATACACGTTAACAGTCCCCCTCAAACTTAAGGTGGATGTGAGACCAACTTGAGATTGTCAACCAAAGTACAAAGGCGTCCCTTAGGATGTGACTTGGTGAAAATATCTGCAAGTTGAACTTTAAAGGAGACTGAGATTAGCTTGAGAGCACCATGGATAAGATGATAACGGATAAAATGACAATCGATCTCGATGTGTTTAATCCGTTCATGAAAGACATCATTATGAGCAATATGAACGGCACTCTAGTTGTCATAATAAAGAGGAGTAGCAGAGGATGTAGACACACTTAAGTCTTTGAGTAGCCATTGTAGCCAAAGAAGCTCAGATGTGGTATTAGCAAGGGCACAATATTCTGCTTCAGTACTGGAGCGGGCCACATGAGTTTGTTTCTTGTTTCGCCAAGAAATCAAAGAAGAACCAAGAAGAAAGTAATAACCAGTGGTGGACCTGCGATCAGTGGGATCTCCTGCCCAATCAGCATCAGAGAATGCACAGAGAATAAGAGGAGACTGAGCAGAGTAGAAAAGACCATGGAATAGAGTGCCCTTTAGGTATCGAAGAATGCGTAGAATAGCAACATAATGAGTCAATCGTGGAGCGGACAGATACTGGCTCACCTGATGAACTAGGTTGCCAACCAAGCGTCTGTAAAGAGAAGGATTAGACAATGGTTTCCCCCTTGAGGGAGTCAAATGCGCATTAAGCTCAACTGGAGTATCAACAGTCTTGCTATCAATGAGTTCAGCTTGAGACAAGAGTTCAGAAGCATACTTGGCTTGAGTAATATAAAGTCCATCTATAGAATGAGTGATTTCAAGATCCAAGAAGTAGTTGAGATGTCCAAGATCTTTCATCTCAAACTGCTGACTGAGAAAATCCTTGAGTTCTTGAATGCCGTTGAGGTCATCACCAGTTATGATCATATCATCCACATACAGGAGAAGTAAAATAGTGTCTTTGTCAGTGCGACGAAGAAATAAGGTAGAATCATAATGACTGACCATGTAACCCAAGTGAGAGATGGTAGAGCTGAATTTGGCAAACCAAACTCGTGGAGCTTGTTTAAGGCCATAAAGTGCACGTCGAAGGTGATAAACCTTGTTTGAGTCAACAGAGAGACTAGGAGGAGGTTGCATATAAAATTCTTCACTTAAATCCCCATTAAGGAATGCATTTTTGACATCCATCTGAAAAAGATCCAATTTACTGGCAGCAGCAACAGCTAAGAGGGCACGAATAGATGAGATACGAGCAACCGGAGCAAAGGTCTCTTCATAATCAATCCCATACTCCTATGTAAAACCTTTTGCAACAAGACGAGTTTTGTAGCACTCAATGGACCCATCAGAGTGAGTTTTAATCTTGTAGATCCACTTACAACCAACCACAAATTTCCCGGGGGGAGTGTCACCAAATCCCAAGTATGGTTTTTAGATAATGCATCAAGTTCCTCTTTCATTGCAATTTGCCATAAAGGGTCAGTGGAAGCCTCATAATAGGTGTGAGGCTCGTGTAGCGTAGCAAGGGCAATGTAACAATGATAGTCAAGTAAATGTACAGGAATAGATCTTATCCGAGTTAAGTGACGAGGTGGAATGTCTTGTGAAAGATTTTCAGGCGGAGCAAGAGCAGGGGACCCAAGCTCAGGGTTAGGGTTGGGTAGCTCGTCTTCAACCTGTTCATCTTCCACTTGTTCATTAAAGGGTGAACTAGGAAAGGGATCAGTGATATCTGGTGGTTGGATAGATAAGTCTACAGGAGAATCAGGAGCAACTACAGGAGGATCAGGAGCAGCTACAAAAGGAATATGTGCCTCATCTGGAAAAAGATCTAAAACAGAGGAGGAAGATAGGGAGGCACGGAAGTGAGAGAGCTTGATAAAAAGGTGATGTTTCTAAAAGACAACATTGCGGGAAATACGAAGACGATGAGAGATAGGATCATAACACCAATACCCCTTTTGAGTTTTGCCATAGTCAAGAAAACAACAAAACTTTGACCGAGACTCAAGTTTGTTATACTCATGTGGCTAAAGAAGAACGAAACAAGCAAAACTGAAGGAGCGAAGGTGGTGATAGTCTGGAGGTGACCCAAAAAGGCGCTCATATGGAGTTTGATTTTGGATAACAGGACTCGGAATGCGATTAATAGCATGAACAGCATGAAGAGCAGCTTCACCCCAAAAAGGAGCAGGAACTTTGGCAGAGAGAAGGAAAACACAAACAGCGTCAAGAATATGACGAAGTTTTCGTTTGGCTCTATCATTTTGCTGAGAGGTACCTGGACAAGTTAGTTGATGAACAGTACCATAGGAATGCAAAACAGCTTGGAAAACATATTGAGTGTATTCAAGAGCATTATCAAATCAAAAATTTTTGATGCGTTTGGAAAACTGAGTTTCAACCATTTTTGCAAAATTAGAATATACTTGCAATAATTCAGAACGATGTTTCATATTAAAAATCCAGCTATAGCGAGAATATTCATCAATAAAAACAACAAAATATCGAGACCCACCAATACTAGAGACAGAGGAAGACCCTCAAACATCAGAATGAATAAGGTCAAAGATATCAGTGGATATTGATTCACTAGTATTGAAAGGCAAAACTGGTTGTTTTCCTAACTGGCGTGAAACACAATCAAAATTTTCTGTAGACATTGAACCTAACAAATCTCTAGAAGCCAATTGTTGTACCTGAGAGGAAGATGTGTGACCAAGTCGAGCATGCCAAAGTGCACGGGAAGGAATTGAAGAAATTGTAGTAGCTGCAGCAATAGAAACAGGAGCAACAAGTGGAAGACGAAGGTTGTCCACGGGAAACATATGCCCAACTCTAGGACTAGTCCCAAGCTCTTGTCCCATCCTCGGATCCTGCACAATACACTCAGAATAATCAAATATAATGTGATAACCTAACTCAGTTAATTGTCCCACAGAAAATAAATTGTAAGAAAGGTCAGGAACATTAAAGACCCAAGGAACCGAAGTGTTGGAGGTCGAAATAGAACCGATATTATGACCAGACATTATAGAACCATTTGCTGTGCGAATATTAAGAGGGTGTGGTGCAGGTTTGAGTTCAGAAAATAAGGACGAGTGAGGTGTCATGTGATTGCAACAAGCGGAATCCGTAAGCCAAGAAGAAGGAGACATACTAGATAAAGCTGAGAGAGAAGAGACATAAGATGCATTACCAACCATACAAATGACATTGGCGATGATATTTTTAAGGTCATCCGTGGACATAGTGAAAGTGTGTTCTGAAGACTTAGATTGTGCAGAGATGGGAGCCATTGGTTGGACACTCTCAGTGTTAGCAACAATAGCAGCAAAAATTGAAACAACTAATTTGTTGCGGTGATAGCAAGTCTCAATATTGTGGCCAAAACTTTTGCAAAAATTGCAAAAACATTTGCTAGATTGTCGGTGACGATTATTGCAACAAGAAGAAGACATGTCCTTATTCTTCATTTAGAAGCAAAATATGCAAAAATGGACTGCAAAAATGAAATCTACACGAAAAAACTGGGTAAGGAGCACCTGGACTGCAAAAAGTCAACTATGTGAAAAGTCAACGGTCAAACCTAGTCAAAGTCAACCCTAAAAGAGAAAAGTCAATGGATGACGTCAGCAGGTAGACTGGCAATGACGTAAGTAGGTGACGTCAGCTAGGGCTGATGTGGCAGTTATGACGTCAGCAGGTAACCCAGTGGCACGTGGGGCGCGTGAGGCGTGTGGATCAAATTTGCCGAATCTTAGGGCTGCGCGTGAGGGTGCATGGACCGTCTGATGAAGCCGATTCTTTTCCCAAGATGCAGATTGGAGAAAGTCGATTTTGATGGTGTTAGCGGTAACAAGATTAGAGCTACCTTGGTGGCGCGTGAAGCGCGTGGAATTATTCACCGAAACTTTGACTGGCACGTGGCGGCATGTTGATGGTCAGATGTGGATGTTTCTGGTGGCTATGTGTAAAGCGATTGAAAATCTACACGGTGATATATCTTATGTCCTAATCGGAGGTCAGAGGTGACAAATCTGATGATGGCAATGGTTTTGGCAGCGGAGGAGGAGCTTCTGGCGGTGGAGATTCAACCCTAAGGACCTCTGGCGACAGTGGAGCTATTGGGAGAGGGCAGTGAAAGGGTTTACTGACCACAGAAGTTGAGGCAACGGAAAATACCAACAAAACAAGACTGCAAGACACAAGAAAATTAGAGCAATGGCTTTGATACCATATTAGAAATACTGAATGCAATAATATTGTATTTCTCAAATTAAAAGAATATACACGAGTGCCTTTATATAGGAGGCATATAAGTGTAATACAAGTAAGAGTGTAGTACAATAATGTGTGCTATACAAGTAATCTAGTTGGGCCTAAAGCCCACAACACTATACACATTAACATAACACATTAAAAAAAAAAAAAAAAGTTTTAGCAAACAAATATTTAATAGCAGAAAGACAATTGATAACAATAAGAAAATAGTTAATTAGACTATACTTTTAGCAACAATTTAGACCATGCGTTTAGCAACAATTTGTGTCTTTGTGATAATTTGCAGAAGAAAAAAACAAAAAAAATTTTGAATAGGAGGGAGGCACGTCAATGGAATGGGTGGATAAGAGACCAAAAGGTGCACAATGATCTACTTGGAGATTGATTTTGAAACTAGTTGACTGTTGGGAAGACCTTCATGGTGGTGCTTGGGACCTATCCTGAAATAGGTATTATGAAAAATTGGCCTTTCTATAAAAATTTTATTTATTTATTTTAAATAGGTAAAACTATCCTGCAATCCTTTCCTAACCCTACACTCAACAGATTTACCACTCAATGCCTTAAGTCTACCAAGCATCCCTATTTTCAGAATTGTAAGACTGTGAAGAATGGAATCCCTAGTTGTAGAGATCAATTAATGGTACTCAACTATATTTCCAGGAGCTAGTTAAAAGCAGTGATATGAAGCAACAAGTTTATTAAAAGAGGGGCTCCTTGATGTATTTTTGGTGCATTTTGAAGGACGAAAGTAAATATATAGTCTAATTAATTTTTTTTTTTTTATTGTTATCAATTGTTTTTCTGCTATTAAATATGTTTGCTAACATATTTTTTTTAATGCGTTAAAATAGAAGATCTAAAAGTTTTTTTGAGAAGGAAACTTAATGAATATTATTAAACTTGAAATGCCAAATTGGCTACATCTTGTTCTGCTACAAAAAGTAAATTGTGAGGAACTTCCTCCATCCATGCTGAATAATTAGTAACATGAATCGAAAATCTAGCTAGACTGTGTGCTAGTTTATTGTCGTCTCTTCCACAATGAGAGCACATCAATTTCGTGTATAAACCTGAAAAATGAGTAGCATCCTGTATGAGAGGCTCCACTGAGGCCATGGTTGCTCTGCCTATCTTTAAAGAGTTTACAATCAGTTCTGAGTCTCCTTCAAGAATTGCATCAGTAAGGCCTGTTTCATGCCCAAATTCCAGAGCCCGTGCTACTGCAATCACCTCAATCTCTGCTGGTTGAAGTGCTTAGGAAATACTCTGAGCTAAGGATGCAAGAATCGCACCTATGTGAGTAAGAACCACCACACCAATACCGCTTTTGTTCTTATTCCTGAAAATCGCGCCATCAAAGTTAATCTTTACTAAGTTTGTGTCAGGTGGCTTCCATTTTTCTTTTGGTTTCAACAGAGTTGAGGGAATCGGTGGGAGCACAGCTAAATATTCTGCCAGTTTCTCTTTTGCCTACAACATAAGCTGATTCGAAGTGCAGCAAGCTTTCTTTTTTCGAACTTGGTTTCACTAGTGCCAAATTCCCCATGTGACCATTGCAAAGAGCTCCCTATTTTCTTGGTTCGTAAGCACCCAAGACAACAACTCCTTGAAACTTGCCACACCTGAAGTTTGTCGAGAATTCCACTCAGTATTTGTCCATACCGAGTTGAGCTCGTTGCAAGTCCACAACGCATGAAGTGCTGTTTCCTCTGCATTTCTGCACCGTTCGTACTGATCATTTTCCATAATGTGTCTTTACTTCAGGTTGGCTTTTGTGGGAATGGCCTCTCAACAAGCATGCCACAAGAAATTCTTCACTTTGTTAGGAACTTGCAAGCCCCAAATACTTTGCCAAAACTCCTTCTCTCCGTTCTGTACTACCTCCATCCCTTCCTCTTCTTCCTCCATCTTCAGAAACCGGTAGCCCAATTTACATGAATAAGCTCCGCTCTGTGTCCATGGCCAGAACAGTTGTGATCCACTACGTGTCTCGACAAAGGGATTCTCTTCACAAGTTTAGCTTCCTCTGGAACAAAAAGCCCATATATCAATTGCTCATTCCATGTACAACTATCCTCATTTATCAACACATACACTGTGGTCTCCTCCCAGCCCTCTAGTATTGGAGATTGGACACGGGTAGGGTGTTTGCATGGCAAGCATGTGTGTCGCCAAATCTGGACATCCTTCCCGTTCCCAATTCTCCAACAAGCTCCACGTTTGATCACATCTCGACCATGTAAAATGCTCTTCCAAGCACATGAAACACGGCTAGACTCCACTGCTTCCATTATTGTGCAATTTGGAAAGAACCGGGGTTTAAAGATCTTGTAGAATAGAGAGCCTTGATCTTGCAATAAGTACCATGCTTGCTTAGCCAAGAGAGAGTCATTGTGTAAAGCTAGGTCATGGAAACCCATACCACCCTCATTTTTGGACTTCGTCATTTCACTCCATTTTAACCAATGAATTTTTCTTTTTTCTCCCCTTTGTGCCCTCCAAAACTTCCTTATCATCACCTCAATTTCATTGCACAAACCCATTGGTAATTTGAAGCAACCTATTGCATAGGTTGGGATGGCTTAGATGACTGCTTTAATAAGAACCTCTCTTCCAGCTTGGGAAAG
The DNA here is from genome assembly GCF_001633185.2 of Quercus lobata. Taxonomy (NCBI): domain Eukaryota; kingdom Viridiplantae; phylum Streptophyta; class Magnoliopsida; order Fagales; family Fagaceae; genus Quercus; species Quercus lobata. The sequence continues at coordinate 40,695,378 of NC_044915.1, forward strand.
GAGTTTTCCTTCCCATCCTTGCAATTTTCTCCATACTCTCTCTTTGCTATAGTTGAAACTCGCTTTTTTTCCTTTCCCGATCAAGGAAGACAGCCCCAAGTATTTTTTATAGTGTCGAACTTCACGAACTCCAAGAATCCCTTTAATGATTTGTCTGTTGGCTTCAGTAACTGACTTGCTGAAGAATAAGGCTGTTTTGTCTCTGTTAATTTTCTGGCCTAAGACATCTTCATATACTGATAGCAGGTCCATCACTTTACTACATTCTGTGGAATTGGCCCTACAAAACAGAAGGCTATCATCTGCAAAAAAACAAATGGGTTAGTTTAGGCCCTTGTTTGCACAACCTAAATCCAGTGATATCTCCATTGTTGGCTGCCTTTTTTATGAGGCCATGTAGGCCCTCAATACACAAGAGGAACAGGAATGGGGAAAGGGGGTCGCCTTGTTTAAGACCCCTTGAGGGATGAATCAACCCTTTCGGTTCGCCATTCACAAGTATGGAATAGGTTACAGTTTTGACACACACCATGATAAGACCTATCCATTGTTCACAAAACCCCATTTTTCTCATCACCTTTTCCAAAAAAATCCATTCAACTCTATCGTATGCTCTACTCATATCAAGCTTCAAAGCCATAAACCCATTTGAACCAGAATTATAATGTTTCATGGTATGCAAAGTTTCAAAGGCAATGAGAATATTATCGGAAATGAGGCGTCCTTTAGCAAAAGCTGATTGGTGTTCAGTAATGATATTATTAAGGAGTTTTTAAGCCTATTAGCAAGGACTTTAGAAAATATTTTATAAGGAACATTGCATAGACTTATGGGGCGATAATTTGACACACAACCAGGATTTTTCTTTTTTGGGATAAGAGTGATAAAGGTATGATTTACTGGGTGTGGGGGAGTACCTGAGTTTAGCCATGATAACATCAAATGAGTCACATCCCCTTCAATCATAGGCCAAAAATGTTGGAAGAACAAAAGGGGCATTCCATCCAGACCAGGAGCCTTCATAGGAGCCATCTGTTTCAAAGCTTGTACTACTTCCCATTCCTCAAACTTGCATAATAATTCTTGATTCATATCATCCGAGAGAAGTTGTGGAATATGATCCAGGACCTCTTGGTGTAGTGGCGGATTAGAGGTTGTGAAAAGTTCCTGATAGAAGTTGATGAGGACCCCTCCTATCTCATTCGGCTCTACCTTCCAACTCCCACGTGATCGTTAATTCCCAAGATAACATTTTTCCTAAATTGATGAGAGGCTCGGGTATGGAAAAATTTTGTATTACCATCTCCATTTTTCAGCCAAAGAATACGAGAGCGTTGATTCCAGATCCTAGCTTCTAGGTCCATCAATACATTAATCTCCTCTTTCAAAGCTTTAATCCGCAAATTGCTACCTGTTCTTACAGCCACGACTTCTTCTTCAATAAGCAATTCTCGCTTCTTCTTTAATTCCCTCCGGACATTGCCAAACACATTATAATTCCACCAAGATAAGTCTTTACCGCACTTGTCAATTTTTCCAATGATTTCACTATCTGAATCCCTTGCTATACACGACCTCCAAGCAGCTTCAACAACCTCACCACACCTACTATCTGAAAACCACATTTCCTCGAACCTAAATGGCTTCTTATATGATGGAATTTCAATACCTGTAGGATTGATGAACAAAGGGCAATGATCTGAGGAAAGGCAAGGTAGATGGAATACTCGAGTGCCAGGAAACTTCATGAACCATTGATTGGTAGCTAGTCCACGATCAAGTCTCTCCCATATTGAGTGTCCATCTATATAATGTTTACTCCATGTGAAATTTGGTCCAATGTACACCAAATCCATAAAACCACATTCGTCAATAACATCCCTAAATGCTTGCATCTGACCATGGGCACGAATAGCTCCACCCACCTTTTCCTCCTGTCTGGTGATTTCATTGAAATCCCCCGCACACAGCCAAGGGATGAGTGGTTTATCATTGAGGGTTCGAAGTTTTGACCATGCTTCATGTTGTCTTGTTGTCACCGATTCCCCATAGAAGCCTGTGAATCGCCATTCTTGTGATGTATTTTTCTTGACAAGTACATCAATACAATATTTTGATGAATCCTCCACTGTGATTCTGATCTCTTCCTTAAACAAAAGAACCAAACCACCACCTCTATTTTCACTCTCAATTGACCACTTAATTCTGAAATCAAAATTACGTAACACTTGATCTAGCCTTGCATCATCTGCCCATGTCTCGGCTAAAAACACGACAATAGGATCTTTTGCCTGGATGTAATCCCCAAGCTCTCTCACTGTACGTGGGTTCCCAAGCCCATGATAGTTCCACACTAAGAGACTCATTGTGATTGGCGGGGCTGATCATCAGCCTCCGCCTTTGTAGAAGAGTTAATCTCAAAGGAAACCACGCGTTTTTTACTTGGTAAACCATTGAGATTGGATAGTTGCTCATAAGATCTTTTTGTTTGTAACACTGAAACTTCCTTGCCATTAATACTGTTTTTGTTTTTCAGTACAGCTTGATTAGGTACACGTTTCCAAGTCCCTTGTTGCTGCGTGGGTTTTTTTTCTTGTTTCCCAGTTATGTGTGATTGGGCTGTAGCTTGAATTTTGGACCCCTATGCATGGCAAACCCTAGCCGCCTCTACTTCCTCATTAATTGTATGGCTTAAATTCCGTATCCTTGTATCCTCATTATTAGGAGCTGACCGGGCATTTAATTTGGAAAAAACCTCATCAATCTCGGTAAGTGTGGATAGGAAAGGATCTTGTTGCACTAAAACAGGTGGAGAATTACTCGGCTCATTATTGTGCACTAAATCCGGACTGCAAAAGGAGGAAAATTCATTCCTTGCCTCTTTTATTGGAGAGTTATTCTTCAATTTAAACTCCTCATTACCCAACGGCTCTGCCTAAACGTGTAGCTGTTCAGCAACGGGTGGGAAATAAATGTGTCTCTTTGTAACTGTTCCCCTTAAATGGGACATTGAATTCTTGGTCTGAGTTAGTTCAACGTCAGCCAAACTTTCCTGTGATGGCTGAACCACCGTGGACTGAGCTTGAGGTTTCCTTGGATTGGTCGGATTCTGAGGAGTGGAGGGAAACTCCATTTGTTTTCTTGAACAAACCTGGAACAGTAACCAAGTTTTTCCTAGACCAGCTTATAGGTGCAGCTCATAACCAAGAGTCGAACTGCTGGTCTTCAGATTTAAGTGACCCTTCACTCTTTAACCAGGTCTAACAATCTCTATCATCATGGTTGAGACATCCGCACCAATAACAAATATTTGGTAGGTGCTCATACTTGAAAGATACCCAAATTTCCTTGCCTTGCCCTAGTGACACCATTCTTCCTCGGCTCAAAGGAATAGTAATATCCACTCTAACCCGAACCCTTATAAAACTTCCACCCTCCCTTTCAGCTTCAGGCTTCTTGATGACTCTCATAAAACTTCCACCCTCCCTTTCAACTTTAGGCTTCTTGATGACTGTACCAACCTGGCTACAAATCCCCACGACCACCTTTTGATTCATGAATCTAACTGGAATGTCGTGTACTTGTACCCAAAAGGAAGTGTAATTGAACTTTAACTCTTCAACTGGCGTATCCTTATCAAAGCATTGCAACACCATGAGGTGTTTGTCAAAGCTCCAAGGCTTGTTCTCAAGAATAGTTTCAACTTCACGCTTGCTGTCAAAAATAAAAAGGACTATGTGATTCCCCATATTCTTGACTTTGAAACCATTTTTTGATCTCCACAAAGGCTGAAAAGTCGAGGTTATAGCATCCATATTCAGCAGTCTTCTTGTGAAGAATTTTGCTGCAATGATAAATTCTGGCGTGGCGATCTCTTCCTCCAGATCGAAGGTAGGCCCTTCTCTGTCCGAAAGTGATAAACCTTTGCAATGGTTTGCTAGTTCATCCATGACTACTGTGTTTCCCCAACCCCGAAAGAAAAATAACCACAAACCTTAAGGATAAACTTGTTATTCTAAGGGACTCAAGCACCTACAAGTAGAGACAGAGAATTCTACAGCCTAGGAGAAGCTCTGAGAGGAACTTTCACTAGCGATAGAGAAGATGTGAAAGTTAGGTTTTAATTTTTACAAAATCTAGCTTTTAGATCTTCTTTTCCCTAAATTTTTTTATTTTTTTATGTTTTGAGAGGAGAGAGACATAAAAGGGTAACAAAAATACAAATTTACCCCTATTTTTAACAGAGGTAAGTAGCAGGAGACAAACGGAACTAACCTTAGGTGGGTAAAGTATCAATTTTTAAACCACAGGTATGCAAAGTGTTTTTCAGACAAACCACAGATGGGCAAAGTGTAATTTCCCCTAAAACAAATTTATATTCTATTCAAACTAAAAGTATATTATAAAATTTTTCTAAACTTAAATCACACACAACCCACATTTTGTTTTTTTTTTTCCTCAAGTTGCATCTTACTAAATTTAACAATAATTTAATTTAGATAAAACTTTATCGTATAAGTTTTAGAAATTTAAATTCTACTTCAACTGAAAATCTATTATTAAAATGTTTACAACTTTTATATATATATATATATATATATTCAACCATGACTTTTCGATATAATCTCTCTTAACCAATAAGTCATCCCTATAATTAAATCTCACACAATACACCCTACGTTGTTGTATTTTTTTTTCTTTTCAAAATGCTACTTATGCTTATGTTTTAATCTAATAAATTTATTTTATTTATTGTTCTTAACTTCTGAATTTGCAGTAGGTTTCAGTCAGCTCAACTAGTAAAGTCTCTGATGGTTGTATAAGAGATCTAGAGTTCAATCCCTACCTATACCAAAAACTAATTAGTATTTTGGTCTGATAATAAAAGAGCTATCATCAGGAGCGGATGTCATAGTTTGAAACTCTTTAAAAAAAAAAACTTCTGAACTTGCGTGCAGAATATTATGCCAAAGGAAGTGTAAAGAAGCAAAACAATGGACATCCATTTAAGTTCTGGTTCTCTTATGTAAGTTTTTATTTTTATTTTTTATATTCTCAATTTTTGAACTCCTTTGCGTATGTTTTGATTTTCAGTTTTGGATATTGTATTTAATTTGTGAGTATATTGATTTTTTCAATTAGGCTATCACTAGGAAAAAATCGGTATTGAGGAACTATATATTTTGTTTATTATTGTTTGTGCTAGCTAGAGCATAGATTGAACATAATCCAAATAGAAACAATCAAACTTCTAAGGACTGGATTTAGGTTCTCGCACCCAAAGGTTGGTGGACTTAGGCCCAAAAAGCCCAAAACAATGAATTTGTAGAGAGTGGGTTCGAAAAACTGGGCTTTAATGATTCTAACAAATACTAAGGTAGATTGGAATGACAAAAGAATGAAAACATACGGGTTTATGTTGAAGAAAAAACATCCTCGGCAAGATCCGAGGAGCACAACTCTTATATAGTGCTCTTAGGTTTGATTATAAGATTGGTTCCTGATTACTACGGTATTTTCCCCTTGATTTCTCGCCCCCTATCTCTCCCTGTCGTCTTTTTCTTTTATACTCTTGTTTCCTTTCACCTTCGCCCTCCACGTGCATGCCAGATAGTTGGTGTTGATACTTGTCCCATCAGCTTCTTCCCTAAGTCTCCGTGTAGTAGCTGTAAAGCTGATAACTACTGTTCAAGTATTACCTCCACATTAATGTGGCCAGAGAGTTAGCTGGGAAGCAATTAATATAGTGGTAGCAGCTTTTCTCTTAGATATTTTAGAACTCTCCTTTGTACCTTATTTCTGTAATGTTTATCCGTGCCAGCAGAACTTCCTGGAACATTCCCCTGGACAGCAACCCACGTATTCAGACCTTGACTTTGGATAGCCGAGGATACATTTATCCTTGGCCCATCCTCTCTAGCTATTATAACCGGAAAAAACTTCTTTATTTAGTAACACAATCTCCTCTGCTAAAGATTTATCCTTCTTGGACAACCCCTCGTCCTTGGCTTGGGCCGTGGGCCCAAGATACAATCAAATAAAGAACTCCTAGGCCCAACATCCTTACAAAACTGATTCCATATTTCATATCAAGAAATTAACACAAAACACAAAAAGAATTTTAAAATATAAAAATAGATAAACATTGATAAAGTCTAAACAATCAAAACTTAAAGTAATTTTTTTATTAAAATTATTCGCTTATTTTATAATTTATTATTAATATTTATTTAATAATTTAGTTTTAATTAGTTTAAAATTTTTGAGTTCACATATGAATTTTCGTCAAACCGTATTGCACGGAATAATACTAGTTTTTTAAAAAAAAAATTGGGGAAAAAAAAATATGCACGGTCGCATGTTGAATATTTTCCCTAAAATTTTAAAAATAAATGGTCATCTAACCATTCCTTTAGATGATGGTCCCTTCCAAAACAAAAAACAAAAAACAATTTTACCTGACAAATTTCGAAAGTGGTACTACTATCAAGTATTAACTTGTTTGTCAACTTATTTGAATGTGTTTAATATTCAATAAAAAAAAAAAAAAATTAAAGTCTGGTTTTGATGTTGCCATGTTGCTATATGACTAAACCTAAACAATTCATTTGATTATTATTATTATTGTAGCGGGGGAAAATAAGACAAACTTGCTTTTTTCCTCACCCGATTAATTTATAAAGATGAGATGCTAATCTACCTTATGTAACCCTTGTTTAAATGAATTAAGTTTAAAATGAAAGGATTAGTGCTAAGAATAAATATGAGACAAGCGGATTGATTGACAATAGTCTCGAATTGCTTATATGATACTCCTCGGAATTGGTCCGAGGTACAGAGTTCACAAGTTCTTATGTTATAATGATGATTTTCTATTTTCTTTCTTTCCTCAGATGTCTCCTCCCCCTTTTACAGAGGCCTCTTTGCCTTATATAGTTTCCTAGGTTGTATCTTGGCATTCCACTTGGAGGGTTGGAGTTCATTTCTCTTGATACTTGTCCCATTAGGGCTTCATTAGAAGGTTTTTGCACCAAGCTATGAGTTGTGATAACACTGTTCAGAGGTCATTTTCTTATTAATGTGGCCAGCTAAGTGGGTTCAGGGCATTGAATGCAAAGGTGATGGGTGCTTTATCCGCAGTCTTTCATTTCTTGCTTAACGACAAATCTTCCTCCTCTTCCTTGGTTTGTGTCTGATAGTCTTCAAAACAGGTCCTTGGCTCTCCCAAGGACACATCAGTATCCTTGAGATCCTCGGGTATTGTAGTCTCCTTGTGCTTGTGATGAGTTGTTTATATTTTCCCAAGGACTTGCTGTTAGTGCTTTCTGATGTCTATTCTTCTAACATTGGCCTTCTCTCACTTGTCCTTGTTCTCAGATTCTTGTCCTCCTACAATTATTATTATTAGTATTTTTTAACTTGACAATACATTAGAAGATGTCACACATATTGTAGAACATAATAATAAACGATTTTTGTTGAGCAATTTCAAAATTTTGTTTACGTTTGAGATTTTAATATATATATATATATATGTGTGTGTGTGTGTGTATGTATGTATGTATGTATGTATAACTTGACAACACCAATGGTTAGAAGAATAATAGATATATAATGAGATAATAAATATAGATTTTTTTTTTGATTTTTTTTAGATTCTAATTTGACTACCATGATTATTGTCAAAATTAATTAAGCTTCACAATATGATTTTTTAACAAATCTTTTATTTTATTTTAAAAGGAAAATGAAGCAAAATTTATAATAGAATTTGATGAAACCAAAAATCGTTAGCTGAGTCACTCGGCCAATCTAGAGCTTTTGACGGGCTTCTAAGATCTGCAAGAGAAATAAAGCTAGTTGAAGAAACCACTGGGGTAAGCCCCGACGGAGGAGCCTCCGATGCTTAAGTCAGTATTCGCCCATATATTTTGTATATAGATAGTATTTTGTAGTCTTTTTTACGTACCTTCACAAGTGAGACGGATTGTCCCTTTTATAGGTGATTTGGATAGCTGTTGTATATAATTGGAGGTGATTATTTCCCATGTGTAATAGTTATCGTACTGATGGTTGTTTAAGACCGATGAGTAACGGTCGCCATTAATGTGTTTAGCGTGCTTGAGCGATTACATCTTTTGGTCTGCTAATGATGCAAAGTCGTCCATATTAATGGACGACCTTAATGGTTTTTCTGGACTCGTCAGTTGCCCCCCATTCCCAAGTTTGATTTTGTGTTGGTCAGGCTTAGGGAATTTGCTTGACTTGTTTAGATTTAGACTTCTTTATCTTTCAATCAATTTCTTCTTCAAGGATGGTAGTATATTTATGACGACTTCTTAGTGTCTGCCTTTTGAAGGTCCTTTTGATGTTTGAAGGATCATTGCTTGATCTTGTGAGTAAACTAATTTCTTTGGATGACCATTTTTTATCACTATTGAGCAAGTTGATTTCTTTGGATGACCATTTTTTATCATTGCTGAAGAGCAAGGTGAGTTCTTTGGAAGACCATTTTTTTATTACTGCTGAAGAGCAAGGTGATTTATTTGGACGACCACTTTGGATGCCCTCTATTGAAGATGACGATCATTTGGATCAATTATTTCTTTGGATGATCCCTTGCCATCAAAATTTATTCTTGTATAAAGGATTTTATCCTTATTGCTTTGGACAATTTAATTCTTGCACAGAGAATTTACCATTGAACACTTTTACTCTTGCATGAAGAATTTATCGTTGAATGATTTTGCTCTTGCATGAAGAGTTTATCGTTAAACGATTTGATTCTTATATGAAGAATTTATCATTTTGGATGATTTAATTCTTGCACAAAGAATTTACCATTGGATGATTTTACTCTCTCTTGGCTAATTTGTGGTTTTATTCTTCGTGATTTTAGACTCGCCTAAAGAGTCTATATCCTTAGAAGTAACTTTTTGCTAGCAAGGCAGGAACTTGCATTTATGAATGCATGACGTTTTATGCATATACACGTATATCTTTGCTTGCATGTCTAAGTAACGCCTTTATCGTGTTCTAGACTCGCCACTTGTAGAAAGAATTTTTGGCATGAATGACATGATTTAAACTCGTCATTTTAGGGTTTTTATCATGGATTTTATGATTTTAAACTCGTTGCTTTAGTGGACAGAGTTTTTATCATGGATTTTATGATTTAAACTCGTCGCTTTGTGAACGGAGTTTTTATCACGGATATTATGATTTAAACTCATCGCTTTGTGGATAGAGTTTTTATCACGGATGTTATGATTTATAATCATCGCTTTGTGGACTGAGTTTTTATCACGGATGTTATGATTTATACTCGTCGCTTTGTGGATGGAGTTTTTATCACGGATGTTATGATTTAAACTCGTCACTTTGTGGACGGAGTATTATGATTTAAACTCGTCACTTTGAGGACAAAATTTTTATCATGGATGTTATGATTTATACTCGTCGCTTTGTGGGCGGAGTTTTTATCATGGATGTTATGATTTAAACTCGTCGCTTTGTGGATGGAGTTTTTATCACAAATATTGTGATTTAAACTCGTCACTTTGTGGATGGTTACTTCTTGAGTAGATTGACGATCACGTGGATCGGTCTTGTAGCTTCTTTGGAAATTTTGTAGCTTTAGGCCTCCTTGAGATCATGCCACTTTGGACCTTCTTGAAGTCATGCTATTGTCTACAGTAAGTAGCATAGGCACTTGCCAAAATTTGTTTAAACAAGAATTTCAGAACAATCCACACATGAATAATGAGCTACCAATGGCCTAGTTGGGCATTTTTCTTATTGTGCTAATATTCTGATTAGACCAATTATTCTCTTGTAATCCTATAGCTTTACCTCTTTTGTAATTCATCTAGCAGTAAATACATTTTTGCATGAAACCTTATGACATTTACAAAAATAAGCTTTGTGACTATAATATTTCATGTGAATAGTTAGCTGTAAAATGCTAGCAGGTAAGAATTACACAGTTGCTAATCATAGTGCATAAACATTATCAAGAGAATAATTAACTTACTATAATACGTTTCCTCTTGTTGCTTCCCATTTAATTCATTCAAAATTGGACTTTTTGACAATTAATTCTAATTGTCATTATTTCAAGAATATTGATAATCTTAAATATTCAGGCATTGCATTCATCACAATTGCTATGCTTTATGCATTTGATGGGTTTTCTAAAAATTTCATGAATTTCGCAAACACAAAAAACTATATACCTTTTTTATTTATTGATTATTTATGCAAGCTTGAAACGTACTCATTTTTAATAAGATAATCACTCGCATCGCTAATTAGATGCACACAAATATCAAAAAAGAAAGAAATAATGAGTTACCTTAGATGACGACATTATGTTGCCATATGCCTCGATCTTTTCATTGTTGAGATCTTCATGATGAGCTTTTGTCCCTTAAGACTTGTTAAGCTTAACATGATATTCAATGTCTAAGGCCTAGGTCTCTTTTACTTCAATCTTTTGAAGACGTAAGAACTAGGTCATATTGTTGCCCCCTATTTAGACATGAAAGGAGCAATTCTTATCTGACAACGACCAAAGGAATCACCTATCATGGTTTGAACTTGTATTTTCCTTTCTTTGGGCTTAATCTTATTTTTGATGGGAGTGCTTTGATCATAGTCATTTAAGACGACTCACTTCGATAGAGCTAGCTGCATTTTATTAGAAATGACAATATACAAATAGTCAATTGCATGTTGCACAATAATTGATGTCATTCGACAAAGCGTACTCTATATAAATCATAGAGAAGTATTATATGATGTATAAAGAATGAAGCTATTGACTATATGTTTCTTTAAAGTGTTGAGACTAAAGTAGAGATCGTTGATTATTTTGGATACTCCTATTCTCGATAGGTTTCTCTTTGTTTTTACATATTTTTTCTTTGGTAGACTCACATTTAGCAATCTTTATAAGACTATTTTCCACGTAGTTGACCTTTGTCATAAGATTACTATTAAACATTTAAACTTGGTAGTCCATCGGTGTTTCAGGTAATTCAATCAATTGGTTGAACCCTTTATGCACGTTCTGTTTGAATCTATATGAGGGTAGATATATATACTCCCTTTTGACCTCGCTCAATGGGTAGTTAACTTTCAAAATAACACAGCATTGCAAATATTAAAAGGTAAAAAGAGATGAATTATTAAATAACCCAATCCATCACTTTCCGCTTTTGAGCACAACCAATAGTCATCTTAGGATTTGGCTTCTCTTTCTTAACATCCATATATTATTATGGTATTTAGAGTGATGATGCCAAAGATTACTTTTGTATTTAGTTGGTAATTTATGCAATGCCTTAAATGTAAACTATATACGTTACACTTGGACAATTAAGTTTTAGAAAGTTAATAGGAGAAAGAGTAAGGTGTTAATTACCTGTCAGACTTGGAGACTTTTTAGAAATTGAATACCCGAGCCTACCTTTGCAAGGATGTTAGAACATTCATGCTTGGCTTGGAACCACTTTGCTCACATGAGGAGTGATTTAGATATGTGTGTGATACTTTTAGTACCCTTATAAGCTGATTTCTTTTCAACAAGCTCTTCTTTGTTGGCTTTAAAGCTACTGGGGCTTGACTTGCCATTTGTGATGTCAAAGGAATTTTAACAATCTTTGGTTGTATTCCCCTTTTCCACTTAAGACTTTTTGATCTCTTTCTTTGCCACTTCTTTTTGACAAGTTCTCATTCCAAAGCTTATAAACTTAAGAATATAGGTCCAGTAAATAGTCTAGTACTTTTATTGTGCAAAGTGTTAGACTTGGAGTAGCGTTGTCAAGTATAAAATTCACAAATGTTATTAACCACAAATATATAAAATTGTTGTGGCTTATGGGCGGTTGATGCGTCCATAACATAGTCTTTAGCATAGTATACCTTAGCGTGTTTGCATAACACAAATATGTATGTCCATAACATAAAGGAAATGTAATTTAATTCATTATGAGCACTAAAATAATGGCTCAATTTGTGAAAGTATGATGCTCAAATATATAGAGAACAAAAGTTTTCACGAAACCGTGTGGTGGATTTGTGGAACAATTTCCATGCTCCAAGTCTCAAAGACTGTCTAAGGTTGACAGCCTAAGTTAGACCCACCTTGCATTCACTTTGAAAATTATTATCTTTGCAAGGCCGAATAGGCCATCCTTGTATTTTATCTCCAAATCTTTCTTTATTTTGGATTTTTTAAGCTTAAAATGATAGTTTTCACAAAATGCATGTGTAGTAAAAATCAGAATTTTCATTATTCTCAGCTTCTAGCTACCTAATTCTGATTATGCTTGGCCGGGTTTATTGGACTTTCTCCTGTATCCAAATTTAGTGTTTCTAAATTTGGTAAGACAATAAAATTTGACTTTAGCCTCTTTAGTGTCTAAACTCTAAAATTAAGATATAATTTTGGTAAGACAAAAAATTTTGGTATCAACTTTCTCTAATGCCGAAAATTAAGATTTATAAAATTTGATAGGGTAATAATATTTCACTTCCTTTTTTTTTTATCATAGCAAGATGCATTAGGAGAAATTAGTGAAATAAAAAGCCATAATTAATGGCATAATGCATGAATATCAACTAGTATTCTATCAGTATACCAATTATTTAATGCTATAAAGAGACACAAATGATCTCCTTGTGTTATAATAGGAAATGTAGTGAAGGTTTAAAACCCTTTTTTATGGCTATAATCAGGATATCAATTAGGCCATAATATATAATTATATTTGGCTTTAATGGCCTTAAAGTGACCAGTTTGACATCTTAGTCACTGATCTTCTTTGAAGTGTGTAGCTTATAACAATCAAGGTATTCATTACCTTTTCTTTTTTAATGCCTATATTTAAGATCATAATTTTGGTAAGGTAATTATGCCCTATTGAAGTTTGGTTCCACCTTTCATGCAAACTAAAACAATGGGGAGCCAGTGAAACTAAGAACGGAAAGTTCTCTTATGGTAATTTCATCATATTTGACTTGGGTGGCCGAAAATTACATGACCACCTACAATCATCTCTATATTTTTAACGAAAGGGTATTTTAACAGAGTAAACTCCTTTTTATGTTTATATAACATTAGACAAGCCTATCAAAAAAAAAAAAAAAAAACATTAGACGAGGTTATTGTGTTTTTAGACTTCTAGGCCATTTAACAACATATGATAAAACCATTTAATAGGATGAGAAACGACTCATCTTACCTCAAGACCTAAGAGTTGGGCCATGTCATTGAGGCTTGTCGTGGTCATCCAAAGTTTGTGTTTGTCTCATGTTCAGCCTGAGCCTTACAACGAGCTGCCTTTGGGTGATTTGACGGAATCTTTGAGGTTTTGTAAATTGATGACAAAATTGCTAAATGGATTTGCTTTATTGGATCTTGAAATAAAGAAGGCTTAGCCTTTTGATCTCCTCTTCACAACAAATCCAATTGTATGTTCCGTTTCTCTTGGATTCAGGTTCTTACATCATCGTCTATGAGTCTGAACTAAGTGACCCTTCATTGTAGGAAGAGCTTAATGGCAAATCGGCTCCCCATAGACGGCGCCAAACTGATGAAACCAAAAATCGTCATTTGGGTCACTTGTCCAATTTAGAGCTTTTGACAAGCTTCAAAGATCTACAAGAGAAATAAAACTAGTTGAAGAAACTACCGGGGTGAACCCCGGTGGGGGAGCCTCCGATGCTTAAGTCAGTACCCGCCCATATATTTTGTATATAGATAATATTTTGTAGTCTTTTTTACATACCTTCACAAGTGAGACGGATTGTCTCTTTTATAGGTGATTTGGATAGCTGTTGTACATAATTGGAGGTGATTATTTCCCATGTGTAACAGTTATCGTATTGATGGGCGTTTAAGACCAACGAGTAACGGTTACCATTAATGTGTTAAACGTGCTTGAGCAATTACATCTTTTGGTTTGCTAATGATGTAAAGTCGTCCATATTAATGGACAACCTTAATGATTTTTCTGGACTCCTCAAAATTGATCATAGATAATTTTTTTGGATTCAAAATAAAATCAAATTCCCTTTCAATATGGTTTGAGTTGAAATTCACTAAGAATCGGTTATTTTGTGTTATTTTATTTTATTTATATTTGTTAATATTAAATAAATGCTAGTTTAGATTTTTATATATTTATTTAATTTTGAATTTAGAATACATCTTATCCTTAAAAGGGGTAATATTTTTTGTTCCATACCTTGGCCCACCAATGATGACATTTTGATTCCATCCTTGTATTTCATTAGTTTCTGCAAAGGTTAATTAATTATGATAGTTTTTAGACCCTTTAAAACCACAATTGGGTTAATCTAGATAATTAGCCAAGTTGTTACTTAGTCCAATTTAACAAAACTAGGCTATCATAATCAACACAATCATATCATGCAAAGCAGCGGAAAATAAATAACGCAAAGATATGATCACCCAGGAAACCAAACTGGTAAAAACCTGAGGAGGATTTAACCTAGCTATCCTCAAGGTAAACCTGAATCCACTATCTTGAAAGAATCGAAGTTCATACAATAAGACTTACAAGCCCCCACGCTCGACTTCTTATTGTTACCCACCAGTAGAACTTACTGACATGGCCACGTGCAAGTTTCGAATCCACGGACTCCTTCTTTCTTGGATTCACCACCAGATACAAGCACACCTTCTTATGTTTCTTTAAACTTCAATGGCAGCAACTGAGTTGATCATCAAGGTGTAGATAATATCTCCTCCTTGAAAACCCTAAGTTTGTGTAAAGGAAAGCTCCTCTAGATCTCACAAGAGATTTACACAAACAGCAATGTGAGCAACACTAAAATATGGCTAGGGTTTGCCTTTTATACTTAAGACAAATTAGAAAACCCTAAACGTTTTAAACAACTAGGGCTGAGTTGGAAATCTGCAGAAAAAACACATTCTGCCCGAGCCTAAGCTTCGATCGATCGAGCCAGGTTGAGATGCACAGTAACTTCTGCATTAGCTTGATTCCAACTTTACATAAAAGATACAACTTTGAGCAAGACTAAACACTATTAAATATATTGTTTTGATCATGGTTTGCCAACAATACACATTAGAGTTTTAAATACATAAAAACCTAAGTCTTTAGAACCTAACAAATTATTTGCTAAAAATTGTCAAAAAGTGCAATTATATATATTAAAAAACAAAAACAAAAAATTTAAAAAGTTGTATATAAACAAATAATTTAACAGCTCTTAAAGAAATAATAAGTTTTCAATTATAAGCTGTTAAACACATTAAAAGAAAAAACTAGCGAAAATCATTTGATTTGTATTCATTCTTGGTAGTTGTGGATATATGGTTTAAGTGGACATATGGTTTGTATCAAACTCTTAATATTTGTGCATGATTTAACTTTATTGCTCGAATTTCAGTAAATTTTGGTGCATTCCTGACTTATTCTGGCCTACTTCGGTGTGGTCCGGAACAAAACACACCACATTTACAGCAATTTTTTTTTTTGGGTAAGTAGAGCAATTTTATAGTATCACATAAGACGTCGCAATTTTGGCTAGATGATTGTAATTTAAGTTGTGGTATATAATGTTTGACTCATTCTTTGTGTCCTGTTACTTCACATCATCTCTTTTGTCCTTTTTTTTCCTTCGACTTTGTACCTCAGTTCCTCTCTACTTGGTGTCACTGTCATCTATGATGTATCAAGCATCAATCCTTGGCCCTTGCTGATGAGGTCTCTCTCTCTCTCTGCTTAAATACTGAAATAAAAACACAATTATTGGAGCAAAAACTTTACTGCAACAACTAAGCTACAAATTTTGATGCAATTATTCATGTGTTTTAGTGTGTGTCGTGAAGAAAAAGTGGTAAATTTTTATGAAATTAACAGACACTTAATCTGTTAATCACAGATTATCATGTGAAATAATTGTGGCTTAATTTGTAAACTAGAATTTTCAAATCTTTAAAATAAATCAAAAAATGAGATTGTATAGTTGTCAAAATTTGGAAAATATTTCATGATCCAACTTAAATTTTAGTATATTTGCAAATTCCAAATAAAAATTCCATAAGGTTTAATTAATTATATTTAACAGTATTTTATAAACATATTTCTTATGAAATAATGGTACTAAAAATGTTTACTATTTGCTTTTGAATTGATATGATATAAACACACACATGTTGGTAAATCTGAAATGGGATGTTCGAAAGAGTTATTTTTAGGTACTCCCAAAGCACGGAGAATTATGCTTCCTCCTCTCACATTTATGAAAAAGTCTACTCATTAAATTCATGATGGAGTCCACCATGAATATGAGAGAAGGGAGCACAATTTCTCCGTACTTTGGGAATACCTAAGAATTTCCATGTCGAAAATACCAATACTGAAATATTCTATTTCAATGGACAAATTGAAACGATCACCGAAATAGAATTCATAACTTTTCTTGTAACGGCTATAGTAAAATGGCATAACAGCCAAAATTTGCCCAACTAACCCCAAATATCACCTACATCAGCTAATGCATTCATAATGCAAAATGCATTTTTGTTACAATAGTTGTGCAAATATACACAAGCACCATAATTGTGTATTTCAATTTTTTATTATTTCTCGGTGCTTTCAGTTAATGAAGAAAAAAAGTATACGGTAGTTGTGGAGAAGAGACAGAAATGATTTTAAAAATTATATTTTAATGAAATAGAGTTAAAAATAAATGATCTAACATGGATGCTTTAAAAAGTGATTAGATAAAATAGAAAAAGTAAGTTTTTACGCTAAAATTTTTTTGCATAACTTGATGTCTATGACCTTATACTCTTGATGCACTCATTGTGAAAATCTCACTAAAAAAACACACTAATCCAAACTTACATTGCTTTGATTGATTTTATTATTTTGAATCATATAATAGTAAACCTTACTAGCGTGAAACCCATGGGCTGCGCCACCTTAAGGCCAGGGTGGTCCCAAGACCACCTTGATCTGGATTTTTTTTTATATAATAATTTTAAAAAATTTATTTGTCTACCATTTAAAAAAATTTTGGGAACACCCTCAGTTTTTTTTATGCCAATAAAATTAAATTTTGCTCCTTAATTTGTTTTATATTCAGTGGATGAATGATTGCTTGATTGTGTAAATTAAAAGAGATGTAGCTTGTAGCATTGATAATGAGACTATCATGCACCGATTTCAAAATATGAAAACTTGTAGAAGACAATTGTAAACTTTATGTATTTACATGTTTTCTTTTATTGTTGTTGTTGTCAATATATAAATCTCTCTTTTTATTAGATTGTATAATTTATGCTTCTTAAGAAACACCCTGAGAAAAATTCCTAAAGCCGCCACTGGTGAAACCTACTACACCTAAGAAAATGTGTTATATGCCACCATTATGCATAATACCATACCCCCCTTTGTTGGGACAAACAAAGTATTTATAGTTTGTATTGGGACGAATATTGTCTCTCTCACTCACTTTCATCACACACGTATACATGTAACATCCTTTCATAAAAAAGTGTGGCGCCCACTCATATGAAAGGAAGGATACATACAAATGTTACCCGTAGCACCACACATTTAAACTGGGGGCAAGAAAAGTCTCTCACGCAAAGTTTCACACACACATACTCAAAAATGTAGCAATAACACATACTGAGAGATCTTTGTGTGAGAGTGGGGCTTATGATGCTTTAAATGATTTAATATTTTGACAAGAGACTTGTATCTCAATTAGTATCTCTTAATATCTGTAACAAAGATGTATTCCAAAGTTCATATCCTCCTCTCTCATAATAACGGTTATATAAAACACTCTTTCATATATGAGTAAACCTTACAAGTGTGAGACCTATCACATAACATCTAAGAAGAAAATTATATATAATAGGCTGTGTTTCTTCACACAATGTATTTTTATATGTAAACGGAAAATATGAGTTAAATGCATGTTTTCAATTATAAAACACACTTTTACGTTAAGTGTAAAAAGTTTTTCCCTGTACATATATCACATGCCTCTCATAAAGCGGACCTATAAACAACTAGGAGTATAGGAGAAATGCTACATGCAAGTCTTGACTTAATAACACGTCTTTTATTTTGGGGTAAACAAAGTCTCTCTCACTCATAATTTCACATATATATACTCGAATACACAAATTATACATAATATTATTATGAGAAATGCTACGTCCACAATATTTTTACAACATTTTCACAACAAATCATAGGTGGTTAGTTGTTATTAGTTCAAATTTGAACCTATTACTGACATTACTTTTTTACCCCAACAATAATAACCAGTAACAACCTGCCACCTATAATTTGTTGTAAAAATGTTGTAAAAATATTGTGGACATAATATTTCTCTATTATTATATACAATACCATTTTTTTTAAAATTGGGACAAATAAAGTCTCTTGCACTAGGTCTCATCACCAGGGGCGAAGCCAGAAATTTTACATATTTATGTATACATACATTTACACAACTACATATTGATACGTTCACACACACACACACTCATATATATGTGAGTGTGTGTGTGTCCAAGAGAAAAATTGCTCTTTTAAATATTGTCACCTCCTAACATTACATATCCTCGGTGTAGTTTTTTTTAATTTACATTTTATAAGTAAATCAAGTATTGACAAACAACAACATCAAAATACTTAATCCAAATGAAATAAAATAACTCTAAGTAGAAGTTTCTTTTATCAAAAACTTACTATTTGAACTCAACAACAAAAACTTACCAACTAAGAGAGGAAAAAGCTAAAAAGAAGTGGTTTATATACATGCAAACATCCTTTCAGCATAATACCGCGTACCCGTTTAAATTGTGCCAAAGAAAGTGCTTATCACTGACATTTATCACGTGCATTTAGATGTAACATGCTTCTTAAAGTGACTACAATTATGAGCTCAAAATTTGCAATTTGCATCAGTTGGTACAAAATTATAGTTTATTTTAGTATAATAATAATTTTTTTTTTCATATTCACATTTCAAAACTATTTTACATCATTAAGGCTATTTTATCTATTTTACCAACTTATTTAATAAATACATTCAGCATCTCAGTTCTTTCTTTTACATACAATATTATATTATATAAACTACACAATCAAATAATATAAAAGATTTTGTTTATCTCTCTTCTCTTCCATCTCTCTTTCATCTTTGCCTCTGTCTCTCTCTCTTTCTCCAAATATATAAATATATATATACATATATATATATATATATTTTATGTTCACAACCCATGAATAGTAATTGTATATTTGAGAATTCACCATTCATGGTTGCTTAAAAAAAAGAAGAAGATATATATATAACCGAATAAACTTGATTTTGGGTGTTGATTAGTAAAATAGTAACTGAGTTTTTTTACACCCTGATTCTAATGCTCTCACATCAGATTATCTATTCTACATTATATTTCTTTAAAATATCAATTTTTTATTAATTTTTAATTATTTCTCTTTTTTTTTTTCAGAAAAATAAAAATTTACTATCATTCTCCATCCTCAGAATATGTAAATAAATAATAAAAAATGAAAAAATAAATGCAAAATCAACGGCTAATAACAATCATGTATTCTTAATTACACTGTTGAACTTTTGGATTTAGGGTCTATTTGAGATCCGCTTATTTTGCTGTAATTGAAAACTTTTTACTGAAAGTACTGTAAATAAATATAAAAGTTAGCTGAAATAGTATAATGGGACATATGAATAGGGCCTATTTGAGATCCGCTTATTTTGATGCAATTGAAAACTTTTTGCTGAAAGTACTGTAAATAAATATAAAAGTTAGCTGAAATAGTATAGTGGGACATATGAATAGGGTCTATTTGAGATCCGCTTATTTTGCTGCAATTGAAAACTTTTTGCTGAAAGTACTATAAATAAATATAAAAGTTAGCTGAAATAGTATAGTGGGACATATGAATAGGGTCAATTTGAGATCCGCTTATTTTGCTGCAATTGAAAACTTTTTGCTGAAAGTACTATAAATAAATATAAAAGTTAGCTGAAATAGTATAGTGGGCCATATGAATAGTACCAAAAAGTGCAATGAGGCTCGTGAATAACAGCAAAAATAATTTGAAAAGTAAAATAAGTTGGCAAAATTAATCATTTCAAACCGACACTTAGTGTGCGTTTGGATTGAAATGAAAAATTAAAATTATTTTACTATTTAACTTATTTTTGCTACTATTCATGAGTTCCACTGCACTTTTTGGCACTATTCATGAGTTTCACTGTATTATTTCAACTAACTTTTACCTTTATCTATCGTACTTTTAGCAATAATTTTTCAATTTTAATAAAATAAACGGTATCCAAACATACCCATAGTCTATTAATATACGGCACCGTTGTGAGTGCCTTATCAGGAATGTACATGATTGTCCTTGACGTCATGGAAAGTCTTTAAATTTGGGGTAAACAAAGTCTCCCTCACTCGTAGTTTCACACATACACATGAAGGTGTAGTAGCTTTGACACAAAGATCAGTGTGTGTGAGTAACAGAATGGATCAACTAAAACCAAGCCCAGCAAACTCCTCTCCTCTCACTCCCTTAGGCTTCTTAGAAAGAGCAGCCACCGTGTATGGTGATTGCCCATCTGTTGTGTACAACACCACCACCTACACATGGTCACAGACCCACCGTCGATGTCTCCAACTAGCCTCATCAATCGTATCACTCGGTGTCAAGAAAGGCCACGTGGTGTCTGTCGTGGCCCCTAACATCCCCGCCATGTACGAGCTCCACTTCGCTGCCCCTATGTCCGGTGCCATTTTCCACACCATCAACATTCGCCTCGATGCGCGTACAATCTCCGTCCTACTCCTCCACAGTGAGTCAAAGCTCGTCTTCGTCGATTGCCTTTCACGCGCTCTCATCCTCGAAGCCATCTCTTTCTTCCCGCCGCATATCAAGCCTCCACTTCTCATCCTTATCACCGATGATCAAGTCTCACCATCACCAGACACCGTTCGTTTCCACGACACTTACGAAAGTATGGTCGAGAAAGGTGATCCTAAGTTCGAGTGGGTTCGGCCTAAAAACGAGTGGGACCCAATGATCCTAAGCTATACTTCAGGTACAACCTCGGCTCCTAAAGGAGTTGTTCATACTCATAGAGGCACATTTTTCATAACTCTTGATGGGCTCATAGACTGGTCGGTACCAAAACAACCAGTTTACCTGTGGACCCTAGCTATGTACCATGTCAACGGTTGGGGTTTCTCATGGGGCATGGCAGCCGTGGGTGGGACCAACATTTGCCTCCGTAATTTCGACGCGCCCATTATCTACCGTTTGATTGAAAAACACAACGTGACTCACATGTGTGGTGCACCAGTGGTTCTGAACATGCTGACGAATTATTCTAACAACCTCAAACCGCTCAAAAGCCCGGTTCATGTACTCACGGCCGGTTCTCCACCACCGGCTACTATACTCCTAAAAGCCGAGTTATTGGGTTTTGTGGTGACTCATGGGTACGGGTTGACTGAAACCGGTGGTATCGTTGTTTCATGCGCTTGGAAAAAACAGTGGGACAAGTTTCCTGCTACGGAGAAAGCGAGGCTCAAAGCGAGACAAGGAGTGAGGACTATTGGGATGACTAAAGTGGACGTGGTGGACAAAGAGACAGGAGTGAGTGTGAAACGTGATGGGTTGTCAATAGGGGAAATAGTATTGAGAGGTCCGTGTTTAATGCTTGGTTATCTCAAAGACCCAGTTGGGACCTCGAAGTGTTTGACAAAAAATGGCTGGTTTTTCACTGGGGACATGGGTGTTATGCACCCAGATGGGTACATGGAGATTAAGGATCGTTCAAAGGATGTGATAATAAGCGGCGGTGAGAATTTGAGCAGTGTGGAGGTTGAGTCTGTGCTTTACACACATCCGGCGGTGAATGAGGCGGCCGTGGTGGCTCGGCCCCATGAGTATTGGGGTGAGACGCCATGTGCGTTTCTGAGCTTGAAGGAGTTGACTCAGAAGCCAAGTGAGAAGGAGATTATTGAATTCTGTAGGGCTAAGTTGCCACACTACATGGTGCCCAAAACGGTGGTGTTCAAGGATGATCTGCCAAAGACTTCTACTGGGAAAATTCAGAAGTTTGAGCTGAGACAGATTGCCAAAGCCATGGGTGCGCCTACAATTAGTCGGATTTAGTCAATTTTATTTTTCTGATCTTTTAAACTGTAATGTGATTATTGTCAATGTTGTTGTTGTTGTTGTTAATTGGGTCGACTTGCACAACTCGCTATCCATTTCCTTAATTTCTAGTTTCCCCTCATCATAAAAAAACAAAATCAAGGCAAAAATGCAAAACTGAGCTTCTAACTTTCATTTTTTTTTTTTTTTCATTTCAGTCCTCTAACTTTTAGTTTTGTCAATTCAGTCTTCTAACTTTTAATTTTTGTTAATGTAGAGCTCCGTTACATTTCTGTTAGTGGTTGCCGTTAGACCCACTGAAACGACGTTGTTTTGCATTTTATTTTATTTTTTTAATTCGAAATTAAAAGAAAATAAAAAAAATCTGGAAAAAAAAAAAAAAAAAAAGCATTAAGGGGAACTCGGTGTAACTCATTCCTTGCTTCGATTCCAAGCGCTTTTTCATGCTCTCCTTCACCATCATAGTCCTAACCCTAGCGTACTTCCCCACATCTTTCAAAAAATCCAACAGCTTGACCTCCTTCCACCAATCGCAGTTGTTAAGGATGACGGAGTTCTCGGAGAGGATTCTGGCGATGGTGGATTGAATGCCGAGGGTGTTGCAGTAGAGAGATTCGAGGTCGAGGTCGGGACACTCAAGGGACTTGCCGGTGGGGTCGCCGACGCGAGCGGTGGCTTCATCGATGGGGGCGACGGGCTGGTGGCCGAAGCGGTGGAACCAGGAGAGGACGATGAGGCCAAGGAGGTTGCCGAGGTGGAGAGATTGAGCGGTGGGGTTGAAACATCAGTAAACTTTGAGAGCTTAGGAGAAGAGGAGGAAACGGCGGTGGTGGTGTCGTGGAGGTCAGGGCTAGTTAGGGATTCGATGAGGCTGCGTTGCTGGAGGATTTAAATGATGTTGTTGTTGTTGTTGAGGCAAGGAGGAGAGGATTGGGATTGTGTGGAGGAGTGGTAGCAGCAAAAGGTGTAGGATTCTAAATCAGTGATGCGTTAGGGGAACGAAAAAAAAAAAAAAAATTTTTCCAGATTTTTCTTATTTTCTTTTAATTCCAAATTAAAAAAATTAAAAAAAATAAAATAAAATACAAAACAGCGTCATTTCAGTGGGTCTAACAACAGCCATTAACAGAAATGTAACGAAGCCTTACATTGACAAAAATTGAAAGTTAAAGGATTGAATTAACAAAACTGAAAGTTAGAGGACTGAAATGAAAAAAAAGTGAAAGTTAAAGAGTCAGTTTTGCATTTTTACCTAAAATCAACGTTGTCCTGCTGCCATGCTGCTTCATGTGGTTCTAATAATCCAGTTGTTCTTCATGCTGGCAATAAGTCAATTGTGGTTCAAGATATAAAAATATATATATTATTAAATAATATATACTTGCACCAACAAGGCATTAATTCTGAGAGTATTAGATATAATAATTAGTGGGTTCCAGTTAGCTCAACTAGTAAAGTCTCTGATGGTTGAACAAAATATTTGGGGTTCAATCTGTGCCTACACCAAAAGTCGATTAGTGTCTTGCTCTGATGATAAAGAACTATTATTATAAACAAATGCCATAAGTTGAAACTATCTAAAATTTAAAAAAAAAAAAAAAAAAAAGATATAATAATTATACCATTAATTTAAGATCAATTGAAATAAATGAGTTTATTATGTATTGTTAAAAATATTCCTAATATAGATTTCCTTCTTAACTTACAATGTTTCATTAATTCTTTGTTATCCGTAATCATCTCTTTAACAATTTCTTATGTAAACTTTTTGATAATTAAAGTTTCCTTTGAGTTATGTCTTCCTCCATTAAACCTTGATTCCCATTTTGAATCTCAATTTAAATTTGGTCATTCATGAAAAATTAGGAATTTGCCTAAACTAGATTGCCAACGCGCAGGTTTGCAATGATGGAAGAATGAAAGATCTTAATATATGGATTGTACTATGTTATTTAGTGAGTTGTAGTTTTTTTTTTTTTTTTTTCTCAAAAAATAAAAGATTTTTAGTATTTTATTTAGGTAAGTATAGTCTGTAACTTCATGAACAACCCTAAGTACTGGTATGCTTATTTAGGACCCACTTTAAGTGCTTGGTGAGCTGAATATTTAGACTATTAATGTTGAAAAATCATTAAATATTTACCCAATATTTATATCAATTGCAAAATATTAGTATTATTTAGTTAACTTTTTATTATAGTATACATGTGTAGGGATAAGGGCCCGAATTTGTATATTGGGCCTTGGGCCTTGGCCGAGGACGTTGGTTGGTCCGAGGATGGGTAAATAGTAGTGAGGGTGTCAAACTCAAAATCCCATAAATAAGATGCAAACAGGAAGGTTGTGGAAGGCGATCTGAGGAGGAGTATATCCTCGGATAAACAAAGCACAGATCAAAGGTATATCCTGTCGATCAGAGTGGCCTTCTAAGAAGATCTACTGGTAGGAACGTGCATCACAAACGAACAAGAGGAATGGGGGCCCAGAGGTATCTAAGAGAAAGTTTCTGCCACTGCATTGAATGCTTTGCAGCTAACTTTCTGGCCGCATTTATGTGAAGAAAACCCTTGAACAATACTGCATTGGCTACCCCAACTCACAGAGGGCCAGAAAGGGTGTCTGATGCGACAAACACTCAAGTGGTGACTTGGATGATCAACAAATGGAGGGCCAAGATCATCGAAAGGGAACTATATAATGTAAGAGACCCTCAATAGAGAAGGGATCGGAAAAATCAAGAAAAAAACACTGTAGCAATCTAGAACCAGACTTGTAATCTTACTTAAGAACATTATATAAGAATCAGTCTCCCCGGACTTTGCCGAGGGCCTTTTCTTTTCTTCAGTTAAAACTTGTATATTTTCACTCTTTTATCATCAAGCCTACCTAACTTGTTGTTTAGTTAGCTAAAGCCCAGTTTTCTAACTCATTCTCTACAAATTCATTATTTTGGATTTTTTGGGCCTAAGTCCATTCATACCTTGGGCTAGGAACTCAAATTTAGTCCTTACAACATGTATTCTAAGTTAATGAGAAAATAAAGCAATCTAAATATATTCTAATAATTTAAACATATCCTAATAGGGATGTAATTAGATATGTTAATTTTTATAATCGAAATTAAAGTTTTAATTAGTTTAATTGCTTTTTTTTTTAGATAACTTTGAGTCTTTGGCATTGAAGTAAACGAGGAATAAAATCCAAAGCCCAAACATTATTCATTTTCACGGATAGTTTTATAAGGAAATAGTCCAAAGCCCAAAATACACCCCCCCCCCCCCCCCAAAAAAAAAAAAAAAAAATCTAACTCGATGCCCGATCACCCAATCTGATAATAGACTGTTCCTCCTTAGCGTACCTGACTTTTATCAGGTCGAGTTACGGGTGGCTGTGAACTCGACCCGACCCTATGTAAGTCCTAATGTCACTAACCTTTTATCCGTAGCACTCGCATTCAAATAGTCATTAAAACCCTAGTCAAAGGCTTCCCCCAACATTTCCTCGTATGGGTTCTTCAACATTGCTAAACATTTCTAGGGTGATGTCATCTTCATTACTAACTATTTGACAAATAGGACACCTTTCTCACACTAATTTTGATATTAAAGAAGACAAGTTTGAAAAACTTAATACTTTTTTTTTAATTTGAAATAAAATGTATTAAATTATATTCACTTAAAAGATTTAGTATAAAACTAACAATATTTATCTTCAAAAAAACTAATAATATGTAATTGTAGGAGAATTTAATATGAACATTGTGGAAGGGCAAGATCCGAACGCAACATAAAGCTTATGGGCCCAGCCCGAGGATGAAAAAAGGTTCATTTGCACACCAGTCCATGTTGGACACATGGATAAAAATCTGAGGAGGGAAGACGCAGAGACCCATCATCCGAGGAGCCCAAAGAGTAAGTACTCCTCTGGAATTCTTTAGCTGGGTACTTGCACCAAAGGACAAGATACCAAGGAAAACAATAGAGACGTGCAAGTAAAGAAGAGAGGAAATATATGGGTATAGTAGCCATTACTTCCGCATTTAATGCATTGTACTAACTCAGCTGGCTACATTAATGAAGGAATGACCGCTGAACAGTATTCCCACAGTTCACAACATACTCTACCACCTCCAGCAAAGTCCTAATGGGACAAGCAATTAAATTAGTACCTTAAGTTGTACAAGTGGAGGACTCAGATGCAATAGGAGAGACTATATAAAAGAAAAGAATCCCTCCAAGAAGAGGGACAAATCATTGAGAAAAAATTAGAAGTTATAGAATATCATCTTGTATCAAACATACTTAAGCACTTCTTTTATGAACATTGCCTCTTCAGCCAGATTCAAGGAAGTGTTTTGTCCATATTTCGTACTTTTTTTTGTTACTCTCTAAGCCCTAATTTCACTAACTTCATATCTGGATCATAGAAGAGCATTAAAGTTGACATTGCAAGGTCATGCTCTAACAAATTAATTGCATTGGGCCTGTAAAATCTAATTCTGCTATTCTAAGTGGGCCTAAAAATTTTTGGGCTCTTACAAACATAAAATATATCTATTTTAAAGTTTAAATTTTTATTTTTTTAAAGACAAAAGATCAATAACACAAGTGGTAATTGGACTCTCATAAATTGTAATAGTGTTGATCCGAAGTTCAATCTCCTTTATGTTTTAACTCGTAAAGTTAAATGACAAAGTTTATTTTCCATTATTAGAAAGAATAGTGTATTCCAATCATTCCTCTTTTATTTTTGCTATTTTCAAACTATATTAAAAAGAAACATTTAAAAATTGGTACGGTTAACCGTTGTTCTTAAGGTAATTGTTAATAATATATTTTAGAAAAATTTTGATATTATTTCCTATAAAAAAGATATGAAAATATTAATTTTTTTCTTTAAAAAAATTTATGAAACATAATCTTAGAACATTTGTTAATTTTTTTTTTTCCTTAAAAAACTAAAAACAAAGCAAGCGGTAGCCACTAGCCATGTCGATAATAAGGTGCGCAAGAATTTATGGTCATTCGATACTCGATAGGCTAGCGGAACGTAAAGGTTGGCGCTCCTTTCCATGCAGAGAAGCTTGTATTGTATGGGCTTCCCTAACAGACCCGGTTTATTTTATGTGAGTTGCTGTCGTGATTTCTTGAGAGTTTGTGCCATGATGCAGCCATAGATCGGTCAAAAGATTAATCATGCATTCTAATATTCGTGCCATGTGGCGAGTTATACGTTTGGGTGGTGAGATATACTTTCCCTTAAATTGTTCAAGAGTTTTTTGCTTAGAAAATACTATGTCACAAACAGCTGGGTAGTTTATTTTACAAATGATTTATGTAGTAAGTGATTAGTGATAAGTAAAAAATTAATGTTAGTGGTGGATTCAGATGAGAACCAGTAATAATTTGCTAAATTAATCATTCATTAAAATGTTGTAAAATAATTTGTGACTAAATCATTACACATTTATCATAATTCTTATGTGGTTAATTGTAAGTGGGTGCTTATCGCTTTCACATAAATTCATCATTTTTTTTTTCAAATAATACATCAAAATTGAGATAAAAATTTTGACATAAGAGCTCATAAACTTTGTCAATATTTAATAGTTGAAACGCAATGATCTCACGATGAAAAAAAATTTGTTTTTTACTTTTATTTTTTCTATTTAAGTGTTTTACGGTATATACATTAGTACATTGAGTTGGGTTCAACTTCATTCTAGAATATTTACATTCACACATGAAAAATAACTTTTTCAGGCCAAATATGCTTAATCCCACACCACACCACCCCACCCCCACAAAAAAAAAAAATCAAAATAATAATCAACTCTAGTGTCTTTTAAAAAAACAGAGAACAATTTACTTTTAATTAGAGATGTAAACAAGCTAAACTTTATTGAATAGTGCATATTTGAGCTTAGCTCATTAGTAAAAGTCAAAAGCTCAATCTAACAATCCATTAGCCAAAATAATAATCAACGCTAGTGTCTTTTATAAAAACAGAGAACAATTTACTTTTAATTAGAGATGTAAACAAGCCGAACTTTATTGAATAGTGCACATTTGAGCTTAGCTCATTAGTAAAAGTCAAAAGCTCAAACTTGACTTGAGCTTGAGCTTGAGACTAGCCTAAAATAATGTTTGAACTTGAGTTTTGCTTGGCTTGGCTTGATTAATTAGTCAATCCAAGTTCAAGCTTCTTAATATCAACCTCAAACTCTAACTCAGGTTAAGTTTTTGAACTTGAGATCCAACAAAATTACATTATCAAATGCTTAAATCTCCAAAATCAAAAGGGAATATACTTTTAGTCAGTGACCGGTTTGACTTCTTAGTCACTGATCTTCTTTGAAGTGTGTAGCTTATAACAATCAAGGTATTCATTACCTTTTCTTTTTTAATGACTATATTTAAGATCATAATTTTGGTAAGGTAATTATGTCCTATTGAAGTTTGGTTCCACCTTTCATGCAAACTAAAACAATGGGGAACCGGTGAAACTAAGAACGGAAAGTTCTCTTATGGTAATTTCATCATATTTGACTTGGGTGGCCGAAAATTACATGACCACCTACAATCATCTCTATATTTTCAACAAAAGGGTATTTTAACAGAATAAACTCTTTTTTATGTTTATATAACATTAGACGAGGTTATTGTGTTTTTAGACTTCTAGGCCATTTAACAACATGTGATAAAACCATTTAACAGGATAAGAAACGACTCATCTTACCTCAAGACCCAAGAGTTGGGCCATGTCGTGGTCATCCAAAGTTTATGTCTGTCTCATGTTCAGCTTGAGCCTTACAGCGAGTCGCCTTTGGGTGATTTGACAAAATCTTTGAGGTTTTGTAAACTGATGACGAAATTGCTAAATGGATTTGCTTTATTGGATCTTGAAATAAAGAAGGCTTAGCCTTTTGATCTCCTCTTCATAACAAATCCAATTGTATGCTCCGTTTCCCTTGGATTTGGGTTCTTGCATCATCATCTATGAGTTTGAACTGAGTGACCTTTTGTTGTAGGAAGAACTTAATGGCAAATCGGCTCCTCACAGACGACGCCAAACTGATGAAACCAAAAATCGTCAGTTGGGTCACTCGTCCAATCTAGAGCCTTTGATGAGCTTCTAAGATCTGCAAGAGAAATAAAACTGGTCGAAGAAACCATCAGAGCAAGCCCCGGTAGGGGAACATTCGATGCTTAAGTCAGTACCTACCCATATATTTTGTATATAGATAGTATTTTGTAGTCTTTTTTATGTACCTTCAAAAGTGAGACAAATTGTCCCTTTTATAGGTGATTTGGATAGCTGTTGTACATTATTGGAGGTGATTATTTCCCATGTGTAATGGTTATCGTATTGATTGGCGTTTAAGACCGATGAGTAACGGTCACTATTAATTTGTTGAAAGTGCTTGAGCGGTTACATCTTTTGGTTTGCTAATGATGTAAAGTCATCCATATTAATGGACGACCTTAATGGTTTTTTTGGACTTGCCAGAATTGATCATAGATAATTTTTTTGGATTCAAAATAAAATCAAATTCCCTTTTAATACGGTTTGAGTTGAAATTCACAAAGAATAAGTTATTTTGTGTTATTTTATTTTATTTATATTTGTTAATATTAAATAAATGCTAGTTTAGATTTTTATATATTTATTTAATTTTGAATTTAGAATACATCTTATGCTTAAAAGGGGTAATATTTTTTGTTCCATTCCTTGGCCTCCCAATGATGACATTTTGATTCCATCCTTGTATTTCATTAGTTTTTGCAAAGGTTAATTAATTATTTACTAAAAATTGTCAAAATGTGCAATTATATATTTTAAAAAACAAAAAAAAAAAATTTAATTGTATATAAACAAATGGACAAAACTTAGATACAGTACCTTAGGTAATGTTTCTTAACTTCCTCTCTTAAGATTCAGCCATGTGGCTACTTAACTAAAATATACACTTTCATCCAATGAGAAAAAATCTATATGGCAGATCTTAAAAGAGAAACATAAGAAATTGTATCTAAGTATTACACCTAAGTACTGTTTGGTATCCCTATTTGAGCAATAATTTTCATATTTCAAACACACTTACATATATTTCTATACACTTTCTCATCCACACATATTTAAAAAAACTACAAAAATAACAATATTCGTTCTGGGTAGTTGTGGACATATGGATTGTATCAAACTCTTAATATTTGTGCATAATTTAACTTTATTGCTCGAATTTCAGTAAATTTTGGTGCATTCCTGACTTATTCTGGCCTACTTCGGTCGGTGTGGTCCGAAACAAAACATAAGACGTCGCAATTTTGGCTAGATGACTGTAATTTAAGTTGTGCTATGTAATGTTTGACTCGTTCTTTGTGTCCTGTTACTTCACATCATCTCTTGTCCTTTTTTTTCCTTCCACTCTGTACCTCAGTTCCTCTCTACTTGGTGTCACTGTCATCTATGATCTATCAAAGTATCAGTCCTTGGCCCTTGCTCTCTCTCTCTCTCTCTCTCTCTCTGCTCAAATACTGAAATACAAACACAATTATTGGAGCAAAAACTTTACTGCAACAGCTAAGCTACAAATTTTGATGCAATTATTCATGTGTTTTATTGTGTGTCATGAAGAAAAAGTGGTAAATTTTTATGAAATTAACAGGCACTTGATCGGTAAATCACAGTTTATCATGTGAAATAATTGTGACTTAATTTGTAAACTACAATTTTCAAATCTTTAAACAAAAACAAAAACAAAAAATGAGATTGTATAGTTGTCAGAATTTGGTAAATATTTAATGATCCAACATAAATTTTAGTATGTTTGCAAATTCCAAATTAAAATTCTATAAGGTTTAATTAATAATATTTAACAGTATTTTATAAACCTATTTCTTATGAAATGATGGTACTAAAAATTTTTACTATTTGCTTTTGAATTGATATGAGATATAAACACACGTGTTGGTAACTTTGAAATGGTATGTTGGAAAGAGTAATTCTTAGGTACTCTCAGAGCACGAAGAATTATGCTTCATCCTTTCGCATTCATGATATGGTCCACTCATTAAATTCATGACGGAGTCCACCATGAATGTGAAAGAAATGAGCACAATTTCTCCGTACTTCAGAAGTACCTAAGAATTTCCCGTCGGAAATACCATTACCGAAATATTCTATTTCAATGGACAAATTGAAACAATCACCGAAATAGAATTCATAACTTTTCTTGCATCGGCTATAGTAAAATGGCATAATAGCCAAAATTTGCCCAACTAACCCTAAAAATCACTTACATCAGCTAATGCATTCATAATGCAAAATGAATTTTTGTTACAGTAGTTGTGCAAATTTACACAAGCACCATAATTGTGTATTTCAGTTTTTTATTATTTCTTCGGGCTTTCCGTTAATGAAGAAAAAAATTATATGGTAGTTGTGGTGTGAAGAGACAGAAATGATTTTAAAAATTATATTTTAATGAAATAGAGTTAAAAATAATGATCTAACATGGGTGCTTTAAAAAGTGATTAGATAAAATAGAAAAGTAAGTTTTTATGCTAAACAATTTTTGCATAACCTGATGTCTATGACCTTATACCCTAAATGCACTCATTGTGAAAATCCAACTAAAAAACACACACACTAATCCAAACTTACATTGCTTTGATTGATTTTATTATTTTGTATTATATAATAGTAAACCCTACCAACGTGAAACCCATGGGCGGCGCCACCTTAAGGCCAGGTGTCCTAGGACCACCCTGACCTGGATTATATATATATATATATATATAATTTAAAAAAATTTATTTGTCTACCCTTCAAAAAAAATTTGGGAACACCTTCATTTTTTTTTTTTTTTAATGCCAATAAATTAAATTTTGCTCCTTAATTTGTTCTACATTCAGTAGATGAATGATTGTTTGATTGTGTACATTGAAAGAGATGTAGCTTGTAGCATTGATAATGAGACTATCATGTTCTGATTTCAAAATATGAAAACTCATAAAAGACAATTGTAAACTTTATGTATTTGCATGTTTTTGTTGTTGTTGTTATTGTCAATATATGAATTTATCTTTTTATTAGATTGTATAATTTATACTTCTTAAGGAACATCCTGAGAAAAATTCCTGGAGCCGCCACTGAAACCTACTACACCTATATAAGAAAATGTGTTACATGCCACCATTATGCATAATATTGTACCCTTTATTGGGACAAACAAAGTATTTATAGCTTGTATTGGGATGAATATTGTCTCT
The DNA here is from genome assembly GCF_001633185.2 of Quercus lobata. Lineage (NCBI taxonomy): Eukaryota > Viridiplantae > Streptophyta > Magnoliopsida > Fagales > Fagaceae > Quercus > Quercus lobata. The sequence goes on from NC_044915.1 coordinate 40,727,893, forward strand.
CTCACTCTCATCACACACATATACATGTAACAACCTTTCATAAAAAAGTGTGGCGTCCACTCATATGAAAGGAAGGATACATACAAATGTTACACGTAGCACCACATATTTAAACTGGGGGCAAGAAAAGTCTCTCACGCAAAGTTTCACACACATATACTCAAAAATTTAGCAGTAATGCATATTGAGAGATCTTTGTGTGAGAGCGGGCCATATGATGCTTTAAATGATTTAATATTTTGACAAGAGCCTTGTACCTCAATTAGTATTTCTTAATGTCTGTAACAAAAATGTATTCCAAAGTTCATATCCCCCTCTCTCGTAATAACGGTTATATAAACACTAAGAAGAATGTGAGACCTATCACATAACATCTAAGAAGAATATTATACATAATAGGCTGTGTTTCTTCACACAATGTATTTTTATATATATACGGAAAATATAAGTTAAACAAACGTTTTCAATTATAAAACACACTTTTACATTGTGTAAAAAAGTTTTTCCTTATACATATATCACATGCCTCTCATAAAGCAGACCTATAAACAACTAGGAGTATAGGAGAAATGCTACATGCAAGTCTTGACTTAATAACACGTCTTTAATTTCACATATATATACTTGAATACAAAAATTATACATAATATTATTATATACAATACCATTTTTTTAAAAAAATTGGGACAAATAAAGTCTCTCGCACTAGGTCTCATCACCAAGGGTAGAGCCAGGAATTTTGGTTTGGGAGGCTGAATTACATATTTATGTATACATACATTTACACAACTACATATTGATATGTTCACACACACACACACACACACATATGTGAGTGTGTGAGTGTGTGTATGTGTCCAAGAGAAAAATTGCTCTTTTAAGTATTGTCACCCCCTAACATTACATATCCTTGGTGTAGTTTTTTTCATTTAACATTTTATAACTAAATCAAGTATTGACAAACAACTCGAAACTTAACAACAACATCAAAAGACTTAATCCAAATGAAATAAAAGAACTTTAAGCAGAAGTTTCTTTTATCAAAAACTTACTATTTGAACTCAACAACTAAAACTTACCAATTAAGAGAGGAAAAAACTAAAAAGAAGTAGTTTATATACATGCAAACATCCTTTCAGCATAATATCGCGTACCCGTTTAAATTGTGCCAAAGAAAGTGCTTATCACTGACATTTATCATTTAGATGTAACATGCTTCTGAAAGTGACGGACCTACTATAATTACAAGCATTTGCAATTTGCGTCTGTTGGTACAAAATTGTAGTTTATTTTAGTATAACATCCTACTTTTTTTTTTTTCATACTCATTAAACACTATTTTATCTATTTTACCAACTTATTTAATAAATACATTCAACATTTCAATTCTTATTTTTACATACAATATAATAAAATTATATAAACTACACAATCAAATAATATAAAAGATTTTGTTTATCTCTCTTCTCTTCCATCTCTCTTTCATCTTTTCCTTTGTCTCTCTTTCTTTCTCCAATAATATATATATATATATATATATATATTTTTTTTTTTTATGCTTACAACCCATGAATAGTAATTGTATATTTGAGAATTCACTATTCATGGTTGCTTGAAAAAGAAGAAGATATATATATAACCGAATAAACTTGATTTTTGGGTGTTGATTGGTAAAATAGTAATTGAGTTTTTTTACACCTCGATTCTAATGCTCTCACATCAGATTATCTATTTTACACTATATTTCTTTAAAATATCAATTTTTTTATTAATTTTTAATTGTTTCTCATTTTTTAGACAAATAAAATTCACTATCATTCTCCATCCTCAAAATATGTAAATATATAATAAAAATGAAAAATTAAATGCAAAATCAACGGCTAGTAACAATCATGTTTTCTTACGCAGTTGAACTTGTGGATTTAGGGTCTATTTGAGATCCGCTTATTTTGCCGAAACTGAAAACATTTTGCTGAAAGTAATATAGATAAATGTAAAAGTTAGCTGAAATAGTATAGTAAGACTCATGAATAGTACCAAAAAGCCTAGTGAGACTCATGAGTAATAGCAAAAATAAATTGAAAAGTAAAATAAGTTGGCAAAATTAATTATATCAAACCAACACTTAGTGTGCGTTTGGATTGAAATGAAAAATTAAAATTATTTCACTATTCAGCTTATTTTTATTACTATTCATGAGTTTCACTGCACTTTTTGACGCTATTCATGGGTCCCACTATACTATTTCAACTAACTTTTACCTTTATTTATAATATTTTCAGTAATAATTTTTCAATTTCAGCAAAATAAGCAATATCTTATAGCAGTGGTGCTAAAAAACTATTTTTAGCACCACTAAAAAGCTATTTGGAGTTGCAATAAGGGAGCTATAGTCAAAAAATTTGGCTTCTCAGCTATAGTGCATAGCTAAAGATAGCTGTGCACGGTAGCTCAAAAGTAAAAATCAATATTTTATTTTATTTTGTGTTCACACTGCTGGTTTGAATATTTGCGGGTTTTTTTTTTTTTTTTTTTTGTAGTGAGATGTATTATTTTATTTTAGTAGATATATTATTTTATTGTGTTAAAAGTTAAAATAAATCCACCACTGCAACATGTAAGTTGGTAAAATAGATAATAAAAAAACTTTTTATGGTGTCAAATCGCTAAAAATATAGCTTCACTGCTGTAAATATAACTTTTTATGGGACAAACAAAGTATTTATAGTTTGTATTGGGACGAATATTGTCTCTCTCACTCACTTTCATCACACACATATACAAATAACATCCTTTACTAAAAAATTGTGGTCCTCACTCATATGAAAGGAAGGATACAAACAAATGTTACACGTAGCACCACATATTTAAATTGGGGGCCAGAAAAGTCTCTCATGCAAAGTTTTTCACTGTACATATATCACATGCCTCTCATAAAGCGGACCTATAAACAACTAGGAGTATAGGAGAAATGCTACATGCAAGTCTTGACTTAATAACACGTCTTTAATTTTGGGGTAAATAAAGTCTCTCTCACTCATAATTTCACACACATATATATACTTGAATACACAAATTATACATAATATTATTATGAGAAATGCTACGTCCACAATATTTTCACAACAAATCATAGGTGATTAGTTGTTATTAGTTCAAATTTGAACCTATTACTGAGATTACTTTTTTGCCCCAACAATAATAACCAGTAACAACCTGCCACCTATAATTTGTTGTAAAAATATTGTAAAAATATTGTGGACATAGTATTTCTCTATTATTATATACAATACTATTTTTTTTTAAATTGGGACAAATAAAGTCTCTCGCACTAGGTCTCATCACCAGGGGCATAGCCAGAAATTTTGGTTTGGGAGGCTGAATTACATATTTATGTATACATACATTTACACAATTACATATTGATACGTTCACACACTTCAAGAGAAAAATTGCTCTTTTAAGTATTGTCATCTCCTAACATTACATATCCTCGGTGTAGTTTTTTTTCATTTAACATTTTATAAGTAAATCAAGTATTGACAAACAACTTGAAACTTAACAACAACATCAAAAGACTTAATCCAAATAAAATAAAATAACTCTAAGTAGAAGTTTCTTTTATCAAAAACTAACTATTTGAACTCAACAACTAAAACTTACCAACTAAGAGAGGAAAAAACTAAAAAGAAGTGGTTTATATACATGCAAACATCCTTTCAGCATAATACCGCGTACCCGTTTAAATTGTGCCAAAGAAAGTGCTTATCACTGACATTTATCACGTGCATTTAGATGTAACATGCTTCTGAAAGTGACTACAATTATGAGCATTTGCAAAAGTTGGTAGTACAATATTATAGTTTATTTTAGTATAATAACCTACTTTTTTTTTTTTTTTTTCATATTCACATTTCAAAACATGTTAGAGAATTTGCATTCAAGGTTGTAAGGAAAAAAAAAAACTATTTTACATTATTAAACATTATTTTATCTATTTTACCAACTTATTTAATAAATACATTCAACATCTCAGTACTTATTTTTACATACAATATAATATTATATAAACTACACAATCAAATAATATAAAAGATTTTGTTTATCTCTCTTCTCTTCCATCTCTCTTTCATCTTTTCCTCTATCTCTCTCTCTCTCTCTTTCTCCAATAATATATATATATATATATTTTTTTTTTTTATGTTTACAACCCATGAATAGTAATTGTATATTTGAGAATTCACTATTTATGGTTGCTTAAAAAAAAGAAGAAGATATATATATATATATATATATATAACCAAATAAACTTGATTTTTGGGTGTTGATTGGTAAAATAGTAACTGAGTTTTTTTACACCCCGATTCTAATGCTTTCACATTAGATTATCTATTTTATACTATATTTCTTTAAAATATCAATTTTTTATTAATTTTTAATTATTTCTCTCTTTTTTTTAGACAAATAAAATTCACTATCATTCTCCATCCTCAAAATATGTAAATAAATAATAAAAAATGAAAAATTAAATGCAAAACCAACGGCTAGTAACAATCATGTATTCTTACGCAGTTGAACTTTTGGATTTAGGGTCTATTTGAAATTCGCTTATTTTGCTGAAATTGAAATTTTTTTGCTGAAAGTATTGCAAATAAATATAAAAAATAGTTGAAATAGTACAGTATGACATATGAAGAGTAACAAAAAGTGCAATAAGACTCATGAATAGCAGCAAAAATAAATTGAAAAGTAAAATAAATTGGTAAAATTAATCATTTCAAACCGACACTTAGTGTGCGTTTGGACTGAAATGAAAAATTAAAATTATTTTACTATTTAACTTATTTTTTTACTATTTATGGATTTTACTGCACTTTTTGACACTATTTATAAATTCTACTATATTATTTCAACTAACTTTTACCTTTACCTATCGTATTTTTAACAATAATTTTTAAATTTTAATAAAATATACGGTAGGTAAACATAACCATAATATACGGCACCGATGCGAATGCCTTATCAAGAATGTACGTGCATGTCCTTGACGTCATGGAAAGTCTTTAAATTTGGGGTAAACAAAGTCTCCCTCCCTCGAAGTTTCCCACATACACACGAAGGTGTAGTAGCTTTGACACAAAGATCAGTGTGTGTGAGTAACAGAATGGATCAACTAAAACCAAGCCCATCAAACTCCTCTCCTCTCACTCCCTTAGGCTTCTTAGAAAGAGCAGCCACCGTGTATGGCGATTGTCCATCTTTTGTGTACAACACCACCACCTACACGTGGTCACAAACCCACCGTCGATGTCTCCAACTAGCCTCATCAATCGTATCGCTCGGCATCAAGAGAGGCCACGTGGTGTCTGTCGTGGCCCCCAACATCCCCGCCATGTACGAGCTCCACTTCGCCGCCCCTATGTCCGGTGCCATTTTCCACACCATCAACATTCGCTTCGACGCGCGTACAATCTCCGTCCTACTCCTCCACAGCGAGTCAAAGCTCGTCTTCGTCGATTGCCTTTCACGCGCTCTCATCCTCGAAGCCATCTCTTTCTTCCCGCCGCATATCAAGCCTCCACTTCTCATCCTCATCACCGATGATCAGGTCTCACCATCATCAGACACCGTTCGTTTCCACGACACTTACGAAAGTATGGTCGAGAAAGGTGATCCTAAGTTCAAGTGGGTTCGGCCTGAAAACGAGTGGGACCCAATGATCCTTAACTATACCTCAGGTACAACCTCGGCTCCTAAGGGAGTTGTTCATACTCACAGAGGCACATTCTTCACAATTCTTGATGGGCTCTTAGACTGGTCAGTACCAAAACAGCCAGTTTACCTGTGGACCCTAGCTATGTTCCATGTCAACGGTTGGGGTTTCTCGTGGGGCATGGCAGCCGTGGGTGGGACCAACATTTGCCTCCGTAAGTTCGACGCGCCCATTATCTACCGTTTGATTGAAAAACACAACGTGACTCACATGTGCGGTGCACCAGTGGTTCTGAACATGCTGACGAATTATTCTAACAACCTCAAACCGCTCAAAAGCCCGGTTCATGTACTCACGGCCGGTTCTCCACCACCGGCTACTATAATCCTAAAAGCCGAGTTATTGGGTTTTGTGGTGACTCATGGGTACGGGTTGACTGAAACCGGTGGTATCGTTGTTTCATGCGCTTGGAAAAAACAGTGGAACAAGTTTCCTGCTACGGAGAAAGCGAGGCTCAAAGCGAGACAAGGAGTGAGGACTATTGGGATGACCAAAGTGGACATGGTGGACAAAGAGACAGGAGCGAGTGTGAAACGTGATGGGTTGTCAATAGGGGAAATAGTATTGAGAGGTCCGTGTTTAATGCTTGGTTATCTCAAAGACCCAGTTGGGACCTTGAAGTGTTTGACAAAACATGGCTGGTTTTTCACTGGGGACATGGGTGTTATGCACCCAGATGGGTACATGGAGATTAAGGATCGTTCAAAGGATCTGATCATAAGCGGCGGTGAGAATTTGAGCAGTGTGGAGGTTGAGTCTGTGCTTTACACACATCCGGCGGTGAATGAGGCGGCCGTGGTGGCTCGGCCCGATGAATATTGGGGTGAGACGCCATGTGCGTTTCTGAGCTTGAAGGAGTTGACTCAGAAGCCAAGTGAGAAGGAGATTATTGAATTCTGTAGGGCTAAGTTGCCACACTACATGGTGCCCAAAACGGTGGTGTTTAAGGATGAGCTGCCAAAGACTTCTACTGGGAAAATTCAGAAGTTTGAGCTGAGACAGATTGCCAAAGCCATGGGTGCGCCAACAGTTAGTCGGATTTAGTCAATTTTAGTCTAGAAAGCACGGACGCGGCTGGGAGGGTGGCGCACCCGAGTCCGACGCGGCGCGACGCGGGACGCGGCGTCCGACGCGGTTGACCGCGAGTCCGGCCGCGTCTGAGTTTTTTTTTTTTTTTTTTTTCTCGGATTCGAGCCGAATCGGCTGGATTCGCGCCGACGCGGCTCGATTCGCGCCGAATCGGGCCGATTTCGGCCAGAATCGGGCCGTATCGGCAATATCGGGTCGTATCGGCCGGCGACCGATACGGCCGATACGGCCGAAATCGGCCGAAATAGGCCGAAACAGGCCGAAATCGGCCGAAATTGGCCTTAAAACTCGCCGGAGAAGCCGAAATTCTGACCTCAGATGTGTTTTTTTGCCTTCTTCTTTCTTTGTTTTATGAATCAAGTATATTAATGTGTTTTTTAAGAATATTTTAATAGTAAAAATATATAGAAAATATAAATAAAAATATTTTTAATAATTTTTTAATCGCCGAGTCCCGCCGCACCCGCACCCTACTTTTTCAAAAATTGCCGAGTCCCGCACCCGCACCCGCACCCGCACCCGAGTCCCGAAACGCACCCGTGCTTCATAGATTTTAGTTGTCTGATCTTTTAACCGCTGTTGTGTGATTATTGTCAATGTGGTTGTTGTTGTTGTTTGGGTCGACTCGCACGACTCACTATCCATTTCCTTAATTTCTAGTTTCCCCTCGTCATAAACAAATAAAATCAACGTTGTCCTGCTGCCGTGCTGCTTCATGTGGTTCTAATAATCCAGTTGTTCTTCATGCTGGCAAGAAGTCAACTGTGGTTCAAGTTTCATTGTATCTTACTTGCTGCATGAATTATTAGCTACTCATATTTGATGTTGCAGCGACCAAATTACCAAAAAAACCAACTTATTAGCGACGACATGAGTACGCACTATATACATAGTGCATATTCTTGATTCTTCTTTCAAAAAAAAAAAAAAGGTCAACAGCAGCAACTAGCTACCATTCTAAACCGCTCCAGTTAAAGACGAATATGAAAATATTAATACAAGTTACAACCTGGCTCTCATATCGTTGATTGTGTTTAAAAAAATTTAATTTTTTTAAAAACATTATATATTATCCTTCAAATTAAAAAAAGAATATATATATATGAGATGAGTTCAAGTTACACATTTTCTAAACTATTGGATTTTAATAGATCCAACGGTTAAAAAAAAACACTTATTAATGCTAATATTCTGATTAGGATCTCATTAATTACCCTTTATTTATTGTATTCCATACCTATCTCTAAACCCAAAAAAACACAAAAAAATATACATCTCTCTCTAATTTTTTTTTCCACTATCTCTCAAAAAAAAAAAAAAAAAAAAAAAACAATTCCTCCGCTGCACGTCTCTCCGTCTCTCTATCTCTTTCTCCTCCACCGCTCTTCCACCTCCATGGCCAAGTCGCCGACAGATTAAAAAAAAAAACCGTTGGTTTAACAACTGGTTAGTCTCCCACTACTTTTTGAAGTTGTCAAGTACAATTTTGTCACCAACTTCACATGGTTTCTTTTTGAAGTTGTTTTGTGCAACACCACCACCACCGTCATCTTCTTCTCTGGCCAGCTGCATCTTTGCCACTTTCTTCTTCTTCTATTTTTTTTTTTTTTTTTTTCTAGCTTCACAACCTTCAGACTTCAGTGCATGCCTTCTCTCTATTTTGCAAAATGATGATTGACAAAGGCACCTTGGAAATTGTGGCAAAGATGGCTACAATTCATTGTGGTTCTTGTGGCCAACATAAAGTCACATGCACTTAATTGTTTTTTTTTTTTTTTTTTTTTTTTGGGTCTAATCATATGGTATATACTACATTATATTCATCAAGTTATCTTAAAATGAATTTAGTAGTATACTACCTTATATCCATTAATTTTGTTGAAACTTTATTGTGTTAATAAATTACTAATAATAATATTGTTGTGGCTTGTGGGTTTTTTTTCTTAAATTTTAAATTTTAAACTAAAGAAATAAATATCAGATAGAATAATAAAATAAAAAATATTAATTTTTATATAGGTTAAAGATTCCTAACTTTGCAAGCCAAGAAGTATTTTGAATCGTTACATATGATAAATTCCTAAAAATTAATATTAGAATACATCCACAAATTAATATTATGATGTGTATGCATTTTTTGGTCAGCTAAAATCAACACTTGCGAAACTTTTTTTTGGTTATACTTGCCCCCCTCAAGTTCAAATCCTGGTTCCATCCCTGTTTTTTGCTAACTAGATAATGTATATGCTAACATTGCAGATCTTTATAGCTACTGCATTTGTAAATGGATTTTGTATCAACATAGTAACACTAGTTCAATATCATCACCAGTACTTGTGATGAATCTTGGTATGGAGATATATAAATTTTTTTTGTATTAAAAACCCATAAAAAATTCACTAGGCATGACACAAATGGAGTTCGAATTGCATTGATGATTAAACCAATACACACACTTCAGCCTAAAAAACAAAGATATAATTTGACATTCATAAGTATAGTTCAATATTGAGCTATGTCATATATTTCAAAATCAAGAATTTTCCATTGAGGTGTTAAAAAAAAAAAAAAAAAAACTAATTACATAGGATGAACATTTTTTTTTCTTGGGAAAGTTTATCCAACGCATTTCCTTTATCTTAACTATTAAATTTTCCCTTGTTATAACTAGTTGTGCCACCAATTGTGCACAATTGGTTGTGCAACCAACGGCTTCTTTTTTCTTTTTTTCTTCCAGCGACTTGACCATGGAGGTGGAAGAGCGGTGAAGAAGAAAGAAATAGAGAGACAGAGAGACATGCAATGGAGGATTTTTTTTTTTTTTGAGAAACGATGGAAAAAAAAAATTAGAGATAGATGTATACTTTTTGTGTTTTTTTAGGTTTAGAAATAGGTATGGAATGCAATAAATAATAGATAATTAATGAGATTCTAATAAAAATATTATCATTAATGAGTGTCTTTTTTGACTGTTAGATCTACTTAAATCCAATGATTTAGAGAATGTGTAACTCTAAAGAGTTACACTAGGTGTAACAAATATATATATATATATATATATTTTGTTATCAACAAAACTATCATTTTTGAGTTCAACTCTAGTGGATGGATCTCCTAAAAAAAACCAAAACTCTAGTGGATGGAGGGTGTAAGTTTTTTTTTTTTTTTTTTTTTTGGGAGAAACAGGTGTAAGTATATTATCCAGTACTAAGGATATATTTAAGTTGGAATTCATCATTAGAAAAAAAAAAAAAAAATCTTGATCCTCAGTTTCCGTTTTCCTTATTAATCAGCTTAATGTTTTAAAGTAAATAAAAATTGAAAAATGCAAAGATACCTTCTTTTTTCTTTTTTTTTAAGGGGAGTAAATAATTCAAAGAAATCTATCAAATGTTGCAAAATATTGGTCTAATGATAAAGTCTGTGATAGTTAAGTAAGAAATTTAGGGTAAATTTTCATCTACATAAAAAATTGATTAATATTTTAATCTAATAATAAAAAATACAATTATTATATATAAGCGGATGCTATAAGTTAAAACTCTTTAAATAAAAATAAAATAAATATCTATCACATATTAGATAAAAATAAAAATAAAAGTTTGAGCACTGGACCCTCTATAATCATAATTTTTTTTTGAGAGATAATTACAACATACTGCTAATCCCGCAGCTCGAACCCTTTCCCCCTTAGACCCCCAAGCACTTTATATATGGGGAGATGTCAATTCAGCTACAAAGTCTTTGACACCCTCTATAATCATAATTGAAAATCATTACATAAGGTTCGTACTCGGGCTAAGACAAAAAAGAAATCAACGGAAATTCTTTTTCTAAAATGCACGTGGTAATAATTAATTTTGTCTTTATCTTATTTGTTGGGAAGCATTTATAAATCGGAGTTGGCTACTTGGCTTAATTGATTCCTCTACACTTTCATACAAAAACGTACTTCCCCTACTACCTACCGAACGGTCCAAACCTCCTTCAAGTTTGTTTTGTACATTATATGTAGCATAATCAATACAACGAACGTTATAAAAATGAATATTATATATAGCAGTCCAAAACCGTGCGATGATATTATTTAATCTCGGTTTAGACTTTAGAGTATACTTTTTATTTTTGAAGGGGTTTAGTATACTTAGAAACATGAGGTAGTTTCTCAAAAAGAAACGTGAGGTAAAATTAATAATATACAAATTATAGAAATTGAACCTACATATAGGGGGCAGCATGAAGTATTTGGGGGCTTTAGCGAAAACTGATTTGTCTTTTATATATTTAAATATGACATTTAAAAAAAAAAAAGAGTAAATATTACTTAAACACTATCATCTTGTTTTAGTCTTTTAGATGTAAATTACTAATTAACCACGTATAATTATTTTTTGAGAAAGTATATAAACACACAAAAAAATTTTGACAAAACATGCTAAATTCACAATATTTTTACAACAAATCCTAGATGTTAAGTTGTTATTAGTTTTAATTTGAACAACCAAAAATTATTTTTTTATATATCTACCAATAATAGCTAATGATAACATGTCACGTAGGATTTATGATTAAAATTGTTGTAAACGTAGCATTTATCTCTCTTTTTTTCTTTTCTTTTTTTATTTGATAAAAAAATTATTTTATTTATTAGCTAATATTTGGGTGTTGGTGCCCGAAGACCAATGATGGATCTGAAGAGTTGCAATATGACTGTGAGGATGTCACAGTCCACGGGCCCAAGGAGGAAAGACGCCCGAAGAAGGAGGAGATGAATCAAAGTACTCTAAGGGATTCCAAGTGGGAGCGAGATTCTAAAGAGAGAGAAAGAGAATCAATGGCTGTAGGGGCAGTTTCTAGCTTGGAGTAGCCTGTCTCCTCCACATTAAATGGTGGACAATAGTTTTAGCAGCTGCATTGATGAGGAAGTGACCTGAACAGTGCAAGTCACAGCTAAGCAAACTCCTTCCACCATCTTCTTCAGATGTAGAGAAAGACAAGTGTCATGAGAGGAAGCTAGTTAGGTAGGAATGGATGATTGAGATATAAAGAAGGGAAAAGTATATAAGAAAAGAGGGGTTGACTGAAAAAGGGATCTAAAATAGAAGTATCAAAAAACACTTAAGTACTAAACAAGAGCAAGAAGAACAGAGAGAGAGAAAGGAAAGTGAACAGTGTAACTATTTGTACAATCTTGCCTCCTTGGGCAAGCTTGTGAAGGGGTATATGCCCTTCCATTCTATAAATTTAACATTTTCTTCTCTATCTTGATCATAGGGCATGAGTGGGAGGCATCTCTCCCCGATGTGGGATTGAACAAATTCTTGATGATTAAGGCTCAACGCCATTTCCAAAGAGAACAATACCTGATTAGGGGCCGAGACGAAAGTCCTCCCACAAAAAAAATCCGTCCAAGAAGAGGGACGAATCATTGAGAATAAATTAGAAGTTATAGAATATCATCTTGTATCAAACATACTTAAGCACTTCTTTTATGAACATTGCCTCTTCAGTCAGATTCGAGGAAGTGTTTTGTCCATATTTCGTACTTTTTTTTGTTACTCTCTAAGCCCTAATTTCACTGACTTCAAATCTGGATCATAGAAGAGCATTAAAGTTGACATTGCAAGGTCATATTCTAACAAATTAATTGCATTGGGCCTGTAAAATCTAATTCCGCTATTCTAAGTGAGCCTAACATTTTTTGGGCTCTTACAAATATAAAATATATCTATTTTAAAGTTTAAATTTTTATTTTTTTTAAAGACAAAAGATCAATAATACAAGTGGTAATTGGACTATCATAAATTGTAATAGTGTTGATCCGAAGTTCAATCTCCTTTATGTTTTGACTCGTAGAGTTAAATGACATAGTTTATTTTCCATTATTAAAAAGAATAGAGTATTCCAATCATTCCTCTTTCATTTTTGCAATTTTCAAATTATATTAAAAAGAAACATTTAAAAATTGGTAAGGTTAACGGATGTTCTTAAAACAATTGTTAACAATATATTTTAGAAAAATTTTGACATTATTTCCTATAAAAAGATATCAAAATATTAATTTTTTTTCTTTAAAAATATTTATAAAACGTAATCTTAGAACATTTGTTAATTTTTTTTTTTTTCCTTAAAAAACTAAAAACAAAGCGTGCGGTAGCCACTAGCCATGTCGATAATAAGGTGCGTAAGAATTTATGGTCGTTTGATACTCGATAGGCTGGCGGAACATAAACGTTGGCGCTCCTTTCCATGCAAAGTAGCTTGTATTGTATGGGCTTCACTAGCAGACCCGGTTTATTTTATGTGAGTTGCTGTCATGATTTCTTGAGAGCTTGTGCCATGATGCAGACATAGATCGGTCAAAAGATTAATCATGTATTTCAATATTCGTGCCATGTGGCGAGTTATACGTTTGAGTGGTGAGATATATCTCCCCCTTAAATTGTTCAAGAGGGTTTTTCTTAGAAAATACTAAGTCACAAACAGCTGGGTAGTTTATTTTACAAATGATTGAAGTATTAAGTGATTATTGGTAAGTAAAAAAATTAATATTAGTGGTGAACTAAGATGAGAACTAGTAATAATTTGCTAAATTAATAATTTATAAAAATGTTGTAAAATAATTTGTGACTGAATCATTACACATTTATCATAATTCTTATGTGATTAATTGTAAATGAGTGCTTATCACTTTCACATAAATTCATCATTTTTATTTTTCAAATAATACATCAAAATTGAGATAAAAATTATGACATAAGAGCTCATAAACTTTGTCAATATTTAATAGTTGAAACGCAATGATCTCACGATGAAAAAAAAAGTGTTTTTTTTTTTTTTTTTCTATTAAAGTGTTTTCCGGTATATACATTAGAACATTGAGTTGGGTTCAACTTCATTCTAGAATATTTACATTGACACATGAAAAATAACTTCTTCAGGCCAAATATGCTTAATCCCACACCACCCCACCCCCATCCAAAAAAAAAAAAAAAATCTACATAATTATAGATTAACAATCAATTAGCCAAAATAATAATCAACTCTAGTGTCTTTTATAAAAACAGAGAACAATTTACTTTTAATTAGAGATGTAAACAAGCTAAACTTTATTGAATAGTGCATATTTGAGCTTAGCTCATTAGTAAAAGTCAAAAGCTCAAGCTAACAATCAATTAGCCAAAATAATAATCAACTCTTGTGTCTTTTATAAAAACAGAGAACAATTTACTTTTAATTAGAGATGTAAACAAGCCGAACTTTATTGAATAGTGCATATTTGAGCTTAGCTCATTAGTAAAAGTCAAAAGCTCAAGCTTGACTTGAGCTTGAGCTTAAGACGAGCCTAAAATAATGTTTGAACTTGAATTTTGCTTGGCTTGGCTTACTTAATTAGTCAAACCAAGTTCAAACTTAATATCAACCTCAAACTCTAGCTCAGGTTAAGTTTTTGAACTTGAGATCCAACAAAATTACATTATCAAATGCTTAGATCTCCAAAATCAAGTAAGCAAATTACAACTTTATCATGCTTATAGTCCCACCTATTATATTAACCATTGTTCAATTTACAATTTTACATAATTAAATCCATCCATTCATCCTTCCTTGTCTATAACTTTATCAATTGTTCAAAATACAATTTTACATCCACCTTAGACGGTGAAAAACTAAAAAAAAAAAAGACTTGTTGTAATTATTTTGAATGGGAAAGGACTAACATGTTTCATAACTTTGCATTAGATGGTAGATGGGGAAGGACTATATGTCTAAAGTGGTGCTTGGTCAGTTTAGAGGGAATGAAAAAAATTAAGGTAATAGATAGTGATTCCATGTGGGTAATGTTATTATTAAGATATGTATAACGAGTTTATTTACCAAACACATATCAAACTTATAAACGAGTTTATGCTCGACTTGTTTTATATAGAGCCTTATAGCTCACAAACTTGTGCATGAACAAATTTTTTGCTTGGGCTCAACTTGTTTATTAAACAAGCTTAAACTAAGGCTCAAACTTGGCTTATTTATAAACAAACAAAAATAAATGAGTTTTTTATCGAGCCAAGACCAAGTTTTTTTTTTTATGAATGGCATGGTTCATTTATAGCTCTCTCTCTCTCTCTCTCTCTCTCTCTCTCTCTCTCTCTCTCTCTCTCTCTCTCTCTCTCTCTCTCTCTCTCTCTCTCTCTCTCTCTCTCTCTGCATCAACTATGAAGGTGGACAAAGAAGCAACTTGGTTCTCAACTATTGCATTGTCATCATTCTTGTCCTTGACAGTAGCGGAGAAAGTGACAATGAAAAAATTCTCATCCTTGATGAAACAGCTCACCACTACCTCGTATGACAATGGGAGATCAAGGGTTTTTTCTTTTTTGAATATTTTCTCTATGATGTGAGTTATTGTGTATAGAGATTTGGATGTAGGTTGTTATTGTTGTTTCTTGAATGGTGAAGGAAGAGAGATTTGGATTTGGGTTGCTGTGTGTGAAGAGAAAGAAATTGATAAAAATTAACACACACATATGAATTCAAATTACACTTAATATAACTTTAAGCATTATTACACCACTCAATAGCATTTTATTAGAAACAAATTTTGATAAATCCACTGCTAAATTAGATCTTTTTCTTATACTCTACATGTATACAAAATTTCAAGATAATCTAAGATCAATAACAATATCATTGATTAAGTGTACGTTTGCCAACAGCTGAAATATAATTTCAGCTGCGTTTGGCTTTTTTGGGGTCCCATGGCACTGTTCATGGGACCACCAAACTTAGCAAAACGCGCATACCGATATATTTTTGGGTCCCACAGTAATATTCACATATTTAAAAATTATTTTGCTACAGTATTTTTAGCAATAAGTTTTCAGTTTTCAGCAAATAAGCGGTATTCAAATAGTCCCTAAGCATTTAAATGTCAAATTTGTATATTTAAATTGTGCATAAAAGATTGTTTCCAGGTTGAATAATAAATATAGCATCCAATTAGTATAAAATTTGATATAGGTGTTAAGAACACAGAAAACATGTAATCCAATAGTTGGATATTATATATATAATATTATTTTGGTTCTTAAATTTTATCAAAATTTTGTTTTTAGTTCTTAAACTTTAAAAAAAAGTTAAAATTTTTTCCCTAAACTACTAAAAAAAGTTATATTTTTATTCCTATTTTTTTCTTTAAACTATTAAAAAAATTATTTACAAAATTTATGTATGAAAAAAATAATTTTTTAAATTTTAAGAACTAAAAACAAACTTTTTAATAACTTAGAGATGAAAAGTAATTATTATTATTTTTTTGAAAAATTTAGGGATCAACATGTATTTTACTGACGTTAATAAAGATGTGTTTAGATATCACTTATCTACTGAAAACTGAAAATTTATTGTTGAAAATACTGTAATAAAATAATTTTTA
Organism: Quercus lobata; assembly: GCF_001633185.2. Lineage (NCBI taxonomy): Eukaryota > Viridiplantae > Streptophyta > Magnoliopsida > Fagales > Fagaceae > Quercus > Quercus lobata. The sequence goes on from NC_044915.1 coordinate 40,744,188, forward strand.
AAGATATAAATAGTACCGTGAGACTCAAAAATACATTGATATGCAAATTTTTGTGTTTTTGATTGGGTCGTAAATAGTGCCATGAAACCCAACCAAAAATGTAAACGCTGAAAACGCACCTCTCACCTCTATACAAACTCACGCTAAAGTTATGATTGAAGTTATTTACTTTTTCTTTGATCTGATCTGATTGTAATTAGTTCTTTACAAATCCACCGAATTGATTTTTTTTTTTTTTTTTTTAAAAGAAGTCATATAAAAAAATTGCACGACATTTGGGGTGCATTTGTTTCAACCTAAAATGTATTTTGAACAAAAATAAATTCTAAGAAAAGCAATTTATTAGTGTAAGCATTTGGAAAAAAACAAATTTATCTATATAGTTGGTGATAAAAATATTTTAAAAACCCAAACTCATTATCCACAACCAGTAATTTCACATAACAACCAAGTTTCAAATTTTAAATAGATCAAAAATATCAACACCTTGATATGCGAAAATGTAGTACGACAGGGACGGACCTACACTAGGACAGAGGGGGGCCATTGCCCCCCCCCCCTCCAAATAAAAAAAAAAATAAAAAAAAAATAAAAAACAAACTAGTATAAAAAAAATTAAGATTTGCCCTTTTATATATATATATATATATATTTGTCTCTCTTCCTCTAAAATATTTAGATATTGACCTACAAGAAAAAATAAATAAATAAAATTATGCCCCTTTAACTACAAAAAAATAAAATAAAATAAATAAATATGGACTAAACAAAAATCACGCACAAAATAAGAAACACTTTTTTTGTATGTTATACTTTATTGATGTGTTTTATAATATGAAATGTTTAAGAAATACTAATTTTGTATGTAGTATTTTGTTAAATATGAAATAGATATTAATTTTTATTTTCATAAATTTTTTTTTGGTTTTAAGCTTTGGTCTCCCTAGTTATGAGTCCTGATTCCGTCCTTAATGGCCTGTTTGGAAGTTTAAAAAAAGAGGGAGAGTAGAGTAAAGGAAGGGAGAGTAATTTAATCACCTTGTTTGGAAGTTTTTTAAGGAAGCAGGGGGAGGAGTTTGGAGGGGTTTCAACCACATCTAACCCCTCATTTTTAATTCCCCCAGATTGGAGAGATTTGGAAAGAAAGTAGAGTAGATAAATTATTGACTAGATAAATTTCCCAATTTACCCTTTCTAAATTAATAATAGACTAATGTTGCAAGTCCATTTTCAAATATGGGTAAATTTGTCTATTTTAATCATTTTCTCTCCTATCCATCTTAATTTTTAAAACATCCAAATAAGAGGAAGGGCTAATTACTCCCTTCCCCTTTACTAATTTTAAAAACATCCAAACAAGGTAGAGGGGAACCATTCCCCTCTACTCTCCTCCCCTCTACTCCCCTCTACTCTCCTCCCTCTCTAAACTTCCAAACAGGCCATAAGTGCAAGTGAAAAATGGGAGGTTGGTTTGCTACAAGGGTGTGTAAAGCAATGATATTCCATATATGACAGAGGACTGAGGAGCAATGATAAAGATGCTTCATGACTGTTTATTAGGAGTGAGATTCGACAGTGACTTGGTTTGCGTTGTGTTAGTGGAGAGTATCATGGCTAGGTTCTTTGGTCACGATTGATCGTGGCTGAGATCTATTTAGCGAGAAATTATTCAGTCCTCTTGGAGGACCACATCAGCAGTAGTCTGTGGTCCTCCACTCAAATAATAAAAACAATTTATGCCCTAGTGGCTTATATTTTGTGGTCATACTAATATCTTTTTAATGCAATATTATTTAAATGACTAATGTGTTGTTGTTGTCGCCGTTTTTATTTATTTATTATAAATTAAACCCTAGTTAAACTAAAGTGTATTCAAGATATGCGTTTCTAAAATAGATAACAATATGCAAATAATTAAGGCATCATTTTTCCTTTTACTACTCTTATATTACACATATTAAGGCATCTTTTTTTTTTCTTCAAAAAAAAAATTAAGGCTTTTTTTTTTAATTTCTAAAAAACAAAACACGTTTCTTTATTTTGCATTTAGAAAATTAGAGATAGGGACGTAAATTTTTTTTTCTTGGAAGAAAAGACAATTTTGGTTTGTGTGGTTAGAATTTAGAAGTTAGAAATCTTTACTTGAATTTATTATCTATGAGAAATATTCGTTCATTTAATTATTATTATTATTATTATTATTATTATTATTATTATTATTATATCAACTTATATACGTAAGCATGCAGTGTGACAATTACTATTTAAATTATTTAAAATTTATTTTATTTTTATATGTATTCTTAATTTTTAAACTATTACTATGCTTTAATTGTGTAATATCAAATTTATTTATCAAAAATTTCTTAATCTAAAATATTTAAAGAATATTACTTGAGATCGATATGATTAATTTAAAAGATAGAAATTGGCTTGATTAAAAGAAATTGAGTTGTGTAAAGACTAATTGTGTGTGTATTTGATATTCATATGTGAAAATAATTTTTTATTTTATTTTATAATTCGATAGTCGAGGGAGGATAATTTGAATCTTGAGAGCCTTTATTAGAAACATGAGAAAATGTCTGTTGAGTTACAAGATTGTTTGAATGATAAAATAACATATATATGTTAAATCATGTTATGACATACTTTATGTAAAAAATAATATATATGAATTAGGATTAAGTTACACATAGTGTAACTATTTATTAATAATTTAAAATAAATATTTGTTGAATTACAAGACTGTTGGAATGATAAAATAACATATGTTAAATCATGTTATAACAAACTTTATGTAAAAATAATATATTTGAATTAGGATTAAGTTACACATGGTGTAACTATTTATTAATAATTTAAAATTTTCACCATTGATTATACATTCTTTTTATTCTTAACATGCATGTCAAATTTCATTAATAATATGTTATGTACTATTCGATTAATTTACTCATATTTTTAACCATACTTTTAAAATATACAAACTTGAAATTTAAAATTTTTTGCATGCGTGGAGGTATTATAAAAAAAATATAATCCATCGGTAGATTTGTAAATTTTTTTTTTTAAAAAAAAAAAACCAATTAAAATTTTTTTTTGTTAGTTTAATATTAAAAAAAAAAAATTTACACCTAGTATAAAATTATTGAATGGTTTCATATTTCAAAAAATTACACCTCCTATAACTTAAACTCAACCCTATATATTTTTATGGATCATGTTAATGGGTGTCCTTAGGGTAATTGTTAATAAACAATTAATAATAAAAAAAATGTTAATACCACTTTTATGAAAAAAAATTTATAAAAAAAAAAATGTCAAAATTTTAATTACTTTATTTTTTTTCATAAAAACTGTGTTAAAATGATTCACTAAGAAATGTTTTTAGAACATCCGATAACTTTTTTTTTATTGATATATATAACTAAAAAAAAAAAAAAATTTGGGGCTTCCATATTAGTCCAGTACTGCACTAGTGTCTAGTGCCCTACATGATGTATTATTGCCTTTTTAAGAAGTTCGTGTTGGATGTGCTGTCAAAAAGAAGTACAGCAAATTAACAATGACACCTTTTTCAATTTTTGCTGTATATATTGGAGAATTATTTCTTAAGCTCATAGAGGTTGTGCAGGACAATTATTTCTGGAGAATTATTATATTTTGGACCTGTATCAGAAAAAGAAAAAGGTTTTTGTAGGACATCGCAAGAATATATCTCCAGGACGTATGGGACCGATGTTTCACTGCTATATGATTTCCTATGTCTGTCCATGAAAGATTTTCTCTCAAGGTGCTTTCAGATCAATAATTTACTAAATTGAATTTTGAAAATTTAAAATTAAAGTCCATTTTTTATTTTGAATATTTATGTTTTAATTTTTTTAGTTTTGACCCTTCATTTTTAGTTCTATTTCCATATTAGTCATGCCGTCAATTTTTATTAATATTCTGAGGGTTTCCTTTAATGTTTAACTATTTCATGAAAATTTTGTTCTAAAATACTATAGAATTCAGAATTTTCATTATTATTGAATGAAATCATATTATAATCTTATAGACAATCTTATTATTAACAAAAATAAACAGAAACAATATGAAAAATACTAATAGAATCAAACATGAATGTTCAAAATGAAAACAATCTCCTAGTGGTGAAATGTGTATTTTATTAAATTCAAAACTGAAGTTCGTTTTTATTATCTTGGTTGAAGTTATTTACAAATCAACTATATTTGCATACCTAGACATGTTAGAGGTTTAGTGACGTGGTTGGATAATGGGTTTTTTTTTTTTTTTTTTTTTTTTTTTTTGGTTAAAAGGGTTATATTATAAATAACTAACTGTTTACAGACACCAAAGATGAGCTTGTCAGCCTACAACATGACACACCATACATATCTGTATACAAAATAAGGAGAAGTTCAATAGAAGGAGGTTGATCAAAAATGACAAAATCATCTTGCATACAGCAGCCCCATCTAGCCAAAAAATCTGCACACATATTGGCCTCTCTAAACACATGCACTACTCTGACCTGCTACAGTTGGTCTAACAACATCCTGCAATCATGCAAAAGAGGAGAATAGTTTCTATTAGGAGTACTGTTAGACTTCAAAAGCTCCACAATCACCTTGGCATCTAATTCAACCTCCAAATGCTGGCATCCTAACTGGATAGCTAAAGTAAGACCATCCCTTAAAACCCACCATTCAGCAACAACACTGGTAGTATAACCTATTGACCTTGAATACCCTTTAATCCACAATCTATGGCTATTTCTAATGATTCCACCACCCCCTGCCTTACCAGGATTTCCATGAGATGCCCCATCGGTATTGAGTTTAAACCACCCTTCAGGTGATTTGGTTGGATAATGGTTAATTTTTCAATAAAGGTCCGTGGACTTTCTTCTTTAAAAAGAAATAAATAAATAAATAAAAAACATACATTTGCATACCAACCTGGTCACTCCTTTTACTGGGTTTTTCAATTGGGTTGCTTGAGCCCCAAGTGAATAATTACTTTGGGGCTTTATGTGCTTCTCAATGTGATTCTGGGCACCTATTTGATTCGGCCTGTTTAATGGAACTTAAATGCTAATTTGGCAGGCCCGGCTATTGAGTTTGGGCTGGAATGGTGAACAATTACAATTTTTTGTTTAAAGTGAAAAAAGATAGCATGTGAAGAAAATGAATAATGTGAGAAAAAAGAATTTTGAAAAAAAAAAATCTTTTTCCCTGAAAGATTACCCATAAAAAATGGCTGAATACAACATTTCCATGCATCATGTCGGATTCATATTTAAGGGCTTATCTTAGTATTTTCACAAGATCATGCACTTTCATGCATAATAACAATGTTCATGCAATTTTAGGATTAGGAACATATTTATGCCTGAAATATGATAATTCTTCATTTCGTAGTGTTTTTAGAATTACATTTCTTTTTATGTTTACGTCAATTCCAATTTTTTAAATCCTTTGTTATGTATCAATAGGTAATTTGTGCGTTAAATGAGTAAATTATTTTTATTGGTGATAGACCAATTTTTGGACCAAACAAGCAGTACCTATACATTCCCACTCCGTAACTTACTATCTAAATTTAGTTTGACGACATATATAGATTTTATCCATGTAATTTTATTTTTATAGTATTTTTATTAAATTATAACAAAGAAATTGAGTTTTGTGCTTTTATTTTTCTTTATATTTGTAACAATTCAAGAAAAAGTCCTAGTCATATTTGCGCTTAGATGTAAGGATGACAAAATAAACTTGCACTCGCGAGTACCTGTTTCACCTATCCTTAATGGACAGATTTTACCTGCCTTGCATAACAAATGGGGCAGGGATGGGGGTTAATATTTTTCCCTAAACCCGCCCCACACCCTCTCCATTTATATTTAAATAATTAAATAATATTTTTATAGGTTTTTTTTTATAAGACATACATATGTAATTTTAGCCTTGTAACTTTAAATTTATGATGTTTATTTTATATTGTATTATTGAATTTATAATTTTACATTTTAATATTTACATTGTTTATATATTTTTAATTGTTGTATTGCTATGTTTGGATTGTTTTTGTACTTATTATTACTTGAATTGTTGTACTGTTATACTTTGAGAATGTTTTGTTATGTTAGAACTTTTTTTTTTTAATAATGTTTTATGAGTTTTAATTTAATGTATTCAAAATAAACTTCTAATAAATTTTATATATATATATATATATGTGTGTGTGTGTGTGTGTGTGTGTGTGTGTGTGTGTGGGTACCCGGTAGAACGAGGTGGGGTAAAAAACCCACCCCAAAGAGAAAGTGGAGCAGGGCAGGAAATTGGAAACCCGCCCCATTGTCATTCCTATTTAAATGTGACAAATAGGCAAGTTGGGTAGAGTTAATTGGATTGCAGGTCAAAAACTAGTTCGGGTAATTAAAAAATGGTCATTTTAAGCGGGTTAGAAACATGTCAGGTCAATTTGGTTATGGGTCGAATTAGATTGTGATGCCTCAATTTGATTAATTATGTCTTGTGTGGGTGTACAATGAGTCCTATATCGAACATATATTAAGTTGAATTAAACTTTATTAACAATTACAAGGAACCTCAATTGTGACTAATCGTATGAGGTATAACAGAAATGTGACTAACGCTTTTCATTGGGTTGAAAATTAATTTTCTAGACCCTAAAAATTGCAAAATGCAAGCAGTACAAAGAAAATTATAATTTCATATTTCAATAATAAAATATCTTTCAAAAAAAATAAATAAATGGTCTCCGACTCTTTTTAAAAATATATAAAGTTAAAGAACCAATTATGAATTTAAGAGTTTGAATTTAACGAACACAAGATTTAACCCTTTCATATTTTCGTTCATCATCATCATAAGCCGCTCCAGACAACCAGTGCAGTGAGCTTAATTTCACAAGCTCAAATAATTCAAATGTTGTAGAAAAACCGTGATACTTTAACTTCCATCATTCATCGCTATGCAACGAAGTCCAAGTAGAAAACCAATATAGTTCCACTCCTTGCAACCCCTTTTAATTTCTTGGGTACAAGTTTCTAACTAACACATTGCAAGTAATAATACACAATTCATAATGTAGTTATATATTTATATATATATATATATATATATATTGAAATCCTAGGATTTCCTAAAACTATTATACTTGGCCAATTTCATCTTCATAATACCTAATCAACGGTGAACATAAAGCAAATACAAGGAGAACATGTACAATTGCTCATCTACCTTGACATGCATTATCTTCATCAAAAACCATCATTCAGTTGCATCTTCACTGTTGTTCATTTCATTTCTGATCTCTGCTAAAGTCTCCAAAGTAGTTTGATCCTCTCCACCTTGATAGAGTGAGGACTCAGAAGAATCAAAGTACTCATTCTGTACAGAATCTACATTCTCATTTGTTGTCAGTGATGCTGAGCCTTTCTCGGAATTTCTATCAATTCTATTTTCATTCTCATTGGTAATTTTAGTAAGGCTTTCCTGAGATACAGCAGATGCATCAAGCTTCAAAGTCCCCTTTCGTTCTGCAGCAGACTCAGATTCACTTAATACTGCCATTTCCCTATTGCTGGCGCCTAAATTATCAGTCATAGGAAGACTAAAATTGAAATCTGAATGCTCATTTTCAGCCTTGGGGCTATAATCTTCCTCCTTTGAAACAGCTTTCAAGTATGATTGCCTTCCATTATAAGTTATATCAATATCATGAATCGGATTTGGCAATGTATCTTTTCCATTCAAAGATTCATGAGTTTTCATCAGCATCAATGTTGAATCACTGTACATTTGTGTTTTGGTATTTGCCTCTCTTGAATTTGAGCCAACATCTGAATTGGCCAAATCAAATCCATAACCGATTTCTTCACCACGAGCAGCATTTCCAGAAGCACCACTCTTTACTTTCATACTATTACTCTCCTCGGGTCCTGAATTTTTTATATTAACCACAACCCCTAGGGTGCTATTTGTTTCATTATCCTGCTCTACTTCAATCTTTTCAGCATTCTCTACTTCTTGTTCCTTCACATTTCTCAAGTGTCCAATTTTAAATCCAGTGCTTATAGATTGGGTGTTCTGAACCACAGCACTGGAGGCATCATCACCTTTGTAATTTTCCTCTCTTGCCTCCTGGGTATTCCTTTCACCTTCAATTTGGGCTTGATCTTCAGAAAAGCTCACATCCTCAACTTGATTTCCCTTCCCTTCACTCTCTAGCTCTTCATTTCCCTCTTCCATTTCCCTATCCTCTTCAGTGATTAAATCCTCGACTTCCTCAGAATCTTCTTCTTCGACTCTCTCTTGATCATGTCCATCTATTTCATCATCTCCACCACCTCTGCTTTCATCCTCACTTTCTTCTGGCTTACTATCTTCAATCTCTTGTTCCAATTCTTCTTTTCTTTCAGTTTCAAAAGCCATTTCCTCTACTTGAGGATGCAGATCCTTCCTCCCAAGTTTTATGATTTCATAACCACCCTGCATTTTTTCAGATATCATTCCAGAGCTCTTTTCATATGCCTTCTTTGTTTCATGGGAGTGTCTGACTTGGTAAAGCAACCAGATGCAAATGGCAAGAAAAAGACATATCTGTATTGCATGCTTCACCTTGAAGCCTTTTGACCTCTGATTTCTACTAGGTGATTGTTTCAACATAGTTGATTCTTGAAAATATGTCTACCAAATATCAGCAGCAAGTGGGGAGCCCAATCTGCATGACTGGGAAGGCCAAATTATAAGGAAATAAGCAGAAAAGAAATTAACCACTCTAAATAGGCAAAGTCCATAAAATAATAAAGCCTAAATTTCAACTTGATTGAGCCAAACTAAAGACATCAGAAAGAATCAATGTCGCATGGAAACTAATATTACCTGTCCTACCAAATATCAGTAGTGAGTGGAGAACCCAATTGTATGACTGGGATTAAAAATATATATTACAAAAGGCAAAACCTCTATTATAAAAAAGCGCAATTTCAACTTGCTTGCAAGCAAACTAAAGACACCAGAAAGAATCAATGGCGAGAAAAAAACCTAATATAACTTGTCCTACATTAAGTTGCTTGTAGAGTTAAAAAAAGGGGAAGAAAGTAAAATTAGGACTCATTCCTTTTCCAAGTCTGTTGGCAACTATTCTAGTATCCTTGGTCATACAACTACAATTAATAGTGCTACCAGTACCACCAACATGACTTAAACGGATTGAATTTGGACTTCTATTGTTTTGGTCTCAACAAACTAACCGAAACTTTTTCAGGTATTAAGCTCAATATAGAGGATGTATTTGTTCTTTCTGGTCACTGCTTGTTAAAAAATCTGAGGTTAAACAACATTTGTAAAATTCGTACTCCCAACAGTTAAATATAGTTTAAAATCCCCTTCTTCCCCGAGTTTGAATAAAATATTCAATTAAACTAAGTAGTTTCCTTGCACAATATTATTACTTATTACATTACTTTCTCCATTTGCTGAACTATGCAGTACATGCCATAAGCAACTGAAGAAATTGGTTTTCAGCTAACGGCAATTAAATTCTTCTTCTTTATTTCTTTTGCTCCATAAGGCATAAACAGCTCTAAAATTGGTGGGCACAAGTCAAAATTGCATCTTTAACTAAATAATGGAATCAACCCAGTAGTTTAAATTAGATAACAAAAACAAGGGAAATGAGCCCTTTGACAGAGACCCACATGCCCAATCAAAGACCAGAACTCATTACAAATGGGAGAGGCTAGGCCTAGCTCTCTTCTTACCCCAACTTCAAAACAAGTGGAAATTCATCTCCGACAAGTTGAAAAGTAAACAAAGAAATTGAGATTTCAATAAGCTCACGCATTACACTGCAGTAAACCAAATTGATTTGCCACCAGAGGAAAAAAAAAAAAAAAACATTTTGGAAAAAGCAAATATGTGAATGAAATAGATAGAGAGATAGAAAAGACAAAGTGGGAGAAAGGTACCTGTTGAGTTGGTAATAGATAACATGGAATTTGGAAAAGGATGTTTGAGGCTTCTAGTTGGCTTTACATACTTGTATACATGATGAGTATGAAAAGCTTCCTACAAGAAGGTTTCTTCCCCCGAAACCAAAAGTAGTTTACAGAGAGAGGAGACTATTTGAGTGGCTAAGGAGTGTGAAGCGTGTGTCCCCCCATGAGCAAAGCAACTCCATAAAGTCACTCCCAGAGAGAGAGAGAGAGAGAGATTGTGTAATAGAGAGAGGTATGCATTCAATCAACTTGTCATCAGTTTGGTGGCCCAGATAAACGACTTCGTTTCAAGGGAAGTGATAGTACTTGGACCAAAATAGGTGTCTGTTTGAGTTGAATAATTCTGCAATATAATAATTTTCACGACAATTTAGTTGGTATGTTCTTTTTGATGAAACAAAATACCTATCAATAACAACTTGTTGTATCAACAGGTGGAAAATTTTGTAGCTCTAGACCTTTTGTTTAACTTTAGGATTAAGCTTGGAAACATTTTTGAAATTCAGTCATTATGTTCTCCAATTGATTTAAAATATCTGATTGCATTAAATGTAGATATCCTTAGAAAAGAAATCATTATTAGTGTTTTATTTGTTAATACAACAAGGTATTTTAATTGAATTTTGAAACTTAGGTAGCGTTTGGTACGGGAGAATTCACATTACCCCGGTGTGTGATATTTTGCAATGTAAATATCTTAGAATGTAACTATTTATATGTTTGGTTTATTCCTAAAATTCTTAAATGAATTATTTATTTTTTCCATATTATCCTTAGATTTATAAATCCAATATCAATTTTTTTAATCTTCCTCCAAATAAATAATTACAAACAAAATATAAACAATAAATTATGACAAATTCATCAAAACTATAGTCTAACATTTCAAAATAACATGTATATTACAAAAATAACTATTTAAATTATTGTTCTTTACGGAAATCAAACATCATCTTTTGTTAAAAAAATAAACATTTTATTTTATTTTAGCATCTAACCAATCCCAAATAGGAGATATAAATATATTTTTTATTTTATTTTGGCATTTATGTTGTTGTGGTGTGAAGAGATAAAGATAAGGAAATAGATATGTCAATTTATAACAAATGTATTTGTTTTTTTTTTTTAAATTGAGAATTTAGATATCCATTTGTTACAAAGGAAATCCACATTACTACAGGAAGGAGATTGAGTGGGAATCTAGATACCTTTGGCATCTGATTCCCTTGTGTGATTTGCAATCAAACGTAAGAATTTTCCAACATTCCCGAAAATCCTAAAACATTACCCTGTACCAAACGCTACCTCAATATAATGCACCTAAGATAATATACTTTAGTTTTACTCTCTCTCTCTTTTTGGTAATAAAAAAACTTAAGTTTTACTATTAACTTTAATGTTTAAGTCATTGAAAAACTATACTTATAAGTGCTTTTAAGTCGTAATACTTGTTTCTTCAATGTAAAAAAACACATATAGCTGGTGTATTTTAGGTTTATCAATTAAATTCAACCACATTATTATATTGACTAATGTAGAAAAAAATTTGATGCATTTTTTAAGGATAATTAAATTCAACCATGTAGTTCATTGGTCAATGCATTCACATGGTTAAAACTATTTACAATAAAAATGCTACTAAAATATTTTCCTTATTTATAATAATTCCTCTTTTTTTTAGAGAGTATTTAATTATTTATAATAATTCTATTAGTAAAAGTATACAACTTTTTGGTGTCACTTTTTAAATGGTCTAAAATACCCTTACATTAATAAAAGTAAGTTTAAAAAATATTCAAATAACAGGGACCTGTTACATATTTCAAACACCTTAACTTTAGGCCATATTTAAAATTTAAAATCAATTATCCATATTCCTCACTTTTTGACACTGGAACAACTACTTGTAACCACCCATATTTTGATTTTTTTTTTTTTAACTAAAATTTTTCTGATTAAAAAATATTATATTTTAGGCCATTTTAGATATAGAATAAATCTAAATAATTGCTTATATAAAACACGTGAGAAGAAACTAGTATACTAGTATATATTATTACCTTCAATTTATAAATTTTTGATGGCAATAGTTTATTATTATTTTGTAGTATCGTTATTTTCCTTGAACTAAATTTATGTGTTATATTTTAAAAACGAGAAAAAAGTAACGAACGCCTTAAGGGCATTGATTTAGGTGATATTTTTCTAAAAAAAATATTAATGAAAAAAATGATTTTTCATTAAAGTGATATTAAAATTTTCAAAAAATAGTTAATTAATAAATACTCTAAGGATACCCGTTAACCGTATATTTTAAAAATATATATAAAAAATTAGAATAAAAATATATCGATCTTTATAATTTTTACTCCTAAACTTTTTTATAAAAAAAAAATAATTATATTTCGCCTCTCTCTTTCCCCCCTCTTCAAGATGGTCATCCCACCTTTATAATATTGTGCACAATAAGGGTAGGCTTGTTGATTAGGTTTTTACTCGTCAATTTGATTATCTGATTTTTTATCAAAATTTTGGTTTGGCAATAAATTAGTGGTGTTTAGTATTTTGACATCTAATTGAGCAAAATGGTGCAATCAAACCTAGGTTGAACCTATTCAACTATGATCAAAGTCAATAAAATGTAGGTTTCAATTGTAAATTAATGAATTCTTTATTCTTATTTGCGATTGAAGTAAATAGACACATATTTATCTAAGTTTTTTAAAGTCCCAAGTATAAGTGAGGAGTTTGTGTTCTAGTAAAATCTGAATCACACACCAATTGCTCGGGGTACCCAAGTTCTTGGCAGCCCGGTATTACCTTAGGGGATATTGCTGTCGGGCGGTCTTTTGGAAGCCGGAGTCAGTTCCAATGCCATTACCATCGTTTCAATCAGAGCGTACTTTCATCAGGAATAATTACATTGGACCCTGTGAGGGTCCTTTTTGGACAGTACCCAAGCTCAAGTAGAAACAAGGGTCTTAGACCTTTTAACAAGGATCCTAGGCCCTTTACTTGTTGTTTTGGTGGACTGGACTTGGTTCACTGTAGCTAAATGGAGCTGATTACAAACCAAGTTGTGCGCAAGTCACATAAAGTTCCTCAAGACTAAAATGCAATTCCTCCTAAGTAATAAAAAATACCATTATAAGTATTTTAGTGTCATAAAATGACCATTTACTCTTACAAAATAAGTAAAATAAATATTCATAATATTCACAATGAGAAAGAGATTGAAATAAAATATTTAAGACTTATCTTTTATTGTATAAACATTTAAAAGAGTTCCTTCACTTGGTACTCCAGGCGTACTGTCGTGGGATCCCGGGGCGTACTAGCCCTGTAAGAACCCAGAATGCTGATTCTTTGAACTATATGATCTTTCACCATGCTTATTATGCAATAGAGTTTTGTCCTTTCCCTTTACCTCTATTGGTCCTGCGTAAAAAACACACTATATAATACACATATCTTCAAATAATTATTAGCTTCTTAGATTAGGATATACATTTTAATACATATACAAATAAATTTCATGAGAATAATTCAGCCATGAGGATCCTGGCCTCAATTCTCACAAACTTAGTGTCTTTGCACAAGACTTGTAGGATTTGGAACTCAAGTCCAAGTGGCTTTGTTTAGGCATTGCCTTCCAAGATAGTTAGGTGAGAAAGATTTTTGTGAGGGAGAGTGATATATGATGTGTGCATGTTTTGGCATATGTTTCTTTGGAAGCTAAGTGTGTCCAAGGCCCAAGTTGAAATGAGTACCCCGGTAAAAAGACTCAACTTTTGGCTAAGTAAAAGGAAAACTAGCAAGCTAGAATATATGTATTGAACAACAAGAAAGCAGCAAAGGAAAATAATGTAATAAAAAAACACACGAAATAACTGTTAAGGATCCTCCAATCACTATGAAATATTTCATTATTTTTCTTAATTATGGATTACAATGTGCTCAAATAAGCTCAAAAATTACAGACTTAGATGACTATCTAAGCCTCTAAGACTTGTAAAGTTTGAATCCCTTTGAATCCAAGTATGTTCTATAGTGGCTGTTTTTGGGATACCGGACGCTGTTTTCTACTTTCTTTGAGTTTTTGACAGAGTTTTCTCAACGATTCTTGTTCTGATTCCCTATTACTAAATCCCCTTTCAATGTTGGCTGCCTTCCCCTTTTATAGTGTCATTTTAGGGTTCGAATACCACTGATTCTCCCCCCTTAGCTTCCTGGGTACCAAAGCCCCTGTTATGTCAATCACTTTAATGGCTAGTTCTTTCCCTGTTTCTGATAGTTTTCATCTTTTAGTACTGTCTCTCTAAAAGTCATTTGCTGACTTTCCATTCCGGGGCATCCTTGGGTAGCTAACCTTCAATCTCTTTTCTTTCAAAACTTCTTACTTTTTAGACTCGGCTTTTGGTTATCTTTCCTTGCTGTCATTTTTCCTAAGTGAGCAGAATCCATTCTTGCTGGGTTGAAGGTTTTCCCAGCCACTTCCCCTTATAGTTTTTCATTATAGGTTTCCCGAGGTACCAACCTTTTGTTCATGAATTGTCACACTCCAAGTTTTCTGGTTCTTTGCTGCACCACTGGGTGCTTGAGAATGACATTTCTGTTCTTCGTTTCTTGTATTTCGTGGTACCGCTTTTGAGCTATCTCAATCCCACGTTAGTTGTGCTACACGTCCCAAGGATCCCAAGCGTTTGGCAACCTCTAGGTATCCCGGTCCAGTTCTTTCACTAGATTTTGTAATGACCATTTTGCTAGAAATCTAAACATACATAGGGCCTTGATGTTGATTCTTCTTACTGCACAAATTGGGCCTTCTTTACTTTTCATGAAATGAGCTTTCTTGTGAAATTTTAGACCTCAACAGACCCCACCCACACGAGTGAGCTGAGAGAATAATCATGACGCCTTCACCAACATGAAGCTATAAAAAGGAGAAGAGAATGAGAAAGAGGGGGTTAGAAATTCTGGAGAGAAAAAGAAGAGAGAGAGAGAGAGAGAGAGCAAATAAGCGAAAGCTAGGAGTGAATAACACAGAGAGGAGAGTAAGGGTGTTCACTAGGGTTAAAGGAAGCTATAGAGTGATTTGAGGTGGAACTGCCCATCGTAGGAAATACTAGTCCCACTATACAAGTAGACTGTGAGCCCAATTCTAAGCCTGGTCCACATAGTAGAATTTGGGTGCACATACGAGACAAAGAGTAATTTCTCAAAGTAAAATTAATAGCTAGGGACTTCAAAATTTTCAAAATCTTGAATACTAAAAGAAATTGCTAAACTTTCAATTTTATCCTAATGATCCTAAACTATTTTTCCCTAATTCTTTCCTTAGAGCATTCCCATTGGAACTACCAAGTGGGATATGTAGGGACGATTTAGCATTAAAACCCAAAAACCACCCAACATTTGGACTTGCAAAATCTTACAATTGTAAAAAAAAAAAAAATTGCAATTGTGCTACAGTACCATCTTAAATGTAGGATGGCGTTGTAGCACAAATATTGTAAACCAAAATATATTATTTAAATCATTTTCTCTCTCCTTTAAGACCTTTTTCTTTCAACTCCTCTCTCTTTCTCTCTCTCTCACAGTCACAGAACTCATCTCCCCTCTCTCCGTTGAGCCTTTCTCTCCGATGGCACTGCCGATGACCTTTTCTAGGCAAGATCATCATGGTCAAGGGGCTGAGGATTGCTAATTGGATTTTGGTGGGTTTGCTTGGTGGATCTGGGGTTGAGGATTGTGGTGGATTGGCGTGATGGGTCGTGGGTTATGGGTTATACGTTTTGGATTTAGGTTGATCTGGGTGTGACCGAAGCTAGGTGTTGATCTAGGTTGATTTGGGCGTGACCAGAGCTGGGTTTTGGATTTTGGATTTGGGATCGGCGTGGATTGGCGGAGATCGAAGATCGTGTTGTGATGTGTGCTATGTGTGTGGCTTCATCGATAGCTCCGATGATGGTTTTTTTTTTTTTTTTTTAAAATGGGTTTGCTAGGATATGTGGGTTTTGGCTTGGTTTGAACTAATGCTTTGATGGTTTTTTTTTTTTTTTTTAAAATAATATTATAATGTGGTTTTAGTTTTGGTTTAATGGTTCGGTGGGTGGTGCTGGGATATGTGGGGGTGACTGTGTGTTGGTGGTGGCATAGTGGCTTTGTTGTTGTTGTTGTTGTTGTTGTTTTTTTTTTTTTTTTTTTTCTTTTCTTTTCTTTTCTTTTTTGGGGTTGTGGCTAGTGCTAGAGGTTGAGGGAGAAAGAGAGGAAAAGGAAGAGAAAAAGAGAAATAGTAAAAAAATGAATAAAAAAGAATATTTATATAAAATGGGAAAAAATAGAGTTTTGGAATGTTGGGTGTATTGTAAATTGGTATGACATAATTAATAAAGTAGCTTTTTGGGATGGTAAAATAAGATAGAATGGCATTTGCCACTGTGAATGCTCTTACAAGTTACAAGCATCGAATCTAAATTTCATGTTAAACACATAGAGGCGTAGCTGGTGCCTATGTTGTACTCTAATCCAAAATATGTAATGAGGAATAGATTCTGTATTCTAGGGGTATGCTCGGTTCAGTTTCGGTCGGTTTTTATGGGTATGACCAACTAAAACCGAATATTTCAGTTTGTGAAATTCTTAACCGAAATAGACCGAAATGGCTAGAAATCAATCGATTTTGGTGTATTTCGGTTTCAGTCAGTTTCGTTCAGTTTTCGGTTTTCCAAATATAGGGTTATTGAGATTTTCAAAACCCTAACTTTAATCACATATAAAAAAAAAAAAAAAAAAAGAAGTAATAGAGCAACAGAGAGAGAGAGAGCTGTTGAACAAATCAAAACGACAGAGAAAGAAAAACTTCCAACAATATTTGTTCAACAATTTGCACACAGATTCCAACATAAAATTGAACCGTTGCTGCACCATAGTAGGAGCCACAGTATGTCTCATAATGCTTGAGCCTACCACCATGTCTCTATAGTGATTTTTCAATCTAAATTGAAGAAAGAACAGAGATATGTAACTCAAAGAGAAGAGAGAGGCATGGCCATGGTCCATGGGACTCAGAGAAAGAAAAGAATGAGGCGGCTGAAGTGAGAAGGGTAGAGACTTAAAGAGAAAATTGGGGAAGGAGGCGACTGAAGCAAGAAGGGTAGAGAGAGACAGAGACAAAATTGGGGAAGGGGGCGGCTGAAGAAAAGAAAAGAGAAGAATAGGGGTATTTATATCATGCTACTACTAGAGTTTTAAAAAATTAAATAGCAAAAACCCATGCGAAGGCTCGAACTTGGGATCAGTTAGCCAAAACACAAGGAGCATACCATTAAGCCACTAATTAGTTATGCCTTAAAAGTTACATAAATATATACATGTATATATATATGTATATATATATATATATTGGTCAGTTCTGTCAGTTTCGGGGTGAAAAATTCCAACACCGAAACCAAATCGAAATATTTCGATTTTCTAAAATTCAAACTGAAACCGAACCGCACCAAAAAATTGAATTCAATTCAGTCAATTTTGGCCGATTTTTTCAATTCATCGGTTTTTTGCACACCCCGTTTGTATTCAATGGATGCATCCCTGTCGGCTGCTCTAAATTCTTTATTTATGCCTTTTGTTTTATTTTTCTGTAAGAAGTCGTTGTCACGAAAAGACCTTTTAGGGGAAGCCATTCCTGGTTAATCACTTTTCACCTGCAAAGACCATATGGGCCCCTCAAGGAGGGAAATTAGTAATTACAAATAATTTTTTTGTCTTGTTAATTTAATGGTTAAAATACCGTTAATATTTATGAAGTTTGGATTAATATTAATCAAATTTAAGACTTTTTAAAATTAACTAATTTGATTTCTAGTTACTTAGAAGGGGGAAAAAATGAGAAACAATTTAGAAACCAAATTACTCAATTTTGCTTTCTCAAAAAAAAAAAAAAAATTTTGAAAATTTTTGAACATGATTGACATTTGTTCAAACCTCAATAGTTTTTGTTTATTTATCCTTCATGTTTAAGTACTAGACAGCAGTATTCTTGGTACGTAATTAGGGGAAAAAAAGTTGTAGCAGTGTAATTATATATATATATATATATTATTGTGGGGGCCATTCGATCAATAGGTCCATTAAGGTCAGGATCATTGGGCCTGTGGCCCATTCGAGGATGCATATCCGCTCGAGGAGGCCAAGTCAGGTCATAAGGCAATTACCGAGGGGGGTGGTAGTCAATATCACGAGAGTAGAGTTCTGTATTCGTCCGAGGACGCCATACTCCTCGGCAGTATGCGTCCGAGGACGATCAGGATGCGGTCTTGTTGCCACCGGACCTCAGAATTATGTTACCACTAAAGATAGGATAACCGACCAAGGGTAAAAGGGAAAAGACGAACAAATATCTATAGTTACAGCTGCCTCCGCATTAATGACCTCTCAACCAACTCTCTGGCCGCATTAATGTGGAGGTGATACCTGAACAGTAGGGAGGCAGCTGGGAAGTTCCAAGAGGTGCCAGATGGGATAGAAAGAGATCCTCCGAACCCAACCTACACATGTATGGTGAGGATGGAACTCAAAGGGTGGTATATAAACCAAAAGAAGAACATGCAAGAAGGGGATCGAAACAAAAAAGAAAAAAAGAGAGAACAGAGACAAAAAGAAAGAAGAGCGAAAAGAGAAAGAGAACTGTATCGATTACCAAAGAAAACGATCGTTGTACCAGTTATGGGCCTTCAGTATACTTGAGGGTGAATCTTTTTATTATACGAAAATTAACCTAATTCTTTATATCCACGCTCTACAAATTATATTGTTTGGACTTATTTACGTGCAAACTCAATATCGTTTTGAGTTGCTGCAAATCAAGTCCCTACAATTATTAAGTTAGTCTTCTATTCCTGATTGAGTTTTTCATCGTGAAGTTAAAATTGGAAGCATGCCATTTTTTCCCTTCTTATTAATAAATATGTTTATTCATAAAATGAATAAATAAATAATTAAATAGTTAACAGTTTACAAAAACTCACAAAGAGAGAAGAGGTAAATATGAGATCAGGGGTATGTGTTCTGTAGTTTATCCATTCGAGGTGGCTGTCTAATGCACAGGCTTTATGACGCACAAATCTTGTAAGATACGAAAACAAAACTGTCTGACCAAATTTGATACACCTCACGTCTTTTTCTCATTTAATATCCCCATGTCACCACTGTTCAAAACTAAAATCCTCAGGAGAGGAGAAAAGAAAAACACATGTATCAAAGAAAAACTATCCAGACAGCTGCCTTGATTTGCTAAGGTTTATTAGTAATTAATACCAGACAGCCTTGCCATTTGTTTTTAGTAATATTTCTTTTATCGTTTTTAGTTTTTACTTTTCTAGAAGATTTAATTTTTGCACCAAATTATGACATCACTTTGATTTATTGCTTAAATTGCTAAGACTTTAGTCTACTAATACCAGACAGCCTTGCCTTTTTTATTTTTGTAATATTTCTTTTCAGGTTTTCTCTTTTCTAGAAAGATTGAATTTTTGCACAAAAATTACGACATCACTTTTGGGTAATGATTCACAGTCTTTACTGCAAGCAAATGGCTACCATTAACATAGTTTTTAGTAGGATTTTATTAATACATATACTAAGAACACATAATAATAAATCAATTTTAGAAAAAAATTATTGAAAATTGAAAAAAATTTTACAATTTTTTCAATTCCTAATAAAATTTATCAAAAATAGATTTGTTATTAACCGGACCCTTTTTAGTAAAACCAATCAAAACATGCCTCACGTCAGCAAAGCAAACTGTGAAAAGTAAAAAATGTTGCGTTTCTGTCGTTCTTTTCCACAACCACACTGTTTTTTTATCCTTCCATTTCCATTTCCTTTGCTCGGTTAATTGGCTAGCTCGTGTGTTAATTAAGAACTCTTAAATCTTAACTACACTGGATATAAATATAATCATGAACTCAATGTAAACATTAACAAATTTATTGAACAAAATAAACCCACGAATAGTACAACTCTTTCAATCCAAACCCAAACCCCATCTATACGCGTAGGAATAGGGTTTTATAATATGGATTAAAGGAGAACTCTACAAAGCATGAGAGATTGTGTGTGTGCAATCCAACTATTTTGGTCATATCCTATCTACTACTTAAATACTTAATAACATGTTAGCTCAATCAGGGATTGAAAATGAAGTCGCCGCACTTGCATTTCCAGCACATAGGCTTGTAGTTAGAGCTGCCATCCCCTCTAGAATATGCAATACTTGGGGTTGCACGCGAAGCATAGAATTGGCTTCTTCTGTGGTTTTGAACTTGTGGGACAATAGGAACCTGAACTGCCTCACAGTGCCCACAAGAGCTACACCTGTTCTCACACCTTGGTGGCCTTGACCCTATCTGAGTTCTCACCATCCTTGCCACTTTCTTCACTTCTATCCCTTTCTGTATGTACACAATGTTCGAATTCAACATCAGCTTCAAAAATAATTTAAATAGAGGAAATGATCAATATATATATATAGAAGGGAACTTGTTGTTACTTACTTGAGCAGCCTCAACTAACTTGGGCAGACCCCTACCTGCAATAAATAGAAATTAGCAAAAGTCCAATCCAGACCAAAAAAAGCAAAGGGTTTCTCTATGAGTAGTATAACTAGTACCTTCAGCCATGAATCTCACTTGGGTCAAGCTTGAAAACAAAAGTGCTAAGAGCAATGAACTGACTAGGTGTCTATTTTTGTTCCAACAAAGGCAATTTTCAGTGCTGCCCATTTTTTCACTGAAGAGGATGCCAGTTCTTTTGAGTGTAAAAACCTTGAGAGGATAACAATAACGGAGGATAGAAATAGAACACAGTAAATAAGAGAGAGAGGCCTGAATGGTGGCAGTATAGAAGGAAGATGAAACTGAAATTTTGGTAATTGTCCAAAAGGGTTTTCAGAGATTGAAAGCAACTTTCATAATCCAAATATGATCACTCCTTTTACCCCTTATATATTTTCCCTATCAGTTGTGTACGTGTAAGTCAAAAAGATTACTGTACAAATCTATACTGAGCTTAAAGAGAGAGTAAACGCACCCCAACCGAAAACGGAATGACCATAACCTCGTTCCATGAGCTACCAAAAAAAAACAAAAACTGTACAACTTCTTTAAACAACTGAAAGCAGCAGAAAAGGAAGGATGGACAGCTCAGCAACAATAAAAGCAGGGCCCGAGAAAAGGGTCATTTTCATATACTGTCATGGTCCCACAACAGCACCAAGTAAATTTCCCACAAAGGACAAGACAGTATAAACCAGAGGGTAAGGATTTTCGGACTATTGGGTTTTCGTTTTCCTTCGAATTTTTACCTCATTTTGTCCCTCACGTTTTGTGTTTGTTTCTTCTGGAAATTTGGGCATGCAGGTCCACTTTGACACGCCAAACACCTTGCTTAATTTCTCTACCTTTTTTTTTTAATTTTTTTTTTTTATATATGTTTTGAGGAAAAACTTTTTACAAAAAATATATTTCCCAAGGAAGATACCATATTTGAGGGTACATTATCTAAAGAATCGACTCATGGGAGCTAGAGGGACTGTTTAAGTTGCTTGAGAAGCAATGTATTTCGAGTAGGTAAGGTCGGTGTGAGCCATTTCATCAGCTGCATGCAAATTCACGCACGCTCGTCGATGTCGGGGAATGGAGTCAGAAGCTCGAGCACCGCGCATGCGTTTGGTATACGTCGTGCAAAATCTTTTAGCAGTAATTAGCTACATTATAATTACTGCATTATTCATCATCATGTAGACATGTACGACCTGGTTAGTGGTTACTAGCTACTATAATTTTAGTGTAAATAGTAAATTCTACCTGCCAACTCATTGCCCCTTTTTTGTTTGTTTGTGGGAAGTATGGAAACCCATCAATTTGTTTTCTGTCGCATGGGATTTTTAAAATTTTAAAAACTATTTAGCTCCACATTAAGCTCAGCCCTAGTCCCCATCTTATTAATTATGTTTGAATACGGTTTCGGACCTATTTAGTTTGTCTACTAGAGCGGAACATTTTGATAAAGGCCTATTTAAATATATTGTCTGGAATTACCGCTAAAACTGTATATATGTATATTATACCACATTTAGATATCTAAGTTGCATCATATGATATTATACCACATTATATTATTAATTCAAAATCAAAGTAAAGAATTTTTTTTTTTTTTTTTTTTTCATTTGATAGCCAGAAAAAAATATATTAATTAATGTAAAAAACAAGTCATGTCAAATATGAGTAAAGTAAACAAGAAAAACACAATTATAAAGGAAAGTAATAATAAAATTTCATATGTGAATGAAATAATAAAAAAATCATGGATTTAAGAAAAAATAATTATTTTTTTACATTCTAGCTAGAATCACCATATTGGGTTTAATAAACCAAAATAGGTGGAATGGAGTAGAATGATCCAGAATTTAGAATGAAATAGAATAAAGGGATGATTTGTATTGGTTAACTAATTGGAATAGAAAATTTTGGTCGTTTCGAAGAATGGAATAGAATTCATAATTATATTGAGATAGAAAAAGATTACCAAATCTGGTGTGAGTGCATTTGGAAATTCCTTAACATAGTTTTTACATTTATTTTTTTGTCTCAATTTTTCTTTTTAAATAATCTAACTTCTAATTTTTTTTAAATTAACTAATTTTTAGCTTTTCATAATATATTTAAAACAGAAATTACAAAAAAAAAATATATCTTTTAATAAACATTATACAAATAAACTATCGAAAATAAACAACAATCAAACATACTTGGAAGGAGAGGAGGGGGCGGGGGGAACTATTGTAATTACTAACACCTAATTATTATAATATTTTTCACAACTTATTAAGGTAATAGGTTGTAATTAAAGAAGTAACATAATTTTTGAATCAATCACAACAAGACCCATTAACCATTCTAAAAAAAATTTAGAATATTTTGACCAAAATTATTTGGGAAATACACTTTATCACCCGAAATTATACATCATATTACACTTTACACTCTAAACTTTTTAAATGCATGTTTTGCACCATAAATTATGACCCTTATTACACTTTGCACCTCCACGTTAAGTATGGTGTTAACTTGGATGGAAATTCAAAGTTTAGGGTGCAAAGTTTAATAAGGAATACAATTTAGGGTGATAAAGTGTAATTTCTCATATATTTTTAAGGGATTGAGAAGATATGCAATTAGATCTTTTCATATGATGTCATAGTTTTTTATCCAAATTAACACTAAACTTAACATCGGGGTGCAAAGTGTAACAATGATCATAATTTTAGGTGCATAATATACATTCAAAAAGTTCAGGATGTAAAGTGTAACATGAGATATAATTTAGGATAGTAAAGTGTAATTTTTCCTATTTGTTGAGAGAAAAGAAAGCACAATTACAAAAAAACTGCAAACAATAATAAACAATAAATTATCTCCTATCTATCATCAACAAAATTATCATACAATGATCATATCAATTCATGGATGGAGAATAACTTTTTAGGCAAATCGATATGTCTTTTTTATTTTTTTTATAGAGAATTTCAACCTATGATGTCCGCTCTTGATAATAGCTCTTTATCATCAAATCAAGACACCAATCAATTTTTGGTGTAGGCGGGAATTGAACCTCAAATCTCTTATATAAACATCAGAAACTTTACCAATTTTTGGTGTAGGCAAATCAATATGTTTATTTGTTTTCATAAATCTTTTTCACCTTGGTCCCAAACACCATTTCCAAGGGTCATATCATTCCAACATCGTTCTAAAACATTTACCCAAAAAAAAAAAACAAAATCGTTCTAAAACAATAATAGAGATGTTCCAAAAAAAAAAAAAAACCCCCCAATAATAGAGATGGATTTTCTTTTATGGGTGGGACCATAATAACAATCACATCCGTTTTTCTATCTTTTTCTTAATTACCTATTAAAAATATTAACTTTTTTTTTTCCATGCTTTACCACTTTTGCAATACACCCTTTTTCTCAACCAAAAAAAAAAAAAAAAAAAAAAAATCCTTTTGCAATACACTCTACATATACAATATACACTACCTCTATAGCCCAGTGGGCCACGACCCCGACACTGAATGACCCACAGTGGCCACTCCGAGCGACACACTAGTAGATATGAAGCCCATTATTTGATTGCTTACTAGTAATACAGTTTTCCATAGGAGCTCACAATTTTTTCTCTTCCAAATTAAGAAGAAAAGAGGAAAGAAAATGCCATTGAGGAAAAAAAAAAAAAAAAAGTACAAAATGATGAGAGGAGCTTTGGAGCTGGTGGCAAAAATGAGAACTGTGCTCTCCTGGCAAAATACGATTAGAACTTGTTATATGAAAGGAATGTGCCTTTGGGCTCAAATTATGAAGGCCGAGCTATCATGGCTGTATTATGGGCCTTGCGGGATGGCCTTTTACAGTATTTTACTTTGCAATAACAGAAAATTTATAGCTATTGTCATTAATGCTATTATTGATGTGTTAAAGCATTCACAGCAGCGGAGCTAAAAATTTAGTAACTTAACTCTACCAAAAGTTACTTTATCTATTTTACCTATGCACATGCTGTAGCAGTGGATCTATTTTAACTTTCAACACAATAAAATAATATAAACATCACAATAAAATAATATATCTATTACAATAAAATAATTCATCTCACTACAATAAAATAATATATTCGCTACACACATACATCACAGCTACACACACAACCACAACCCACAACAACAACAACAACCGAAAAAAAAAAAAATTCAACCAAGTCCACACCCACCCGGCAACACCCACACCCACCACCACAAAACCCACCCGAGCCACCACCACGAACACACCGATCTACCCACAAACCCACCCACCCACCGATGAACCCAACCACCTACCGACGCCAATCTACCCACACAACCACAACCACCACCACACCATAGCCCATAGCCCACAACAGGGAAAAAAAACAAAAAATGCTGATCGGCGCCCACAGCTCAGCCACCCACTGATGAACCCAACCACCTACCAACATCGATCTACCCACACAACCACAACCACCACCACACCACAGCCCATAGCCTACAGCAAGAAAAAAAAAAAAATCAAAACAAAAAGTGTTGATCGGCGCCCACAGCCCAACCACCCATCGATGAACCCAACCACCTACCAACGTTGATCTACCCACACAAAAAGTGCTGATCAGCGACAACGTTGACGATGAAATGAGAGTGAATGAGCTTGAGAGACCGGAGTTGAGAAAGTGAGATACCAGAGATCAGAGCTGAGAGAGTGAGATACCGAAGATCGGAGTTGAGAGAGTGAGCTTGAGAGAGATGAGCTTCAGAGATGAGAGTGAATGAAAGAGAGAGAGTGACAGTATGTATTATTTTAATCATCGAGGGATTAAAATAATTTTTTTTTTTTTTGTTTAGCTCTCATGAACAGTGCACATCTATTTATAGATGTGCACTGTAGCAATGGAGCTAAAAAAAATAGATTTAGCTCCATTGCTGCAGCATGGTTTTTTGTGATTGAGAACTAAAAAATACTATTATACCTATATAGCACCACTGCTATGAGTGCTCTAACTAACCCTTGACAATCTAACTCTATGATTTCCTCCATTGTGGATGATTGCAAGCAGTTGGCTTCCCAGATTCCCTAGGTTCAATTTAGCCATTGCTTCATGGAAGTTGTAAGGACCAGATTTGAATTCCTTACCCAAAGTATGAATAGACTTAGGTCCAAAAAATCCAAAACAATAAATTTATAGAGAATGGGTTAGAAAACTGGGTTTTATTTAATCAAACAACAAGTTAAGTAGGCTAGTGACAAAAGAGTGAAAACATACAAGTTGAGTCTAAAGAAAAAATGTCATCGGCAAAGTCCTTGGAGACTGGTTCTTATATAATGCTCTTAAGTATGGTTATAAGTCTAATTCTAGATTGCTAAAGTATTTCTTTCTTTATCCTTCGACCTCCATGTCTCGTTGCCTCCTTCTTCATTTATATTGTCTCCCCATCTTATCTCCACCTTCCACGTGCATACCCGATGGTTGGTGTTGATACTTGTCCCATCAACACCTCCCAAAAGTCTTCATGTAGCAGCTGTAAGACTGATAATCACTATTCAAGTATCACCTCTACATTAATGTGGTCAGAGAGTTAGCTGCAGTGCATTTAATGCGGTGATAGCAGCTTTCTCCTTAGATATTTTAGGATTTTTCCCTTTCCTATGTCTCTACCGTGCTCATCTATACCAACCAAACTTCTTGGAACATTCCCCTGAGCAATGGATCACTCCTTGTGAACTCAGCCTCAATTAGCCGAGGACGCATTCATCCCCAAACAATCCTCCTGGGCCATTATAACCAAAACCAACTTCTTCATTTACTAACACAGTCTCTTCTGTCAAAGATATTTCCTCCTCGGACCACTCCTAGGCCTCAACTTGAGCCATAGGCCCAATATACAAATAGATAATGGACCCCTGGGCCCAGTGTCCCTACAGAAGTAAATAGATGTGCGGATGCTTTAGCTAGAGTGAGATCGCAACAATCTTTAAATTTCATTTTGTATAACAGTCTGCCTGTGGACTTAGGGACTATTTTAAACTCCGATAAAACTGGTTTATATCTTAACAGGTGTTGCCCTAAGATGATTGTTAACCTTTAATTTTCTTTTGAATGAATCTCCTTTCTACCCCCCCCCCAAAAAAAAAAAAAAAAAAAAATTCTTGAAGTCTAGATATAGCCTTTTTTTTTTTTTTGTTTGGTAAAGTGGATAAATTAGTTAAGAACTAAGAATTACAAAGTCTAGGGTATACAACACCCCAAGCATCAGCTAAAAGCTGGTATAAAATACAGGAAGGGGGACTAGAATGCAAAACAAGAGCATTTGAATTATTTAATCCTTCCTTGGCCAATATGTCCACGCATTGATTCCCTTCACGATGGGTGTGGTCTATGTGTGCTACCTCAAAAGACTAGAGGATAGACCTGCAATCATTAATAAGATTCATATAAGGGTGAGTGTGATCGGTAGGGGCAAAAAGGGGTTTGACCACATTTAAAACATTCAGGGCATTAATTTCTATCAAGATTTTTCTGATGTTTAGGTTCCTAGCCAATATAAGCCCATCTCTTAGGCCCCAAAGTTCCGCAACCATCGAGTGGGTGAATCCAATATCCCTGCTGAAGCTACCTATCCAAGTTCCATTGTGATCCCTTAACAAACCCTTACCGAGGCCCTACCTGGATTGCCTTGAGTTGAACCATCAGTATTTAATTTGTAAAAGCCCGATGGTGGTGGTTTCCATCCTACATGAGACAAGTTTTTCCAAACGAGGGTATTCTTGGGGGGAAGGAAGTGAAAAAGCTCCTGCATTAAGGCTTTTATTCTTTCAACGATCCAGTTGGTCTTAAAAGGGTGGGCTTCCATCACAATTTGTTACGAGTAGACCAGATGGACCAAACGACTAGAGGAAAGGAAATTTCCAAGGGATGTCAGGGAGGTTAGGAGTTTGTGAGGTAGAGGTGGACATGCGTTTGATAAAGAAATCAGGGGGAGGGTTGTAAAAGGAAAGGACGTTCCAAATAGGCATGGTGCGAGGGCAGTCCCTGAGGAGGTGTGATGCTATATTAGGGTGTGAGAGGCAGAAAGGACAGGCGTTGTCATTGAGGATGTGTCTGTTGTGGAGGTTGTATTTGGTGGGAAGGTGGTCATGGCAGGCTTGCCAGAGGAATGTCCACACTCTAGGGATGGTGTGTGTTTTCCAAAGCCAGGACCAGGATGGAAGGGTCGAGGTTGGAGTGAAATTTGCCGCAATCAAGTAAGTTGAATTGGGGTTGAATTGTCCATTTGGGGAGCAGTTCCATGTGGGAAAGTCATCCGAAGTGGAGAAGAACGGCTATGGGGTGGCGTGGATAATATTTTGGACATGGGTGGGAAGCAAAAAGGATAAAGTGTTCAAGTTCCAGTTTCCTTGGGCGTCCCATGTGTCCTTGACTTTGAGAGTAGTTTCATTAGCATGAAGGGGATCATGTATGAATTTTCGGAGTGGTCTGTGCCCAGTCCAATCATCATGCTGAAAGGAAATGGATGCTCCATTGTGGATGAGCCACCTAGTACCTTTATCGCAAATTTCCGTAGCTTTTGAGAGGCTTGCCTAGGTATTGGATTTCCTTTTGGCATATGTAGAGGTGGGAGGGTATATTTCCCCGAATGTTTTGCCCTAGAGATCGTTTAGTTTAGCACGGATTGTCCACACTCTTTTGGCTAGCAGGGCTTTGTTGCGGGCTAAGCTTTTTTTTTTTTTTTTTTTTTTTTTTTTTTTTTTTTTTTTTTTTTTAACTTAGACCACCGAGGTTCTTAGGTCTTGTGACCACATCCTAGCTAATGGCGTGGAGTTTTCTATTCGAGGATGAGTCGCCCCAAAGAAAGTTATGATTGATACGGTCCAACTTGGTGTAGATTATTGGAGGGAGAAGAGTGCATTGCATGAGGTGGCTCGACATGGCCGATGTGACCGAGCTTGTGACCAAGCTTTCGATTGATACAGCCAGCCATGGGTGGGCATAGCCTTTGCCAATGCTTTAAATGTGTGCAAAAAATGCTTAGGTTAGGTTGTTAGAAATGGTAGGACCATTCAGTTTTGGACTTATAATTGGCTGGACATGGGCCCAAATGGGAATCCCAAAAAAAATGAGATTTTAGGTTGATTTCCCTTGACATCCCCTTCTTCTTCTTCTTCTTTTTTGTTTTTTTTTGGTATGGTACTTTACTTTCAAGAAATTAAGTATTGAATAATTTTTTTTTCAATTTTTTTTCTTTTGTAAATTTTATATTATTAAGTGGATTATAAATATTTAAGATAGTAATTATTATTTAGATTATGGATTGTGAAGTGATTTATTTATTTATTTGTATAGTACTTTACTTTCAGGAAATTAAGTATTGGGTAAATTTTTTTTTTTCACTTTTTTTTTTTCTTTTGTAAATTTTATATTATTAAGTAGATAAGAAATATTTAAGATAGTAATTAGTATTCAGATTGTGGACAGTTGAGTGATTTATTTTTTTTATTTTTGTACGGTACTTTACTTTCAATAAATTAAGTATTGGGTAAATTTTTTTCTTCACACTTTTTTTTTTCTTTTATAAATTTTATATTATTAGGTTGATTATAAATATTTAAGATAGTAATTAGTATTTAGATTATTGAATGTGTAGTGATTTATCTTTATTTTTTTCTTTTTCTTTTTGTATAGGAATTTACTTTCAAGAAATCAAGTACTAGGTAAATTTTTCTTTTTCACTTTTTTTTTTTTTTGTAAATTTTATATTATTCAGTGGATTATAAATATTTAATATAGTAATTAGTATTTAGATTGTAGATTGTGAAGTGATTTATCTTTATCTTTTTTTTTTTGTATGGTACTTTACTTTTAAGAAATCAAATACAGGGTAAATTTTTTTTCACTGTTTTTTTCTTTTGTACATTTTATATTATTAAGTGAGTTATAAATACTTAAGATAGTAATTAGTATTTAGAGTGTAGAATGTGGAGTGATTTATCTTTATCATTTTTTTTTTCTTTTTGTATGGTACTTTACTTTCCAAAAATCAAGTATTGGGTAAATTTTTTTTTGTTAATTTTATATTATTAAGTGGATTATAAATATTTAAGATAGTAATTAGTATTTAAATTATGAACTGTGGATTGATTTTTTTATATGGTACTTGTAAGGACACGATTCGTGGCGGACCGTAACAGTGTCGGGTTCGCACGTGAAAAGGCCTTAACAATATCATTTGTAGAGCGTGGGTTTGGAAGGCTAGGCCTTGATCGACAGGCGGTGGGTTTTTCGTGGTGTTCATACAAGGTTAAGTTTTCCTTCACCCCTGGAGTCTTTCTCCTGGAGGTGGGCTGAGAGGCTCTGGTTTTTGGCCATTTTTCCCAGCCTCTTCTCTAGGTTCCTTATTTTTCCTTTTATACTCGCCTGTGTCCACTATCCATCATCCACGTATCGGGTCAACCTTTCCAAGGCTCATACTTGTCCTGTCAGTCCATACCCAAAGTCGTTGGGGGTGGTTGTAAAAACCAAAGAACGCGGCTCTGTCAGGTTCAGAGCATTAAATGGCAGTAACAGCAGCTTTCCCTGGATATTTTAGATATTTCTTCCAAGTTTCAGTCCTATACCGTTTTTACCCTTCTTTCTGGGGGTACTTTGGGTCTGTCGAGGACCGACCTGCCCTCGGCGGTATCCAAAGGCTATCTTGTCGAGTTTGGGCCATAGCCCTCCTCGGCTTGGGCCTTTGGATTCTCCCCGGGTAGATGGGTCTGGCCCATAAATCACTTGGGCCCCACAATAGCCCCTCAAAACCCGGCTGTCCAACCTCTTGGTTGGAAATGGGGGTTTTGGTGATGCCGAACCTCTTCCTACGGCCCAATCAATTCGGCATTTTAATAATGTTGGCGGCTCTTCATCTGCCCAAGCAATGCACCGATCTACGAGACAGTTTTTTGATTTCGCGCTTGATGCGTTCTTATCGTTTGGGTATCCAAAACGCGCTTTTAATGACCACTATTTACGAGACTACTTTAATTCGGCGGTTTGTTTTGATGGGGTGGAGAAACGGAACCAGCATGTTTGTGTTGGCAGATTCCTTTGGAGATCTGAACCTATTAAATGTCTCCCGCTCCACCCTCTGTATAAGAAGGAAGGGAGGAGGTTATTGTTTTTGCAAAGAATCCCTTTTCATCCTTCTGAGATTTGAAATACTTGGCCTCCCCTAGGGTTCATTTTACCCACTGGTTTATACACTAAATCGTGATACACTTTACCATAACAACGAGTGATGCAGGAGCCAAACCCCTCCCATAAACGCCACGTTCCGATAAAGCTCATTATGGCTCGATCGGGATAGGGATGGCGAAGACTCAAAATCAACTTCACCCTTCTTTCAGTCAAAATCCGAAGCAGGGACTTGTCACGTCAAACTCTCAGCGTGACTGAGTTGAGAACACCCATCATCAGTACCAACCGCTCTCCTATGAGCATACCTAGTATGGCTCCAGTGTGTTGGGAGTCAGGATCGAGGCAGAGATTAAGTGTCTCTACTTCTTCCTCTCTTCCTTCACTGGTGCTATCCTCCGTCTCCTTTTCTTAGTCTTCCCAGCACCAGATCCATCCTGGTGCTTTCACTTCTCCCTCTTTTGCTCCTTTTTCTTTCTTTTCATCTCTTCTCTCTTCTTCTCCTCCTTCTTTACTCATGTCCTCCATCTTCTTCATTCATCTCCTCCATCTTCTTCATTGATTTATTCCTTACTATTTCCTTCTCCTTCATTTTTCCCAAAGAAGGTTCTTATCGTAATATGAGCAGTATTGAGGCAGAGATTGGAGAGACTTTGAAGACGAGTTTAAAAGACGCCTGACAGTTTACTTATCTGTACTACGGATATAATTGTTGCTTAGGCAGTTCACATTTTGTATAGGCTCGTTTGAGCCCCTCTTTGTACGTTGTAATAATTTTTCGTATTAATAAAAATTGTTGTTTATCTCATTTCGCATGTTATGTCTCTATGTTTTTATAAATTTGCAAGCGCTGCTCGGCACAATAATATAGCATCTAAATCAATGACGACTAAGACCAAAATACTTGATAATAAAAAGATGTCGCCATAACTTTAATAGAAGTGCTTGGCACAATAAGGCCGACCCGTAAGAAATAGTACTTACCCGGAACTAGCCGAGGAGAGAACCGAAGGCTTGAAGCCGTGTGAGAAATGACCATCCGAGGACATATCACCCGCCAAATGAATAGCCCTCTTAGGCTACTGAATACTGGGGCGTTCCACCCCCTTCCTTACACCTTTGTTGGCCTTAGCCTTTTACGGTGTTTAAGCCGTGGCTGAAGTAACCTGGCATTTTTATCAAGTAGCCAATCTTTCGAAACTTAATTAATTTTTTTTTTTTATACAAGTAGTTGGTTCCCCCATTGGCTTGGGTCCGTGGACCATACAAGACCTTGGTTCAGTTTATCCCTTTCCTCAGGTATCTCACAAGTTGCCGAGCAGGAGGTTGTCCTCGGCAACGGTTATTCCCCGGCGTGGGCCGTAGTTCGAGGACTCCCATGCAGATCTGGCCTGGGCCGCGATTTTACTAAGCCCACAAATTAAGAGGCATTTCTGTAGTCTTTGGTCACGCGGTACTTTTTGGCGTCCCAGTGTTCGAGGTGCGCCTTCGCGAGACTCCTTTAATCTCAGGTTTGCAGACGGCATTGGAAATCGAGCCAGAGACGTTTTGTCTGTAGCGTTCCTTGGGACGCTGCGTGAATTAAATGCCACCACCTTATCTTTTAAATAAATAGGAGAGAAAGTTGCTTTACTTTCGCACAAACCCTTCAGTCTCTTCTCCTAGTACATCATGTTTGAGGCGAGGATTGGGGCAAAGGAACTCTCTCCGCCACAAAGGCGCCGTGTCCTCCTGAAACTCCAGATAGTGAGGTACGGGCAAAGGAAGCATGAATTCAAGAGAATATTCCAGTTTGACAGAGGGGAAAGGGTGTTTCTCCCTCTTTTAGTCAAAATCCGAAGCAGGTTCTGTTCATGCCAAATTTTTGGTGTGTCAGAAGAAAGATTCTCCACCCCTAGCGCATCTGCCTTGTTGCAGGCAAATTTTTGGTGAAGACTCCTCAGCTTCCGGCTCCCTGCATCTTTCCCTCAGCGGTGTGAGGCTTAAGTCGGGTTCTTTTGCTGCCTGAGTTATGGGCGTGCAAAAGCATTGAGGAGGAATAAGGTCTCGAGGCAGTAGCCAACTTCTCCTCTGTGCTACCTCCTCGGCTTTATCTTCACTCTCTTGTATTTTTCGTTACTTAC
This sequence comes from Quercus lobata, assembly GCF_001633185.2. Lineage (NCBI taxonomy): Eukaryota > Viridiplantae > Streptophyta > Magnoliopsida > Fagales > Fagaceae > Quercus > Quercus lobata. The sequence continues at coordinate 40,777,148 of NC_044915.1, forward strand.
GTAGTTAGCTTCAATGTAAGTTTTGTTTCAGCTTTTCATTGTACACTGTACGATTCCTTTGTCTTAATAAAATATGTGTCTATTTCTCTATACATACCTTTCTTCTCCGTAACAACTACTTTATGCATAAATATTAAATGTAAGCTTGCCCTTAATGATATTCCAGGCAGAAAGATGCCTTAACACAGATTCCTACTAGTTTACACTTACAAATATTATCAAGCATAACAAGGTTAATCCTCAATAAATTAAACTCTTGGAACTAACCGGGATAATCGCTGAGTGCTGCGCGATGCATGCTAGAGCGATGTCCGAGAACGATAAACTCTAAATAATTCGTCCGAGAGGGTAGCCGAGTAGCGAGGGACTTTGGTTGTGCTTTTGGGTAATATGTTGCACCGTATCGCATCAACCCCTTTGATACTGGGGATCCGAGGGCAGACCGAGGAATCCGCGCAATCAAGGTATTAACCCATCTGTTAACGCGGAGTTCTCTTCGGATGGATTTTGAGGTTTATGTGCCATAGTTTTTTTTTTTTTTTTTTTAAATAGTTGGTTCCTCATCCAAGTAGTTGGTTTCCCCATAGGCTTGAGTCCGAGGACCATGCAATGCCCTGGTTCTGTCCAAAACCTAGTTTTCCTCATCCAGGTAGTTGGTTTCCCATAGGCTTGAGTCCGAGGACTATGCAATGCCCTGTTCTGTCCAAAACCTAGTTTTCCTCATCCAGGTAGTTGGTTTCCCCATAGGCTTGAGTCTGAGGACTATGCAATGCCTTGGTTCTGTCCAAAACCTAGTTTTCCTCATCCAGGTAGTTGGTTTCCCCATAGGCTTGAGTCCGTGGACCATGCAATGCCTTGGTTCTGTCCAAAACCTAGTTTTCCTCATCCAGGTAGTTGGTTTCCCCATAGGCTTGAGTCCGTGGACCATGCAATGCCTTGGTTCTGTCCAAAACCTAGTTTTCCTCATCCAGGTAGTTGGTTTCCCCATAGGCTTGAGTCCGAGGACTATGCAATGCCTGGTTCTGTCCAAAACCTAGTTTTCCTCATCCAAGTAGTTGGTTTCCCCATAGGCTTGAGTCCGAGGACCATGCAATGCCCTGGTTCTGTCCAAAACCTAGTTTTCCTCATCCAAGTAGTTGGTTTCCCCATAGGCTTGAGTCCGTGGACCATGCAATGCCTTGGTTCTGTCCAAAACCTAGTTTTCCTCATCCAGGTAGTTGGTTTCCCCATAGGCTTGAGTCCGTGGACCATGCAATGCCTTGGTTCTGTCCAAAACCTAGTTTTCTTTGGCACTGGAACTTGGTTTTACGGGAGTTAGCTCCTCGGCCAAGCCCCTAGAATTATTCACGCGATTAACGCTGACAAACGTAGCCCCTAATCAAGAAGCATAGCCCCTAACGGAACTTTACGCTGAAACTCTATAACCAATTGTTAGGAATAAAAAAGGAACTATTTCGACCTACCGCCTATGCCAACACACAAGCCTTCCCCACAGACGGCGCCAATTGTAAGGACACGATTCGTGGCGGACCGTAACAGTGTCGGATTCGCACGTGAAAAGGCCCTAACAATATCATTTGTAGAGCGTGGGTTTGGAAGGTTAGGCCTTGATCGACAGGCGGTGGGTTTTTCGTGGTGTTCATACAAGGTTAAGTTTTCCTTCACCCCTGGAATCTTTCTCCTGGAGGTGGGCTGGGAGGCTCTGGTTTTTGGCCATTTTTTCCAGCCTCTTCTCTAGGTTCCTTATTTTTTCTTTTATACTCGCCTGCGTCCACTATCCATCATCCACGTATCGGGTCAACCTTTCCAAGGCTGATACTTGTCCTGTCAGTCCATACCCAAAGTCGTTGGGGGTGGTTGTAAAAGTCAAAGAACGCGGCTCTGTCAGGTTCAGAGCATTAAATGGCAATAACAGCAGCTTTCCCTGGATATTTTAGATATTTCTTCCAAGTTTCAGTCCTATACCGTTTTTACCCTTCTTTCTGGGGGTACTTTGGGTCTGCCGAGGACCGACCTGCCCTCGGCAGTATCCAAATGCTATCTTGTCGAGTTTGGGCCATAGCCCTCCTCGGCTTGGGCCTTTGGATTCTCCCCGGGTAGATGGGCCTGGCCCATAAATCACTTGGGCCCCGCAGTACTTTACTTTCAATAAATCAAGTACTGGATAATTTTTTTTTTCACTTTTCTTTCATTTGTAAATTTTATATTGTTAGGTGGATTATAAATATTTAAGATAGTAATTAGTATTTAGATTGTGAATTGTGGAGTAATTTTTTTGTATGGTATTTTACTTTCAAGAAATCAAGTACTAGGTAAATTTTTTTCACTTTTTTTTTTCTTTTGTAAATTTTATATTATTAAGTGAATTATTAATATTTAAGATAATAATTAGTATTTAGAGTGTAGACTACAGAGTGATTTATCTTTTATTTTTCTTTTTCTTATTGTATAGTACTTTACTTTCAAGAAATCAAGTACTGGGTAATTTTTTTTCACTTTTTTTTTTGTTTTGTAAATTTTATATTATTAAGTGGATTATAAATATTTAAGATCATAATTAGTGTTTAAAGTGTGGACTGCGAAGTGATTTATCTTTTTTTTTTCTTTATCTTTTTGTTTGATACTTTATTTTCAAGAAATCAAGTACTGGGAAATTTCTATTTTCACTTTTTTTTTTGTGTAAAATTTATATTATTAAGTCAATTATAAATATTTAAGATAGTAATTAATATTTAAAGTGTGGGTTGCGGAGTAATTTATCTTTTCTTTTTCTTTCTCTTTTTGTATGATACTTTACTTTCAAGAAATCAAGTATTAGGTAATTTTATTTTCTTTTGTAAATTTTATATTATTAAGTGAATTATAAATATTTAAGATAATAATTAGTATTTAGATTATGGACTGTGAAGTGATTTATTATTATTATTATTATTATTATTTTGTATAGGACTTTACTTTCAAGAAATTAAGTACTTGATACTTTTTTTTTTTCACTTTTTTTTTTGTAAATTTTATATTATTAAGTGGATTATAAATATTTAAGATAGTAATTAGTATTTAGATTGCGGTATGTGGAGTGATTTGTCTTCTTTTTTTTTTTTTTTTTCTTTTTCTTCTTTGTATGGTACATTACTTTCAAGAAATCAAGTACTAGGTTTTTTTTTTTTCACTTTTATTTTATTTTATAAATTTTATATTATTAGGTGGATTATAAATATTTAATATATTAATTAGTATTTAAATTGTGAAATGTGGAGTGATTTATCTTTTTTTTTCTTTTCTTTTTGTATGGTACTTTACTTTCAAGAAATCAAGTGTTGGGTAATTTTTTTTTTTAATTTTATATTATTAAGTGAATTATAAATAGTTAAGATAGTAATTAGTACTTAGAGTGTGAATTGCGAAGTGATTTTTTTTCTATTGTACTTTATTTTCAAGAAATCAAGTACTGGGTAATTTTTTTCAATTTTTTTTTGTAAATTTTATATTATTAAGTCAATTATAAATATTTAAGATAATAATTAGTATTTAAATTGTGGACTGTGGAGTGATTTATCTTTTTTTTTTTCTTTTTGTATGGTACTTTATTTTCATGAAATCAAGTGTTAGGTAAAAAATTTCACTTTTTTTTTTTAATTTTATAAATTTTATATTATTAAGTGGATTATAAATATTTAAGATAGTAATTAGTATTTAGAGTGTGGACTGTGGAGTGATTTATCTTTATTTTTTATTTTTTTTTATTTTTATTTTATAGGACTTTACTTTCAAGAAATCAATTACTGGGTAATTTTTTTTTCACTTTTTTTGTTTTTTTGTAAATTTTATATTATTAAGTGGATTATAAATATTTAAAATAGTAATTAGTATTTAGATTCTAGACTGTGAAGTTATTTATCTTTATTTTTTTTTCTTTTTCTTTTTGTATGGTACTTTACTTTCAAGAATTTAAGTATTAGGTAATTTTTTTTTTCACTTTTTTTTTTTTTTGTAAATCTTATATTATTAATTGGATTATAAATATTTATGTCATTTTTTAGGTCCTAAGGATATTTCAGTCACTTTTTGGTTACAAGGTCATTTTAGTAATTTTTTGTTTCAAGGTCATGTGGTCATTTTTTTTTCCTCAGGGTATTTTGGTCATTTTTTAAGTTTCATGATTATTCCGGTCATTTTTTTTGGGTATTATAGTAATTTTGGAATTTTTTTTATTAAGTTTTAGGATGATTCTATTATTTTTTAGGTTCTAAGGATATTTTAGTAATTTTTTAGGTTTTGAGAATATTATGGTCACTGGTGATAAAAAAAAAAGGGGAAACATCGAATGTGACAAAAGTACCACCGAGTGTGAAAAATGTACGATCTAATGTGAAATTGGTACTGCCTAATGTGACATTGGAACCATCAAATGTGATAAAGAAATAAGGAAAGCACCAAATGTGACAAAAGTACAGTTACATGTAATATTGGTACTACACAATGTGAGGACAGCACCGTCAAATGTGAGAAAAAATTAAAGTACAACCAAATGTGAGAAAAGTACGGTCAAATATGATGTTAGTACTGTATAATGTGACAATAGAACCATCATTTGTGAGAAAAAAAATTGAATCACCAAACGTGACAAAAATGCAATCACATGTGATTTTGATACTGCACAATTTGAAGATGGTATCATCAAATGTTAGAAAAAAATACAAGTACAACTGAATGTGGCAAAAGTACTCTTATATGTGATGTTAGTACTGCTTAATGTGATAGTGGAACTATCAAATGTAAGAAGAAAAAAAACTATAGAATGTGACAAAATACGGTTACATGTGATGTTGGTACTACCTAAATCTCAATTTGATTATGAAACTGTCAAATGTAAGTAAAAATTAAAGTACCACTAAATGTGAGAAAAATATGGTCAAATAAGATGTTAGTACTATTCAATGTGACAATGAAACTATCAAATGTAAGAAAAAAATAGGGGAACCACCGAATGTGACAAAAAGTACTGTCAAATGTGATGTTCGTACTGAACAATTTGAGGATGGTACTATCAAACATGAGAAAAAAATACGAGTACAACCGAATGTGGCAAAAGTACGGTCAAATGTGATGTTTGTACTGCCTAATGTGACAATGGAACCATCAAATATGAGAAAAAAATAAGGAAACCATCGAATGTGACAAAAGTACAGTCACATGTGATGTTAGTACTGTCCAATGTGACAATAGAACTGTCAAATGTGAGAAAAAATTAAAGTACTATCAAATGTGAGAAATGTACGATTAAATGTGATGTTGGTACTGCTTAATGTGATAATAAAACCATCAAATGTGAGAAAGAAAAGAAAGGAACCACCGAATGTGACAAAAGTACTGTCACATATTATATTGGTACTACACAATGTGACAAAAGTACTGTCCAATGTGACAATAGAACTGTCAAATGTGAGAAAAAATTAAAGTACTATCAAATGTGAGAAATGTACGATTAAATGTGATGTTGGTACTGCTTAATGTGATAATAAAACCATCAAATGTGAGAAAGAAAAGAAAGGAACCACCGAATGTGACAAAAGTATTGTCACATATTATATTGGTACTACACAATGTGACAAAAGTACTGTCCAATGTGACAATAGAACTGTCAAATGTGAGAAAAAATTAAAGTACTATCAAATGTGAGAAATGTACGATTAAATGTGATGTTGGTACTGCTTAATGTGATAATAAAACCATCAAATGTGAGAAAGAAAAGAAAGGAACCACCGAATGTGACAAAAGTACTGTCACATATTATATTGGTACTACACAATGTGAGGATACTATCATCAAATGTGAGAAAAAAAATAAGGGAACTACTGAATGTGACAAAAGTACAGTTACATGTGATGTTGGTATTGCATAATGTGAAAATGGTATCATCAAATGTGAGAAAAAATAAAGGAACTGCCAAATGTGACAAAAGTGTAGTCACATGTGATGTTATCTATATATATATATAAAACCGAAACCTCTGCTAGTTCCACAATTTTCCAAGTCATCTTTTTTTTTTTTAATTCTTTTTAACGATTTATTATATTAGAATTTATTAATTTAGAACCCCACCCCAATCAACTCCCCCTTCACCTTCACGTCACCTCCTCTTTTTTTTTTTTTTTTTTTAATGATTTATTATTAAATTCTAATGATTTATTATATTATAATTTATTAATTTAGAACCCCACCCCAATCAACTCCCCTTCAGCCTTCACGTTACCTTCTTCTTCTTTTTTCTTTTCTTTTTTTAATTCTTTAATTCTAATTTATTATTATATTAGAATTTATTAATTTACAACCCTAATCCCCCTTCAGCCTTCACGTCACCTCCTTCTTCTTCCATTATTTTTTAAAATTTTTTAATGATTTATTATTAAATTCTAATGATTTATTATATTAGAATTTATTAATTTAGAACCCCACCCCAATCAACTCCCCTTCAACCTTCACGTTACCTTTTTTTTTTTTTTTTAATTCTTTAATTCTAATTTATTATTATATTAGAATTTATTAATTTACAACCCTAATACAAGTATACAACTCCCTTCAGTCTTCACGTCTAAAACAACCTCTCTGTTTCCCGTCAGCCTTCACGTCTAAAACAACCTCTCTGTTTTCTAATATACGCTGGCACCCCAAAACTCAGATCCTCTCACTGTCGCCGCCACCATGGATCACCGCCACTACATCGATTTCTTTTTGCCTCTCCATCGCCGCTCAATCCAGCCCATCATATTCTAGGTCGGCAAATTATTTTGAGGTAATTAAAACATGTTTTTTACTTTGCATAATTTCTATATATTGCTCTCTCTCTATCCGCTTCAATTGTTCATGGAATTTTGTTAGTTTGTGGCTGTGGGTTGCTTTGGATTTAAGTTTTTTTTTTTTGGTTTGTTTTTGTTTTTCATGGAATTTTGTTGGTTTGTGGCTGTGGGTTGCTTTGGATTTAAGTTTTTTTGTTTTTGTTTTTTTTTTCTTTGCAGATTTCCACATTTTCTTCTTCTTCCTTTGTTGTCAAATCTATGGCAAAGAAGAATCATGAAATTTTTGTTATTAGATTTTTTTTTTCCTTTTTTTTTGTATGCGATTTTTATTGGATTTTTGGTTTTTTGGGATTCTTCTATTTGGTTTTAATTCTGGGTTTGTTTTAGTTGATATATAGTGTTTTTCTCATCTTCATTTTACATTGGTTTGGATTTTCTTTTTCCCTTTTTTTTTTGGTTATGCAATTTTTATTGGATTTTTGGTTTCCTAGGATTCTTCTATTTGATTTCAATTTTGGGTTTGTTTTGGTTTGATATATAGTGTTATTGTCATCTTCATTTACATTGGTTTTCCCTTTTTATAAATTATTATAATCTTTGGGTCTTCATATATGATAGCCTGTGGAATGTTATGTTAGGGTTGCCACTATTTTGGATTCCGTGGGAATTTTTTTTGAAGGTTGGGGTTGGTTAGTATAAGTGCTTGAGATTGATGAACATGTGCTTGATAGAATGCTCAAGTGTTTGTTCTCAGATTCATTTATAATATGCCTTTTGTTCTCTGTTTAAAAGAATTCAACTACAAGAAATTACAAAAAGGTAATGGTTTGATATATAGAGTTATTGTTGTCTTCAATCTAATAAGACCGTGCCAATTGCATGGTTAACTCCAAAAAAAATTTAATCAGATTTTTTTCTACAGAAAGCTGTGCTATTACCCCAGTCCATTAAAAATCACTACTCATGTTTTAGTTTTAAAGTTGTAATATCTATTGGACAATATAGTATTTTGTGTTTCAATGTATTTATATTGTTCTTTTTTTAAAACAACAAAAAAAATTGTTATATTTGAATGATATCTTGAATAATCACTAAATATATATAGTATATTATCAATGTCAACTCTTATTCATAAGCATTTCATTTAATTATATAAGTTATTCCAACTAAAATAAAATGAAATGAAGATTTGAAATAATATTTTAAACTACCATAAATAAATATTCAATATAAACTAAAATTAATAAATTTTTCTTTTTTAAAATCTAATTTTCAATAGTTTTCCGTGCATCGCACGGGTTAGTGACTAATTATTACAAAATGTGAGGATGATACTATCAAATTCGATGTTTTGATAACATGGTATAGCAGGCCTGCTAGTGAGTACTGTAAGAATACGGTAAAATTACCCTTCTACGACAGAATTAACTTATTAAACTGTTTACATACGTGTGTACTAGCTTCTCTTTTGGGATTACGCCCTCTCTCTCTCTTCCCTGCCACAGCATTAACTTAAACTATCACATTCGCGTGTATATTTACTGGCTTGTCTTTTGGGATAACTTCCTCTCTCTGTGATGGTAAATAGAACTAACAACATTATACCTAAAATTTCACTCACACAGCCTGTCTAACCCCTTTTAAACCCTTCGGGATTTTTGAACTTCCAAGTCATGCCAAGATCACCTGGAACATCTAAATCCCTTCTCCCTTCCCTATAACTCTATACTAACCCCGGACAGGAACGATATTAAGCCAATAGGCAATAGGCAATCAGCAACTCAAACCAGACATACACATAATAACAAGTTGGTAGCTATTACAAGAGAAAATTGTCAATCATGTGATGGACCACATCAGCCCCAGCAGAATTGATACGGTATCTATTCACCTGAACAAAAAGAAAGAGAGAATTTAGAAGAAATTTCATTTGAGTTAGACTTCATTGGCAATCAGTTAAAAATGTGAAAAATAATGATAATTGTTGTCTGATAGTGGAACCAATTGGTTCATAACCCTGATAGCACAAAAATGGAATTTATGTTCTACATGATGACTTTCAAGAGAAGGTAAAAACCCACCTGAATGGTACTGTGCGCAAGATATCTTTGTTTAGTTCCACTGAAGTTAACGTCAATCCGTTCCCAGCTTGTTTTAGTCAAACCTCTTAACATTTCCTCTACAAATGTTGTAAAATGATACAATTGAGTGAAAATAAGTTAGAAGTTTTAGAATCAATCAATATACTAAAGCTCAGAATATGTAAAAAAATCATGAGACTGAAATCACACATGTATTTTAGGAAGCAAAACGGATAAAAGTAGCACTTTCCAACAACAAATTATTTTCCAATATCCATCAGCTCATATCTCATGCCCTAAAACTTAACCTCCATCCACCTTTCATCAGTTATGACATCTGGAAGAACATCTACATATTTGCTGCTCTTAAAAAAATTCATCATAATAGCAGTAAATAGTTTTGTGACCTCCATAATAACCATTGTGTCAATTACTTATATCATCCAGATAAAGTATGTTCTACTATTGTTACCAAAGTCATACTATCACAATTTAAATTCAGGAAAAGCCAAAAAATTATACTTTATCTAATAAGTATATAATTTTCTCCTATTAAATACTAAAGCATACTGCTGATAACAAATTGAGAACCACGCTTTTTCCTTCAATTTTTTTTAACACAAAAACTTGATGATATTTGTAATCATGTACCACACAATAAAAGTTGATGCACCTAGTGACTTAATATATAGGTTACGCAATTGTACAATGTGATTTTTTAATATGGCTTATTACTTATTAAGATAGTTTGCTCTAGATAAAATTCAATTATCAAAGTTTCAAGTGCCTCACAAATTATTAAAGTAGCTTACTCTAGGTAAAAATCTATTACCAAAATTTCAAGAAACTTAAAATACTACTCCAAAGAAATTCTATTACCAGAAGTTTCAAATAATTTTAATAAAAAAGGTCATTCGCACAAAACTAGAAAAATGTACCCACCTTCCCAAGTACTCAGCATTAAAAATATCTTTGATGTGCAAAAAAAAAGGACCGAGGGAGACCATTGCAGCATACCCTATTTCAACCGGAAGATTTATTACTTGGTTATGTCACTTAACTTTCTTTTAAGTTTCCCAACACAACGGGAAAAATTGGAATCAAAAGCTAGTAAAAGGCTGTACCAATCTTCATCGACCTTTCCCAGAAAGGCCAGAATTTCAATTAGCAAGTATTACAAATCACTTTTTAACAACTTATTTTTGAGTCACCTGGCCCCACTACCAAGAAAGATCTATCACAATCTTCATGGTCTTCTTGGATAATATTTATGATCTATCAGTAATTAATTAGTTGAGATTTTATAATAGTCAGGTGGGTAATTTAAGTAACTGCAGAGGCCCAGTATTCTCCAATTTTAAAACGCACACACATTCATCTAGTTTTCAATAGTGAGAGTAGTTTGGTAACCAGTTAAAAAGGACAAACATCAACACACCTTCTAAGTCAATGTTCTTGAATCCATTGACTTTGTCCTCCAAGAGGACTACTTGTTGTCGACTGGAAGTTTCTGCTGTCTCCACATTTACAATATGCCGGTATTTGTCATCTTTAGAACGATGGCAATGCTGATAGAGAAAAATAGTTAGAGTAACTCAATATGATTTAAAATTTCAAAATTACCTTTGGGAGCTCCTCTTGTCGCCGTAGAGATGATGTACTCCATCCCACAAGTTCTATGGAAAGTGTCAAGTAATTATCAGAAACACCACGAGAGTGTGATAACAATAACAATTAAGAGAGGCCAATGGTCAGACCCATCAACTAACTCCTTCAATTTCAGATTTGAACATCTAGAGATCTGACTTCCAATGATTTTACTTGAACAATAAGGTACAATGAAGTAGAAAGGATTAATAAAAAATAGAAGGATACGGTCATATCGTACATTTGCATAGGTCACACGACGCTTGAAGGACTGCAAAGCAGATCTGCAGAGACAAGATGACATTTGATGACTTTTTGAAATCATTTGTGCTGATAGTAGACACTCATGTTGCACAAGAACTCACACAAATTTAAGATCTTCACAATCATTAGCCATCTGAAGAAGAAGGGGAGGTTTTCCATTATCTTTGTCAGTTAAAAATAGATGTTTTCCAGTTCTACCAAGCAACCAAGATGCCCGGGATGCTACTTTTTCCATGGTATAAAAGCCACAAAACATGGGAACCTGAAAATAAAAATCCACCAAGATCCAGAGACTTTATTGACATGGAGCCATACATATAATGTAAGCACAGTAGACATGCAACAATTATTAGTTTGTTGCATTATCAAATGCCTTTTTCATCATCAATATGACGATACCCATCTCTAAAATCAAAATGATAGTCCGCCCTCACAATTGAAATAAATTCCAAAGTAAGAAACAACAAAAACTGTTCCAATTAGTTCATTTGAAGTTCAATATATGTTGCTGAAAGGAAAACCCTCTCAAGAGCCAGGTATTAAAAAAATAAAAAATAAAAAATCTCATAAGAATTAGCATTGTTTAGATATCATGGAACCAAAGAGAAAACATCTGGTATCTAAAATGAAATCTTCATAGTAATAATACAACTCAGAATGAGCAAAAAGGGGTAATGAATCACCTGTTTATGCCCTCTTGAACCAAGGTGAGGTGTTGCAAAGGTTATAAAATTCATCGGCACCAGTCCAGCAATTTTGCCTTTGAATTTCTCCACAGGGCATGGATCTCCAGATCCATCACTCCTACACTCTCCATTTTCCTGTGCAAATTCCCTCCTGACGTCTCGTCCATAAAGCTTGGCAATCACATACCTTGTTACCAGGCCACCCAATGAATGACCTACAAATGAAATCTTCTGAACTCCTGGGTGACGTTTTATAACTGATATAACCTGGAAAAAACAAAAACAAAAATAAACAAACAGTGTTCAATTTAAATCCTTAGATTGGTGCAGCAACTTCATATTCAAGGTAGTGTTTTCAAACATAAAAGATGTTGGACAATGGACAAACACATCTGAACTACAAAGAAACAGAGGAAACCGCTTACACACCAAGATTTGGTTCTGACAGAAAATTAGTAAAGAACAATCTCAGTTACAATAAGGGAACAAAGAAAGTTGGTTGTCTGAATAGCCAAACCATAACGCACCTCTTCTGCTAATCTATCTCCCATATTATCAACACCATCGAATGTCAACTTTGAAGGATTACATTCACTGCCTGCATTCAATATTGAGCATACTCATTTCATTTTATAATGGAAGCAAAGAACATCAAACTAGACAGTCAGACAATAGCCAATCGACATATATTGAAGCCCACCAAAGATGGAAAATTACTAAATCCTCAAAAATGTAATTGAGAAGTGTAATGAGCTATCCCCAGTTTAAATTCTATTAACATGTTGTTATGAAAGTCAACCCGAAACGGAGGAGAAACTACTTCCAATAAGAGAAGACAGACAAGTGACCATCACCGACAGACTAAAGATAAAATATCCAGACATGCCTAGTAAATAAGATAATTCCAGCATAAGCGTCTTAATATGGATGGTCCTCCATGTACCATACAGTTATGCTTAGATAGTTAATTCCCTCAAAGTTCTTGCCTTTCATTCTCATTATAACTTGTAACACTTTTTTCATTTGTCGTTTTTTTAAACACAAATTTGTTTGGATTAAGGTCATCAACCTGAAAATGAAACACCAGATTAGATGGACTAAGTCATGTGTGTAACATAGAATTAAAGCGGGCATAAAAACAGATAATCTTCAAATATTTAAAAGCCACAAAATGCTGTATCTGGGAATCTACTCAAGGAACACACACACACACACACACATAATGGTGTGTAAGTCACTAAAACACAGGTGATGGATTAAATCAACCAAGTGATGGTTCCAACTACTGTGGTCATCATGAATTTTGTATGAACATCACTTTAAGCTAATGAACTCGTAACCATGAACATCACTATTCACTAATGAAAATAATTTTATCACACATTCATCGAACATCCAAGACAAACGAGATGAAAGGATGATGAAACTCACAGTGAGCTATAACATCTTCAGGATACTTCTTCAAAAACTGCTTTGCAGCATATCTCCAATTTTCAGCACTGCATAGATATAAAATTTGAAAAAACAATAAAAATAAAAGTATAACCAAAGCACATTACAGTTCCGATAATTTAATCATTCTACATGCTCTAATGATACAACATCAACATAAAAAGTCTTAAAAAAAAAAAAAAAAAAAAAAAAAAAAAACTGAGGACAGGTTATACAATAACAACAATGAAGCCTTAGCCAGGGTCGGTCATATATATTCTTTTTCTCCGTTCTATTTTATCCGAATTCATAATTTCTGTTTCGTCCTTAATTAACAAGTCCTTTTTAATTGTTATTTTCGTTCAATCAACTTTTAACTCTTTCTTACCAAATAAATGAAGATATACAATTAACAAAATTCATTAGCTAAACCACCACAATATGAATCATTCAAACTTGCTCTCAAGTATGTCTCAATGAATCATATTATTATTATTATTATTATTATTATATTGACTAAAAAATAAGAGTCAAATGCAAATGCAAATAAATGGTTTGAGAGTTTTTACCTGCCAGCGAGACCGTTAACCGTTATAACAAGGTGAGTAGGATTGCGACGCTGTCCATCTCCATCAACAACTTCCATATCAAAATTGCCTTCCTTATCATACTCTGTTCTCAGTCTCACACATCCAAATCCTAACTTCGACATATAATAACGATACGCAGCGTTTTTGTCCTTCTTGTTACTCTTCTCGCTCATCTTCGATGGAATCCAAACTACTTCCACTTTCTGTACAGTCTCCGATGGAATCTCTTCCAAATCTACCGAAGCCATTGGAGCTAAAACAAAAATACGGAGCTGCTTAGAACCTTTTTTTTTTTAAGGCGAAAATACAAAATTGGCCTTTCACTGTTTTTCAGCTTAGAATTTTTTTTTTTTAAGGCGAAAATACAAAATTGGCCTTTCACTTATTTCATTGTAGTACTTTAACTTTTATTTTTGTTAATTTAATCCTTTAATTTTTAATTTTTTTGGTCAATTGAAGGGCACCATCAGGATCTGAAACGACGCCATTTTGCTTGTGTTTTTTTTTTTTTTTTTTAAATTAGAAATAAAAATAAGAAAAATCTGAAAAAAAAAAAAAAAAAAAACAACATTAAGAGGAACGACGACGTCGTTCCCCTTCCCCTGAAATCAAAAGAAAGAAATCACTGAGAATTAAAAATCACCCAAAGATTTGGAGAGAGAGAGAGAGAGAATGGAGGAGTCGATCCGAAGCTTTTGTGGAAGCTTAAGTTCATTTTGCAACCACGTTGAGTCCAGTTGCGACACTCTTAAGCAATCCAGCACGTCACGTATCAATCGCAACCAACGATCTCAACCTCCTCGATTCCATGACTTTCGGCACCGTCTTTTTTGAAGAGCTCTTAGGTCACTGCAATGAGGTCTACAAGAAGAACCAGGCCGATCTCACCGAACTCGAACTTCGCCTCAAGGACTTTGGATACAGTCCCGGTACAATTTCACGCTCAATTCCTGTTTGATTTTTAGTTTCTGACAAATAATTTATACAAAGCATTTGCCAATGTTGATTTTGTTACTTTCTTTTGCCATAAAAGTTGAGCTTGATGATGAAGATGAGGTTCGTAGTATATTTTTCTTTTGATTTCAGGGGAAGGGGAACGACGTGGTTCCCCTTAATTTTTTATTTATTTATTTTTTTTTTTTTTCAGATTTTTCTTATTTTATTCCGAATTTATAAAAAAAAAGCGTTGTTTTATAGGTTCTGACGGGAGTAGTAACTGAGCAGTAACATAGCCTTGGGTTGACAAAAAAATTGAAAGATAGAGGACTGAAATGAAAAACGGTGAAAGTTAGAAGGTCAATTTTGTATTTTTGTCCTTTTTTTTATGTATAAAATAGTAGTAGTAGACTCGGGGTGTAGTACTAAGAGCATCTGTAGCAGATGTTCTATAAAAAAAATGCTATTTTGATACATCAAAAGTCTACTTTATTATTTTACCACAACATTTTACAACATCCTATTTATCAGATGTTTTATCGTTCAATTCTATTCATTAAAATAATATTTACAACACATTAAAATAATATATTAAACTACTTCCCCATCATCATCATCAACAACAACAACGACACAACCACCTCGGCTGCAACAACGCTAACAGCCACCACCAGTACAAATCCACATCTACCAACACCACCTTATAAATAATAATAAAAAAAATAAAAAAATAAAAACCACACACACACACACACAACCGCCACCACCCACCCACTACCACTGCCAACCCACCCACAGTTGACCCATCCTTCGGAACCCACTCACAGGATGGTCCTCCCACCACCCATTTCGCACAATAGAACCCACCACCACTGATTCGCCCATCACCAGCTGACCCACCCACCCATCCATAGGTCGACCCACCCACCATTGAATCTAACCATCACTATCCACCACTAGTGATCTGCCAATCACCACCTCAACCCATCCACTCTTAACCATGTATCAAATCACTGCAAAAAAAAAAAAAAAAAAAAAAAAAAAAAAACCCGCAACGACAGAGATCAGAGTGAAAGAAGAAAAGAGTGAAAAGAAAAAACTGAGGGTGATGTCTAAGAGGAAGAGAGAAAAACAACGAGATTGAGAAGAAAAAAGAGTGAAAGAAGAAAAGAATAGAGAGGCTTGATGTCTGAGGAAGAATGAGAGAGAAGAGAAATGAATAAAGTGAAGAGAGAGGAGAGAGAAAAGAGAGAAAAAAATATTAAATCGTTATACCATTTCTGCCCGCACCGTGTCAAAATTGAAAAGGTACTATAGCATGTTGCAAAAATTTGATACATTTAACACATCTAATAAAGCTCCATTTTTGTGTTTGATGTGTCAAATGCCAAATATTATAATATTTAGCACAAATATGACATGTGCTGTGGATGCTCTAAGAGCTGGTATTTTTATAGGTTCTATTTGGTTTGAAAAATAAACATGTACTTTGAAGGGGACTGATCCCCGCTTTGAAGCAGAAGAAGAAGACGACGATGCTGGATCAACTCTTTGTTTTGAATCTTTTGATCGCGTATACTATTTCTAATAGGCCTGAGTTATAGGAAGCAACTCGAATTGGATCAGATATTCATATTTTAGTTTAGGGAACAAATAACCCTTTGATTTTGAAGTTATTTACGGCTTTGCGTTAGTCTATGCCGTCGTTGAATGAAAGGGCAAAATTGGAATTTTAGGGATTGATTTAAATGGGAAGGAAATGAAGGATTGGCATGTGTTTTGAGAGGTGGTATACTATGGATAATATGCATGTTACATCCTCCTCACATGAAGGTGAACTTCACACCATGCACCACACCATGCATTAGATGTATGTTTCCTCCCTCTCATATGGAGATGGACCCTACACATATGAGAGGGCGGAAACATGCATCTGATGTTTTAAACTTTTCATTTATATACACATGTAACATGACATCTTTGTTAGGAATGACAATAGGTCGAGCTTGGGGAAGGTTTCTTTACACCCAAACCTGCCCCACGGGGCCACCCTTGAAACTCAAACCCATCCCGTTTAATAAACGGATTTTTTTTAAAAAAAACCCTATCCCGCCCCGTTTAATAAATAGGTTTAAAAAAAAAAAAAAAAAACCCTAAGATCATGGTCATTAATCTAGATTAGAAACCCAAAAAAAAAAAAAACCATAAGATCATGTTCATCAATCTAGATTAGAAACCCAAAAAAAAAAAAAAAAACCCCAAGATCATGTTCATCAAGACTAGAGTAGCCACCAAAACCCCAAGATCGCTGCTTATCAATGAGGGATATGGGTTGTGCAAGATGGGCAAGGGAGATGAGAGAGTTGTGCCTTGTGAGGTGGAGGAGGGTCTAGTGAGGTGAGGGAGGAGGAGTGGCATCTACTGGCTGCAACGAAGTGAGGGAAATAAGGAGGAGGTACCAGCGAGGTGGAGAAAGGAGCAACGCTGACGAGGGAGCAGTGGTTGAAAGGTAAGGCCTCGTTTGGGAGGAGGAAATGGAATGGAATAGAAATGAATGAAAAGAATATTTTTAGAATATTTTTCCATTCCCTTGTTTGGGAGTTTTAATGTAGGGAATGGAAAGCTCATTCCCTTATTTTGGAGTTTAAGTAGGAGGAAATGGAATAGGTAGAAGAGAACACTAATTCCTCTTTATTCTCTTAAAACCTCAAATTTTCATTACCCCCAAAATTAGGAGGAATAGGAAGGAATGAAATTAGATTTAATGATTTTTTTACTAAAACTCTCAAAATATCCCTATATATTCAACTCTTTATTTTAAAACAGGGGTCTAATAATAATATTGTCATAAAACAATTTCATTCCATTCCCTTCATGTTGCTCCCAAACAAGATTACTTACATTCCATTCATTTCATTTCCTTTATTTTAAAACATTCAAACAAGGTTACTTAATTCCATTCCATTCTATTCTTTTCAATTCTTTTTCCTTACTTAAATACATTTCATTCTATTTTATTTCTTTCCATTCCCTGTAATCATTCCATTCCATTCCCTTATGAACTCCCAAACGGAGCCTAAGGCACCAGCGAGGGAGCAAGTGAGAGTGAGGGAGAGAAAGAGAGGGCGGCTGAAAGAGGGAAAGAGAGGGTGAGAGTGAATGTGAGGGATTTAGGGTTAGAATTTAGGAAAAATTTGTATTTATAGTTAGTTTTTTTTTTTTTTTTTTTTAATGTTATATATATATATATGGGTCGACTTCGGGCCGGGTATTACTAAAACTCGCACCTAACCTGAACATGTTTCGGGTTTAATTTTTAAAATCCAAACCTGACCTTACTATTTTGCAGGTCGAGTAAAACCTAACCCATTAGGGTCGGGTCAAGTACCCGTGGGTCGGTTGTTTTTACCATCCCTAATCTTTGTTTTATTTTATTTTTCATGTGTATAAGGTCCACTTCCATGGAGAGGGAGGAAACATGCATCCGATGCATGGTGTATTGTCTTGTGTTTTGGACTTTTCATTTATATACACATGTAACACGTCTTTGTTTGATCTTTCTTTTTCATGGGTTCTGGAAAGGGACTATTGTTAACATGCAAACGCAATTCAATGGGAGATACCATATTTCCCATTTAAGGGACTATATATTTCCCAAGGAAGATACCATATTTGAGGGTATGTATTTAGAGGATAGACTCAAAATATTTGAGGGGGAGGGAAGGAAAGTAGAGTAGAGTAGAGTAGATTTGACCCAAAATTAGTCTATTTTTAGCCAACTCTACTCTACTCCTCTCCACTCCCCCTCCTTCCACTTCCATCCAAATGGGCCCTAAGTGTTATAAAAATACATGTAAAAGTGTTTAAATACTGAAAATTGTTATTTAAACACCCTTACAGAACACCCTCTTAGTTGCTTGAGAAGCAATGTATTTCGAGCAGGTCGGTGTGAGCCATTTCATCAGCTGCATGCAAATTCACGCACACTCGTCGATCTCAAGGAATGGAGCCAAAGCTTGAGCACCGCGCTTGCATTTGATATACGTTGTGCAAAATCTTTTAGCAGTAATTACCAATGAGGTACATTATAATTACTGCACTATTCATCATCATGTATGACCTGGTTAGTGGTTACTACTATAATTTTATGGCATGTTTGGAAGTTTAGAGAGGGAGGAGAGTAAAGTAAAGTAGAGTAGAGGGGAGGAGAGTAAAGGAGAATAATTATCCTTCATCTTGTTTGGATGTTTTTAAAATTAGTAAAGGAGGAAGAGAGTAATTAGCATTTTCTCTTGTTTGGATATTTTAAAAATTATGATGGAAAAGAGAGGAAATGATTTAAATAGACAAATTTACCCCTATTTGAAAATGGACTTACAATATTGTTCTATGATTAGTTTGTTAGATTAAATAATTATGACTATAGCATGCAAATTTTTTTTTTTTTTGATAATTTTTTTTTCCTGATGTGAATTAAATAATCAACATTGATTTATGATTAAATATTTTTTCTGCTTTTTTATTATACTAAAAAAAACCATCCTTCGTATCAAAAATAAAAAACCATCCTTAATTGATAATAATTAAAATAAGAAAAACAATGTTTGTTTGTTTATTGAAAAAATCAACAAAAATTATAGTGGGTCATATTGGAAGAAGAAATAGTTCTCGTTGCTTTCGAACCTGTTCAGGTCTAGATCCAAGAAATTGGAATTAGATCCTAGGGTTTCGACTCGCAAGCCCTCGGCTGCAACTACTGTTGCTTCTACAAGTTCGTCTTCTCCATCCTAGTTCACCGCGATCTTCGTCGATTGCATGAAGAAGTTGCGACTTTTCGTTTACGACGAGTCCACTGTGGAGAGAAAGCCTCGTCCGCGAGTTGATCAGGGAATGTTGCCAATGAGAACTGGCGATTCCGATGAGGACTGCGAACGTTTGTTGCTCGTTTGGTTTTCCAGAAAGTTTGGGTCGAGAAAATTTTTTTCAAACATTATTTTCTCGAGAAAAAAAAAATGAATTTATTTTATATAATCGGTTTGTAATTTTGTTAATTTAGAAAATGTAAATTGGGGAATTCATTTAGTCAATAATTTATCTACTCTACTCTCCCCCCAAATCTCTCCAATTTGGAGGAATTAAAAATAAGGGGTTAGAGGTAGTTGAAATCCCTCCAAATCCCTCCTCCTCCTTCCTTAAAAAACTTCCAAACAAGATAATTGAATTACTCTCCCTCCCTCTACTCTACTCCCCATCCTTTGTTTAACTTCTAAAGAGGCCATTAGTGTAAATAGTAAATTCCACCTGCCAACTCATTGCCCCTTTTTGTTTGTTTCTGGGAAGTATGAAACTCATCAAATTTGTTTTCTATCTCATGGGATTTTTAAAACTTTAAAAACGGTTTAACTCCACATTAAGCTTGTAGCCCTAGGCGCCTACCTTATTAAGTATGTTATGAAGACCATTTTGGACTCAATTTTGGTTTGTCCACGGGAAGAGAACATTTTGTATCAGCCAATTTTGGCTTACCATTAAATCTGCATGACATGATATTATATTACAAAATTTATATACCTAAGTTTGTATTACATGATATTATACCATATCAAATTATTAATTCAAAATCAAATAATGCACATTCTTAGTGTGTGTTTGTATTCAGCTTCTGCATTTCCCTGCTGCGTTTTGTTCCTTCTTCTTTTTTTTTTTTTTTTTTTTTTTTCACGCGTTTTGGGGTATTGCGGTTACTGTTCAATGAACAGTAACCGCAAATGTTGACTTTCTGCAATGAACAGTGCATATATGCACTGTTCACGAACCCATAAATTTCATTTTTTATCAATTTTTTCATTAAAAATGGGTCCCACAGCACTATTCACACATTTAAAAATTATTTTACTACAGTGTTTTCAGTTTTCAGTTTTCAATTTCAGCAAAATAAGTTCTATCCAAACACACCCTTAATATCATCATTACACAATATTAATATATAAAATGTCATTTATAAGTAAAGAAAAAACCATGTCATATGTAAGTAAAGTAAACAAGAAAAACAGATTATTAAAGGAAAATAATAATAAAATGTTATATATGAGTGAAGCAATAAAAAAAGATTTAAGAAAAAAATAATGATTCATTTACATTCCACCCAAAATCACCAAAATAATGAACCAAAACATGTGGAATGGAGCAGAATGGGCTTGAATTTAGAATGAGATTGAATAGAGAGATGATTCGTACTGGCTAACTAATTGGAATAGAAAATTTCGGTTGTTTTGGCGGAACAAAATAAAATTTATAACTATATACTGGCATAGAAAAAGATTACCAAATTTGGTGTGTGTTTGGGAATTTCTTAACAAAATTTTTCCTTTTGTTTTTTGTCTCAATTTATTTTATTAATTTATTTTTAAATAATCCTACTACTAATTTTTTTTTAAATAAACTAATTGTTAGCTTTTCATAACACATTTAACATAAAAATGACAAAAAATCATATATTTTAAAAACAATATACAAATAAACTGTTAAAAAAAATTAGCAAAAGCCAAACATACTTGGAAGGAGAGGGGGAAAAACTATTGTAATTACTAACACCCAATTTTTATAATATTTTTCACAATTTATTAAGGTGATAGGTTGTAATTAAAGAAGTAACATAATTTTTGAATCAATCACAAGAAGTCCCATTAATCATTCTAAAAAAAATTAGAAAATTTTCACCAAAATTTATTGAGAGAAAAGAAAGCACAATTACAAAAACTGCAAACAATAATAAACAAATGATTTATCTCCTATCTTTCATCAACAGGATCATCATATGATAATCATATTAATTCATGGATGGAGAATAACTTTTTAGGGCAAATTGACAAGTTATATGTCTTCATAGATCTTCGTTGCTTTGGTACCGTACCAACGTCATTCTAAAACAATAATAGAGAAGGATTTTCTTTTACGAGTGGGACCATGATACCAATTCTTCAACAACTCTATAACAATCACATCCGGTTTTCTATCTTTTGTATTAATTACCTATTAAAAAACTCATTTTATTTTTCCATACTTTACCACTTTTACCATACACCCTACATATACACTATCTCTATAGCCCATGACCCACAACCCCAACATCGAATGACCCACAGTGGCCACTCCGAGCAATCCACTAGAAGATATGAAGCCCTACCCAACTAGTAAAACGTGGTTTTCCATTATTTGGTTGGAATGAAGATAAATGAAAGAAAAGAGGGTTTTTTCCCTTCCAAATTAAGAAAAAAAGATGAAAGAAAATGTTATTAAGAAAGAAAAAAAAAAGTACAAAATTATCCCACTTTTCTATATTTCTACTTTTTTTTGAGAGATAGTTTCAACTTATAACGTTTACTCCTGATATAACTTTTTATCATCAGATCAAAACACCAATAAGTTTTTGATATAAATGGGAATTGAATTTCAGATCTTTTATACAATTATCAAAGACTTTACCAGAGCTAACTGGAACCAACTTTTATATTTCTACTTTTAATAATGACATAATAATAATATTTTAATCTCTATCATTTTTCAGATTTTACTTCCATTCTCTTGCCTTTTCATCCTCTCAACCAAAAACAAAAAACAGAGAATAAAATGAGGAGGAGAGGAGCTCCTTGAGTAAAATGGGATTTTAGGTTGAATCCTTTAAATTAAAAAAGCCACTAGCATTACATTCACCAAGTACCAAATTCAATCGCTCAAAACTTCCTAACCTTGATCCAAAGTTGGTGAAATCATCATTCCCCTTCCAAATGATTTATATGTCATCTAAGATTTAACACCGAGAGAGTGAACTTTCAGGCATGTTATTCCAATTTCCATAGCCTATGATTTTTAATGTCATGTCCGGCCAATTAGTAAGCAATCAGATTATGGTCTCGGAAAGTTATGCCAGAATATGGCAAAGCCCTCAAGGTCCTATAAAGGTATATCAAAATCTGTATGCATCCCGTGCCTTCACTACAGTGATAAGAGGAATGCGGACAGGTTAGCTTAGGCTTGACAACAGAAGCAGGAAAATAACAATTTCTGCACCACGCATGACTCTACTGTGTTGCATAACAAAAAGCCACGGCCAGGGTTGCCGTTATGTCATGAAACGAATATAGGAGCTCAACACACAGACACAACAATCACGTCTTACTGCTAAAAAATCATTTTGAATGTATCAATTGCTTAATCAATGCGGTTTTCACATGTACACATACTAACTTGGATTACTTCCCACACATATCCATACCCACACCTACAAGAGGGAAAGCAGAAATGTAGAAATGTCTGAAATGTAGAGTATCTGGATTATCAAAGAAAAAAAGAAAGAAATGTAGAATACTGAACAGTTTAAGAATTTTTTATAACTTTATTGTAAAATTGATGTAACTGCGTGTGCATAACTACCTACATTTTGGGAGAACAAATCCTTTCTCCCTCATCTGTTACTGTTACAGAAAATTATTTCTACAACAGACTTAACTTATTACAGTGTGTACTGTGTAGCTACTAGCTTCTCTTTAGGGATGATATCCTCTCTCTGTAAGGGTAAATAGAACTCACAATATCATACCTAAAATTTCCCTCACATAGCCTGTCTAACCCCTTTTAACCCTTCCAGAGATTTGAACTTACAAGTCACGCCAAGATCACTTGGAACATCTAAATCCGTTCTCCCTTCCCTATAACCCCAGATGGAGAACATCATTAAGCCAATGGGCAATCGGCAACTCAAACCAGGCATACATATAATAACAAGTCAGCAGCTATTATAAGAGAATATTGTCAATCATGTGATGTACCACATCAGCCCCAGCAAAATTGATACAGTAGTTTTTCACCTGAACAGAAAGAAAGAGAATTAAAAAAAAAGGGTCGTTGAACCAGCTTATTAAAGGTAATCATCAGGATGGAATCAATTTTTCCCCCCTCCCCCTCAATTTGTAATTTATGCAACTAGTGTTAAAGTAGGAGAGAGAGAGTGAGACAAGAGAAGAGAGAGAGAATAAAAGAGGCATAAATTTTTTTTGCATGTTGCCAGAATGCTTATGCAAATATATGCATAAGCACTCTAGCAACATGAAAATAATTTTTTGCATTTTAGCTTATTGGATGTGGGTGTTTTTTGTGCATTTTGGTGAATAGTGTTATTTATTTTGCTTTTTAATGGGTTATATATTACCCAATGAGAATGTCAGATTATGGATTCAGAAAGTTATGCTGGAATATGGCAAAGCTCTAAAGGTCCTATGAAGGTATATCAAAATCTGTATATATCCTGTTCCATCACTGTAGTGATAGAGGAATGTGGACAGGTTAGCTTAGGCTTGAAAAGAGAAGCAGAAAAAGAACAATTTCTGCACCATGCATGGCTCTACTGAGTACTGTGTTGTCTAACAAAAAGCCATGGCTAGTGTTGTTATTATGTCACGAAACGAATATAGGAGCCCAACACAGACACAGCAATCACGTCATACCGCAAAAAAAAAAATATTTTGAATGTTTTAAGTGCTTAATTAATGCGTTTTTCACATCTACACATGCTAACTGAAGTTAATTCCCCCACATCCATACCCACACCTACATGAGGGAAAGCAGAAACGTAGAAATGCAGAGTATCTGGATTGTCAAAAAAAAAAAAAAAAAAAAAAAAAAAAAAAAAAAAAAAAAGGAAATTTAGAATACTGAATTGTTTAGAAAAAATCTAAAACTTTATTGTAAAATGGAATGTAACTGCAAGCACATAACAACGTACAATTTGGGAGAACTAATCCTTTCTCTTCATCTGTTATTATGTTTCAGAAACATATTTCTACAACAGAATTAACTTATTAAACTGTTTACATACGTGTGTAGCTACTAGCTTCTTTTTTGGGATTACATCCTCTCTCTCTTCCCTGCCACAGTATTAACTTAAACTATACATTCGTGTGTATATTTACCAGCTTCTCTTTTGGGATAACATCCTCTCTCGGTGATGGTAAATGGAACTTACAACATCATACCTAAAATTTCCCTCACATGGCCTGTCTAACCCCTTTTAAACCCTTCCGGATTTTTGAAATTCCAAGTCATGCCAAGATCACCTGGAACATCTAAATCCTTTCTCCCTTCCCTATAAGACCATAACCCCAGATAGGAACAATATTAATAACAAGTTGGCAGCTATTATAAGAGAAACTGTCAATCATGTGATGGACCACATCAGCCCCAGCAGAATTGATACAGTATCTATTCACCTGAACAGAAAGAAAGATAGAGAATTTTTTTAAAAAAAGGATC
The DNA here is from genome assembly GCF_001633185.2 of Quercus lobata. Classification (NCBI taxonomy): domain Eukaryota; kingdom Viridiplantae; phylum Streptophyta; class Magnoliopsida; order Fagales; family Fagaceae; genus Quercus; species Quercus lobata. The sequence continues at coordinate 40,801,888 of NC_044915.1, forward strand.
TTTGAAGCAGCTCATTATAGGTAATCATCAGGATGGAATCAATTCTCCCCACCCCTCCTCAATTCATAATTTATGCACCTAATAAGTCATGGAACCATGAACTGACCCTATATCATGTTTTTACAGAGGGAAGAAATTTTATTTGAGCTAGACTTCATTGGTAATCAGTTAAAAATGTGAAAAAATAATGATAATTGTTGTCTGATAGTGGAACCAATTGGATCATAACCCAGATAACACAAAAATGGAATTTATGTTCTACATGATGACATTCAAGAGAAGGTAAAAACCCACCTGAATGGTACTGTGCGCAAGATATCTTTGTTTAGTTCCACTGAAGTTGACGTCAATCCGTTCCCAAGTCATTTTAGTCAAACCCCTTAACATTTCCTCTACAAATGTTGTAAAATGATACAATTGTGTGAAAATAAGTTAAAAGTTTTAGAATCAATCAATATACTAAAGCTCAGAATATGTAAAAAAATCGTGAGAGTGAAATCACACATGTATTTTCGGAAGCAAAATGGATAAAGTAGCACTTTCCAACAACAAAATATTTTCCAATATCCATCAGCTCATATCCCATGCCCTAAAACTTAACCTCCATCCACCTTTCATCAGTTATGACATCTGGAAGAACATCTACATATTTGCTACTCTAAAAAAAATTCATCATAATAGCAGTAAATAGTTTTGTGACCTCCACAACCATTGTGTCAATTACTTATATAATCCAGATAAAGTATGTTCTATTATTGTTGCCAATGTCATATTATCACAATTTAAATTCAGGAAAAGCCAAAAAAATTATACTTTATCTAAGAAGTATATAATTTTCTCCTATTAAATACTAAAGCACACTGCTGATAGCAAATTGAGAACCACACTTTTTCCTTCAATTTTTTTTGACAAATAAAAACTTGATGATATTTGAAATCATGTACCACACAATAAAAGTTGGTGCACCAAGTGACCTAATATATAAGTTACACATTGTACATTGTGCTTTTTTCATAAGGCTCATTAGTTATTAAGATAGTTTGCTCTAGATAAAATTCAATTATCAAAGTTTCAGGTGTCTCACAAATTATTAAAGTAGCTTAGTCTAGGAAAAAATCTATTACCAAAATTTCAAGAAACTTAAAATACTACTCCAAGGAAATTCTATTACCAAAAGTTCCAAGTAATTTTAATAAAAATGTATAAAAAAAAGGTCATTCGCACAAAACTAGCAAAATGTACCCACCTTCCCAAGTACTCAGCATTAAAATTATCTTTGATGTGCCAAAAAAAAGGACTGAGGGAGACCATTGCATCATACCCTATTTCAACTGGAAGATTTGTTACTTGGTTACACCACTTATCTTTCTTTTAAGTTTCCCAACACAATAGGAAAAATTGGAATCAAAAGCTAGTAAAAAGCTGTACCAATCTTCATCGACCTTTCCCAGAAAGGCCAGAATTTCAATTAGCAAGTCTTACAAATCACTGTTTAACAACTTTTTTTTGAGTCACCTGGCCCCACTACCAAGAAAGATCTATCAAAATCTGCATGGTCTTCTTGGATAATATTTATTATTAGTTGAGATTTTATAATAGTCAGGTGGGTAATTTAAGTAACTGTAGAGGCCCAGTATTATCCAATTTTAAAACACACACACACATTCATCTAGTTTACAATAGTGAGAGTAGTTTGGTAACCAGTTAAAAAGGACAAACATCAACACACCTTCTAAGTCAATGTTCTTGGCTTTGGCCTCCGAGAGGACTTCTTGTTGTCGACTGGAAGTTTCTGCTGTCTCCACATTTACGATATGCCGGTATTTGTCATCTTTAGAAAGATGGCGAAGCTGATAGAGAAAAATAGTCAGAGTAACTCAATATGATTTAAACTTCCATAAAAACTTTCAAAATTACCTTTGGTAGCTCATCTCGTCGCCGTAGAGACGATGTACTCCATCCCACAAGGTCTATGGAAAGTGTCAAGTAATTAACAGAAACACCACAAGAGTGTGATAACAATAACAATTAAGAGAGGCCAATCCACTAACACCTTGAATTTCAGATTTGAACATCTAGAGATCTGACTTCCAATGATTTTACTTGAACAATAAGGTGTACAACGAAGTAGAAAGGATTAATAAAAAATAGAAGGATACGGTCATATCGTATATTTGCATAGGTGACACGACGCTTGAAGGACTGCAAAGCAGATCTGCAGAGACAAGATGACATTTGATGACTTGTTGAAATCATTTGTGCTGATAGTAGACACTCATGTTGCACAAGAACTCACATAAATTTAAGATCTTCACAATCATTAGCCATCCGAAGAAGAAGGGGAGGTTTTCCATTATCTTTATCAGCTAAAAATAGATGTTTTCCAGTTCTACCAAGCAACCAAGATGCCCGGGATGCTACTTTTTCCATGGTATAAAAGCCACAAAACACAGGAACCTGAAAATAAAATCCACCAAGATCCAGAAACTTTATTGACATGGAGCCATACATATAATGTAAGCACAGTAGACATGAAACAATTATTAGTTTGCTGCATTATCAAATGCCTTTTTCATCATCAATATGACAATACCTATCTCTAAAAATCAAGATAATAGTCTGCCCTCACAATTGAAAATAAATTCCAAAGTAAGAAACAACAAAAACTGTTCCAATTAGTTCATTTGAAGTTCAATATATGTTGCTGAAAGGAAAACCCTCTCAAGAGCCAGGTATTTTAAATAAATAAAAAACATCTCATAAGAATTAGCATATTTTAGATATCATGGGACCAAAGAGAAAACATCTGATATCTAAAATGAAATCTTCATAGTAATAATACAACTGAGAATGAGCGTCATGAATCACCTGTTTATGCCCTCTTGAACCAAGGTGAGGTGTTGCAAAGGTTATAAAATTCATCGGCTCCAGTCCAGCAATTTTGCCTTTGAATTTCTCCTCTGGGCATGGATTCTTAGATCCATCACTCCTACACTCTCCATTTTCCTGTGCAAATTCCCTCCTGACATCTCGTCCATAAAGCTTGGCAATCACATACCTTGTTACCAGGCCACCCAATGAATGACCTACAAATGAAATCTTCTGAACTCCTGGGTGACGTTTTATAACTGATATAACCTGGAAAAAACAAAAACAAAAATAAACAAACAGTGTTCAATTTAAATCCTTAGATTGGTGCAGCAACTTCATATTCAAGGTAGTGCTTTCAAACATAAAAGATGTTGGACATACACATCTGAACTACAAAGAAACAGAGGAAACCGCATTACACACCAAGATTTGGTTCTGACAGAAAATTAGTAAAGAGCAATCTCAGTTACAATAAGGGAACAAAGAAAGTTGGTTGTCTGAATAGCCAAACCATAACGCACCTCTTCTGCTAATCTATCTCCCATATTATCAACACCATCGAATGTCAACTTTGAAGGATTGCATTCACTGCCTGCATTCAATGTTAAGCATACTCAATTCATTTTATAATGGAAGGAAAGAACATCAAACTAGGCAGTCAGACAATAGCCAATCGACATATATGAGTGCCTTCATATTTATTGAAGCCCACCAAAGACAGAAAATTACTAAGTCCTCAAAAACGTAATTGAGAAGTGTAATGAGCTATCCCCAGTTTAAATTCTATTAACATGTTGTTATGAAAGTCAACCCGAAACAGAGGAGAAACTACTTCCAATGAGAGAAGACAGACAAGTGACCATCACCGACAGACTAAAGATAAAATATCCAGACATGCCTAGTAAATAAGATAATTCCAGCATAAGCGTCTTAATATGGATGGTCCTCCATGTACCATACAGTTATGATTAGATACTTAATTCCCTCAAAGTTCTTGCCCTTCATTCTCGTTATAACTTGAAAACTTTTTTCATTTGTCGTTTTTTTAAACACAAATTTGTTTGGCTTAAGGTCATCAACCTGGAAATGAAACACCAGATTAGATGGACTAAGTCGTGTGTAACATAGAATTAAAGCGGGCATAAAAACAGATAATCTTCAAATATGTAAAAGCCACAAAATACTGAATTTGGGAATCTACTCAAGGAACACACACTCACACACACATATAATGGTGTGTAAGTCACTAAAACACAGGTGATGGATTAAATCAGCCAAGTGATGGTTCCAACTACTATTCACTTTAAGCTAATGAACTCATAACCATGAACATCACTATTCACTAATGAAAATAATTTTATCACACATTCATCGATAATCCAAGACAAATGAGATGAAAGGATTATGAAACTCACAGTGAGCTATAACATCTTCAGGATACTTCTTCAAAAACTGCTTTGCAGCATATCTCCAATTTTCAGCACTGCATAGATATAAAATTTGAAAAAACAATAAAAATAAAAGTATAACCAAAGCACATTACAGTTCCGATAATTTAATTATTCTGCATGCTCTAATGACACAACATAAAAAGTCCCCACCACCCCCCCCCCCCCACCAAAAAAAAAAAAAACTGAGGACAGGTTATACAATAACAACAATGAAGCCTTAGCCAGGGTCGGTCATATACATTCTTTTTCTCCGTTCTATTTTATCCGAATTCATAATTTCTGTTTCGTCCTTAATTAACAATTCCTTTTTAATTGTAATTTTCGGTCAATCAACTTTTAACTCTTTCTTACCAAATATAATAAGATATACAATTAACAAAATTCATTAGCTAAACCACCACAATATGAATCATTCAAATTTGCTCTCAAGTATGTCTCAATGAATCACATTATAATTATTATATTGACTCAAAAATAAGAGTCAAATGCAAATGCAAATGCAAATAAATGGTTTGAGAGATTTTACCTGCCAATCAGACCGTTAACCATTATAACAAGGTGAGTAGGATTGCGACGCTGTCCATCTCCATCAACAACTTCCATGTCAAAATTGCCTTCCTTATCATACTCTGTTCTCAGCCTCACACATCCAAATCCTAGCTTCGATATATAATAACGATACGCACCGTTTTTGTCCTTCTCCTTCTTCGTCTTCTTCTTCTTCTTCTTCTTACTCTTCTCGCTCGTCTTCGATCCTCCTCCTCCGCTTACTTCCACTTTCCGTACAGTCTCCGATGGAGTCTCTTCCAACTCTATCGAAGCCATTGGAGCTAAAACAAAAAATACAGAGCTGCTTAGAACTTTTTTATATATATAAAATTGTATTATTAGACTCGTGGTTTGGTACTAAGAGCTGGTATTTTTATAGGTTCTGTTTGGTGTGAAAAATAAACATGTACTTCGAATGGGACCGGATATTCAGATTTCAGTTTAGTTGACGACCGCCCTTTGATTTTGAAGTCATTTACGGCTTCACATTAGTCTATAGACCATACTGTCCATACCGTCGTTTGGACTTTTCGTTTTTATACATACGTAACACATCTTTGTTTGATTTTTCTTTTAAAAAAAGAAAAAAACATCTTTGTTTTATCTTTCTTTTTCATGGGTTCTGGAAAGGGACTATTGTTGACACGCAAACGCAATTACCGGGATTCGTTTTACGAACTTTCCTTTCCTTAACCTTACGGCCTAGATTTTTTTGTTTGGTGGGAGGTGAAAAAGTGAGACAACAGAAATTAGTAAATTAAAAAGTGAAGTGATTAAAAAAATATATTTGAACAAATTTACTCTTATGTTCTTTATTACAAAAACTGACAAACAATCAAAACTTATTAAAAAATAAAAATCATATCTAGGAAAAAAGAAAAAAAAAAATTTAATCACGTCTAGTTAAACCTTAAAAAAAAAAAAAAAAAAAAAAAAAAAAAAAAAAAAGAGGGAAGAAGAAGAGCAAAACCAAATAAGAACCCACAAATTATATCACACATCCAGAAAAAATATCAAACTTAAAAAAAAGAAAAAAAAAAAAACCAACAACAACAACAACAAGGTCCAACTGTAAGAGAAGAGATGGTTCAACAATTTGAATGCAACTATTTATTTCTCTCTATTTTCTCCCTAATTTGGGGAGATTACATTTTGGTGAGCTTTAGAAGAAAGTACTTGGCCCCACCAATTTTCTCTCTCTCCTCTCCTCTTAATCATTTTTTCTCTTACTTTTCTCTCTTTCTTTTTCTATCCTCCCCAAAATCATCTCAACCAACCAAACATCTTCGAGTCTTTTTGTTGTTCAATGTTTGCTTTTTTTAACCATCTTTGCACTCCTTGGGATTTTTTACTAAAATAGTATTGGTAGGAATGTGTATTTGTTGGGTTTGATTGGAAGGATTTTTAACCAATCGGATATGAGGTTTAGAAATTTTCAACTCAATTTAATCAATTGATTTTGGGGAAAAAAAAAATTCCTAAAGAAACTACCCCTATCCTATATGTTTAAAAACTAACTTAACCTAAGGCTGGCGCTTACATGTTTTATACTTGTAAAAATTTTGAGTTTCAACTATTTAAACTTTTCTAATAAATTATTATTATTATTCACATACTATATTTAAATTATATTTCAAAAAATTTAAAATTATCAAAATTAATTCTCAAAATGCTAAAATTACTTATAGTTGGGTTGAGATTGCATACCACTTTCATTTGAGCCGTAAACTTCGAAAATGCTTCATTTAAACCTCTATTTTTTAAAATACAGTTCATTTAAATCTTACGTCACAAATTTTGTTAACTCTCATTAAACATCATGTGACCAACTAGCTTAGATTAAATTTATTTTGAAATTTGAAATTTATACATAACTGTTTTGTAGTGAAATATTATAAATTTTATTCAAATAATTCAAGATATTATATCAATTATTAAGGTATCGCCAAAAGTTGAAGGAAGATCCTCCAACTATACTGCGTAATAAATTAGATGGTTTACAACCATAGAAAAATTACAATTGCAGATTGACTAGATAGCAACTTTATTTAAAAAAAAAAAAACAAAACAAAACAAAAAACTTTGTCTTCAAGTAAATTTGAATGTAATTGTAAGGACACGTTTTGATCCACAGCCCAAGAGATTTGGACAGTGACCCAATGAGCCCAAAATAATAAATTTGTTTGAGAGTGGGCTTGTTAATGAACGTTCAATGAGTTAAAGTATAGATTACAGTAGGCTAGTTGGTGTAAGAATGAATAAGACAAACAGTTTGTAAAGAAAAATACTCATCGATCAGGTTCGAGAATGGTATGTTCTCATATATTTCTCTCAAACTTATATAAATATTCAAATTCTTGGCTACACAGTAATTTCTTTTATAGTTTTCTAGTGATCCCCCTTATAATGGAATCCTCCTCCTTTTATATCCCCTTTTCTTCTTTCATCTTAGCCATCCACGTGTATATCAGATTACTAATCTCCTTGATTTTTGTCCCATCAGCACATTCTTGAAGTCTTTGTGGGTAGTTGTGAGGTTAGAAGTCACTGTTCAGGTATCACCTCCACATTAATGCGGCTAATTGGTTAGGTGCAGAGCATTCAATGCGGTGGTAGCAGCTCTCTTCCCAGATTTTTTTTAATTCTATGTTGACTCACTTCTCTCCGAATCTTATCCTCCAAAGCACGGTTATCCATTGCCCAGTACTTGATGGGTGGTCGAACTTTAGGCTTCCCCTCTGTCCTCGGGCTCTTTGAAGTTCTTAGGTGCAGCCCACGGCCAATATCCTTATCTAGGTCTTTCATCCCTACAGTAATGTAGGGTCACAATTTTTGGGGTCCAAGCCCAAATTGTATGGAGTCTTGATCCAATGAACCCAATACAATAAATTTGTAGAGAAATGGGTTGGGAAGTTGGATTTTAGTGAATCAGACGACTGACTAACATGTCTTAATGATAAAGAAAGAAAGATAACATTGGTTTACTGGGGAGAGATGTCCTCGGATTTTATTTGAGGAGGTTGATTCTTAATATCTCTCTTCCCCCCCTCTTGTTCTCCCCTTCTCCTCTATTTTATACTATCTCTCTCCTATTTCCACCGTCCACGTGTAAAATTGGATTGATAGTGCTGATACTTGTCTCATCAGCCCCTCCCCAAAGTCGTTGGAAGTGGTTGTAAAGGCTGAAAAGTATGGTTCTGTTCAGTTCAATAGTAGCAGCTTTCTCTTAGATATTTCTATGTCTTCCTTTGTCCTTTTCTATTTTGGTACTTATCCTATTCCATGGAATGGTCCGGAGTGTTACTCTAGATGGCAGGCCGTTCCCTTTGTGACTTTGTCCTTGGCCTTACTTGGCTGAGGAGGAGTTCTTCCTTGAACTGGGCCAACATATGCATCGGTATGGGCTCCTTGGTTCGTTTTGTAAATGTCACCCCCATAAGTAACATTTTGAAAGTTTAAGATATAATATATTCCAAAATTTTAAGGTTGAAATGAAAGTTAATAAAACTGAATTCTCCTTTTTTAAGAAAACAAATGTTTGGTATGAATCTTCCTCTTTAATAGTTATATTATGAACAATCTTTCATAAGATATATAAAAAAAATAAAAAAAAATAAAAAAAAAAACATTAATATTGTTCTACAACATTCATCAAATTCCATTGAAAAGGAGGGAGCAAGTTAGGAAGAACAATAGTTTGACTTTGGCGCATTAGGTGGGTTGTAGCATCTTCTCATCTACAACGCCATTCTACAAAGAAAACTTCTACGCTAATTAGAAATTTCAAAGTTTCTAGAAAGTTATTCCTTCTAACTTTTATTTATTTCTTGGAGAAGTATGCAAATTATTCCGGGTCGCTTTCAAGGTACACGTCTTCTTAACATATTTTATTAGTAGTTAGTTAAACGGTCAACCGACCTATCAGGATTGCTGTCATTAACTTATTTATTCATTGTTGTTGTTGGTTTTTTTTTTTTTTTTTTTTTTTTTTTTTTTTTTTTTTTTTTTAACAAGATAAAATTTTACTTTAGCCTAATTTAAGTGTATATGCATGTGAAGTTCTTTCCTATAAACTTGAACTCCGACTCTTGCCCCCCACACTTCACAAGCACTTATACTTGTGAAGCACTTATACTTCTTTATTCATTGTTATTAATATTACTCTTGGAGACATTGACTTAAAAGAATTTATTTGAGGATTTGGTTTTCCCCTAATAATTTTTTAAATGGACATTTCCTGTTATTTTAAATAAATATACAATAAAAAGTGATAGTGAGTTTTAATCTCTACCTTTTTATTTAATTAGTGGGTGATGTGACAGTTTCTCATTAAAACAAAATGAAATCCTAATTTAAAAAGTACTAGAAAAAAAAAAGGAAGCAAAACTCTTTATTTGAATGCATAATTTTCAAGTTTGATGGTTAATGTGTTCTAAATAAAAATGGATAATTACAGATTACCCACCTGTGGTTTAGCCTGAATTTAACTTACCCTACCCATGGTTTCATTTTTAACACTTTACCCACTTGTGTTTCCCTCCGTTACTACTCTGTAATCCACCTCCCTTTCAAACGTTACTCTAACACATTTTTTATCAAAAATAAAACCCAAAACAGATCAAACACTCCTCTCTCTCCTAAAACACACTCCCATCCACGTGTACAAATTTCAGCATTTTAAGCTTAGAGAGAGAGAGCTCACAGATCACAATAAACACAAAACAAATGTTTCCACCGTGGGTATGGATTTGGTTTAGAATGAAGAGTGAGGGGGGAAGGAGGCGAAGCTTGAGGTCATGGGCTCAATGTATATCAGAGAAAGCAGAGAGGGTTTAAGAGAGAAATCGTTGGCCATGGAGATCAGTGGACGAAAATGGCAGCTCCGAAAGTTTCGTGACCAATTTGCTCCATGATTGAATCATTAGCCATGCGAGACTCCATCCGAAATCGAATCTATTCCTTCAAAAAAGCGATCTTATATTTCCTTAGCTTTCACACCATTTTCACAAAAACAAAAACGGAGAACCTTTTGGGGAGGGATGGCAATTTTGCCCCGTCCCGCTTTGATTCGCCCCACCCCACCCTACCCCGTGCGGGTTTTTCCGGCCCCGCAAAGGTGGTGAGGCGGGGATGGGGCAATATTTTGTCCCCACACCCCGGGGCGGGGATGTGTTTAATATTTTTATCCCCGCCCCACCCCATACTAATAAGAACTATAATTGTAAATTTAGTAAACCCTAAATCACTAATATTTAAAGTGAAACACAATAGTACAAAACATGAGATAAAATATTTTTTATTCTAAAACCCTACTGCTATTGCTGCCCTCTGACCCATCCCTTTTCTCTATAGTCTATACGTGTTTTTCAAGTTTCAAGCCAGACTCCACTCTAAGTCCAAGACGTTGCTTTTTAGGTTCATCTCATTCACTATCTTCCTTTTGTTTTAGTGTTTCTTAAATTAGTTTTTTTCAATTTAAATTTTGGTTCTTTTTTTCTATCGAAAATTGGTATTTTTGTTTATAACTATTGAAGAAGCACAGTTGGAAGGAAAAAAGGTTGGTCACGTAGTGCTTCCAGTAGGCAGTAGGTTTGTTTCTTATCATATTCCAATTGTTTCAAAAAAAAAAAATTGGCACATTGTTTCATGCTTCTAGTAGGCAGTAGGTTCGAGCACACATGGATTTCATTATGTATTAGGCAGTTTGAAGCTAGATGTGATTCATTATATGTTCGGCCCCACACTTGCTATTAGGCAGTTTTGAATTATGTTGTTACGTATTAGACTATTTAAATACTTGGTTTATTTAAATGCTTGGATTTTAAAACATTTTGCTTTGTTGTGATTTATATTATTGTAGCAAAATTTTTATTTATATATATAAAATTGTATTAGGGGCGGGGCGGGGCCCCAAGAGGTGGGGATGGGGTAAGGTAGTTTGCCCCGCACCCTGGGGTGGGGCGGGGATGGGGAAGGGCAACAACCATATGGGGCGGGGACGAAGATCCCATCCTCTCAGCCCGCCCCGCCCTATTGCCATCCCTACTTTTGGGAAATGGGGCCTGTGGTTGGATCAACTTGGTTTGATATTGAAATGGTGGCCATGTTAGTGAAGTAGCAGATTAGGAGTTTGGGAAACAGATCAACATGTGATCTGGAGTTTGGTTACTAGAGGTCCGAGATCTCGCTTTTGGTGGGTTGCATTGTGGCGGATTTGGTGATTCCGTGGGTTCTGGGTTGTTGTTTAGCTTTGAAATTTTCACTTTGCTTATTTTCATGTTTTGTGAGTTGTGGGGGTCGGATAATCAATAAATTATTAAAATCGTGTTAACTGGGCCTGTGGCCCATCTGAGGACGTAAAATTGCCCGAGGAGGCCCATATCAGGTCATAAGGGTAACCAAATAAAACGGAGAGTAAATATCACGTGAGGTGAGTTCAATATTCGTCCGAGGACAAAATCCTTCTCGGTAGTATGAGTTTCTAGGATGACCTGAACGCCACATTATTGCAAACACACCTCAGAGCTACATTACCACTGAAGGTGGGACATAGGACCAAGGATAAGAAAGAAAAGGTAAACAAATATCTTTAACAACATCTGCCTCCGCATTAATTGCCTCCCAACCAACTCTCTAACCGCATTAATGTGGATGTGATGCCTGAACAGTGATGGGGCAACCTTACAGCTGCTGGTTGGAGGTTTTAGGAGGTGTTGGAAGGGACAGGAAGGGATCCCCCGAACCCAACTTACATGTGTGTAGTGAAGATGACACCAAGAGGGCAGTATATAACATGGAAGAACGCATTGAGAAAAGGATCGGAACTTCTAAACAAAGAGGACTTAGAAGTAAACCTTATGAAATAAAGAACTGAACTTGTTTCAAGGAGAAATTGATCGTTATATCTGTGCTAATCCATCTATAAATGTGATATTTAATCGTTTTTTTTTTTAGTTAACCTAGTTTTTTGACATCCACACTCTACAAATTTATTGTTTGGGCCTTTAACGTTCGAACCCAATACCAATTTGGGATCGATACAAATTGAGTCCTTACATGAGTATACAAATGTGTGTTTTGTTACTACTTTTTTTTTTTTTTTTTTACTTTTGTTTTGAGAAGTTCCACATGCTTACTAAATGGGCTTTTTTTTTAGAACTTAACACGCGCACCCAAATGGGTTTTTGAAAGCACAACCTTGACTGGTCAGAGAAAAAAAATGTTATTTGAAGCTAATATGAAGTAAGAATCATTAATTTATTTTACAAATACACCGCCCACACGTGTTTAAGATTTCATGTTTTCTGTCTTTGTGAATTAAAGTAATGTAGATCTTTCCCTCTCTTTCTTTTCAAATTTTGTTGTTATTTTGTTTGTTGATGACATTGTTGTTATTGGAAACTGGAAAGTTATAATATGTTTTGTTCTTTGGTCAATAAATAATGAAATTAAGGTTGGAGTAATTGCAACATGGCTCAATGTTCTTGAGTTTTTACTCAATAGCAAGTAGGGACTGTACTAAGCAATCTGGATTAAAGTTATATTAAGAGGAGCGATTTTTGGGTTATTGTTGTGGTTCAAGAATCACAATATTGCTCACATGTAACCAGTTGGGTTCCATTTGCTTGATTTGATTTGTATTAGTTTTCTGAGTGTATGTTCTTCATGTTTGTGAATTGTGAAAATACTATACCATATTTTAATCTTGTTTTTCTTTTATTTTTATTTTTATTTTTTCTTGTTTTGGGAGGAAAGAGACATAAAATGGGTGTAAAAAGACTTATTTACCCCTCTTTTTTAACAGAGGTGGGTAACAGAGACTAAGGGGATGTTTGGATGAAAAAAAATGATCACTCATCACTCATCACTGAAATATCATTACTCAATAACTCATCACTTATCGCTGAAAATACCCCAACTTTCTAAGGTGGCATGTTTGACACTTGTTTCCAACTTCTGATAACTCAAAAAAATTTTACTTTTTGTAGGACTCACTACCTGAGCACCATGTCAGACTCCGGTTAGCATACCCACGTAACACACTAACACCAAAGCCGTTTCATTTAATTTTTCCCTTCAGCCCCAAAATTTCCCCTTTAGCCCTGTTTATCCCAAAACCCTCAACAAACCCATCAAAGGAAATCCACCTCACCTAGCGCTGATCTCCACCGTCCCAAAATTTTATTTTTTTCGAGCTGATCTTGATTGAATTCAAGTGGGTCTGATCTTGATTGAATTAAACTTAGATTTCTAAGTTTAATTTTTGTGGGTTTTGTTAGTTTTTGTTTGGTGCTGAATCTTCGTCCTTTACCCCAGTCACACCAACCAATCCAATGACGTTGTCCAACCCAAACTCGGCCACTGCTCAGACCGACGATGACACAGAGAAGAAAGGTGCGAAGGGGAGCCACCTATAAGTGTCACCCACCTACGTTGGACAATCTCACCATGGTTGTCGTCCACTTGCATTGGATGATCTCACCGTGCTCGGGGTTATGGTCAAGGTCTCGCAGTGGTCATCATCGGTCTGAGCTATGGCTGCCTTTGGTTTGGATGATCTCGTTGTCTTGGTAGGCGTGATTGGAGGTGAATGATGAAGAACAAAGAAGGCAGATTGGAGAAGAAAGGTGAGAGAGATGCTTTTGGGTGATTTTGCTCTGTTGCTTTTTCGTGTGAAGGGGAGGGCACTGTGCTTAGCCATGGGGTTGTGTTGGTGTGGGAAAATGTCTGAATTGGATTTGACAAGTCTCTGCCGTGGGCCCTTGTGTTGTGATGAAAATTACCAAAATGCCACCGTTACTCAGATTTCAAAATTAAAAACACCTAAAACTTGTTTTCAGTTTCCATAACTCATTACTCAATTTGGTGAGAATTGAGTGATGGAAACAAAACTTGAAAACAAATCTAGACAAGCTTTCTCTCCATGGGTCCCACCATTTTTGAGTGATGAGTGATGGAAACACCAAAATCCAAACAGCCCCTAAACGAAAGTAACTTCAGGTGGGTAAAGTGTCAAAAATGAAACCACAGGTGGGTAATTTGTAATTATCCCAAATAAGAACTACTTTTCTTGGCCTTTTAGCTAAGATCAGCCTTTTAGTTAAAATCAAGTGCTCTTAAAAAAAGGGTTTGATTGTTAATGATTTGTAGGTCGTGCCTTTACTCAAATCTATGAGTTATCCTCAATTGCAAGGTTAGAGCATTTGTATCAGCTCTTGCAATTTTTTTTTTTATATATATTTTGTTTGGTATATTTTTTATAAGAACTTATTTTTTCTAATCTACATACTCACTGTTCAATACAGGTTACATTAAATTATCTATTTTACTTACATTTTGTTAAAATATCAAATTTTTCTGATTAAAATTTTTTTTTCTTCACATACAACAATCCTCGTTCATTCTCTTCATTCATCATCAGAATGTGTAAACAGAGAATAAAAAATTAAATGTAAAATGAATAGTATTAATATAAATTTACATGGTTCTATAAAAATTATGTATTTTTACAAATTTTTACATAGCTATAGGTGAAGTTTGGGTTTGATTAGAATGTAGGACTTTTTCTAATTATACAAGTACTCTGTTGGATACCTATTTATAGGCTGGGCTGACAAAAATTGTACTGTACCCCCTAAGAAGAAAGGCTTCGATATGGGCTAAAAATAAGGCCTACCAAAGGATCGAGTCGCCAAGGCACTGTGTATAATGGGCTTCAATATGTATTAGACTGAGCTTTATCTGAATTGTGAAGTCAAGTTGCGCTAACGAAAGTCCAAATTTAGTTTAGGCTTAGCTTGGGTCGAGGTTTGCCGACGGTACGTAGTTTACATTCACAACCAACGAAGAAAGATAAGATACATCGTTTTAGAACTCTAGAATCTAGATTCTAGATAGATATTTTCTGTCTATGGCGGCCAACGGAAAACAAAAACAGAAGTCATTGTTTAACATAGATATTTTTGTGTGATGGCACGTGAGGTTTTCTTTTCTTTTTTTTTTGGGATGGCACGTGAGGTTTTCTTTTCTTTTTATAATATTCATTTTTTTTTTGCTGAATTTCTTTTTATAATATTCATACACATAATAATAAGAACCAGCAAATTATTGGCCAACCCAATTGTTTGTTTTTGAACTGGTGGTAGAGAGTGAAACCAAAGTACACCAACATATCCACTTTTTAGTCCGGCTTGTGTGTCATGAATTTGATGATGAACTCCATCAAGAGTTAATGGGCACAGTTTCTCTTCCATTTTGGTTCCCACAAACACAATGGGTTTCGGTTTCAGGCTAAATCTGAAGTGGGGTTTTCCTATTCAGTCTCATTCCCTCACCAATTCACCCTCCAGACTTTCCTCATCTTATGGTGAGTTTTTTATTGGCTCAAAAAAAAAAAAAGTTTAGTTTTTGAATAATGCACAACTTTAGTGCTTTAAATTAGATACATATCTGCCCCATCATAATTTTGAAATACATATTTGAGCCCAACAAAGTATCAATAGTAAAGTGCAGAAATTGACTTTGCAAGCTGACCAAATTAAAAGAGTATTTATGGGGATTGAATTTTAGAGTTTGCTCTGGGAACTGGTTCTAATAGCTTGTTTTTATAGATATTAGACATGACTTTTGAAGTTTGTACTCAGCACTTTACGGAAATGTAGAAGGCTAAGCAATTTGAAGAGCTATGCAATTGTCCCACAAGAAAATATATTAAGGAATAAGGACTTGTTAGAGTGAAATATAGTTGACCAGGATACAGTTTAATATGAGATACTATGCGATTTGAATTAGTTTCCATTCAGAAAGGCTGTTTTTTATTTTCAAAAATTAATGTGCTAATAGTTGTCATTTCTGGTATGAGAGTTTTAATTTTTAATTTTATAAGTATTTTCAACGATTTGTTTAATTGTCTTTTGATTTATTACCAAGATGTTTCCTTTGACTTGACAATTTCTTTTGAGTTGGGAGGTTGCCACTAAAACCCTCGAAAGTTAGCATGCAATCATATTAGGAAGTTATTTTCATTGAAATTTTCCAAACATGGTGTAAGTTCAATATTGCTTTATAATTTCAGCACATTTATTATGATTCCATCTCACAGTTACTTACTAGAACAATTGCACTAATTAATTGTTTGGAAGATAAGATGTTCTCGGGCTATAAGTTTAAGCTTTTCAAGTTGGTTTAAATCAGTGAAGAACTTAAACTCTCTTTGTGGATCTTTGTCATGCTCAATTGAATCAGCTAGTGACCCTATTGAATCTAGACATGCTTCAATTAGCTTCCTAAATCAACTGATTTTAGATTAATTATATCTATTATTTTCTTTGCCCCTTCCTAACTTGTGATGTAACAATTTGATATAAATACTACATAATATGATACTTTTTTTTTGGATAATTTGATAACTACAACGGGGGAGGGGGGATTTGAATCCTGGATGTCTTTATTGGAAATGCCAAAAGGTCCAATTAGTTGAGCTACAATGCTCTTGGCTACATAATATGATACTAAGCTTGAGTTGCTGGGATAAGTTTATCCCGTTTACTTTCTAATTGAGCTGCATTCTCAAACTCTTTTTCTTCCAGTTCAATAAGAATACATTGGGGAGGATTTAAGTTTATAACTATGCTTGGCAATTTAGCTAGATAAAAAATGATAAGAAGTGACATGGTGGGAATAGAAGAGATAAGAAGAGAGGTGGTCAGAAGTGAGAACTGAAGTATAACCTTTCTTTTCCTGTTTGGATGTTTCCTATGCAGAATGGGAGTAAAATGTATTCTTTACCTATTTTGTTTGTCTCTATTATTATTATTTTAATTAGTTGGGGTTATTCATGGTACTGAAGAAAACAATAGTAAAATGTTCACTCACTTCCTAGCTCCCAGCACTTCTAGCCACTTTTTTGGCTAGAGAGTAGAAAGTGGACCCAGGTGAAGTTTAGTCCTTTCACTTTTATCCGCTTCTTTCTCACTAAATATCCAAATGGGAAGTTTTACTCATTTTAATCTACTTCTCTGCTTATGCATTCACTTTCCACCACTCCAAACATGGTATTCATGGCTATTAATTCTGCATTTACAGTGTTCATTTGCCTGTATTATGTTTATATAGTTTTAGTTATATCATACTTTTTACTTATGTATACAAAATGATACAGTTAGAGGCAAGGAGGCTTCTCTCAACTTGACAAGGCAGTCTTTTGTGTCTGTTATTTCTGAGGAGAGTGAGACATTTTATAAAGATCCTCTGAAAGCAGACACTTGTTCAGCTGCAGCTCCACTCTTCATGGAGAATAATTTCTCAGAAATGGAAGACATGAAGGTTTGTCATTGCATTAAGTTTTCATGGGCAAGCTGCATGTAATAATATCTCAAGGACACTTATTATATTGCGATATTCTTCCCCATTTGAAATCTTATTGTAGGTCTTATCTTTCAGAAAAACATTAGGAAGAGGTCATACAGTAGTCTACATAACATGATCGATGATACCCAGGTACCTGTTGAAGAGGACAAATTTACTTCCTGCACAAGCTTACAAGGGAGCAAGGAAGCAAATTTTAATTTGTTAATGGAAAATCTTCACGTTTTAGAGGAAACTTTCGTTGATTCGGACGTGCTAAGGTTGGAAAGAGATATTCTGCAGCAACTAGGAAGGCTTGGAGCTATAAACTTATTCAATACCTGTCTATCAAGAACGGTTCAAATCTCAAATCTATTGGATTTGTCTGACATACCTACTGATTATACAGAGCACGAGAAGAAAAGCAAAACAGACGAGAATGCAGAAGATGAGATGAAAGGCAAAACAGATGATTGCATAGGTAAAGTTGTTGTTCGCTCCAGGAAAAAGAGGGAAAGAAAATCAAGAGGAAAAAAAACATTGGAAAATGCCTGTGAAACTTCTCTTCTGTTATTGCCTTCAAAAACCATTCAGCAACGTTTTGGACAGCCTAATATTTCATCTGTAAAAAGGGCATCAAGTTCTAGAAGTAGAAGGCTTAAGATTTCTAGGAA
Organism: Quercus lobata; assembly: GCF_001633185.2. Lineage (NCBI taxonomy): Eukaryota > Viridiplantae > Streptophyta > Magnoliopsida > Fagales > Fagaceae > Quercus > Quercus lobata. Next base: position 40,819,778 of record NC_044915.1, read on the forward strand.
TGAGGCTGAAATGTCAACAGGGGTTAAGGTAGCATTAATCTTCTAGGCCTTGGAATGAAATTTTTCTGTTCATGTTTCAAAAACTTCCTTAACAGCTATATCCACATCGTTACAGGTGGTTGCAAACTTGGAGAGAATCAGAAGAACTTTGGAAGAGGAAACTGGGCGAGTAGCCACCATAAGTTGCTGGGCAGAAGCAGCTGGACTTGATGAAAAGGTGCTGCAGCAGAATTTGCATTTTGGTTGGTATTGCAGGGATGAGATTATAAGGAGTACTCGCTCCTTAGTTCTATACCTTGCAAGAAACTATAGAGGCCTGGGAATAGCCTTGGAAGATTTAATTCAGGTTTGTCAGACAAATTTTTCATTTATATACTACTTTTTTTGTTTATGATTTGAAGGTTCGCAATGAAAAAACTGGTATATAGGTTGTGTGAGACGCTATACTTGTCTGGTCATTGGTAAGAATTCATCTATATTTACCTTAACAAGTGTGAAGACTTAGAGGATGTTATGCTTTTTTGTCAAGAAGCTTATGGCTACTACTTCTTCCCATTGCTGTTTTACTATCAAAGACCCTTATGCATTAGATAAGATAAGGAAAAACAAGTCAGTATAATAAATTCAAATAAGATAAATATGCAGACTGTGTCCTTGAGTCTTGATTTTTGGTAGTTCACATGTCTCACATCTCATGCCTGCATCAAAACATGACCCTCATGTTTGCACCCGCATTGTTAAATCATAAAATTCCAAGTTGCAGCTTTCTTTCATGCTGAGATTGATAAATGCATGAAACTGCCAAAAGGAGGAGAAGAAGAATAAAAGTTTATATATGTGCATGCATGCATGTATATTATTATATAATATGTATCAGCATATCACTCTCATTTTCCTAATTTCTTGCTTGCGAAGATTTATAAGTTCACTTCTGTTTTATTTTACAGGCTGGAAATCTGGGAGTGCTCCAAGGTGCTGAAAGGTTTGATCATACTAGGGGTTACCGATTTTCAACCTATGTCCAGTACTGGATAAGGAAATCAATGTCAAGAATGGTAGCACAGCATGCTAGGGGAATTCAAATTCCTGTATGTTTCTATATTCTTCGAGATGTTGTTTAAATGTAAAAATGTCATGTTTGTGACATCCAGAGGTTGATCCAAATGTTTTCCTTTTTTATTTTGGTTTATAGTACACATTGTGCAGTGCAATAAATCAGATACAGAAAGCTAAAACAGCCCTTAACAGTGGCCACAAGAAATACCCAGATGATGATGAAATTGCAAAGCACACAGGTCTTTCTTTGGCTAAAATTAGATCGGCTAGCAAATGCTTAAGAGTTGTGGGTTCAATTGATCAGAAGATGGGACATTGCATCAATATAAAATATATGGTATGACTAAAATCCGTTCTTGCTCCCTTTATCATATGCATTCATCTCATCCATACTGGCAAGTCAAAGTCTTGTTATAAATTAAGATTTGTGTAACACATTTTGTTTTTGGCTATGGTCACCTAGTACTTCTGGTAGATGGCGGCAAAAATTAGTCATGCTTCTTGTTGTTACTGTTGCCTAGTAATTCTACAATTGTATAATAATGTCACAGTGGAAACCATTTTTATAGTTGTAGAAAAGCACATTTTCAATTCACTCAGTGGGCACAACATATTCAATAGAACAAGCCTAGTTTTCTTGTGAAACTCTACCAGCCAATAGAGTAACCTAAAGGATCCTGATCATAAACCCTCTTGTGAGGGTAAGTTTTTTTTTTTTTTTTTTTTGGGGTGTGTGTGTATGTGTTCTAAAATAGTGCCGATTGGATCACAAGGCCATTGGTGTTGTTTTTCTGCACTTGCATAGTCATATTTCTTACACAATCTGAAATAAGTGTTTGTGGGATTGTTTTCCATAAAAAAACTAGCATTTTTTTAAAGGGGGAAGGGAGATTTTGCTTCATAATGTAGTAAAATAAAAATTTCCTCCTCCAGTGAAGCAGGTTTAGGAGAGGGGTGAGCCTACTTTTATGATAGCATCATTGACTAAAAACGCTATATGAGGTGGCCATTTTCATTTGAAATTCAGACTCACAGTAACATTTCAAATCTTGTCGAGATTATTTTGTTAACTAGAAGTGTGTTTTGAAAATCTGATGCAGGAACTTACACCTGATATGTCGGTAAAGAGCCCGGAAGAAACTGTCATGAGGCAACACATGATAAAAGACATTCATGATCTCTTAAGAGGCTTGGATTCAAGAGAGAGGCAAGCGTTGTTCCTACGGTATGGTCTTAAGGACAATCAGCCTAAATCACTTGAGGAATCTGGGAGGCTTCTTTGTGTGACCAAGGAGTGGATGCGGAAAATTGAAAAGAAGGCTCTAACAAAGCTAAGGGATGAAGATATCTGCAGAAATTTAAGCCATTATTTGGATTTGTAGTTTCAGCTCAGAAGCTCCGATATTGTCTGCCTTTTAAGTTGAGCTTGGAGTTAATTTTCAACTTTCTTAGGCTAGATGAATTGTTATATAAACCCAATAGAGCTAGGGTCCTGACGAGATCTAAAACTGCACACAAATTATGAGTGGATTTTGTGAGTTCTCAACCCAGGAATGTGCACATCATCATTCCATGATGATCCATGAATGCATTTTTCTATCAAGGGTTTTTTTTTTTTTTTTTTTTTGAAGGTGCACATGTTCCACACTTTCACTAGTTAAGTATTGGATAATCTCACCTGGAACCCTTTTATAAAAGAAGAAAAAGAAAAAGGATTTGATTTGAGTTTTTTTAATCAATTATTTGAGCTGAGTTAGACTCGTTGACACCATTCTATCTTTTTATATATATATATATATATTGTAAAGAACATACCGATTCTTTCATTTTTGTTTCCTTGGATTCACAAATTCCCTTCACGAAGGAAGTGCTAGTTAAACAAAATAAACGTTGTTTTCTTAAAAGTTTATTAGAGAATGAAATAGAATGGAATAAATGAACCATAAAACAATTGGTGGATGGGAAAAGTATATGGGTATATTGTGTTTTGGAGGTTTTTATATGTGTATATATATATATATATATATATATATTTTAGAAATCATTGGAATATGTAATTTTAGGTTTACATTATTCAAATTCTATTCCTGTTTTGTCATGACAGTGATAATATTTTACTTCCATTTCATTAAATGAATAAGTCATCTCTTGTATCTTGAAGGAATTAGGAATGCTTACCGATTCTTTCATTTTTGTTTCCTTGGATTCACAAATTCCCTTCACGAAGGAAGTGCTAGTTAAACAAAATAAACGTTGTTTTCTTAAAAGTTTATTAGAGAATGAAATAGAATGGAATAAATGAACCATAAAACAATTGGTGGATGGGAAAAGTATATGGGTATATTGTGTTTTGGAGGTTTTTTAATATATATATATATATATATTTTAGAAATCATTGGAATATGTAATTTTAGGTTTACATTATTCAAATTCTATTCCTGTTTTATCATGACAGTGATAATATTTTACTTCCATTTCATTAAATGAATAAGTCATCTCTTGTATCTTGAAGGAATTAGGAATGCTTAGGGTCTATTTGGATATCGTTTATTTACTAAAAATTGAAAATTTATTGTTAAAAATACTGTAACAAAATAATTTTTAAATATGAATAGTACCGCGTGGAACCTAGTAAAATATATAATCTGCGTTTAAAGTAGAGTTGGCTGACAAGTGCACAGTTACTATGGGACCTACCTTTTAAATGCCAAACGTAGACGTGCTGAGGGCAATGCTTTCCAAACGGTCACTTAGAATCAAATGAATTTGAATGGATATTTAATATTTTCCCGGAACCATTTTATTCATTTTCATTGATCCTTCAAACATGGAATATTTCATTTTCCTCCCCCAATCTAGTTGCAACTTGCAAGCATCTTTTATTTAATATGACATGTAATGAGTTTATGGTTTAACTTTTTTTAAACATGCAAATTTTAATTTAAAATTCCAAAATGGCAGGAGTATAATTCAAAACTATCTATCTTAACCCAAAAAAAAAAAAAAAAAAAAAAAACTTCATTAAATGATAATTTAAAGTAAGATAATTTACATATTTGGTCCCTATCTTTTATATTATATTTCAGTTTGATCCCTAACTTTTCAATTGTATCAATTTGGTCCATAATCTTTTAATGTCGTGTCAATTTAGTTTATGTCATTATCTCTTAGATGAAAATTTATGACGTGGCAAACGGCCAAAATAAAATATTAGTTTATTGCCACATAAATATAAACTAATTTTTTATTTTGACTTTTAGCCATATTAGCAATTTTTATCTAAATTATAACGGTAGAGACTAAATTGATACAACATTGAAAAGTTAAGGAATAGATTGACATAATTGAAAAGTTAGAGACTAAATTAAAATATGAAGTAAAAGATAGGGATCAAATATGTATTTTTACCCATTAAATACATATATATATATATATATATATAAACATTTTATAAAAATAGGAAAAAAATTTATAATTTTTTTTCAATAAAATAAAATAAAAACTTTCCTTAAACGGTGAACGAATCTTTTAAATATAAAATTTAAAAGTAGTCAAAGGAGTGAAAGAAGCCAACCAACCAAACGGTCCAAGCTACTACTACTTCACAGCCAAGCAGTCACCCCATACAGCTTAGGTGAGCTTGCACTGTTTTCACTTTTTCAACGATACACGTGTCCCCTCTTCGCCTTTTAATGTTCAGTCAGCATCAGTAATTCCGTTAAGAAAACGACTCCATCACCCGCAAGACTCACTCATATCTCACAGACACATAAAGTTTACCGTCGGCTGTCATTGCTGGCGAAATACCATTCCATCTGTGACACATTGTATTTCCCCCGCGGGTGATTACAGTTCCAAAATATTTAAGCGAGTTGGTTTATCGCCGCGCCACCACTCCCTCACTCACGCTCCAAATGGCGCGTGAAGATAAACACAAACAAGTAATCACTAATCAGATTCATAAAATCAGTTTCTAATTATAATCCAAAGCTGCTAACAGTTAATAATCAGCTTTCCTAATTAGGAGAGTGTATTCAACGCTCTTTATAACAACTTCAGTTTTTATTTAATGATTGAATAATCAAGCACGCTATCCAGTACTCTACCAGAAACGAACAACCAATCAAACTCTACAAAAACCTCAAGTTCACAATGTTCTGACCTTATCTGATAATTTCTTCCTCCTCCCAAATATTAAAATAAAGCTCTCTCTCTCTCTCGCTCTCTCTCTCTGTGTTCATACACTTTGTCTTCCTTCTCATTCTCTCTTAGCTCCCTCAACCGCTTTTTTAGTTTTTTTCTCTCAGAGCAATTTCTAGGGTTTGAAATGCTACTAACTCTAAGATACAATCTCAGCCCTTCATTTTAATGACTTTTTCCACCAGTGAATGGCTCGATTTAACTCTCCTATTTTCCATTTCACCATTCTCTTCTTTACTTTTTTACCCCTGGTCCAAGCATCCGCAATCGACGGCGATGATTTCTCGATTACCGATTTCGATTCCGATTCCGATTTCAGTCTCTTCCACCAGGACTACTCGCCGCCGGCGCCGCCACCTCCGCCACCTCACCCGCCGTCGGTTTCGTGCACCGATGACCTAGACGGCGTCGGCGACCTCGACGCCACGTGTCAGATAGCTAACGATTTGAACCTCACTCGCGACGTGTATATATCAGGGAAGGGAAATTTTTACATCCTCCCTGGGGTGAGGTTTCACTGTCCGACTCCCGGTTGTTCGATAACTGTGAACATTACTGGAAATTTTAGTTTAGGCACAAATTCTTCGATCGTGACCGGAGCGTTCGAGTTGGCATCGCATAACGCGAGCTTCCTCAATGGTTCGGTGGTGAACACGACGGGACTGGCGGGGAAGCCTCCGTCGGAGACGAGCGGTACGCCGCAAGGGGTAAGCGGGGCGGGCGGAGGACACGGCGGGAGAGGCGCGTGCTGCTTATTGGACGACAAAAAGCTGCCGGAAGACGTGTGGGGCGGAGACGCTTACTCGTGGTCTTCGCTGCAGAAGCCGTGCAGCTTCGGAAGCCGAGGCGGGACGACGAGCAAGGAGGCGGAGTACGGCGGATTGGGAGGCGGAAAGGTGAGTATGGATGTCGTGGGAACTGTTGTTGTGGAGGGAAGTATTTTAGCCGACGGCGGCGACGGAGGAACTAAAGGTGGAGGTGGCTCTGGTGGCAGTATTCACATCATCGCTTATAAAATGTAAACTCTTTTAACTCTCTGATGATTCCTCTTTCTGTCTTTAGCTTTTTTCTTCTATTTTCGTAGTTGATGGAATAGAGGGAAACTAGATATTTGATTGAGTTTTGTTTGGCATCATTTGGTTGGTAGGGAAAATTTTAGGTTATTCATAGAGATTCGTTTTTGTCTCCAGTGGGTTGGTGAGAGAGGGGAGGGAAAAATCTTAGTAGAGCCATACGAAACTTTATATTAGAAAACAGAAACCAAGATGCGGCCTACAATTGTTGAAAAGTAGTAGAAAAAATAAAGGAAATTATAGAAATTAAATATCTGAATCTGCGTTTACTTTGTAGATTAATTGCTGTGAGTCCGTGACTTAAAAAAAAAAAAAAAAAAAATTTTGGGATTTAATTCTGGTACTCTGATGTGCTATTTCCTTTTGTGTGTCTGTGTGCGCGATCTGGTTTGAAATTTTGTAATCTAGCATAAAAAGATGTATTTTTTTTCTTCTGGAGTGTAAAGAGTAAAGTTTCGGTGCAAATTTTGCATTACTTGATTTGATGCTTTGGTTTTACAGTCCCTTCAAATATCATAGATTGTTGCAGTTCCTGAAGTTTCAATGTTAGCCCAAACTTAAAATTAGCATTTTAAATGGATGCTACCTATCACTGCTTTCTGCAGAGTGTCATGGTTTGAGCCCCAAAATTTTCACCTATGTTGCTATCCTCGCAATTTTGAACTTTTTGTTATATATTGACAATACATAAACGTTACTAGCATAACCATTCAGTGGGAGATTTTTTAATTTTTAATTTTTTTAATGATTTGGGCATCGTTAAGCCTTATCTTGTGTGTGGGCTTGATGTGCATTCTTCTAGTATTTTCTTCTGGCGAAGTTTGTAGTTAAATGGTGAAGGAGGCCAATGTTTAAACTTTCTGTTTCTAACTATTTATGCATTTTAAAATATCATTCTTCTTTTCCGGTCAGGTTATGCATGCTAGATTAAATTTGAGAAACAAGATTGGAAATCATCTTTTGTCTAATTTTCTAACCAGAATTACCTTGAAGAGGAAAATGAATGGCAATATTGAAGCAGAATTAGTATTGTAACTATGTTGGTGGGGAATAAGAATTCAATTATGAAGAGGAGCAGGAGACAACTTTTTACCAGGGAAAAGTGAGTTCCCTTTATATTATGGTTTCACTGTTATTTTCCACAACCAGAGCTTGAGTTGTAGGGAGTGTGGGTCTATTTTCTAAATGACGTTTGAAATTTCCTATATATATATATATATATATATTCTTCTTCCAATAACTTCATTAGCATCTATTTACTCCTCCTATTGCCTTGCCTTTTTCTTCTCTCCTTATCACCTTCCCTTCATATTGTGGTTTCATAATCTGGTAATTCCATTGATGTGACATGCGTTCCTAATGTAAATTACATTGAAGATTAAGCTAATACCTAATATAATTTGACTTTTACTGCTCTGTTCACATTCATGAACTTCGATTATTTTAAAATTGCTGCTAGAATGATTAAATTCTTGTTCTATCCAATTATTATTTTATAAGTTTCCTTTTTAGAAGTTCTAAAATGTTTGTGCATCATCAAAATTTAAAGACTTTTCTTGATCACTTTCCCATGATAGCCTATCATCACATTGATTACATTTAATGTTAATTATAATTTATATTTTTCTCCAGTTTTTATTGTTAAAGCATACAAAGGATTTAACTATTAATATATGATAAGTAGGTGGTACAGAAACACTTAGGGGGTGTTTGGTATATGCACTTAAAAACTAAAAACATGTGTTTGAAAGCATGTGTGGAAATACATGTGGGTGAAAAAGTGTGTGAAAATACGTGTAATGTTGTTTAAAAACTGAAAACATGTGTTTGAGTGGGTGCACCAAACGGGGCCTTAATCTTTCTTCCTTGAAATGAGCATTTTCTCAAAGTTGAGTGGGCATTTTCTTTGTAGCTATGCTCTGGGGGGAAGATGTGTCTAATGTCTTTTTTTTTTTTTTAAATAATTTTTTAAAAATGATTTTATAATGGCACAACTTTAGCAACACACTGGTTTGTATCTATAAACACATTCGTTCCTGTGTGGGCATGCACCATGCGTTTTAGATAACATGTAATGTAGATTTTTTTTTTAAGCAGAAGACGCATCCATATTATTCCATTTTTATGTGCGTGCATTGGTGCATGCATGTGTGCCTTACTACGCATGTATTCGTGTGCACACACTGGATAAAATTAATTCAGATTTTATTTTTGTTTTTTAGGGGAGACATTCAACAGCATATTATTCCGTTTAAGTCTTACCATTCTGTCCTTGTAGATGTGGGTGTGATTGTATTTGCATCTACCTTAACTTAGATCTGTAAAAATTTCAGTAATGGAAATACAGGTTTTTATACTTATTTAATTGAAGTGTTCTCCTTTCATAAGAGCAGGACTGGCAGTGGCAGGATAAGTGCTTGTGGAGGTAATGGATATGGCGGTGGCGGTGGTGGAAGAGTTTCAGTTAATGTTTTCAGCAGGCATTATGACCCAGAAATTTTTGTGCATGGTGAGACTCACTATGTTCTTTGGCTATGGTTAGCTCCTTTTATATTTTTTTGATAAGTAATTATTAGCATTGAAGGGAAACCTCATGTACATGGTACACTGGATGAGTACATTACAACAAAAAAGAAAAAGAATGATGCAGCAAGAAAAACTTAGAGCTGAAAAAGTTCTGATATGATCCAGCTAAAGAGATTCAAGCAAATTGACACTTATAGAGGTTTAAGAAGAAAATCCAGCAATACAACCAAATATTGTAGCAAAGATAGAAATAAGACTGAATTTAGAAAATATCGATGAATATGATCAAATGAATCAAAAAGGCAAAGACCAAAAAGCACCGGAATAGAAAATTGTCCTTGTTTGTGTCTCTTGATATGTTGGCATTTTTTTTTTTGTGTGGAAGACAACACCTATAGTGTTTTTATAATAAATCAATGTTCCATCTCATTTCCATTAATGATAATGATTTACAATTTTTTAAAAAAGCGTGCTTTCTGCTTCTTAGAAAAATGCTGGAAAAGCATGCATGAGCCTCACTTCAATAAATGAGTTTTGTTTTGACAAAGCAAAGTGCTTACACCTTGGGCTTTGAGCTTTAAGTGTGCTTATTGAGCTGTTAACAAAATTGGTAAAGAGCTTAAAATTTAAACAAAAGTAGAAGAAACTGTAGTCTTGATGGAAAGCAGTCTTTTAAAAATATATTTATATATATATATATTTTAATATTATAAGTAATTGAAGACATTTATTGAAGAGAGAAAGGGAAAAACCTTAATTTCTTTTTGTATATGTTCAGCTGTGTTATTTTACTTATAGGTTGGATCATATGAAATTTTCTCTGTAATCAAGTGGTGGAGGATGAGTTGTAGTTGCCTATCAATAAAAAAGAAAAAGAAAAAAAGAAAACAGAGAAACCCATGAGCCTATTTCATTTTGAAATCTCATTTACTGGGTTCTAATTGCTTTTTACCATGAATTTGCTTGTCTTCTTCACATTATTTTGTTTTTTTCCCTTAATGTTTTCCATTTCTGGAACACTCTTCATTTATCAGTTGTCTGGTCAGGTGTCTATGTTGATCAGCATTGATGGGTACTAAGTTACTATCTTGATATCAGATGGTTATCAAATATTTGTTTTATTCTTAGGAAAAGCAAATTACATATCCTCTGATTAAATCTTATGTCAATATGTGGAATTATTTAGCAACTGCAAGCATCATTTGCAGGAGGAAGTAGTTTTGGCTGTCCAAAGAATGCAGGTGCTGCTGGGACTTTATATGATGCTGTTCCCCGGAGCCTTATTGTTAGCAATCACAACATGTCAACAGACACGGAGACACTTCTTTTGGAGTTTCCTAATCAGCCTCTCTGGACAAATGTTTATATTCAAAATAATGCCAGGGCTTCTGTGCCATTACTTTGGAGTCGCGTCCAGGTTAGTAAAATTCAGATGCATAATTTATACTGGCAGAGCTCTTGTTCCTATGCATGGTTTGCTCTTACTTTCTGGCCAGCCCCTATGTACTCATATTTTTTTGGAGTTTAAAGACCTTTTGTGTTACCTCCCTCTCTATCTAAAGAGAAGTTAGATATAATTGTGTGAAATTAAAAAAAAGGCTGGTTTAAAATATAATTGTTTACTAGGGGGGTGGGTGCTTGTTTAATGGAACTTTAATGCTGGGAGTACAGCTAAAATTATTTCAATATTTTTTTTTTTCTTATCTGAAATCTTGGATTTTATTTTTGAATTTCAGATTTATTTTAGATTTCACTTTTGAATTTTATGTTGTTGAGGATTATATGGGATTTTTTTTTTTTTTGAATTATTTTTACTTATTGTTGACAAATGCTCTTTTGACAGATATTGAGGAATGCACTTTTGAATTGGAAAATTTCAATTGCTGGGTGTTGATTCCTAAGTTTTTCTGTTTGGTGCTAATTCCAAGCAATCCCCAAGTGCTGATTCTTATTGCCTATTTTTATATTCGGCGCAATTTTCTTCTCTAAATTCCTATTCTTTCTCCCTTGACCATCTGCATTTGATCTATCCTCCGACGTCAAACTTTACCTTAGCCCATTGTGACTATGAAACCACTGGTTTATGCATATTTACCTTAAGCATGATCATAATTTTGGTGCTTACTGTATGAATATATATATATATATATATTAATCGTTATCTAGATTTTATGAGATTGGTATATTCATTTTAACTCCTAACCACATTTTATTGAGTCTATCTGAGTCAGTCGGTGTGAATGTGGATGTATTGAGATGTATTTTTAGAATTCGTTATAATTAAAATTGTGAATTCTTTTCCATGTATGGAGCTCTCGAGAATATTTTGAACAATAAATTTTCATTGACCACAAATTTCTATATAGAAGAGATTTTGAGTGTTTTCTTCATCTTAAAAGAACTGAAGTTTGGTTTATTTTGTATCCTTTTGAAAATGCAATCATGATTCACATGGGCTATCTAATTCCATTATCTCCTGATGATGCACTATATCAGGTAGAAGGACAGATAAGTCTGCTGTGTGGTGGAAAGTTGAGCTTTGGGCTTGCACATTATGCTTCATCAGAGTTTGAGTTATTGGCAGAAGAACTGTTGATGAGTGACTCTGAGATCAAGGTAACTAGCAGTTCAGTACGTTCTTTTTATGCTTTCCCACAATGTTTGATGCAATTTGAGGTTTAATGTTTTAACTTTGTTATGTGCTTGTGTTATGTGGTAACATGGGTTTGTTTCCTTAAGGTGTATGGGGCTCTACGCATGTCTGTGAAAATATTCTTGATGTGGAATTCCACAATGATTATAGATGGTGGTGAAGACGTGATACTGGCTACATCCTTACTTGAGGCTAGTAATTTAATTGTTCTCAAGGTGTGTCACTGTCCATTTTTGGCATTTTCTATAGCACATATTGCTTATAATGTATTCATATATGATGTTTCTGCCTTTTCCATTTCAGAAATCATCTGTCATACATTCTAATGCAAATCTGGGAGTTCATGGACAAGGTCTACTGAATTTATCAGGACCGGGGAATTTAATTGAAGCCCAACGTCTGGTTCTATCACTATTTTATAGTATTCATGTGAGCAACTGTTCCATTATAAATGTTTTGTTATTTTTTCTTTGATTATTTTTCATATTTGCTTGTAATTGATAAATTATCGATTGTCCCAAAAGGTTAAGCAATTAATAATTGGTGAATCTAATCATTTAATCTAACATTCCCCTTCATGTGTGAGGCCTAAATTGCTCTTATTAAGTGGGCCTAACACATGGGAATTTTTTAATGGTAGGTAAGGTGGAGACAGGTTTTGAACCTAGGACCTCTTGTTCTAATAACAAGATAAATTACCTATTGTCCCAAAAGTTTAAGTTGTTAGGAAATGGTGAATTTAATCGTTTAATCTAACAGTAACTATTTGCTAGACTATAAAAAAAAAAACTTGCAAGTTAGGAAATCTAGTTGTGGCATCTGGTAGTTAATCCAAAATTTCAGACATCCCTTCTGGTCACAACCCTTGCACTGTAAAATGCTTCTAAATTTACATCTCTGTTTCTTTATCAATAATTTGAAGTTGGGGCATGGGGAGATTGGATATATCACCTACATTGTGCAGTTAATGTATATGCCTTTTAAACGCTCATATCAGTCAAGTGCCAGACCTTTTTTCTAAAATGCATACATTGTGATTTGTATGATGTATTCTCTTACATTGAGTCTGACTGAGGGTGGAGGCCCCTTCAACTCTATTTTATGCATGGAAAGATCTAATAAAGATTTATTTTGTGTGAAGCTCTTATTGGTTTATTTTATGAGAAATATAACACTGTAATATTAAATCAGTACAGTCAAGTCTTGTCCACATTTTGTTTCTCATACTTTACCTAAATTAAGATTTACAAAAAAAAATTATTATGAAGAATAGGTTACAACTATACACATTGTGCTATCAGTAAATGCTATAGAAAGTAAAAAACTAGCTTATTTTACTGACATGTTTTGCTTGATGCTTATAAGAAAAAAAATGTTTTCTTGTGATGTACTCAACAAAAAAAATTTCTGTAGAACATTACTGGTGAATTATCAACTTCCATTAGCTTAATATGTATCTTTCTTCATTCCCTATGATTCGTCCTAATTTTTGGGATTAAGGCTTAAGAGGGATTAAAAAATGGAACCCCTGATTCATTCCCTTCCTTCCGAATAAACTGCCAAACATGGGAATGAAAAGAATTTTCTTTAAAATTTCTTTTCTTTCCATTCCATCCCCTTTTATTCCCCTCCCAAACAAGCTGTAAGTTCATTGCCTCCCGGATTGCTTAAAATCCTAGGGGAAGATCATAGTTATCAGTGAGTTTTTAGTAATCAGGCCTTTTTTTTTTTTTTGGGGGGGGGGGGGGGGGCAGGCATTGGATGGTTCGTGGTTGGCTCTCTTAGTACTGTTAAGCTCAACTGTCTTTATCTATTTATATGGTCTTGCTTCCACAACATAATAATGATATTATGTTCCTTATCTTCATCATTTAGTAGTTGGCTATACAAAAGTCTGGTTTGATGATAATTATTTGCAGATTTCTCTGAGCTATAGGATTGTACATGCTATATGCACGTTAGGAAATTCTTGTGTTTTTTAGTGTATATGATTACCAATTGATTTCTCTTTTTTGCTTGACAGATTGGACTGGGATCTGTTTTGCGTGGTCCCTTGGAGAATGCAACAACAGCTGTTGTGTAAGATTGGATCTAGCTGTATCATCACTTGCTTGAAATTTTCTAATGTTCTATTTACAGCGTAATTTTTTTATTTTAATCTCTGTTAGGACTCCAAAGCTCCATTGTGAAAACCAAGATTGTCCTATTGAACTACACCATCCGCCTGAAGATTGCAATGTGAACTCATCACTGTCCTTCACTCTTCAGGTGTTTGTTTAGTTGAGTTGGTGCAGTAGTAGGATTTGAAATTATTAATCTGGATCTATTAGAAGTTTTATCAATTTGCTTTTCCAGATATGCCGAGTTGAGGATATAACTGTTGAAGGCCTTATAAAAGGTTCTGTTGTTCATTTCCATAGAGCAAGAACTATATCTGTACAGTCTTCTGGAATAATAAGTGCATCTGGGATGGGTATTTTTTCCCCTTTACTAGTGATTTTATTATGCCCATGAGTGATTGATTCAGTAGTCATGCTTCCTCCACTTTAGTTTCTCTCACTTGCTCCCCCCCCCCCCCCCCCTTTATTCTTTCTTTCATTCTGCCTTACAAACACCCAGGTTGATACACACAATTATGTCACAGTTTAAATGTTCTGTAGAAAACAAAACAACACATATTTTGATTTCTTTGGAAGAAATCATATACTTAAGTGGAGTTCATGTTTGTGTATGTACAGGCTGCACAGGTGGTGTGGGCAGGGGACGTGTTCTGAGCAATGGTGTTGGCAGTGGTGGTGGGCATGGTGGTAAAGGCGGGACTGGATGTTACAATGGTAGTTGTGTTGAGGGTGGTATTTCATATGGGAATGCAAATTTGCCTTGTGAACTTGGTAGTGGAAGTGGAGATGAAAGCTTAGCTAATTCAACTGCAGGTGGTGGTATCATAGGTGGGTCAATAGTACATCATCTTGTCACTATTTTGCTATAAAATGGTGGAAGATGTTGATAAGGATCTCTAAGGAAAATTAAATTTACTTGTTATATGTATCTGCAATCATTGTAGTCAAATTTGAGGGAAGGTGGATGGTGCCATTCATGGGCACCTTTTTTTCTCTTTGCCTCTTTTTATAATATCTTTTGAAGTCATGTACTTTATATTTGTAACATTTATAGTGTAATACCTGCTTTTAATTATAATTTATCTGGCTGTGTATTAATAAGATATTTTTTCCATCACTTATCATTCTTTAATTTTTATTATGATTTAATAATTGCCTTGTTGCTGTTTTATTTTCTCTTAGAATTTAAGAATGCCTATTTTTAATATCAAATTTGTAACTTTTATGGTGTAATACCTATTTTTTTATTATAATTTATCTGGCTATTTATTACTAAGGTTTATATATATATATATATATCAGTTTTTTTTTATCACTTATCATTCTTTTATTTTTGTTGTTTCATTATGATTTAATAATTCAATGTTGGACTTTTATTATTTAGAATTTAAGAATGCTAGTTGTTTTTGGGTGTTTCTCTTGTACACTTTCATATGTACCAGGGTTGTGTTCTTTTTTCAACATTTTTTAAAATGTGTTTTATTACTTGTAAAAAAAAAAGATATAATAATTCCTTTCTTGTATAAATGGAAGCCGGCTCTGTTTCTGTTATATGCTGTTAGAAAACAATGGTAAGTGATTAAATTCACCATTTCCTATCATCTTAAGCTTTTGAGATTAGTGGTTGTTTATCATTGTATTAAAGCATGTAGTCATGAGTTCGAACCCTGCTGCACCTACCTTCCATTTAAAAATTAAAAATTCCATTTGAGCGCCACTTTTGAGGGGGAATCTAGGCCCATATGTGAGGGGGGGGGGGGGGTGTAAAAGAAAATAATGGTTAAGTGATTAAATTCACCTTTTCCTGTCGGGTATTAGTGGTAGTTTATCATATGCAAACCTTATTTGAGTTGACAGTTGCTATTCCTTTAGTTTCATATCCTCCATATTCACACCTTTTTTTTTTTCTGAGCAGTAATGGGTTCATTTGAGCATCCCTTGTCAAGTTTGTCAATTGAAGGCTCAGTGAGTGCTGATGGAGAGGATTCTGAAGAAACTAGTGGAAAGGCAAATTATGCTGTTGCAAATAGTTCAAATGGAGGTCCTGGAGGTGGGTCTGGTGGAACTATTCTTCTGTTTTTGCAAACAATAGCACTTGGTGAGGCTGCTATCCTTTCAAGTGTTGGGGGATTCAGTAGTCCCACTGGGGCTGGTGGAGGAGGTGGTGGAAGGATTCACTTTCATTGGTCTGACATCCCCACTGGAGATGTGTACCAGCCCATTGCTACAGTGGAAGGAAGTATCCATGCAAGGTTCAGACATAGTCAATTTTTATGCGAATGCTACATATTTCTATATGTTGTGAATTCTATGGGTTTTTCTATTTTGTGAAAAGAAAGAACTTATTGGTTCATAATGAGCTTGTTCATTCAATGAAAGATTATTTGATATGGCAGATTCAATGCTGGCATGTTTTAAATTTTATATTACTTCATTTAATAATATCATCACTGAATTTAGCTAGTCTTCTGGTAGCATATTGATGTTTTCTGTAATGGTTAGTGGAGGGAAAGGTGCACACCAAGGTGGTGCTGGAGAAAATGGGACATTGACTGCAAAAGCTTGCCCAAAAGGACTATATGGTATATTTTGTGAGGTAGGTCTGCAATATGATAACTTTAAGATATATTAATTTCCTTTGTGTTTGCACACTGTTTCATTTGTTCAGCATTTCTTAGTTTGAGTTTGTATATCTGCACACAGATTTCATAACATAAAAAATGTATATTCGTCAACTTCAAGCTACCATAAATAAATGGACTTCTTTTTCATTTTTTTATTATTATCTTTACGTGACTTTTTATTTTGTGGGATACAATTACAATCATGAACTAAACAAATTACAACTAGAAATGATAGTAGAAAATGCAGAGCATCATAGTGTGCAAGTTATGGACCTCTCTCTCTCTCTCTCTCTAAATTTGTAGTTTAGTATGCATCACTGCTTATTCCATCATATAATTTTTCAATTATGAAACTTGTATTTGTATTTGTATTGTTTTTTTATCTTCAGGAATGTCCAGCTGGCACTTATAAGAATGTTACGGGATCTGATAGAGCACTTTGTCATCATTGTCCTGCTCAAGAGCTTCCCCATCGTGCTGAATACATTGCTGTCCGAGGTACTTCTATGTTATTGGTGGCTAATTTTTCTTCTATCATAAGAGATAAAGGAACATATTCCCTTGAAGTATTGTCAGTTCTTATTGATTTTCATCCTTTTTGTCTTGGAGGGGGAATTATTTCTTATCTGTAGTTTCATTTACTTTATATCCTTGTTGTTTCTTATTCCAAAAAATAATTGGAAGTTCTGGAATTAATGTATGGATTCTCAACTTGTCCTCTTTAACAGGAGGTATAGCTGAAACTCCTTGTCCTTACAGATGCATTTCAGACAGATATCACATGCCAAATTGTTATACAGCTCTTGAAGAGTTGATTTATACATTTGGTGGGCCTTGGTTATTTGGTCTTCTTCTTATTGTTCTCCTCGTTCTGTTAGCTCTGGTGCTCAGTGCCGCGAGAATGAAATTTGTTGGGGTAGATGAATTACCAGGACCAGCTCCTACTCAACATGGCTCTCAAATAGATCACTCCTTCCCTTTTCTGGAGTCATTGAATGAGGTTGCTTTGAACAATCTTGCATTATAAAATTGTCTTTTTCATACTGATTTTTGTACAAGAAAAGAAGTCTTCACATACAGCTTTTGTAAGTTTTGCTCTGTCTCCACCCATGATATCGGATGTAACAAGGTGCTATTGATATACTAGGTTTTGGAAACAAACAGAGCTGAAGAGTCCCAGAGTCATGTGCATAGAATGTATTTCATGGGTCCTAATACTTTCAGCGAACCTTGGCATCTACCTCATACTCCTCCAGAACAAATAAAAGAGATTGTGTAAGTTAAATTGGATCATTCTTTTCCTGATTACTTCAGTTGCCCCTTTATGAATTTCATTGTTATTATCTCTTTGTTAATTTAATTATATTTGATTAGAAGTCTTTCCTCTTAATCTTTCTAATTTGGCAGATATGAGGGTGCATTTAATACGTTTGTAGATGAGATCAATGCTATAGCTGCCTATCAATGGTGGGAGGGGGCAGTATACAGCATTCTTTCTGTTCTAGCATATCCTCTTGCATGGTCATGGCAACAGTGGCGCCGGAGATTGAAATTGCAACGATTGCGTGAGTTTGTTAGATCAGAGTACGATCATGCTTGCTTACGTTCTTGCCGTTCACGTGCTCTCTATGAAGGGATCAAGGTTTGCTTTTGCACAAGTTCTGGTTTTTTGTCGTGACTTCATTAGACTATGATACTTTATGTTGCATGTGATGCATTTTAAATGATTAATGAGTTATTAAGTTTTTTTAGGCGATGCACCCCTACGTCTATGATATGCTTGCATAAATTATCCAAGATTCTACCATTTGTGCTCTGGCTGAGCATTCAATGCTGTAGATACTACTCTACCAAAGTGGGTGTGAAGGTTATTTTTTGGTATACTCTGGGGGTGGAATTGGTGGGAAGAACACACTGAAATGTATAGAAAAAATGAAAAAGAGGGGTAGACATTGGGGTTCGAAGTGTTATTTGAGACCTGGAGAATGACCTGGCTTTGGGGGGGTGTACAATATCTGATTTATTTACTAGCTCAGTTATTACTCTGATGCGACTATGATTTTAAAAAAAAAAAGAAGCTATTTTCCTGTATAAAGTGACATGAATAGAGCATGTCAAGGGTTTTGTGGCATTTAATTTTTCCTACTGAAAGGAAATTAATGCTTATGAGAACTAATAATAGAGTGTTATGTTAGGCATTTCATACTAGGATCCAAATCGAGGTCTAATTTATTGACATTAGATTGTATGTTTGCCTTTGATTTTATAATTGACTATTTATTCTTAACAATGTCTAATGTTCTTATCCTTCTATCCAATTACAATCCCCACTTTTTTTGTGCCGGTAGTTAAATTTGTTAAGAAATATAAATCACATCTAACTTTCTCTTTACGTGATAGTTGAGTGCATATTCATTCACTATAGATGGGATTTGGACTTACCATTCAGCACAAATTGGTTTTCAGTGTGTAATCCTCTGCGAAATCTAATCTCTCGCATTATGGAAAATGCAATGTGGTCCCAGTGAAATTTAATTGGTTTTTAAGCTTGGGTATGTTTTCATGTGTTTCTGTAGGTAGCTGCAACTTCTGATTTAATGCTAGCATATGTGGACTTCTTCCTTGGTGGGGATGAAAAGAGAACTGATCTTCCTCCACGCCTACACCAAAGATTTCCTATGTTATTACCTTTTGGAGGAGATGGAAGTTACATGGCCCCTTTCTCACTTCACAGTGATAATATTCTCACAAGCCTTATGAGTCAGGTTTGTTAATTCATACAGGGACTCATAGTAAAAAATGATCAATGCGCACAAAACACAAGCAAGTTTAGAGAAAGACACACACAAACAAACACATGAACATACACCTACACATAAGAGGGAGAGAGAGAGATGAGATCTGTGGGGGAGGGGTGCTAAATCGATCTCTTCTAAGATGTAGCTCTTATAGAATTTGCTAATTGTTATGCTTCTGGCCTGCAGTCAGTCCCACCTACCAAATGGTATCGATTAGTGGCTGGATTGAATGCACAGCTGCGCTTAGTTCGTCGTAGTCGACTAAGAGTAACATTTCAACCTGTTCTCAAATGGCTTGAAACTCATGCCAATCCTGCTTTGGTGGTCCATGGTATACACGTTGATCTTGCTTGGTTTCAGGCTACAGCTTGTGGTTATTTTCAGTATGGACTTTTGGTGTATGCTATAGAAGAAGAAAATGATCCTGTATCCGTTGGATATATTGGTGGAGCAGTACGAACTGAGCAACAATCACGGTAATGCTCTGTAGTGTTTTGTGATTGATAACCTATGTTAACCAATATGTGGTCACATTCGCTTCTTTCTATTTCATTTTCATTATACATAGAACTGTTAGTTGTGTGGTGAAATCTTGCCAAAATTGAGTGGGTGTTAATGTTATGTCGTGCTTCTGTGGATGAGATGATGACACAAAATGTATCAAATTTACAAGTGTCATTGAAGTTGAAGGTTTAGAGAACATAATATCAGACATACATAATAAAAAGAAACATGAATGCAAGTATTAGGATCAGAAGAGGTGTAGGTGAAAGAATAGACACATGCACCTTATTACTTAAGTGCTATGAACATGCACAGGCTCACCAGGCCTATCAGCAGAAACACACACAACGTCAAATATAGCAATCTGAAGTCTTATGCTGTGTTTTTGAGCAGATTTAGGATAGATAAGGGAGGTGAATTGGTGTACATCACTCTCTTGTACATGCTGACCAACATGTGAACATACATATACATGGTAGTAATTGAATTGAGTTTGACTTGTTTTTCTTTCTCCCCTGGCCTACGGTGCGAAAAACACTTACAGAGAAAATCCTCCATCCAGTCATCTGAGAGAAGAAACACAATTAAACCAAGCACATGGAAGCAATGAAAGTTTAATGAGGCGAAGAAGGATATTTGGCAGCATTTTAGATGCTAACAGTGTACAAGAAATTGAAGAAAAGAGAGAAATATTTTATCTTCTCTCTTTTATACTTCATAATACTAAACCTGTTGGACACCAGGTATAATGAGTTGATTATGGCATTTTATTGGTTAACATTCACTTGAAGTTTTGATTACTTCTCACTCCTCTCTCTCAACAAATTTCTTTTTCCTTTTTGGTCTGATTGCAGGATCTTGTCGGTTTAGTAATCTCTATGCTACTTTTAGGAGATTTTAGCTTAGTGTTGCTTACTTTGCTCCAGTTGTATTCATTTTCACTATTAGATGTCTTCCTGGTTTTGTTTATTTTACCCCTCGGTGTTCTTCTCCCATTTCCTGCCGGAATCAATGCTCTGTTCAGTCATGGACCTAGACGTTCTGCAGGTCTTGCACGTGTTTACGCCTTGTGGAACATTACATCCTTGATTAATGTAGTAAGTTGCAATATCTGCTGATTCTACTTATTCTTGAGCCCTGATTAGTCTGCTTTCGCCCAATGAACAAATAGGCTGAGGAACTTACATTATACGTATTTTGGTAGCTGAAAAAAGTGTGTGAAGAACATAAATCTTGAAATCTTTAGTGGAGTTTTGGTTGAAATAGACATTATTTTTCAGTTTGAAATTGACTGTCACTCTTCTTTTAATGAGTTAAAATGTAATTACCTTATTTTCTTTCAGGTGATTGCATTTCTTTGTGGATATTTTCACCATAATGCTCCATCACCATCACCATCACCACCAGATAGAGAACATCTGAACTTTCAACCTTGGAATGTTGGCATGTGAGGGAATTTTAGCTTTGAAAAAATATTCGTTTTATTGTTAGGAAGTAGTGCCATTGACAAAACACTGAACTAACTGTGATTATTAATGGTGGTTGTGCGCGCAGGGATGAAAGTGAATGGTGGATTTTTCCTGCTGGACTGGTTTTGTGTAAATTCTTCCAGTCCAGACTAATCAACTGGCATGTGGCAAATCTGGAGATTCAGGACCGATCATTGTATAGTAATAATTTTGACATGTTCTGGCACTCATAACTTGGGTTTTCACAAGATGGCATTTCTACATTAACATGCATTTTTGTTGTCATAGGTATTTTGTATGTTTGAGTAGGTGAGTGATTGACATAGAGCTTAGAGAAAGTAGAAAAAGGAAAAAGAAAGAAAATGATAGGAGAAAGATAGATTTGTTTTTGTTATTGTAATCACCTGTAAACAGTGTGGGCTATACGCAGTCCTTTTTCCCCCATAATGTATACAGTTTTTATACAATGTAAACAGTTCTTTTACTATCTCACCATTTGTCACAACTTGTGAAGTGTTCAAGTATGTGAGTGGTCAATCACTTGCTCTATCACCTTAGAGTTGTGGCACAAAAGTTGTGTCCCTTTTAGATTTGTGGCACAAAATTTGTCCCTAATGTAACTATAATTGCAGTACACATGTCCTTTATTCATTCAGTGACCGTATACCATTCCCTACGTTTTCTCATATAGTCTACTTATCGAATGATTAGTAATGTTCAGTGCATGGAATTCGAAACCTGGTAAAAGTTTGATTATGCCTATATATACTTGGGTAAATTACTAATTGGGTCCCTCAAGGTTTAACTTGGTCTCTCAATTATTAGTCGTGTGAATTTGATCTTAACTTTTAAAATTAAGTCAATTTCATCCTTCTTTTCAAAATTTTTTTTAAAAAAAATCAATTTCATCCTTGCACGCCTCTACTTTTAAATTTTATTGAAATTAGTGGTTAAAACTGAATTAATTTTGAAATTCACATTTTCTACGATAACCTTTCAGCTTGTACAATATTTTTATCATATTAACTAAAAATTTTGTTAAAATTTAAAAGAAGAGATTTAAGGTTGACAGAACTTAAGGTTGAGGGAACAAATTGGACATTACACTGTAGTTAGGGCCAGATTAGTAATTTACACTATATAAGCAATATGTCTTTATCATTATTTATATTGTCTAAGCAGGCCACTAAAAGTGCTTATTTGAAAGCGATGCCTTTTTTTTTTTGCATATCACGTGCTGAACTGCTGACACGTTGGCCAGAATCGGTGTGTAGCCCTGAACTTGTTAATTTGGAACCTCTAGATACCCTGGTTCCTTTGCTTTCTTTTGACATTTCAAGACGATATTGTACCGCTACTATCCTCTAATGTAATCCTTTTTACCAAATAAAAGAAATGAAGATAAACATAAGAAATTATTCATGTTAACGATTTCTTTTACTTGAAGATCGAGGAGATTGGGCATCGTTAATACTACAGTAGGATTCTTTGTTGTCCACCTTTGAATATTTCAAAATTGCTTCATGATTCATCACATAAATTCCAGCAAATTAAAAGAACACTTAATAATGACAATAAATTAGGAAAATAATGTATTATCTTATTAATTAATGTAAGAAAATAATATATTTTAAATAACAAAGATTTAATTCAAATTTATAATACAACAAAATTGTAATTGCCTTGATTTTTTTTTTTTTTTTTTTTACTGTAATTGCTTTCCTTCCATTCATTCTTATAGGTAGAGTTTTCTAAAAATTCTAGAGGATCTTGATCCATTATTCTAGAATCATTGTTTATATCTCCAAAAATTCTACAGAAATGTAATATAGAAAAGAAAAGAGGGGGGGGGGGGTGGGGAGAGGAGGAGCAGCGAAACATGACTATAGCAAAAACCCAATTAAAATGAAAGTTCGGTTATTGAAGACCTAATATATGATTTTTCTATAGCACTTTCTTGGCGTACAAGATGCATTCGATTGGGTTTCCTCCTTTCTCAAAGTACACCATCTGATACCTGCAAAGTGGAAATGTCTTAGACTAGTATTTTCATCATTAGAGATGCAGATTTTTTTTGGCCCCATACAGAAGTAGCCTAGTTGCCTGTGACATAACCCTTTCAAGAATTGAGCAAATAAATTGATATTTTTGGCGACTCAAAAGTCTTCAAAAAACATCTGGATGGTGATCACCTGTTTGCATTTGATTGACTATTAATAGCAGCATACATGACTTGTTTGCTAACAAATCCAACACACATTGAACCTGAGATAGCAGCAGCCTTCAATGTGTCAACCACCCAAGGAATCCAGAGTCATCAGAATTTGAAACGGTACAGAACAAAGGGATCCCCGTACTAGTTTTGTTACCAATATGGTACATACCAAAAGTTCCCATGATAACCACCTACAGAAAACAGAACATGACACAACTCCAACTCTGCATTTTTTTTTTTTTTTTTTTTTTTAAGATAGCTTACACACACCTAGTTTTTATGACCCCCCACATCACCCTCCACCTTGCTCTTAGGAGAGGAGATGCCATTTGAGCTAAAGCTCATTGGCAACTTTGGGCAATTTAAATTCATAGGATTCTAAGAATCACATGAAATGCCCAACAGTATGAATTAAACCATTTGAAATTACAATAGAAAAAAAAAAAAGTACATAAGCCTTTTTCATGAATCTCAACATTGACGAAACAAGTTACCTGAATAATGTTACTCCTTGTTCAAGACTTTGGGAACTTTAATATATGGTTCTTCATAGCTAGGAACAGCAGCAATCATGGACTCCCTGTTGAGGAAAAATTTAAATATTAATTGCATTGGAAATTCGCCCACTCACCTCTCCACTACAGGAAAGAGAACAAACCATCTTACCTATTCTCAAATGTTTCAGGAATATCATCACGCAAATTGCTGTCTTCAGTATCTGCAGATGGTGAAAATAAATCAAATCATATTGTATGATAAACACTTGCCAGTCTATCACCCTACTTCCCCACCCCTGAGAATTTTGTATAAAAATTTGACAGCAGGATATATCATCAAGGAATCACCATAGTGATTCTTTGAAACGACATGTACAACTTCACTGAGAAGATGCATGAGCAGGATCCATAAAAGAAAGTAGGATTGGGACTTTTTTGTTATAAAACTGTAAAGAGGAAAGTTCTCCACTTATCAAAAAGAGAAAAGCAGGAGGGAAATTCTAGGATACTGCAGTTGCCATCACTGCAGGCCCGACATCCTGATCTTCTTCACATCTTACCTCTACCAGATCCAACAAAAGTGAAAGCTTTTTAATGCAAACCACATGAATGAGATAACATAACTGCTTGAGCTTTTGTACTTTCTAGAATAGGTACGCTATGGTAGGTCATTGTTTACTCAAATATGCAATATAGATTCTTTTTGTTGGACTACCTTATCAACAGCAGTTTTCTATTGCTTGAAAAGCACATTGAATAAGAAATGGCAGACAATTTGGGTATTTGTGATACAGATTCAATGACAAACTGCAAGCATCTATCCTACCATCAAAATCCTTGAAGAAAGAACTGTTCTCATAACACTCCAGCAATTAATAAGCCAGCTAAAAGGGGAAGGCATTCTCTTAGAAAACAATCAAAATATGCATATGGTTTGATCCCATTATCAAGATATATGAGTTATAACAAGGGCTTTCATGCACCTGCTCTGATGGAAGGCTCAATACTATGAAGATCAACATCTTGAAGTTGTCCAAACCTGCCAAGTCGAAAATCATCAGAAAAATGAGGTAAACCAAAAGAACAAAAAAAATAGAGAATGAGAGAGCAAACCAAGCATACCAATCTATGACCTGTCGTATTTTTGGAGCAAATTCTTCAACCTGCAATAAAATGAACAAGGGGAAAAAATAATAAATATTTACATATATTATAAAAAATAGTCTTATAGTCATCAATCAATAGTGTATACCTCATTTGGGGTGAGAGAGATTCGGGCAGTTTCAGCCAAACGGGACACATTGGGAGGTTCAAGAGAGGACTGGGTTATAGTTGTTGAGCATCTTCGGACCTTATTGTTCTTGTCGTGATTAATAACTACTTTTGAGAAGCTGAAGCTGGAGTTGCTGCTTCTGCTGCTTTTACAGTTGAAGTTGAAGATTTGGTTCTTTGGTGCTATACTCGACACTCCTTTTAGCATAAGCAATGCTTTGCTTCCCATCTTTTTGGAAAATTTGGTGCAATTTTAACGACCAGTGGTAACTGAAAGCGAAATTTGCTGCCTATAGACAATGCACAGTTGCTTGCAAATTATACTTTTTACCAAGAGGTTAAAGAGCACTCAGACTTTCTGTTGTGCAAGCAAGAATTTTATATACAAACACACAAATGTCAGTTGAGCTACAAGGCTCGTGGCGCAAACAAGAATTCTTTATTAATATCATTCAACATATAAATCAAAAACTTGAGCAACCAAAACGCACAACCAATCTCCACATCACTAAACTAAGCTGCATCCAAACTATCCAAATTAGCCAAAACCATATATAAAGATATAATCAATCACAACAAACTTATATTGGTTTTCAATACACAAGAGTTTATGATATTAGCTAATACAAACAAGCATAATAAAACCCAAAATTTTTCCACTTATGATTACTTAAAAATAATGAATCCCTCGGCTTATAATTTTCAATTCGACAAGACACGACTAGGGTTATGAAATTTTTTTTTTGCCATCAGATGGGATAAAGAAATAAAATTATTCTCATTAGTCCCCAGTGATACATAAATGGGAACTCAAAGCCCTTGCGCAATTTCCCAAACATCATATGGCAGTTGTAAATTTAGTTTACTTAAACCTAAAATGCAATCATGTATAAGATAATATAAAAAACATCAAGAAGTGTATACTAATTACTAAAGCACATAAACGAGCAAAACGGAGAGTGTAGTGCAGTTTAGTGGCGATGGTGAAAATGTTTTCAGCAGAGATCCACAAACAAAGGTTTTCCCGATTAGAGAAAACAAGCATGGGGAAATGAAAAAAAGGGAAAACAAAATCCCTGGGAATAGAAGAATTCAGAGAGGGAAACGTACCCAGATTTCCAGGTCGAGGGGCTGTGTGAGAGAGAGAGAGAGAGAGAGAAAGAGAGAGCGAGATAGAGTAGAAGGTATGGTCCGTAGGGATGGGATTGGGGCAAAAAAATAGGTCAGTCAGAGACGTTTGGATTGGGCCAAAAACAACTTTGCCATCTGTTTGTTTGAGAGAGAATAAATGACATGGAACGGTATTTGGGGAATTTTTTTTCCAATTAACCTTAAATATCAAAAAAAATTTGTTAGTTGTCACGTTTCAAAATAATCTGAAAAACTAGCATCTCAAGTGTCTAAACTCGAGTTTCAAGATAAAACTCGAGTTGTTGAATCTCGATTTGTAAGTTGTAAGAGATGATGTGGAAAAAAGATCCACGTGGAACTTGAGTTTTTAAGACTCGAGTTCCACCATTTTATTTTTCCTTTCTTCTTCTTCTTCCTCGCATATGTTCGTTCTTCATCGTTGATGAAGACTCTGAAGATTAGATCGTCCACCAGCATTCTTCTCCAACCAAATCACCCACCCAACTCCAGATCGTCTTCTTCAACGTTGTGGATCTCTAACTAGATCGTCTTCTTCGACGTTGCGTTCTTCTTCAAGTCTGACAAAAATCAAGTTTGGAAGACTTGGTTTTGCTTTTTAGAACTTGAGTCTTATAGACTCAAGATCTATGTGGCTAAATTGCTCCACGGCAGCAGTAAAACTCGAGTTTGAAAGCCTCGATTTTCGTCATCGATCTCGAGTTTTTAAAACTCAAGATGCTAGTTTCCAGAATTCTTTTGACAGTATGTTAACTTATTATATTTTTTCCCTTATTGTGCTAATCTGCAAAATCCCTCAGTATTTGGGTGTTTAAGGGTATGTTTGGATATCGCTTATTTTGTTGAAAAGTGAAAATTTATTGCTAAAAATATTGTAATAAAATAATTATTAAACAATGAATAATGTCGTGGGACTTAGGATTTACTACTTATTGTTGCGTTTTTCAATACGACCTAGGATTTACTACTTATTGCTGTATTTTTCAGTACTTGGTTGGTCTGTGAACAATGCCATGGAACCCAGTAAAAAAATGCAAAATGCAAAATCATTGCTTGGCAAATGCACACTAAGAGTGTGTTTAGATACCGCTTATTTTGTTGAAACTGAAAAATTATTGCTGAAATAAAAATGAAAATTATTTGAATGATTAAGAGGGAATTCCCTAAAACCAAAATTCCTATTCCCTCCAAAATTGGGATAAATTTGAGGCAATGGAATGGGCTTTATTGGAAAGAAAACAATTTTTTTTTTTTCAATGAGAAGTTTAAGAGTTTTTTTTTTTTTTTGGTAACAGTTTATCTAGTATTTTATTGAATATTTTTTGTTGAAAGTGTGCTACATATATTTGTATTTTGAAAAAAATGAGGAAAAATAGAAAAAGAAAAAATGAAGTTTTAAAAAATTATACATAAAAGTTAAAAGCGAAAAAACTAGCTTATAATCCAATATCAAAGAAGACCATTCACATATATTTTTAATTACATTACATGACATTTTGAGTGAATCATATAATTTATTTAAATAATATTCTTTTATAATCCTATAAACCCACTGTGTCAAGTAGAAGAAAACCTTTTCATGAATAAAATGCTTGTAACGGCCATATATATTGAGAAATCCTATGTTTTTCAAATTGTTTATAATAATTACTATTTTTTTTATTATATACCACATTTTACTTAATAAATAGCTCACCTTTTAAATTCCACTATTTTTAATTTCAATCCTCTAATTTTACATTCTTTTATTTTAGTTCAGTTTTCTAAATTTCAAAACACCCAAATTCAGACTTCTGTTATTCTATCATCCACTGTTATTGTTAAATCATCAAAACTTCGTTATTTTGTCCTTAATTTAAATTTTATTATTTATTTTCTAAAAAACGTTAATTAAAAAAAAGTAAAGTAAAGAAATTAAAATAAATTTAAAAAAAAAAAACCCTACGGGTTAGGTTGGGGTTTTGGGGTGGGTTTCTTTTCTTTTTTGATTTTACGGGGAGGGGTGTTACAGACTTACAGTGTAAGGGGTTAATGTTACCTTGTATACCTCCAAATCTGTCAAAATTAATATCTCTACCATCAATTAACCTTTGTCTATATTTTTCTCAAAAAAGAAAAAAACACTTTTGTCTATTTCAAAGCTAATGAACTTCTGCTTATTTATTTCTGATCAAATCCAAAGATCCATAAACTATATGGGTCATTCATGCTCTAGTGATGTACCTTTAATGAATTGTTGTGAAACTTCCAATAGGATAAAGATGATACATACATATAGTTTAGCAAGAAATCAAATGAAATCAAAGACAATTTCCTTCCTGAATTCATTGATCCATGGAGTCCGAGAGAAAAAATGCATGTAGATATTTCAGATCATAATACAGAAGCATATCCTTAGCAATTCTGTACAGAAAATACTAGTAACATTTCATTTACTCTAAAATCAGCCTTAGGCTATCATACAACAGGGATTTTAGACTAATCCATTCTCTTAAAAAGCCCTCAATCCCAAGATTCTTTTTTACATGTATTCATAAAAAAAAAAAAGATTCTTTTTTACATGTATGATGTCATATTTTCTATGATAACAAATTAGGTGGAATGCACAAGGATGGTTTCTACAACAACCAGTTAAATGCAGTTCAGTCAGTGAGATGAAGTTAACTTTTGTCAGAATCTCCTTCATGACCTGCCAAATTGCTGCGTTCTGCAACAATATTTTTACACTGATGCAGTTGCGGTGTAACAAATAACCCCTTTTGACTCTCACCTAGAGATGGTAGTTGATTCACACAATGTCGGGTATCACCCTCAGACAACAGAGTAGATGCCATTGTCGTCAGTGGAGAAGCCTCCACATCACTGCTTCCAACATGGCTTGCTCCATCTTTCCCAGCACCTGCAACAAGCAATGATTTTTCACCAATTTTAATGTGTAAAAACCAGCAAAGAAAGTTTGGAGAAAGAATGAACAAGAACATCTCCAAGAAAAGAAAAGGTAGAAATATGAGTCTAGCAGCATTGCTGTTTTTCTTGGGATAAGCAACAGCCCTGGGTCAGACCTCCAGCTGCAGAAAAAAAAATTTTAAAAAGCAGAAATGGAGAAGAATAACAACCTGCAAGAGTAGTGGTGGTACTAGATACATTTACAGTTGCGGGTGAGGTTCCAGTTCCTTTTTTCATCTTTGACTGCAAAACATAACCACAGTCCCAAAATATATTAGTCAACTTGAATGCCTCAATTACCCCAGATTGCTCAATTATCCCTTTCGTTTTTCTATGGATGTGATAAGAACATGCATCCTTGCATGTTTTCACATGTAATGTATATTCTTATACATAAGATAGAAAAGCACGTTTTATTTTATATTATCAATTACCCCATGCTTCAATGCTAAGAGGATTCATGCTCCTCTCAGCTTTTAGCTTTACGAGGAAAACAAACATCTACTCTCAACTCATGCTCCTCTCAACCCATGTCTACTATAAAACTGCTATTTACTTATTCCATATGCCAACCAAAACCAGTTTAGAATGTTTTATTATCCATACCTTTGCATTTTCTTCACAATACTTTACAACAGCTGTTATGTTAGCACAACGGCCATGCAATAATGTATAGGCCCACAAGAGAAGCTTCCTTGGAATGCTCAGATCAAGCATTTCAACCCCATCCATGCTTGGCTGAAATTGTGTTCCTGTTGCTAACCGAGATGGAACCAGATTAAGAATGACACCAGATTGAAGCACCACACAGGAGCTCTCCCGATAATAATTGTAAGTAGATTTAAGCAAAGCATTTGCAGTCTCCAAATTTTCTTCTGAAGCTTTCTTGATAATTATATTCTTGATTTTAGACAAAATTGGGTACCATTTTGTTTCAAGATTTTTTAATTGAATTGAGTTTTCAAATGCTGAGTTCCACAATTCATTTATTTGCAGATCAACACAAAGCAGATGGCTATTTTCCAACCATCCATCTGATGGAACAAGGACCGGACTCTCGCTTGAAAATTCATAAGGTAATGGAGTGATTGATGCCAAGCTTATTATGAGGGATCGACACCAAGCCACAGAAGCATGCTGACAAACTTTTGCACAGTTACTGTTTGACAACTTTGGATTCTTAAAACGCTTTCGAATCTTCTCATTTATTGCTTCAAGAGTTTCCAGCTTTCCATTCCTCTCTAAAGATATGATATGTTCATGAAGATATCTGCAGTGATGGAGCACTTGCATTACGCTTGTGAAAATCACCACTATCAATTTAATATGTCAAAACACATGATATTATTAAAAGAACGCATTGCATTCACCAATAACAACCCCATCTCTCTTTTTTTTTAAAAAGGTAAAAATGAACAAGTTGTGAAGATATATACAGAAAAGCTTACAATTTTTGACAATTTTTGCAAATCCTCACAAAGAAAATCAGAAAACTTGTTCAATGCAAATTACCCATATAAGCTGCTCTCTGATGTTTCTGGGCTCTTAATCTCAGCCAAACCACAGATTTCAGGCCATAAGTTCCCCTGTTCCATGAACAAAGCAAACAATTTCTCCAGGACATGCTCTGAACTGCTTGCAGAACTAGAACCAACAGTCTCAGTATTATGCATTGATGAAATTAGGGCTTTAATATACCTCCCAAGTGCCACTGGTACAAGATCTTCAATGCACAGTGAAAACTGGGTTTACAATGAAAGTCAGATACTAGAACTAGAAAACAAAATCAAGTTACAAATAGTATCAGGTCAGTTTGATGAGACATGCAACATTGACATAAATGAGGTCTCATCACCATTAATAAATTGAAGCATAAGATGGTAACATAGAGGCGTTTTATTTTTTTTAAACATAATGACAAAAAATTATCAAAATTGAATAAAAGAATCCCTCCTGCCCATGTGCACCTCAACCCCCCCCCCCCCCCCCAAAAAAAACACACACACAAAAAAGAAATAAGTACTTAATGAGAGCTACAGTCACAACAGTTGAGTTTGTAGGTGTTTTCTCATTTGGCCCACTATTGACATCACTTTATCATCTACTATTAACAACTTGCCACCTCGGCAGTTGTGAAATATTTTGTAAACAATTTTGTGTCCCTAGAGTTATTGTATGATTGGGAAAGCAGCCATTATCAACTTAAATATCTGACAGTCAATTGAAGAATTGACTTTTTTTTGACTTCCATGAAAACAACTGCAGCATAAAGGAATTCACATACATATTTTACCAATCATATATATTTTTCCTCAGCTGATGCAGCCAGTAAGGCTCTTCTTGAAATGTTATGAACCAAGAAAATGCTCTAGGTATTTATCAAAAAAAAAAAGTAAATGTTCTAGGTCAAATTGTTACCCTCTTATCTGCCCGAAGAGATAAATAAGCTCGATCAAGGGTACATATGTCTCCAGTCTCCTCCAACAATTTCAAATAGAACAGCATGTACTTCCGAATGCAAGTAATAAATTTTCGAGAGCTCTCTGGTAAGTTGACTTCAAGGACCTTTTTGCTCCCAGCAAGACCTGGAGTTTTTCGCCTGATATACAAGAAAGACATATTTAGGTACTTGCTATTTACTCCATAAGGAATTCAAAAGCTACTTGACAGTATAAAATCTAAACAAACTGGAAAATGTTGGGAAAAAAAGCTACGGCATGCCACATAGAAATGGAATGATTCAACTTTGTTTTACATTTGCGCGTTTTGAACTTTTGTTTCAACCATCAAATTTAAAATGAGATACCATAAGTATTTCAATAGCTAGTCTTTCAAGTTTCAAATTCATTTAGTAATGAGACTTATTTATATGGAATAACAAATTTATAATTTTACCATATAGTTATTTCATACCACTGCAACTCAAATTTGAAAGCCATATAAAGTTATAAACAAGAACTGTAAAGGATGGCTACAAACACTCTACCTTCAGCTTTATCTGGTATGATATATTTAATCATGATC
Source organism: Quercus lobata (assembly GCF_001633185.2). NCBI lineage: Eukaryota > Viridiplantae > Streptophyta > Magnoliopsida > Fagales > Fagaceae > Quercus > Quercus lobata. The sequence continues at coordinate 40,851,904 of NC_044915.1, forward strand.
CATCAAAATAATTGTGAAATAATTTATTAAGATTTTATTTCCTTGTTTTTAAATACCTACATATAGTGGTATGGGGATCAACCCTTTCAATTGGCTTTTCCAAGACTGTATGGTATTGCCATTGATAAGCAGGTTTCTGTTGAAGCTTCTTTGCTAAGGTAGGGGGCGGAGGAGAGAAGAACTTGGGATGTCCGTTTTATTAGAGTTTTTAATGATTGGTAGATGGATGAAGGGCTGCATTTCCTTCGTATATTGGGAGCCAATACTCCTCCTATGGATGTTGGAGACCGGATGAGATGGAAATTGAAGCCTAATGGGGTTTTTGACATCCGGTCGTTTTATAAAAAATTAAGGGATTCTCCCTCAATTGTCTTTCCTTGGAAAGCTATTTGGAGAGCAAAGGCCCCTAGGCGAGTTTCTTTTTTTGTTTGGTGTGTAGCTTGGAATAAGATCCTAACGAGAGATAACTTAAGATTAAGGAGATTGGTTTTTGTGGATTGGTGCATTATGTGTCGTCATTGTGGAGAGACGGTTGACCACTTACTTCTTCATTGTGAGATGGCTTATCGGTTATGGAGCTTTGTCTTTATAACTTTTGGCTTGTCTTGGGTTATTCCTAGATCAATTCCAGACTTGCTTTTTGGTTGGTGGAATTGGCTGGGGAAGCATTCGTCTCAGATTTGGAACTTAGTCCCATTGTGTATCCTTTGGTGTATTTGGAAGGAACGGAATCGGAGGACTTTTGAGGATTTGGATAGTTCCAATGATCAGATGCTTGCTTCTTTTAGTGGAACTCTTTTTGATTGGTCTCGGGTGTGGGGACTCACATCTAGTGATTCCCTCCCTTCTTTTCTTTACTCCCTTTCTCTTTTGTAATTTTTCTATTGTTTGGTTTTCATTTTTGTTTTTCTCTGTTTTCCTTTTCTTGTTTTTCTAGGTTTGCTCTATGTTCTTCATGCATAGAGTAGCCTTTCGTATATATATCATTCTTACTTATCAAAAAAAAAATATATACCTACATATACAACCAAAGAATACAAACTAGAAATATAGGATTACGGTTTTACCTTCCTTTTTTAACCATGCTATCAATCTCCCACATATTTATTGTAAAGGATGAGCGAGATGATTTGAAGCAAAAAGAAAGTTCGTCCTTTGCCCTTTCCAAATCGCCTGTCTCACCCCTTTTATACAGCCCTTGAGCTAGCATATATCTGGCCTTGTGAAAATGCTTAAGATCCCCTTCAACACATGTTTCAAGGGCAGAAATGCAGTCACTGTAAATCATGCGCCATGCCTCCTCCAATTTAAGTGATTTTTCATACTTAATCTCATCAGCATTTGCTTGAGTTTCATCCTTGGTATGTATTAGTGAGTGCAAAATTTCAGAACTCATTTTACCAAGGATAATCATGACCGCATCCCTAACTGACTGACTAAAAGAATATTCTGAAAGAACCTGGAATGGGCCAACAAATCAACATGAATACGTTGATGTCTATAAATAGAAATTTATGCAAATCCAAAACTGGAAGATGGTTAATCATTGAAATAAAAATATTTGCAATGAATAACAAATACAAGCCAGCATGCACAGATGTGAGTTGCTAAATACTTCAAAATATTCACTACAGCCTATTAATGAGGTTAGAATCACGAAAGAAAGTATTATTGATTATAGAAAAGGAAAACAGAATAAGGTTAGTGAAAAGCAAGAGGGGGATTTAAATATTAAGTTTAAGATAAAGATTAAAAATTAAAAAAATAGAAGAAGAAATAAAACAATAACCTTTAAAACCTCCGGATTCTGTTTTCCACACGTATAAAGTAACTTCAAGCGTGAAGCATGCATCCTGTAGACAGGGTCCACAGCTAATGGATTCAAAGCAATAGCCTTATCATAATATGACAATGATGTCTCATGTGAGTATCCAAGCTTTTCACAGAGTTTTCCCATATAGAATGCATGGGACCAATCTTGCCTAAGACAAAAGGAAGAAACAAAGGAACTTGGTCAAGTCTATACATCATAACTACAGAAAAAAGAAAAGAAAGAATACCCCTTGAGAAGAGAAAAATATACTTGTGCACAAAAGCTTTCTTAAAATGTTTCAATGAGTTCTCACAGAATATCATCCATGCTGCATCCTTTGAGGGTACAACATAACGCTGATCATAAAATGGCACCACATTCTGAAGGCCGTCATAGTATACCAATGCCAATAATTCATGTATCTCACACTGGAGCCAAAAATATCCATCAGAATGATTAACCAAAATCCCTGAAAACATTTTAATCAAAGCAGACTGACTAGCATACATGCCTCAGACTCAAATATTATGTGTTCAAGCAACTCAAAAGACACATGGTAAATATTAAATGGCATAGCATCCGCCCAAATTAGAAGATTTCAGCATTAAAATTATCATTGTCATCTTCTTCTTCTTCTTCTTTTAAAAAATGAAGATAACACAATATCTGAAACAATTTAATAAGTTCTTTTATTTCATTATCCTAAGATATTTTTTAATAAGTAAATGAATTTCATAAAAAAAATCACAAAAGGTAGTGCAACACTAGTACACAGGACCCATTATACTAAGACTATGCCACGCAGAAACCTTTGGTGGGACTGCATCTTGTCACATCCCTTTTTTCATAACCAATCAACATAACTAAAGGATATATCTACAATTCCCAATATCCCCCCACCCCCCAACAAAAAAAAAAAAAAAGATGCAGCATACAGGTAAATAATGGATGAAGGTGAAACCTGCTGAGCTGATGTCTTTGCCAATGCCAAACTCATTAAAAAACACCGCCTACTCCTCCTTCGGCTTGTCTCTACTCTCTGAGGTAAAGTAGCATTCTTCCTCCATCCTACTACATTAATGTGCTTGCTGCCATCATTTAGCAACAAGTCTACCTCCTGTATGAATTTAACCACAAAGAATATCCTAAAGAAATCAAACTGTGGCCAGAAAGATTTAAAAACTAGACCAAAAAGTCCTCTATATTTTTACAGCATTCACAATTGAAAATTGACATTTTACCTCATCATAAATATTTGCAAGCCGTTGCCAACTTTCAAATCGTAGAGGGTTGTATAATAAATCATATTTGAAGAGGTTTGCATTTTGCTGTACAAATTCCTCCCCTTCCCTTGTTAGTACAAAGCCAGGCCATTTATCAGTTGCACTGATTTCCTCAGACTGAGCCATGAGATAATACAAATTGGAATAGACCTCCAAATATGGCTCAGAGCTGCAATCAATTAATTAGTCATGCAGATAGCTCAACAAAAAATCAACTAAATTTTCATGGAAATAGAATAATATATGCATCCATACCTCCCAACTGACGAGGCCTTGTGCTGTTGGAGGCTACCCTCATCAGGAAATATTATCTTCTTCATAGTCTCAAGAAATCCGTCAGAACCAGCCTCCTCTGAGAGTTTATCTTCACATAAATCTGGATCATTCAAGAATTTCTCTATTGCACTTCCAGACAAAACATCTTCTGGTGGATGTGGAAAGTGTTTCCGTATAGCTCTTAATACTCTTCGAAGTTTGACCAATCCAGTTCTCTAAAACATACATGCACATTTATTTTTTTGTAAGTTTTTTCCCCAACGCTAAAAATTCGCATATAGTAAAAGCACAAATAAAAGTCAGGAGAATTAAAATCACTGAGAAGACATGGACATATCTTCTATGAAACAAAACTTATACAGAAGGGGGCCCACAGAGAGAGAGAGAGAGAGAGAGAGTATGGGTACTCACAGAAGAAGCTTTTGCATAGGGGAGAATATACTGGAAAACATCAGCACACTGTTCCTTGGTCTGGTAATCCCCACGGCTAGTATTTTTGTGGCTAACTGGATCATCTTCATAGGAAGAATCAGACCTAAGATTTAGACCATATAAGCAGAAAAAGCACTGATCTAATGCATTATCAATTTTTGACTCAAGTTCCTCCCTTTCATCTTCAGTAAATTCATTTCCACATTCAATCAATTGATTGCTTGCTTTTTCACCTTTGTTCAACTCTCCATCAGACCCATCACTGCCTCGGTTTCCACCTTCTACCCCAGCACTCTCCTTATCCAGGGATTTATGAGATGAAATGTCCTTGGAAGTTATCTTATCAGAAATATCCTTCTCCATGATACAATTTCCATCAATTTGAGTCGGACCCATCCCCACCTCCAGCGTATCTATTCTTGATTCATTTAGAGAAGTTTTGGCAGGACTATAATTGCAGACCTGCTCATGACATTGAGTCTTTTCCCTATTTAAAGTATTAGAGTTGGATTTAAGCTTCATATCTAAGGCCAAGAGATGCTTTATTGCAAATTTAAGAAACGTTCCTTCCTCCCCATCATTTCCTACACCCGCACAGCAGAGCCCATACTCAGCAAGCAAGTCATGCATTGCAACAATTAACTCAACCTAAAATGAGAATTCAAAGAAGCAGGAAACATAAACAATCATAATTGTATCACAGATTTTAACAACTCATATAAGTTCCATTTTAGAGAGAGGAGATATGACTCACTTGAGTTTTAACAGGCCAATTAGGGTTGAGGTGTTGAAGTTTGCAGAATCCAATGGCTGCATCAACAAAGCAGCATCTTTCAGCATCATCAGCAACTAACAGCCCAGAAGATTTCTTGCATAGCAATATGCTTGCAACATTGCACATGACTGACAACAGCAAAGATTGAATATCACCAATGCAGCTCATTGGGACAAGAATGCCATTCTGCAAGCATAATTATAAATTGTACTAATAAATGACTTCTCAAAATTACAGAAAGCATATGAAAGGACAAAAAAATGCATTCACCAAAAATCACTCCATTTTCCTGAAGATAATGAATTCGCTAGTTTGCTTTGAAGTTGAATATTTGTCAACCATAAATCAAGAACCATCAAATCATTTGAATGCAAAAGATCCTACCAACCCCTAATGCAGCAACACCCCCCCCCCCCCCCCCCCAAAAAAAAAAAGAAAGAAAAAAGAAGGCATGGCTACCATGTCATGAAAAGTGTTCAAAATAATCAGAGTTCACCACATGGAGATAGCCACCCCTTTTGATTTTAAAAATGAAAACAACTTGATATGTGAAGCATTGGTGAAGTTTCAGTTACCTTTGATATTTGCCTTGTCACAAGTGATTCGGTAAATTATATACACTGATGCCCCCATGAAAGAAAATATTCAAAGAAAAAAAAAAAAGGAAGCATACAACTCATAAACAGACTTATTGAAAACGTTCATTTTAATTTCTTTTCTCCTCCCTAATTTTTTCTCTTGGTTTTCAAAATGCAGTGATAGATTCAATGTTTTATAAACATCCAAATGATCCAAATTCTTATTCTGTTAAATCTAAACCTTGAGACTTCTTTTGATTTTTTTTTTTTTTTTTTTTTTTTGTTGTTTTTGTTGTTTTTGTTGAGAATTCTAGACCTTGAGACTTATTTGCTCCAATCACTGTCCTTCTACTGGAATAGGTATTTGTACTTAGGATAAAACTTAGATAGAGTTCCTTAGATGCAATACACATAGCTGCATTGAATTTAATTGGCTTTGGAAAAATTACATTTTTTGTGTTTTATTGGTCAATGTAACCACATGTCTTAATTTATTTGGAGAACTTAACATACTACACCTAAGAAATTGTACCTAAGTTTTGCCTTTTTACTTATCTAGATTTTGTTTTCTAACCATCAATTTATAAGGTCAACGATTATTTTTTTTGTAAATAAGTAACGTAAGAAATTTAATTAAAAAAACCAACCAAGTACACTGGAAGTGTACTATAGTGGCACAACTCAAGAACCTAGATTACAAAAATCAATAAGATCAAGGAGAGAAAAACAAGAAAAAAGGTCAAAGATTAATAATTTTATCAGTGCATTGTCTAGATTCTAAAATGACAAATCACGATATAAACAACTATGACCATAGAATAAAGTATTGCTAAAAGAACAATGTTGACTCACAGGATCTCCTGACTGATCAATGAAGCTCTTCACTTGTGAAACACAGTCAGAGATTGCCTTCACTTCCTCTGTAACCAAGCAATTCCAGTGCTTGCTTGAACTTTCTTTTAATTCTATATCAGAACCAGAAGGTGTTTTTGACCCCAACTTCTGACGAAAGGGTTTACATGAAGCAAGGTAATCATCCATTCCAGTTGCTACCATGAGTATTTGCAGCTTTCGTCTGTGGCAATTCAAATATAACTCAGCATCCACTGGCTTTATCTTCTCACAAGCTTTGATTAAAATGTCTAGCGCTGACATTTCAAGAGAAGTAATCCCTTCACTGTTTGTATCCGCAATAGCTGAAGGCAATGCATCAAGGTGAACATTTTTTGTAGAGAATAGAAGTGGAGCAAGTAAGTTAACGCACTCCATATACATCTCTTTCTCAATCATCTCACCTAAAGTCTTTTCCATCATGAAATCAACCTTTAAAATATTAATTTCATGGAGAAGCCTATCAATGGTTAACTCTTTAATAACCTTGCAGTGTGGGAGCTGGACTACACATGGAAAATCATTCATATTTTCCTTATTTTTCAAAAGTGACAAGGAAATAGAGAATTCTTCATGAGCTTTTGCCTTGTTACCATCCAAAATAGACAATCGCCCACTTAACCAGAAAAATCGAACCCAGAAAGATTTGTCATTGGTTAAGAATGAACTATCTAAATTTGAATCCCTAATTTTGGAGCCATGCGTTGATATTCCAACAGTACATTGAAAATTCTGACTTGAAGAACAATTTTCATTCCCTGAGACACAACTCGAGTGAGAAGGATAGTCCAAAGCTTTTAATTCAATGATCTTACAAAGATGATAAGATGCCTCTGACATGAATTCAGACAGTTTGGAAGCATTGGAAAAGGATGAGCCAAGGTCGTAATAAAGCTCGGCAAGAAAAAGACTACATTCAGGGGTTCTATCCTTACCCCAATGTCTTGTCAACTTCTCTAACTCCATCAATTTGAAAAATGAATCCTGATAAACAAGGCCTCTTCTTGCCATTTCTTCTAAAAGTAAGTGGCCCATATGGTAAGCACCACAATTTTTTGAAGTTTCTGTCACAAATTTAGAAACGTCACTAAATTCAGAATCCAATGGATTTGAACAGCTAGAATCATGAACAGCACTTTTCGTTCCTGGTCCACCAGTGATAAAAGGTTCTAGATATTGAATTACAACCTTTGGCAGATCCTTACCAGTACCAGAATCTAATTCTTCTTTGCCTGGTTTACGACTCCTAAGACGACTACTCCGCCTCTCATGTGGTTGTTCTTCTAGAGTATTTGCTTCTTTTTCTTTAACTACACTTGCTCTTTCAGTATCACAATCACTAAGAGGCATATTTTCACACACTAAATTTAAGTCAATCCCTTTCCTTTCCACAGTCCCCATAACATTCTCAGAACTAGAAGGTAAGCGTATTCTTAATCTGACATCCCCGGATCTATAAACTTTTTCCGCCCCCATCTCAGAACCACATTCATGCAATGGATGTAAGATTTCCAATAGTGCATCAGCAAGAGTGGCCCAGGAAACCTCTGCCAAGTCCAGTTCTATGTTCTGTTTCAACTTTTTCAATGCAATGCTTTCATCTAAATTCTCATCAGTCAATTTTCTCTTGTCACAGAATTTGAGCCGCACATGTTTAGGTTCCAGTTTATCTATACCTCTTGGAGCAAATGGAACTGGCTCTGACTCTTCAATGGTGTTTTTGACATGCAAGGCACGAGAATGTGATGGCCAATGCCTCAAAATCAACTCTGCTACAGAAAGACATGCCACCTCATCACCAATCGCAATAAGAACTTCCAATAGCTTCTCCATGCAATTCCCTATACAAATTGTCCAGAACGAAGACATTCATAATATGTCGAATGTTTATGAAAGAAGAAAAGCTCAGGACAGAGACTACAAGGGAGATGGATATAGAAATAAGACAGCTTAACAAATAGAAATAATAAAAAGACCACAGTATAAAAGACTATATACAGGATAATATGCATAAAATATTTGATAGAACAAAACAAATGCTTACAATTATTAGGGCTGCACAAAAGCCCTTGCTCAAAAGCCCAACGTGATATACTGAGTGAGCCCATTGAGCATGATAATGTTCCCAGCTGGTTCCAGATAACAGAATCTTTGGTATCAATCTCTACGGCTTGAAGATAACAGCGTAAAGCACTCTCATAATGTGCAGAACCTTGTTGAAGAAAAACCGTGGCAAGGTTCTTCAGTGCCAAAAACCTGCAGAAGACTAGGTAAGTAACTTTGTCGAAGATATTTGAGAATATACCTATATCAGAACGGAGCACGCACTATTTTTTTTTTTTTTGATAAGTAAGTTTAGGCCAGAACGCAACATAATTATTAAACAAAAAATCCCAAAACTGATAATTTACTCCACAAGCTTTAGAAAACTGAAATCTTCTAAAAGCATTGCACAAAGAAATTGATAATTTACAACGGTCAGCATGTAAATATTAATAATGATGGTAAATTCTAGACTGAAAAATTAAACATCCAAATGGTCCAAAAGAGCCTCTAGGTCACAAGATAAACAAAAAAACACAACATTAATTGAACAAAATCTAACATAGAAAAAAAGATATATGTAAACCTGAGCTGCAGTAGATGACCATCGCTGGCACTACTGTCCACCTGGAAAAACAATGGAAAACCATCACTACCTACTTAATTATACCCAATATGAACACATAATTAAAAAATATATATTAAATTCGCGAAGAAAGTATAATACCTGCGCCCCTGCTATAAGAGGATCTCTTAAGACACATTCTAAGAGCTCGCGCGCCTTTTCATATTCTTTAGCTTGTAATTTTTGAAGTCCTTCATGATAGGTTTGTGTTAGATGAAATTCCTGAATGAAAAAAAAAAAAAAAACAAAGAAACCAGATTATATCGTCTTAACAAGAATTATCATAAAACACATTGGGAATTCTCCACTTCAGCAAACCTAGATATTGCTAATTGTAGTACTTTCTTTTCTTTTTTCTTTTTTCTTTTTTATTTATTTATTTATAATTCGTATAATGCCCTAAAGTTGTTGAAAATAAAAGAATTCCAAAACCATAAATAAAGCAACTGAATTATAAGAAAATAGAGCAAATTTTGAGAAAAAGAGGGGACATGCCTGGGCTTCTTTGGTAGGAGCTAAAGGTTCCCACTGGCCTTTAGAGTCAGTATCATTGATAGCAGCAATTGCGAACTGAGAAAACCAAAACCAAAACAAAATCAATTTTGGCCAAAGGTAGGAATAATAGAAATTAAAGAGAGAGAGCTAAAATTGATGTACCATATTCGAATGTGGTTTATGAACTTCTTCTTTCTTCTTCTTCTTCTTCTTCTTCTTCTGCAGAGAGAAATTTAAAGCGAGTTTGATTTTTGGTTAATACTACTACTGAGTACTGATTAGGGCTTTTAAGTAAAACAAGTTTGTTTTTTTTAAAAGCGAGGGAGATTGAGATTGAGTTTGTCGTTGGGACTTTCGGAGTTTAGGAGCTATCGATGTCAATGTAAACCAGTTCTGTTTGCGTTAAACGATGTCGTTTAACTTTAAGTTATTCCTTCTGCCTGTTGTGTAGGGGCGGTGACTTGAGTTGAAAGTTGGGAGAAGAGTAAACAGTTAAACGAACTATACGGCGTCGTTCTCGCGGAAAGAGTAGTAACTTAAATAAATAAATAAATAAGCTAAAAATGCTTCTTTTTATTTTTTGGATAGGAAATGCAACTTTTCAATTGAGTCATCATTTTTTTAAAAAAAATTATCACATACAAATTTTATAATTTTTTTATATTAATTTTTATCACGTGAAAATGATTTTTTTTAATAAAGTAATACTAGAACCTCAACTTAATGGTGATCAACAGCAAGTAGTCTTCTTTCATAATCGTCGTCCAAGACCAACAACATCCAACATAGCCTTCAAAAAGGAGAAGTGAGAAATATGCACCACAAACATAAAATATGGATGTCTAAGCATATCACCAATCATCCAAAAAGAATTTTGCTATCTAAAGAGAACCAAGTCGTCTATACCACAAGAAGGTATGGATGACCAATAAACACCTAGTAAATTTCTGAGTGTTTTTCACAATTTTAAATAACTAGACCACTAACTCTCATTACGAAACGTGGGGTGAATTTCCCGAAATTCGATCCACTCATCCCATTAAATCCACACATCTCCCACGATGTTAATGGCATCTAACAAGTAGACTCATTCCGAACTCTCTATAAAAGGGACCAAACCTCATCTAATCAAGATACGTTCTAATATTCATCCACTCTCTATACTTGTATTTTAGAAAGAAAACTAACTTAACCATTAGAGGGTTATTGGCCGGTTCACCTCGATCACCTTCAAAAACCTCTTTCTTCCTCTTTAGGTCATCCGATTGTCGTTGAAACTCGGAGCATTCAACCCATTGATTTTCAAGTATTATCATAATTTTTGCCACCACTTGCTCATGTGGTAAGTCGTGAGTGATGGAGTAGTGAACCCACCACTTTTACAACACCACTTACGACTTGCCCCGTGAGTAAGTTGTAATTAAAGTTGTAGCAAAAATTGTATTTTTAATATTTTTCTTTTTGATAAAACTTTTAAAATAAAATTGGACAAAATGTCTATATATAAATAAATTTTTAAATAAATAGAACTCAATTCAAAAGTAAATTTAAAAATTGGAATGAATTTCATCTCAAAAATGCAATTTGCATTTAAAAAAAAAAAAGGTGAAAAATACTAAACAGTAAACGCCCAAAACTAGCACTAACAGAACTGTCTCTGTCTTTATTATATATATATAAATATATATATATATATATATATTTTTTATATTCAAATTTGTTCTTACGCAAATTCTAGTGGAGTGGCTCGCCTCCATTTCATTTATCTCCTGTTTCCTCCATTTTTAAATAGATGATTGATATTATCCAACGGTTAGCAAAAAAAAGCCAAAAATTTCTCTTATTTTGTCATCTCTCTACCTCTCTCCTCTTCACTGTCTCTTGAGCCAAATTGAAGAAATTTTTAGCACAACAAACAGATTTTAAGAACTCCAAAACAAATAGATTTAAGACTACTTGGCCAAACAACTTCACCTCTTGAACCACAAAACAAACCCTTTTGCTTCAAATCCAGCTAATGTGCTATATCGCCTCTTCAATCCCTTCCTTCACCGATCTGAAATCTCCATGAATCACAGGTCGGTGGTTCACGGCAGCGCACCGGCGGTCGTAATTTGTGCTATCTGGTTGTGGTGGCAAGTAGTTTGGGATTAGACCCTGGTAACTCTATCTATCCCCCCGTCCACTTCATTTAGGGTTTTGTTTCTTATTTTTTGGGCACTACTTGAAATATGTTCCAAAGTTTTTGATCTATCAAAATTGGAAAAAAAAAAAAAAAACTTGATTTTCCACGTATACGCCATTTTCTGGCTATTGTTAGAGCTCACTGGAATCGAATAACTTGTTATAATGAATTTATTCATTATCTTTCTCTATATGTAGTAATGTTGTCATTTGCGGTGAGAGCTCTAAAAATTGCTCTTTTTGAATTGAGAGGAGTATTTTCTGCATGAAGCAGAATTTGTTTTTTGCTAGCAGAACTCAGAACTTTCTGTTCTTGTAATGTAAGCACCTGAATTATCTGTGCTTACCCCAATGTCTAATTTTTCGTTATGAAAGCTGCAGTTGTTTATATTGTTGGGTTGAGAGATTAGCTAAATTAGGATCAATTTTAAAAGCATGATACTAAAATTCTTATAAGGATTTATAAATTTTGGTTTCCTTTTCCTTGTCTTTCTCTAAATTACCCCTTTTTTTAATTAATGGCTTAGTTTATATGATATAATATATAATAATGCTCCCCTTTGTTTTACAGGAAAACAGGATTAAATCGACGTAATTATGGTGGAATGGAAATGCTGAGTCAATTTGACCAAACAGACTCGATTTGCTGAAATGCACAATTCTGGTTTGGAAGTTTGAAGAAGTTGAAGCAGAACAGTCATTTCATTAATTTACCATGCGTTGCATATATGTCCATAATATGTTCATTTTGCTCTACCTTCTTAGTATTATTGTTAATGGCCCAACTTCCGGTTACAGTCATATGTAAGTATATCCTGAAACACCAAATTACACATCCGAGAACTTAATATCTTTAGTTCAGTAATTTATACTTTTGGAAGCGAAACAAGTTAAATGCTCTGTAACATTGCAGGGTTGACAGCAAGGTTTTAAATGTCGGGGAGGAGCTGTGGAAAGAAACTCTACCACTACAAACGGGTTTGCGCCTTTACCAACTTCAAGGACTCAAACCTTATACGTGGTATGAAGTGAAGATATCATATCCAGCTTCTGTATGTATTTTATATCTTTTAGTCGTCACTTTCTCGACATTCTCTTTATAGAAACTTACTCATTCTTGTTCAATTACAGATACCAGCTACTTTTTCCATACAACTGAAGAGAGACGATTCAGACTTGACTCTGAATCACAACAGAAGATTACTCAATACTGAAAAGCTTATTTTCAAGACTGAAAGTCTTGACTCACTTAGCAATCAGGTTTTATTATTATACTCTACTTTTGCATGCTTTTTTCCGTGTTATAAGATTGTTAAATGTTTGGACTTTTGCTCAGGGTCGTATCTCTGTGTTGGTGACTGTAGAACCTGAGGGGATTGTTGCCATACCACATGTCCAGGAGAGGCAGTCCATCATTTTTAATATAGGTAACTTAGTTTCATGTTCAAATAATCTACCACACATCCCCACTGTCATTAAATATCAACATTAAGTATATATGTCATTGTTTACTATATCTTGATATTATGTCAGTATTCTTTTTTTTTAATAACTTTACGATCTTGATATTATGTTTGTATCCTTTTTTAGTTAATAACTACTTGAGCTAGTTCTTATGACTTCCATTTTTTTTTTTTTTTTTTGCCTTACATGCATTCTCATTCTAGGATTTTGCTCTCATTTGCAAAATTGTTTTAGTTATTGCTTCAGATTATGATTTAAATATCAGGGTAAATGACAAAAAACCTCCTTGTGTTAGGGTCATTATTAGTTTACTTCTGCCTTTTCGAATTTATACTTTACTTCTACTTTAGACTAAGTTCCAATGATACACTTTCCATCCAAATTGATGGAAAATAACAAAAATGAGAAACATACCCCTTTCCCCTTCTATACATTTTCTCTCACTTTATGTGGCCAAACACTTCCTCCATCAACCTTGTGCTTTACCACCAAGGCCTCTTTTTCTTTTATCCCCCATCGATGTGCCCCCATGGGGGTGGTGACAATGAGGCCTCACTAGCTATTAACTAAGGATAGTGGTCGGCTTGGGGTAGTCATGACTGGGATTGTGGACTAGAGATGGGTGCATGGATTTGCAGTTGAAGGTTTGCAGCTCTAGATGTTGGTGTGGCTGATTTGACCTATGTATTGGGGATTTGGTGTAAGGCTAAGGGTTGGCATGGCTGGCAGCTAGAAGTTGGTAGTTTGGGTTATAGGTGGATCTTGGTTGACAAGTATGAGAATTTGGGATAGGCTTGGCCATGTGTGCCAGCTTTTTGGGTTTAGGTGGAGTTGTTTGTCGATGTAGTGGTTTGATTAGCATCTTTATATGGCATGGGTTTATGGAAGTTGAAGGTGAAGGTTTGGTAGTGGTGTGACTGCTAAATGTTTTAAGAGGAGGAAGTTGAATGTATTTGGAGATTTTGGTTGAAGGCTGTTAGCCATGGGACTGTGGGTGTTTTAGTAGGTTGGGGTTCAATGGATTTGGGGATTAATCTTTGAATTGTTTTTGGCTAGCGGCAAAGTGGGTTTATTGGGATTAGAGCATTGCTCTGGTTGGCAGTTTGCATGGTTTGCGGGAGAGAGAGAAAATGGAAGGGAAATGAATATTTTTGTCATTTCCCTGAATTTAGAAGACATTGCAATGTAGCCCAGATACATGAGATAAAGTGTGACATTTGAAAAAGCATGGTGCTAAACTGATAATGACCCCAAGTCCCCAACCACAGGAGGGAATTTTTTTCATTTACCCTAAGTGTTAGGCATGCTGTATTTTAGGTATTTATATTACTCTGTTGTCATTTTGATTTTCTCTCCCTATGTGGTGATGCTGCCTTCTTTCCACTAGGAGGCCCTATCATGAATGTAAACTGATACAAAGTAGAATAAGCAAATTACCCATTTGACTTTTATCCATATGCACCTGAATCCATTAAGAAATTTTTTTCTAGCCAAAGCGTTGAGTGAGGAACATGTATAGAATGATCTTATTCTTGTGTGTTCTCCTTACATGTGTGCCTATAATCTGCTATTTCTCTCATCACCTAGGCATATGTGTGATCTTACTGCACTTGGTATTACAAACAAGTTTTTTGTTCATTTCACATGCTCTCAGATGAATGTTCCTAGGGCATTTTCCTTTCCTCTCGTGTTATTTGTGTTTCCAGGTCAATATGCCATATTGTATTCAATTCAAGTCAAAGCATCATCTTTTCTGTTCTAACAAATTCCATCTTCTTGACAGTTTGTGATGAACTATTCTTGGGTATCCCGCACAAAGCTTGGTGGGTTGTGGTCTTGGTGTTGCTTTGCCTTGGATTGGCATTCATTATTCCATCTTTTCTTCCCTCATATCTGCTACAGAAGAGCCAAAGTCCACGTTCAGTTAATCATAATGTTTCCAAGGTTTCTTGAAAATTCGCTCAAGAAAAATGTTAGGCTAGGATTCTTGTCCTTGTTGTTTAGGCAAAATTTTCTATTAGCCCTGATAGTGTGTAATTGGATACTAGTCTAGTACCCAATGAGTTTTGTGAAAGCTACTTCAGGGAATGATGTCAATTGTCATATTCATCAGCCAAATGTAGTTGGATTGTCTGAGTCATGCCTTGGCCCATCCTTTTTACTTTTCCTGAGAGAATGCTAGAGTATAAAATATATGGTGCTTAACAATATTATGCAGTAAATTGATCTGTTGCCTGTTTAATATAATTTTTTTTTTTTTTTTTTTGAAAATGTTATGTTGCTTTTGGTTTATTATATTAATGTGTATTTGGATGCAAATTTTATTTACTTAAGTTGACAAAAGTATAAACTGTAGTTAGGAAAAAAAAAAAAAAAAGACTTTGAAAAGCTGTACATTAATCCAAACGGATGCTAACGTCATTGTTTGTTTACGTATGTTTTCCAGCAAATAACAAATTAGCAATGAATCACTCAAATCCACTGTTAAAGACAGCTGCCCCAAAATGAATTGTCCTCTTAATGTCATTGCTTGGTTATGTATGCACTCCCCACCAAATGACAATGAATCACTTTAAAATCCACTCTTAAAGGCAACCAGCCCCAAAAGAATTGTCCCAGGCTCAGGAAGAGTGGGGAAAGCTACTAGCCTTCCAATTATGACATCTGAAATTTGTGCGAGGTTATAAAAACAATGAATCGGAAAGAAATTAATAAGCAAAGTAAACAAACTAATGTTTGAGCATGCTAACTGTTTTAGACAAGAAATTCCAGGAGCATGAAGCAGTTTCAGATCAACAGAACTCAGAACACAACCAGCAGTGATATAGGCAGATAATTCACTGGCAAGCACCTCCCTTGGCTCTTTCAAAATTAACTGTGATGCTGCAACATCTATATACACACTTCTGTGCTGCTATAGTGATAAGAGATGGGAGGGACATGTAGGTGTCAATGTTTTACTAGCAGAGGCAAGGGGGCATAAGATGGGCATGTCAATGGTTCAATTGCTGAAGTTAAGAAAAGCTATCAGTGGAATCTCCATTGGTGCACTCAGCAAAGCCACAAACAGGGAACATGATTGTATAGAACCATGGGAACTAAGCACTGTGCTAGAAGATGTGCTGAAAATCGCGAAAGAGATGGACCAAGTAAGATTTTCATATGGGCAAGAAGCCAAGAAGAGAGGTTAATGAAGCAGCTTATGTTTTAGCAGTGTAGGGGTTTGGTCAATAATTGGAATGGTTTTGCTGATGTGCTGTCCTTAATTACCTGATCAGTTTCTGCTTGTGATGATCATGCTGGCTGTATTGTTACCGTTTTAATACAAGTGAAGCTTAGTCCTTTGTCAAAAAACAAAATAAACAAGAATGGCCTTTTTCCTTCATTGTTTATTAGGTTCCCCAAAGGGACTTTCCTCTATCTTTTTATATTAATTCAATTTTTTGCATCCATTAAGTTCCCAAACGAAGCCTCCTATTAGGAAGAGGAGAAAACCCTGCAGGATTCTGAGCAAAGAGCAATTCAAGTGAAAAAAATTAAAAAAATAAAAATAAATAAAATTCACAACTAGAAAGTACAAACTACCAAATACAGAAACCATATACAGTGGGACGCAATCTGTCAAAATGTTTTGAACAAGAAAATCCCCAGCCACATATGAACTTATTAACAAACCAAACCCTCAGCTGAAAGTGAGGCACCAAGGTCCAGTACAAATAAAAAAAACAAAAACACACCACATTTTGTTGATTCAAGTAAACAAAGACAATACAGCACCCAACAAAGCTTACAAACACAAAATTACACCTCCCTAAAACCAGAACCCACCACCATATATTTCATTTAACCCTGAGTAACCTCTTGACCCCTTTGCTGCACATACTGCCCATAATCTCTAGCCCTCTCCTTAACATCTCTAGCCTTATCCGCGATCCTCATCCTCGCATAATCCAGTTTATCTGCCCCTATAGGGTGCTGTCCGGTTAGATAATTATATAGCCACGACAGTGCTGTTATCGCCGCCACGCCACACCCACCAGAGAATAGGAAACCTGTTGCAACCAGGAATATGACTATCCCAGCTGGAACTAGAATAGGACTAAATAGGACTAGAACTGGGGTTGCCGTGATCAGTGCTATCACAGTCCCGGTCAAGGTTAACCCGGACAAGAATAACAGTGTAGCACCAATTGTCACTGCGGTCAAGAAATTCACGGCCTGGCGTGAAGTCGGGGCAGACTCTTGGAACCTTTGGCTCATTGGTTTTGATTGATCAGCCATTTTTGGTTTCACAGCTTTGTGTGGATGATGATCAAAGTGGAAGATAAAAGAGTGTTGAGTGTTGAAGCTCAGAGAAGAGTTAGGCTTTGTGAGTTTGTGTACTTAAGGAGTGATGGATGGGACGCGTGGCAGCGTGTATGTTTTCTGGTGATGCATGTAAATAGTCTAGGATGGTGGAAGTGAAGACAGGCGATGTGGTGAGGTGGGCGGCGTGGCACCTTTGCATGAATATGAGTTGATGAATTAATAACAAGTGGCATGGTTTGTTTTTGGTGTCTATTGAATGTGACAGCAAGCAGCAGAGTCGGTGTCTAACCAGGCCGAGATGGTGTGTTCACACTTGATAAATCTGAGTTTGTGTTTTCGAGTTTTCCACTACTCTCCTTACAATGACTCCCATTTGTTTCACCGCTTGCAAGACATTTTTTTTCTAACCATGGGGTTAAAAGCATAGTTAAGTAAAGGTCCGGTTTGTGTAAAATGCTGCTAGATTGACGAAGGGCCTGCATTCAACCCATTTTCCAATTTTCCAAGAACAAGAGAAATTGTAACTTCAAGTGTCGGTTTTGAATTTATTATTTTGAAGATTGTGTATATTATATATGCATGTGTGTGATAGATACTCTCCATCAGATAAACTCAAACCAACTCAACTCAATCTAACATTTCGTTTGTATTTGGTTCCAAATTAAAAAACCAGCTTATTTTACTATTCAGCTGATTTTTGCTACTATTCATTGGCCCTACTTCACTTTTTTGGTACTATTCATGGGTCCTATTATACTATTCCAATTAATTTTTACCTTTATTTACAGTACTTTTAGTAAAAAATTTCAGTTTCAACAAAATAAGTGGATCTCAAACAGACTTTTCAATTAGTTCTTATGAGTGTTGATAGGAATATGTTTAGGTTAACAAAATTCTCCCCTCAAAAAAAGAAAAAGAAAAAGAAATTTTCAACTCAAACATACTATTAAT
Source organism: Quercus lobata (assembly GCF_001633185.2). Classification (NCBI taxonomy): domain Eukaryota; kingdom Viridiplantae; phylum Streptophyta; class Magnoliopsida; order Fagales; family Fagaceae; genus Quercus; species Quercus lobata. The sequence goes on from NC_044915.1 coordinate 40,870,022, forward strand.
AGGATTTTTAACAATATATATGAATTTTTAGGGTAGAAAAACATTTTAAAGTTTAAACCGATAGGTTTATAACAAATTAAACTGTGTATAACTTTAAAAGTAACAAATAAATATCCTCAAATTTAAAAAATTAACAAAATTAAACCTTTAACACTATATTAAACAAACACAAAAGTGCAGGTTCATTTAAATGGGTTGATTTTTAATTTGTTACTTTTTAAAAAAAAATCAAGATTTTATTTGTTATTTTTGACACGAGTGTTTAATTAAGGAGAAAAAGAATACATGTAATCGACCTTAAATAATATGTTAAGGATCCATATTCGATCCCAAAATTTCAAGACTAAAATTTTTGTTGTTGTTGTTGCTGACACAAGAGTTTAGTTTGTTACTTTCTAAAAATTCAAGTTTTAATTTGTTATTTTAAAAATATATAGTTTAATTTGTTACACCCACTAAACTATATATAGGGTATAAATTGCAGTAAATCCTTGAGTCAATTACCAAACCTAGGTTGAGCAAAAGTCTAGGGATCTTCTAATCTAAGTAAAAGTTGACATTGTGTCTCGAACAAAAAAAAAAAAAAAGTACTCGGAAGTTTTGTTTCACATGAGAATGTTATCGGTTGCTAAATACTAACACATATGATATGACATCCTTTCATAATTTTTAGGGTAAATTGCAAAGTACACCTTTAACGTTTAGGGGTGATTGGATTTTACATCCCAATGTTTCGGAACTTTGATTTTACACCCCAACGTTTGGTTCCATTAGCAAATCAACCCCCAATTAGTTTTTGCTGTAAATTGCCATGTCATCTTACTGATGTGTTTTTTTTTTTTTTTTTTTTTTTTTGCCAAATAAGCCCCCAAAACGACATAGTTTCAATGGAAATGAAGTGATGAACGAGCACATGCAAAACAACGCCATTTTGCCCAAAGAGAAAACAAACAAAATCTGTTAGGACACCATTTCTTTCCCCACCAAACAGAATATCTCAAAATCCTAAATCTAAACCCACAAACCCAACCCTTGCCTTCCTAACCCTTATGAACCTAGACCACCACATCGACTCTGCAACCAGCTCCTTGCATCGTGAACCCAAACGTGAGTAAGTTCATTAAGGCTCCAGGTCAACTCCTAGGTAGCAGCAGCGGCAGCGATCGATTCGGCCAAGCCAACAATTAGTAAGTTTATTTCTCTTCTCTATGGCTCTCTTTCTCTCTCTTTTTGGATTTTTCTTGCCATTGCTGGATTGGAATTTTTTGGGTTTTTTATTGGGTTTGCTAAGGCTTTTGTTGATTGGATTTGTTAAGGCTTTTGTTCAATTTTTTGCTTTGCTTGGGGTTTTTGTTAAACTTTTTGGGTGATGGATTTGTTGCTAGAACTCTCTATGTGTGTGTGATTTAAACTCATTTGCTTTGCTATTGGAACTTCGAGTGTGTTTATGGTGGAGTTTGTTTCTCTTTATTTTAATGTCAGCAAGATGACATGACAATTAACAACAGAAACTAACCGGGGGGTGATTTGTTAACAAAATGAAACGTTGGGATGTAAAATCAAAATTCTGAAACGTTAGGGTGTAAAATTCAATCACCCCCAAACATTAGGGGTGTACTTTGCAATTTACCCTAATTTTTATTAGACTTAATGACAATTTTATAAACAATAATCAACACATTCACTAAGTTGACATAAATGTTAGTAAAATTTAAAGGCCCACATTAATTTATATATATATATATATATATATAATGATAATTACAGCTCATCCAAAGTAAAGTTAAAGGGTGTACTTTGAATTTTTGCCTATTTTTTATGCCAAATGTTTTCAAATACAAAACTCTTTTATGGTGTCATTATTTGTCTTTTATCACATCTAATCTCTATAACTATGGCTTGTTATAATTGCGCATGTATATATGTTAGGCTACAACCTTACTTAATATCTTTTATTGGAGGTGAATTTTGACAAATCCACCATTGGATGACATGTTTTTCTTATATTCTTCATACTTGCAAAAATTTTAAAAAATTAAAGATCAGAAGCTATGTTATCAATAAATTGTTTAAATTACAAGTTTTTGTAGTTTAAAATTATGCATAAAATATAAGCTTATAGGTTATATAGTAAATAATATCTGATTGAAACAAAATTTAACATGTGTATTAAGAGTGTAAAGAACATGCAATTTAACAGTTAGATTTTCAAAATATTTAATAATATTTATTTTATTGAGTAAGGTTGTAATCTTAGGCTACAACTAATTTTGTAGCTAAACTTTGTCCTATCCTAAAATCTATGTAGTGAACGCCTTGATATGAGATTGAACACGTGTCTACATAATACATACTTTTATAATCTAAGCCAATTAAATCCACAATAAAGGCCTATCTTTGTTATATCCACTTTGTTTTTAGTTTTTTTTTTAAATCAATTTTGTGTTATATCTATCTTTTGACCGCTATAATTTAGATGATAACCCTTTTTAAAGAAAATAAAGCTAAGTTTAGTGTGGCAAATGTCTACTCCTCTTCTATCTGGATGTTTCTCACTACCTAATTTTCTCTCTTTCTCTATCACTCATTCTGACAAATGTCTACTCCTCTGTAGTGTCCTTTGATAGAGATCTCAAGATCTTCACTAAATCACAATGCTCAAGCCCAACAAAATCCTAGTCAATGATAGCAAGATTGCTCACAAGATTTTTCTCGTGGTTTCAACCGATCTGACCAATGATTTATGCTCTTCGAATTAGACCACGATTTATATGTCGAGGGTCAACAATAGTTCCAACTTCATGAAACTCGATAGAATTGAGTCAATCTTTAGTTTTACCCCCAAACTCAAGTTTAGAGATCTTCTAGCACACCCAAGGGATGAATCCCTTGAAGGCCCCAAAACGAGGGAGTTTAAACCTAGGATCTAATGAGATCTTGGGAGCAACTAATCCAACATTTGAATTTTTTTTTTATCCAAACCTATTGAGGTTTAAGGTAATTGATCAATATACATAAAAGGAAAATGCCAAAGGCATAAACTATTTTCCAAAAACAATTTATAAATTGCAAATGTGATGAGTGTTTAATTGTTTACTAGAAAGTAAAAAAGTTAGGTCAATGATAAGTTTAGACGAGAATAAATAAAAATTTATAAAATTAATATTTTGTTTAAATTTTATAAAATAATTTGTGACAGATAATATTACTCTTCTTTTTTATTTTTTGCTTAAGTAATATTTACTCTTCATACAATACTTTCCATTGGGATTTTTATTAGGTGGGTTCACCTAAAATATTTAATCATAGCCGTCTTTGACCATTTGGACACCACAACCCCATGCCCCACCGTTGATCTGTATGCAGCAAATCCTTGTCATTATTCTATTTTACTTCTAGGATCCACTGCTGCTCAACCTCAGGGACGCTCCTACCCCCATGTGATTAAAAAAAAAAAAAAAACAGAAAAGACAGAAAATGCCAAAAAGTTTTTGAAAAAGCATCGAGAGCGGGATTGGACCACGTGGCGGCTCCTACGAACTCGACCGTTGTAATTACAGCTTATTCAAAACCCTCCCATCCACCACTCTCTCTTTCCTCGTTCGCCATCTTCTTCATCTCATCTCAATCTCTCTCTCTCTCTCTCTCTCTCTCTTTCTCTCTCTCTCTAATGGCGATCGCTACAGAATCCCCACAGCAAGAGAAGGTAATTCAATTAGGGAAGAAAATGCTTCTAAGTTGTGTTATTAGGGTTTTGATTTGTATTCGCTGGGTTGGGTTTCTTTGTTTCTCAGATCTGAATTCTCTTTACCCATTTGCTTGATTTGTCAAAATTAATGGCTTTTCGTTGTTTCTTTAGCGAAATGCAAAGAAATTTTCATGGTCTAATTTGGAAGAAATCCCATTTTTCAATCTTTGGGGCTTTTGAAACCCAACCTCCCTGGGTTGGAAGCAAGGGTTTCTTCGCGAGGTCTCTTCTTGTTGTTCTTTTTCCTCTTTTTGGTTTTCGGGAAGGAATGGAGGAAAATCCCTAAAATCGCGAGGTCTCTTCATCACACTCTCTCATTCTTTCCCGAGAAACAAACAGAGTTCAAATTCTCTCTGTTTTTATTTTTTTGGCTGATTTAAGCACATGGAGTTATGGATTTTTGGGGGGCTGTGGGTTGATTCGGTTCAATATGTAAAATTTGAGCACCACAAATTTAAACTATTAGGGTTAGGGTTCGCAGATTTTGAGGTTCTGGGATGTTGGTTTATAATTTTTTTTTTTTTTTTAAATTTTAATCTAGGATTTGTCTGTTATAATATATGTGCTACTTTTTGTTAAATCTTTTGGTAATGGGTGATTACTAGGAATTTTAATTCTGTGCTTCATTTATATAGGCCTCTTCAGATGTTTCATCAGTGGAGAAAAGAAGATGGACACTCAATGACTTCGACATTGGAAAGCCCCTCGGAAGGGGAAAGTTCGGTCATGTCTATTTGGCAAGAGAAAAGAGGGTTAGTTTTCATGTGCTTTGATAACTCTCTAATTCTACCAACTATTTTTTTTTTTCAGTAATTATGGGTTATTTAATATGTTAATTATGTGATTTGTTTATTGTGGAATTTAAAATCTTTTAAAGTAGTAGTCTGTGTTTTATCAAATCCGAACACTCTTTATGTTGTTTCTTTTGTCTTTGTGCCATTGCTAAGGAAAATCTCCTTAGGAACTTGAGAAAATGAAAAAATGCATTTAACTTATTGTTCAATTTTTAAGTTTCCCTAAGTGTGCCAAGAATGATGGTCAGTTGGATTTTTGTTTTTGTTTCTAAAATCTCTATCAAGAAGACTGGTGAATGTGTTTTCATGGCAGTATGTCTATATCTTGTATTGATTAATATCTACATCACCTATTGGTACTTGTTGGTTTACTTCTTTGCAAATATGTTACCTAATTGATCTCTATGTTTTGCTGAAACAGAGCAATCATATTGTGGCACTAAAAGTCCTCTTCAAGAGCCAGCTGCAACAGTCTCAGGTTGAGCATCAGCTACGCCGTGAAGTTGAAATACAAAGTCATCTGCGACATCCCAATATTTTACGCCTCTATGGATACTTCTATGATCAGGTAAATAGTAATCTTAAGCTCCTTTGTTCTGTGTGAAGCATGAATTTTGAAGTGGAAAAATATGATGCTGATTAACCATTGCAATGCGGTTATTTGCAGAAAAGAGTTTATTTGATATTAGAATATGCGGCCAAAGGTGAACTTTACAAGGAACTACAGAAGTGTAAATACTTCAGTGAAAGACGTTCTGCTACTGTAAGTTATTTTTTGCCATGCTCTCATTTTACTTCCATTAGTTTCCCCTCCCATTAATTCTTAAAGTATATCTTAAGGTTTTTGCTAGCTACTACCTAATTTTTGGTTCCTCTGCCTTGTTTACATTACCAAGGCGAAGTTCCTTAAATAGTGGTATAAAACTGTTGAAGAATTGTTGTGGTGTATTGTTACTTGTCACATCTTTTTCTATAACGTATAGTGGGGGGCTGGGACTTTATGTTTTCAGCTCATCTTTTATGCATGGCTAATTTGAAGTTATTGTGTGTGCCTATGGCGCATGAGACAGTATGTTGCATCACTAGCCCGTGCCCTTATATATTGCCATGGAAAGCACGTGATACACAGAGACATTAAACCAGAAAACCTTTTAATCGGTGCACAGGTGATGACCAACCTCTAGCCACTATTTGTTCCTCTTCGCCCTTATTGGATGTACTCTTGTATTAATCAAGTCATTGTGGGTTTTCTTTGTCAGGGTGAACTCAAAATTGCAGATTTTGGGTGGTCAGTGCATACATTTAATCGCAGGCGAACCATGTGTGGGACGCTTGATTACCTCCCTCCTGAGATGGGTATGTACACAAGGGACTTTTCTTCATTGATTTTCAACTTCTATTATATTATATGTTTGGTTTCATCTTTATGATGCAGTTCTGGGTTCAAATTGATTCTGTTTGTCAAAAAGTTAATTTGTTTTAAATGTTTGAGAATTACCTTACATGGCGGCTTATATGATAACTAATTTCCATTATATAATACTTGCCTAACAGTGGAGAGTGTTGAACATGACGCAAGTGTGGATATTTGGAGTCTTGGTGTCCTTTGCTATGAGTTCCTCTATGGGGTCCCTCCTTTTGAGGCTAAGGAACACTCAGACACATATAGAAGGTAAGCGTGACTTGTAGAATGCATCAACATGATAAAAAATTAGTGTCTTCACTTGTTCACCCACTATTAATGCTTTTTGTTGAGAGAGGTGTGGAATGCTAAAAAATTGGTGATGTTTAAAGAAAATCCTTTTCCTTGTAAAATCTAAGTTTCTCCTAAATGGATTTTCATATTGCCTTTAATGCTTGTTATACTATATTGTACAGGATTGTGCAGGTGGATCTTAAGTTCCCTCCTAAACCAATTGTCTCTTCTGCTGCAAAGGACCTTATTAGTCAGGTTCCACTTTTTTGCTTTGCGCTTATTCTACTTAGCTAAAGTTTTTTTTAATTTTCTTTTAAAAGGTATGCTATGCCTGATTTTCCTCCCTTTTTCTGTAACAGATGCTTGTCAAGGATTCTTCTCAGCGCCTGCCACTACACAAGCTTCTTGAACATCCATGGATTGTTCAGAATGCTGAGCCCTCTGGTATATATAGGGGTTAATCAGCTTGCCAGATGTTGGTATTTTCCCATTTAAGGGTCACTGTAGCATGTTTTGTACAAGTGATTCAGTCTTATCCAGTGCATTTGTGTCATAAACAGTTCATATAATTTGTCCTGTAAACAATTCTTTGAAGATGATTTAATTTGCCCATATATATATTTCCATTATTAGCTAAAGAAAAGAATTTGATTTTGTGTTATTTAATTATTTAATTCATTCAAACCTTCCTTGTTTAGATCATTCGCATTAACAAATAAAACCATTACTAATTTATTATGACTACTGTTTCCATATGACTCTCGTGCATATTCCAAACAATTGCGCTTGATTTTTTATGAAAGAATAAACTGTGACAAAAGCATTTATCTGAATCACAAGCTGGGACTTGTTTAAGAGATAACTGTCCGTCTAAGAAAATACTTATTTGGGGCTGGGTACAGAGAGAGGAATAAGAAAATAATTATTTGTAACAAAATTCTATTTTGCCTGATGTACGTGTTGTAGGGTTGATTAGGCAAAAACATATATCATATTGCACCATATAATTTTACAAAGGGTAAGGACAATTGTACTGCCAGAAACTTCAATTTGAGAAAAAAAGAATAAGCCAAACTCAATTTGCTTCCACGCCCTTCAATGAATCAAATTGGAACCTCAACCTAAATTACCAAGGGGCGATAAAATTAGAAATAAAAATAACATATATAACTCATTGGGAAACCTTCCCAAGCAACCTCCACGGGACTACAAAATAAAAATAAATCTTCTACAATTTAGTCACATTCAGATTCATAGCAACTAAGAGGGTAGGCACTGATAAGAGTAGCCACTGATTATAACAGGTATAAAGACGATGTCAAGTGCTCTTTTTATGTCATGCTCTGGGATATCTTTAGTCAATGACTCGTCATCTTTAGTATTTCCCTCCATCCTCCAACTGGGTTTGAGTTTGAGGTTCTTCCTTTTCAATGAAATCTTTAGGATTCAGAAAGCTTGGCTGGTTGGTTGATGCAAGGACTCTTGCCCACATCCTGTCAGTAATCACAACCTTGTTCTGCTTCTCAGTGATGCGCTGTATATAAAAAATTCAGACAAAAGATCTCTCTAGTAAGTCTTTTGGACTTTGGTCAAACAGAAGAGAGTGACAAGCAAGAAAGAAAATGTAACTGAAGATAAAGAGCTATCAAAAATAAAAATTTATCCAAAACAATAAAATATTTTTATTTTATTTATTTTTGTTCAATGGAAATGGAATGACCACTCGTGCAGGAAATAAAGTGTATGGAGAGGTATCTTGAAGGTTACCTCCAGAGGTCAAGATAATTTGTAAAGATAAGAAATACAGCATATAAAAGAGTTTATTACATTCACCATTTAACCTTTTTCTTTATATTTTCTTTTTATAAGTCATTTCCTTGGTTTCAAACACCACTTCCTTTTATGCTCAGATTAAAACAGATAATTAGTAACTAACAACATGAATTAGTGTCAAAATGAGACCGTTGATGTTAAAACTTAAAATACAAAATAATACAGTGCTCATCTAGGGTGACAGAATTACATACATTGAAAGGAATCATAGCATGTCTGCCATTGACTGGCCCAACTACGAAGCCTGTATAACCAGCCATTGCACCATGAACTGCACTGTGAGAAAGAAGCGTGCTGTAGACATTGTCGGAAGCATTTCCTGGAATTGCTCGGATCATGTAAGTAGGATCTGCAAGATTAACTTGTTAGAATAAAATAGTTGTAAAATATCCAGATCAAATTAGAGACTCATTTGAAAATAAAGAAAACACAAATACACACAAAAAGAAGCAAAATCTGAGGCCACCGACCTATATGTTTAAGATTAATGACCATCTTCTGTTGTCCTGAAAAATAATCCTACAACAAGAAAAGCTGAGACTGTTAATAGACCAAAAGAAATCTATATTGAACCTCTGAAAAATTTCAGATATCTCCATCTGTTTGCCTCCAATAAAAAAACGATATCTCAAAACTGAGGATAATATTAGGATCTCTTCACTAACAATATAATTAGCAGTCTTGTTGCAACCAGATGATTGAACAAACAGATCTGTCAGCAGAAACTTGTGCCAATTACTTGCTATGTCAAAGGAGTAAAGAAAATGACTTAGTAAAATATTAACCACTTCTTTAAGAATTCTTCAATGAATCTAGCACCATACTACGCAGCAGCTCAGGTTACTAATCTTACTAAGATCTAATCCAAAGCAAAACCTTATGAAACATTGCATGATATTGTACAGAAGATGAAGCATGTTATGAATATGGCATACAGAAACTACAATATGGATAAGCTGATGATATAATTCTTCAAATGGTAGAATACAACATAGCTGGATATGAGATAAATATGATATTATATACATATATATATACACACACACATATATGTCCGTGTATACATACATGTGTCGTGTGTGTGTGTGTGACAAGACCAAGTTACAACTAGTAGAACTCTTTATTAATGTTACGCTGCTCAATAACTTCTTATTTAATTAATATATTAAAAATTAACCCATTAGGTTATAAGTTTTCATTCTTCTTAACATACACACCAAATTTTATATTAACTGGATGTTATTTACTATTTGATCCACAAACTCATGTTTTTCCTAAAATTTTAAAAAAATAAAAAATAAAAAACAAACAAACAAACAAACAAACAAACAAACATTGTAATTTTAACTTTTTATAGATGAGATAATTATTGTTCTCTAATCATCTTGAAATTTCACCAATATGCAGGGTATTAGGAAAAAATGTAATCTAACAGTGGCTTCGTCAAAACATGCATCCAACAGAAAATTATTGAATGGTATACCATTGCCAAAAGTTTCGTCAATGCAACGTGAACCCAACTCTCTCTCTCTCTCTCTCTATATATATATATATGTGTGTGTGTGTGTGTGTTCAAATATAATGTAGGCAGTTTCAGCAAGGAAAACACTTGTAGTTGAGCCGAGTGTTCTTTTTCTTTAATGAATCTATACTTCAGGGCAGCTCATAGCCTAGGTCCCCATGCCCCAAAAATTTACAAGAAGATTCCAGAAACAACCCCCCCCCCCCCCCCCCAAACACCCAAATTACAAAAAGGGTTCCAAGTTCCCCATTACACAGAGGCCCAAAAATTGTACAAAAATATGCCAAAAACTTTAGGATAATAATTATTTTTTCTCAAAAGAAAATACAGGTAGGTTTTGCATTCTTTCCCCATCTCCAGGGCCCCAATGTAATATGAAAATTATTGATTATATAAAAGATTAGGTTTTTTTATTTTTTTCAATAAATGCATGCTACAAAATTTCTCACAATACTTATTATTTTTGTTTTTGGAGAAATTTTTTTTGAAAATTAAAATTGAAAAAATTACTTAATATCAATTATATCACAAGCTTAAGTAGAGTATCTATGATCGATTGTAAAAGATATGTTAGTAAAATCCAAATACAAAAAGTTATTTTGTATTTTGTATCTCAAAGGCAAAAAGTATTATTTTCAATTCAAATTTATAATATACAAATTTAAATAAATATTATTTCATTAATATTAAAATATTTTAAAAAGTCAAATTAAAGTTTTGACCTTAAAACCTCAAATCCTGTATACTTATAAATGAGCCATATATTCTGTAGATGATGACATAATAACTTCATTGTGTAAACCCCAAGGTTATATATTTTATACATCCATAATGTGGATAATGTGGACATAGATAACATGTCCATGCTTCAACCATAAACCAATTAGATAAAAGAAATTTAAATCCAAAATTGATAAAAATTTTAAGAGATTTTTCATTTCACAAGAGATACCTTGATCCTCTGAGATAGCCATAGCCCAACATCTGGTAGTAGCTTGTTTCCCGAAGCATCCTTCAAGTCCGTATTTTGAAAGCTCTCTGAAAGAAGATCCAGCCCTGCTCCCTCAGCTATCACAATTACCATATGCCCATTCTCTTTGAGTCGTTTTTCAATATATTCAAAAAGTCCACCTTTTCCTTCAAGATAGAAGGGAGACTCAGGGATCAGACAACAATCCACATCCCGGCTGGCAAGAGTAGCATACATAGCAATGAAACCTGCATCAATAAAAGAGAGAAATTATATTGATTACAAATATGTAAATACTGTATAAATAAATTAAAATCATAAATGCAAAGCTTTAAAATTCACAAGAATATTAAAGACAAACACAGAGCTTACCACTGTAGCGTCCCATTAATTTTACAACACCAAGACCATTTTCAAAGCTTCCAGCTTCAACATGGGCAGCATTAATGGCACGTTGAGCTTCTTCAACCGCAGTATCAAAACCAAAGGACTTGTCGATAACCTGAATTAACGGAAGGTCCCACCTAAGTTATTTCCAGAATTAATGTACATAAAAAAAGATGAGAAAAATTAGATTTAGTATGGATAAGTGGAGTGAATAAGAACCGGAATGTCGTTATCTATGGTTTTAGGAATTCCAGCAACTGCAACTTTAAGGCCACGCCGTCTAATTTCCTGCACCATTGGAACTAAAATATTTTAATATCTAAGCCACAAGTACAACGGTGGGCTAAATGTTGGCTATGTGTCAGGTCAGGTAGGTTAAGCACTTATGATAACATGAATGAAGCTTAAACTCAAGTTCAACCCATTTAAGATACCAGTAATATGGATCCAACGCATATAACCCATTATCTTCATTATTATTCTATATTTCATAACATATTAAATATTTCTATGAAAGGAAAGGTTGATAATAAAAATTTCTGATCATTGTTTATGTTATAATTAATGCTTTGATAAACTCTACAGAAGAAGTTACGTAAACTATAATAATAAATTGAACATATATTATATTCATTATATAAATTACAGTTTCTAGGCAGAGCATGGTGACCTGTCAGGTAAAGGAAAGGATGGTCAGCCAAACCAAACACTTATAAATGGGCCAAGAGAGTGCAGGTTAATCCCTCAAAAACAAGGGAAGGTTCATAGATTGTCAAAAATCTAAAGCCCTATGTTTTACATTCAGAGTAGAACAATCACTCACACACACACACACACATTCAGATACAGAGAACAACAGTGTTATACAGTAACAGAGATGCATACTTTTTTTTCTTTCTGGTAACTGAGAAAGACACAAGGACAAGGGTGCCGAAATAAATAGAATAAAAGATGTTAGAATTACGGAGAAAGAGTCTAAGAGCATTTGATAATGTCTATGCACAGCCCAGGAACATCAGTAGACATCAAATGACTAAAACCTGAAATTATCACAGAACTCCGGCAGACCATTCAAGTTAGTGACTCTTAATTGTTATGCATGTGTGTGTGAAAAACCTTAGGAAACTGTTTCTTGACTATGTATTTTATCAGCTGGACTTGCAAAGTAAAAGTTAGGTTAAAAGCTAATATTGAAGAAGAATAGTGTATTTATCTATCTATTTATACCTAGACATGGGGATGTGAGAGAGAGAGAGAGAGAGAGAGACTTTGCTGCTAATGATCAAGATCAGGTGAAGTTGGTGATAAATTGTGGTTGACACAGATCTAACATTTTGCAGAAATCTGAAAATAAGATGCTAGCCACATCCTCTATCAAGTGGCCCCAAGTATCACATTCAACATCCCCAAAAATTGAGGAGAAAAGATTACATTATTAAGTCCATTCTATCCAAGATCTCTTACTGCCTCTAATTTGCTAACTTTAATTACCTCAAATATGACAGCTGCTCCTTTCTGAGTTCCATCTCCTCCAATTATATAAACCTGGAAAATTAAAAGAAATAATAAATACTTAAACCTAAGGAATTGTGTACCTGGCTCAAAAAAATATATAAAATGTACTTTAAGTTTATTGATTATACAAAAATCACTGCAAAATTATTAATTGAAATATAAAAAAATAAAAAATAAAACACTTTCCACACCTGATTAATCCCACGATCCTGAATGCTGTCAACTATCTTTGAGGTATCATGGCCTCCTCGCGATGTCCCAAGGATGGTACCACCACGTTTATGGATATCATCAACAATCTTGGGTGTTAAAGGAACGGTATTTTTGGCATAGAAACCCCTGTATCCTCCCTAGATACACATCAAACATAATCTTCTGTCAGCCACTGAGCTACAAAGTGAATCCCAAATTATGAGATTGAAACATTAAGCTATAAGAAATATCAACACTTCCTCCCCTTTTCTCCTTCTTTTTAAAAGTCATATCAAAACTTTATCTGCCAATCCTGTATTGCTAAGACATGTTCTAATAACAAGGTTCATCCATGTTCAAGACCTTGACCTCTAACACCACTTGGAAATGGACACCAGGTACAAATCCCCTAAGTGTTAATCCATGATGTAACTTTTATTCAGATATGGTGTTATGCACAAGTATACGTCCAGGAGCTGTACTTGTCTGCTTTCCATATGTTTTATAGTCCATAATTTTAGATGCATAAAAAATCCAATAACCCATAATTATATCATGCACCATCAACATTGTACTCTAGGGTGAAGCAAAGGTTTCAAGGGCAAGGTGCTGATGATAATCAAAACCTATATTAAAAAATGGTGTTGCCCAACCTAGACAAGCCTCTATGAAGGTAGAAAACATAGGAATTTTCTTGATATGGCCCTATCCTGCATCCTCGGGACAATTAGTTGAAGGTCAGCATGTTAAAACTTAAAAGCCGTAGGACAACTGAAAAAATGGCAGCCACAGCACAAACCAAGGTCACACCAACTTGCACAGAATATAGAAAATTTCAGGAAAAAAAAAACTGATTGCTCTAAAAGGAAAAATAAAGCACCCAGAGCTTCTAGAATAACAGAGGAAGGCATCAATTTTTTACTATGAAAAAATTTGCAATATATTGATATGGCACTTATAATATTTTTTCTTTATTCAGTAATAGTAGAATCTTCTAAATTTCTACAAGCCTTAAGCATGTACTGCCTGTGTTACCCAAAAGCCAATGCCAATACTAAAACCAATACTAGTAGCTCTAAATTCTAATAAATACATGTTCATAAATGGTCCTCCTCATGGACGTAGCTTTTGCCGCATTCAGTCTTAAATTAATTGGAACCACTGGCTCCTATGTTGTTATGCCTTCCAGCTAGCATTATTGCAAGGTTATATAAATGACATGCATATGACTGATCATCTTAAATTCACATATAGTCTATTTTCGAATATGAAATGTAAAAATTTATATGCTCATTGTAATTCATAGAAATTGACTCTTGTCTCACATTTACCCTCGTTTTTCCTTTGTTGGCAATAATGGGGAGAAGGATTGGATTACCTAAAGATTTTCAGCTATGTGACTCATTTTAGGAAAACTATAAGCAACATAAACACGTAAAGCAAAGAAAAAATCATAACAATAACTCAAATTTTTAGCAAAGCATCAGTTCATGCGATTACTCACATCTATCCCAAGGATTTTATTGACACCATACATGTGATAAAGGCCACACACAATTTCCCTAATCACAGTGTTGAGCCCGGGGCACAGACCACCGCATGTCACAATACAGGCATGAACTTCATCCGAATCAAAATAGATCTGCGCAGCATAATAAACATGTCACTAACATAAAATCCAACCAAACAAAGCATAAAGATAATTGAAAAAAAAAATTAAAATCATCAGCATTCAGATATGACAAGAACCAAGACGTTTAATACCTTTTGGCGAGGTCCTGTACGCCGAAAGTGGACCCCTCTTGGGCTATCCTTGTGAACAACAATCTGTATTATGAGCAAAACCAAATTTAAATGTGCACTAATCACAATCTATGAAAGGGGCATTTGAATCAAATGATGCAGAGATCAGAATTACCTTCTGAGCAACTGAATCATCCACATTAACAAAATACTGCCTGAAATCAATGAAAAATCCTTGTAAAAATATATCTTATTCTAAAATCAAAACCAGTAAAAAATATATATATAAAAAAATTAAAAATTAAATAAATAAATAAAAACAAAAAGCTGTTACTTACTTAACGACTGAATAAGCAGGATTGAATTGCAATGGATTTTGAAAAGTCTGCCATACAACACAGCATCCATCAGAATAAAATATATTGATCACAAAATTTAAAATTTAAAATTAAAAAAAAAAAAAAAAAAAAAAAACATATAGGGTCCAATGTTTCAATGAGCAATGTGCAACGGTAAAATTTGTTAGTTTTTTTCTTTTTATAAGATTAAATTACTCAGCGAAAAGGACATTGATCCAACAACAATAACTGTTAGTTACTACTTGGTAGGACCAGATCAAAACCTAAAGGAATAATATATAAATAAATAAATAAAAAGTAGAATTCAGAGGAAAAAAAAAGGAGAGAAAGACAGATACAGGAAGATCAGGAAGAAAATCGGTGAGGTGAGGAACATCTTCGAGAACGTAACCAGCTTCGCCATGAATCACTTTCATATTCGTTTGCGAATTTTCAGAGCACTCCATTCCCTTTCCCATCCAAACCAAACCAAAGAAAACCAGAGAAGACTCCGAGAATTTTTTGTGTTTGTTTGTTTTTTTTTTTTCTAACTTATCAACCTCAGATTTGAGAGAATTACAAGTGTTTACTATTTATAAAGAGCGATGCGAGAGTTGACGGTATGTGAATTGTGTGAGTGGCCGAGTGAGGAGAGAGGAATAAGCGACGTCGGTTTGAGTTTTAACTGTGAATTCGCGAGCAATTATTGCTATAAAATAGTATAATTAGACAGCGCTAACCTGGTCGCTAGATTTTTTTTTGATAAGGTCCGGACACAAATTATTTTAAGATAAAGTTTAGCTACAAAATTGATTGTAGCCTTATACTACAAACTCACTCAATATCTTTTTATTAGAAGTGAATTTTGACAAATTCACCATTGGATTATATCTTCTTCTTATATCCTTCATGTTTTCAAAATTTCAAGAAAATTAAAGATCAATAACTATGTTATCAATAAATTTTTAAATTGTAAGTTTTTGTAATTTAAAATTATACATGAAATATAAGATTATAGATTATATAGTAAATAATATCCGATTGACACAAAAATTGACATGTGTATTAAAAACGTAAAGAACATGTAATTCAACGGTTAGATTTTCAAAATATGTAGTAATATTTATTTTATTGAGTGAGTTTATAGCCTAAGGTTACAACCAATTTTGTAGCTAAATTTTGTCTATTATTTTATAATATTTTTATAAGTTTTTATTAATTTTTGTTTAGACCTATTATTAAAATTATTTTTTTTATTAATTATTAATAATCACACGCCACGTTAATAATTTATAAAAAAAAAAAAAAATCTGTCTAATAATTGAAATCTCAAACATTAACCTTCTTCTTAAAAAATAAAAAATAAAAATGTGCGCGAGGTTAATGGTTGTCAGATTCGACATTTTGTGACCTGGTTTTGGGGAAAACAGGTGGCCGGCTTTGGGTTTGGTTTTTTAAAAGCAGTAGTTTTTTACTTTACTGGCTACTGTTTAAAAAAAAAAAAAGGGAAGAAAGGATGTCGTATTGACTATTGACTTTTGTTTGGATGGTCATAGCCCGAGTTTCTAAGTGCAAAACAGGTGGCGGGATTTTACGGCATCTCTTGTTTGTTGGTCCAATCAGCTTTTCTTGTGTTGCTAATGTTTTTTGGACTGGAATGGTTGCTAATGTTTTTTAATAGGTCCAATGACTTTTTCTTGTGTTGGTTTTATTTTTGGGTGGTCACGTTCATTTATTTCAATATTAATGTTTTCTTAAAAATAAGTTATTTTTAAATTTTATTTTTTATTTAATATAAAAAAATTATTTCATTTTTGTTTATGTTTGGTTGAATTTGAAAAAAACAAAATCTTATTTTTCTATAGTTGATAATGTCCTTAAAAATGAGATAGGGCTGTTTTTAATAATATATTATCTCGTTAACTTCCTTTATTTAGTATGATATAAAATATAATTGTTTTTATACAAATTTTAACAAGAAAATCTCTAAAAATAAGCTATATTTTAAAGATGAATTTTTGTTGACTGAAAATAATTTTTCTTTGATATATATTTTTTTCCTAAAAAAAGAAAAAAAAAATTCCATCACAATAAGAGTATTGAATTAAACTATCAAGCCAAAGGAATCACACTCTCACTCCGAGATTCTCATCACAACTTTAGTGTATGTATATATATTAAGTGTCAAATTAATTTGGTCCATTAAAGTGCTAAATTTATCAAACCGTTTTATTTGTAGTCTTGTTCAATTATTTGTTTCCATTATTAACTGTGGCGGTCAAACATTCTCAAAAAAAAAAAAACTGTGGCTGTCAAAAAGCGAAAGAACCACTTCATGTCTTAAATGATGATTTTACTATTTTACTATCACAATTAAGGACATATTGGTAGACTGTAATAGATGCTGTAATATAATAGATATTCCTAAAGCATAACTATTCGGTTGTTTGGTTATGTTTTTATTATAACGAATAGTTATTCCTTATGAATAGTTATTCTTCAAAATAAGGAATAATTATTCCTTATTAAAAGTACTAAATATCTATTCCTTCACCTTATGTAATAACTTTTAAAAAAAATTTCCTAAAAAGCCGTTAGTTGCCACATCTTCAAAAGGAAACAAAATAAATTTTCCTTCTTGTGAATTATTAGCTCTATTTTGAACACCCTAAAATACACTTATTTTAGGAAATTTGACTTAAAAATGATATAATTACACATTCTTTTTATACTCTATTAAATTGTGGATGCATATTCATGATTCTATTTCTAAAATTGGTCACCAAACCAATGAATAGTAATACTTATTACATTCCAACTTAGTGTATTATTTGTAATACTTATTCTTATTCCTATATAATAATCATTACAGTGTACCAAACATAACCTAATTTCTTTAGAGATGAGAAGTCAAGTCTATTTTATAATACCCAATACAAAGATTAAGAAGGCTTATGTCATATAATTAAGAGAGAAATGGTATTTATTTCATTGATGTTCAATTTTAAAGCTGATTAAAGAAAAACACAAGTGTTGATCCTCGGGTCTATTTCGAGGAAGATGTTTCAAAATGGATGAACTCTCTCTTTCTTTTTTGGACTCTTTTCTCTCTCTCCCCTCCTCCAGTGTTTTTCTTGCTTTATGGGTCTGTTTGGATACCGTTTATTGTTAAAAATTGAAAATACTGCAGTAAAATAATTTTTAAATGTGTGAATAATGTCGTGGGACCTAGTTTTAAAGTTGTTTTTGCTATTAAAAAAAAGTACTTGTGGGTCCTGTGAATAGTGCACATGACCTACCATTTTTCAGCAAAACGCAGGAACGCAATGAAAACGTGCGTTCCAAACGCACACTATATATCTAGCTTGAATGCATATTCTAAACTTGGAGGGTTACTATCTATACTATTAATAAGAGAATTCCCTGTTTCGTCTTCAATTTTTGGCATACCAAAATATCCTTATATAAATTCTTAAACTCTTTAAAGTATCTCTATCTTTTAGTTGAATAATTTAAATTTAAAAACACAAATTGGTTAAAAAAGTAATTTACTATTTTAAAAATAATTCATAACTTAAGGCTTTCAAAATTTTATCAAAATCCTAAAAATGATGACAATATCTGCATCTCACTTTTAAACATTATTTCATTAAATCTAAAATAAAAAATAAAAAATAGTCTTATTGCACGTGTAAAGCGCGTGTGATGAATCTACTAACTTTCTAAGGTTTTGTTCTTTAGGTACTAACCCACTTTAATTTTTGAAGAGATAATTCACGTAATTTTTAAATAAAAAAAATCAATAAAAATCAATTATTCCAAACAAGAATCGGACAATGATGATTAACATTATTATTACCCACATTTTTTTAACAATTGAGGAATTTATATATTTTTTAATATCTAACTGTTCTCTTGGACATATGCAGTCCCCCATTCCAAATGCACCAAGTTATTATAGGGAGGAATCTCGTGGGTGTGGCCCTCAAGTGTATATAGTTCTCTCGTCTCAAATGTACCATGGCCATCCTACTCACATCAGGTATTGTCCATTTTGGGATGGACAGGGTCAACCCTTGCTCCCACCTGCACCGATTTGCTCAATTCCACATCGAGAAGAGATGCCTCTCACCCTTGCCTTATAAGCACTTGGCCTAAGGAAGGATGTACCATAGTGTGTGTGTGATCAGAGCAAGTCTCAAAAACTGCTGGCGCATACCTATGGTAGAGACGTGTCCTTACCACGGGTAACTAAGCCGTGCAAGTCCTACGACCCCAAAGTAGACAATACTCTCGGATGGGCATTGCCCTCCAAAGGCACCTTTTGGGGTTTAAGGGGAAACCCCCACCTTACCCCTTTGTCGGCCAATGGACCCGAAGGAGTGCATAGTGTGCATGAGTGCACATGCAATTTTTTAGACTTGCTCACGTGATCACACACACTATGGTACACCCTTCCTTAGGCCGAATGCTTATAAGGCAAGGGTGGGAGGCGTCTCTCCCCGATGTGAGATTGAGCAAATCTGTGCGGGTGGAAGCAAAGGTCGACCCTGTCCATCCCAAAGCGGACAATACCTAATTGGAGAAAGATTCATTCCTCCCACATTACTATTTTTAAAAGAATTCATAACTTTAAAGCTTTCAAACTTTTATCAAAATCCTAAAAATTAGGACAATATCTCTATCTCACTTTTAAATATTATTTCACTAAATCTAAAATAAAAAATAAAAAAGAGTTTTATTGCACGTGCAAAGCGTGTGTGATGAATCTAATAACTTTATAAGGTTTTGTTTTTTAAGTACTAACCCACTTTATTTTTTTGAAGAAATAATTCACATAATTTTTAAATAAAACAAATCAATAAAAATCAATTATTCCAAACACGAATTGGACAATGATGATTAACATTGTTATTACCCACCTTTTTTTTTAATACAAACAAGGAATTTATATATTTTTTGGAATATCTAACTATTCTCTTGGACATATGCAGTCCCCTATTCTAAATGCATCAAGTTATTATAGGGAGGAATCCTATAAGGGTGGTCCTCGGGTGTATGTAGTTCTCTTGTCTCAAATGTACCATGCTATTATAGGGAGAAATCCTATGGAGGTGACCCTAAGATGTAAGCGAGAAGTTTTGAACTTAGGATTCATGGATATCATTAGGGCTGACTCTATGCTATTGGCGAATGAGGTAGTCGCCTAAGACCCTCAAATTTTAACCAATATAGTTATTATTTTCATTGTAATAGTATTAATTAAACACAAATATTAGCTAATATAAAATAATATTTTGTTTATCAAATGAAAAACAAGAAAAAAAAAATGCTACGTTTATAACATTTTTCATAACAAAAGAACAATACACAAAAATTTTCACAACCGTTAAGTTGATAAACTTTTACAGTTCTCATCTAGTTCCACCACTAACATCAATTTTTTACTTATCACTATCAAACTGGCATATCAACAAGTGTGAAAAGTTTGTCAAATTTTTTGTGTCTATAGGTTCTTAAAAAAAAAAAAAAAAAAAAAAACTACGTGGTTAATTAGTATTTTTGCATCTAAAACAAGAAAATAGAGTTTAAGTAATATAAATTTTTTTAAATCATATTTAAATATTTAAAAGGCCTTAATTCAATTTTCGCTAAAATATAATTAAAAAAAAAGACCCCCCAAATGCATCATGCCGCTCCTTAATATCATGATTCACGAGGTTTTAGAACATCTAAGTCAACCCTTGGGATTTTATTTCACACCTAGTTGCATTATAATGTTGGATAATTATTAGATATTCTCATAGTATCATAAATGTATAATTCGTCTTCTCATATAAATTGTGGGTTTCACCTTGAATTTAATTAGTATGAGTATGCATTTATGGTATTCTAGAGTACACAATAATTTTCCTTTAATGTCTCATTATTATTATTTTTAAATTTTTGTTAAGTCTTAAAATTGGAAAATTTTACACTAAAAAAAAAAAAAAAAAAAAAGGCATAAATAAAATAAAGAAAAGAAATGCCGTTAATGGGAGGCGGCGAGTAAGAAACAGAACCGAGTAAAAAATATATATATACAAAAAATAAAAATAAAAATCCAACACGTCTATCTGCCTCTGAAATCTGAGAAATTGAGAATAGAGAATCGGAAGTAGCAGAAAAATGGGAATCCCATCGGAAATGAGAGACATATGGGTGAACAAAAGAAACAGCTTCATCATTGCTTCTGCGCTCGAAGATCAGAATGCCTTGAACGCCAGAAGAAAACTCTGCAATCAAGGTGAGCTTTAATCTCTACTCTTTTTTTTTAATTTTTTTATTTTTTTAATTATTAATTTAATGCGTTGTTTGGCTATTTTTGGAGCTGAAATTTAGAGATATTATTTGGTGTCAGTTTTTTTTTTTTTGATCATTTATGCTCTATGTGGTTGTTTCACTGATGGGCTGATTATTTGTTTTTATTGTTGATTAAGATTCTCACTCTGGTCCTTTTTTTTAACTGTCCTGATGCACTGTTTGGTTGCTGAGAAATGGTACAATTAAATGTATAAAAACTCGGTATCAGCTTGTTGGGTTATCTCTTTTGAGATTCTAAAATTAGATGCGTTGAGTTGTCTTTATGAACTGTTTGGTTGCTTGGGAAAAGGTAGGAAACAGAAAATTCATTAAAGGGTTTCAATTAATATTGGATTCTGTCGATTGGGAACTGAGAATTGGAGAAAAATGTATAATTAAAGAGTTTGATACAATTTCTTGGTTAGTTTGAGGTATATATGAAAAATTAAAATGGTAATTTTAATATTTTTCCTTAGCTTTCATAAGACCGGTTAGAGGGTTTGTGTGCGGGTGCGTGTAAAAAATAAATTCAATCATCTATTAGCTGTATGATCTAATTTTGGTTGGGTGGAGTGTCTTTTTTCTTGGGTGCTGTTAATATTTTAATTCTTTGTGTATTGCCTTGACTCTCTTTTTTTTCCCCCTCTGAGCAGTTGTATAGAGCCAGTGTTTATGTAATTATTTGTTTATTTACATTTGATTATTTATGCAACTAAGGGTTTACTGAATATCATCATCAGATTGACTTACACAGGCATATATGTGTAATTTGCAGAAAGTATTCGTGAAGGATTCAAGAATGCTACCATCGCAGCCGTTGTCAGTGCCGTGCCAACAGTATGTGAAATTGTGATGGTCATCTTTTACTAAAAAAAAAAATAGTGCTGGACCTTTTATTGGTTTTGAATTTCTTATCTATCTTGTTTTTGGAGGTCATATTGGTTGGAAAATGAGGTTATAGAGACTCCTTTAGCAGTTTAGCACTTGGGTGGAATGAATCAGACATCTTAGCATGTAGGAAATGACAACAACCTGAGATTTTTATGTTTTATCAGTGGTCAAGTGCTATTTTATAGTTTTCATAAGCTTTCATATGCATTGAGCTGGACAATTATACAATTTCCTGCAAGCCTCTCTCAAAGGCGCTCACCTTATCAGTTGAAAATTTACTTTTACTTATAATCTGAGGACCCAACATGGCCTGGGTTGAGGTGTTGATATTTCATAGATTTCAAAATATAAAGCATGTTGTAACCTCATTTCAATTGCACAAACTAGCTGCTTCAAAAAGTAAACAGGCCATATATTTGTTGGACTTAGTTAGATTGATACCTGCTTAGATCACATCATTATGGAAAAATTAACAATAATCAAGGAAGAAACCTGGAATTTTCTGCTGGAGGTGCACAGTTGCAAATATGTTCAAGGAGTTGAAGTTCCATTTGGTACGTTTCTATGAACTCCATGAAGGAGGACCAATGACAAGTGTTTTGTGTTTAAATATTGCATTGAGGACATGTTTTTTTATCATAGTTCATCTAGTAATTCTTGAACAAAGGCCTTAGTTTTTATATATTTTTCAGCTCTTGTTGTGAACAAGTTATCTAGCAATCATTGAAACTCTTTGGCCTGTGGCTACTTTACCTGTGGATTATGGGTTATGTGGTGTGGGAACTAATTGAAGCACATGAAAAAGCTGCTGCCGGTTAACTGTTACTTTTACCTACCTTTGGAGCATTTAAGAGTAATAATTTACCAAAATTGTAGGCAAAAATAAATTAGTTTAATAATAATTTATTATCTGTGGTGATTATGATAAAGATGTGTGTATGCTGAGAAATCTCATTCTAATGAATTATGTTGTTGGTTCCTGTTTAGTTCACACATATCTCTATTCTGTCCCATACGTGTAGATCTTTATATCTTTTTCTAATGTTTCTTGTTCATGTCCTTAGTTGGTTGCAGTTCGTAAGATTCCTTGGGCAAAGGCAAACCTCAATTATACTGCTCAGGCACTTATTATATCTGCTGGTATGGTCATAACATTCAAATTTTGTTATGAACTTTGTTGTTGTTGTTTTTTTGATGAGTGAACTTTGTTGTTATTATTCTGGATTTGGAACATTGCATTTTAGTTATAGGGTATTCCACAACCACAGTTTAAAAATTCAAGTTCCACAGATGAAATCAAGTTTTTTTTTCCTTGTTTATATGCAGCCATTATCAATATTCCAAACAAGTTTAAAGAAAAAGCATCATCTTATAAGTTATAAGACAAATATTACAAAAGAAATCTTGAAATAAGCTTCATTTGTTGATTTGTACTGCCCCCTTCCCACCCAAATTTTTGGAAGAAAAGACTGTGTTTATATCACACTTTGTGCTAATATACATGAAATTCAATGTGCTAAACCTATTTCTTCTTATCTAATATAAAATTGATTAACTATACCAGTTTTAACTGTTTAAATTTGTGATTGGTCAACAGCATCAATTGCAGCATTCTTCATCACTGCTGATAAAACGACATTAGAGTGTGCAAGAAGAAATGCCCTGCTTGAAGATGCCTTGAGACGTCAGAGATGATGCATTGCAACTGTAATGTGTACAACTTGATGCTTTGCAAATGCATGTCAAGCTTGGGCTTGTTAAGATGTACCTTTTTCTGGTTTCTCTTTGCTAAGCATGATGGTTAATGTTTACTCCTATCCGATAGCATCTATGACTAATCATGTTTAAGACTCATTTTAACTGAGTTTAATGTGGGATTACAACTAAAATAAAATGCAAGAAAACCATTCTCCAACATCCATTGTATTTCAGTTGGCTAAGCTTTCCTTGATCAACTTGTAACTGTTACTGGTTGATGCGCCCTGATTTGAATTCTCTTCAACATCATCACTTTGGTCATCCACTTCAAATTCAAGGAGTTCCAGTTCCAACACAGCCTCAATGGAATAGCCAGTGCAAGCTAAAGGGTCCATCAGTTTGGATGCAAAGGATGCTATGCAGTGGTTCAAAAAGTAGTGAGGCTGAGGATCAAGATTGAGGGTTGTGAACACATCGAAAAGGTAGGCATGAAGGTGATCCAGAGACCAAGGTTATATCTTCATCTAAGTGTAGAATGCCATTGAGTTCCCGATGGCCTTTCTAATATCTAAGCTCTAAGGTGACCTGAAAATGCGAGCTTTTCTGAGATTTTTAATGCTCTGTTGCATTCACTGAGTTCAACGTAAACAACTTCATTGGTAATAGCCATTGTGTTTGGGGGCTGAGAGGGAGGCTAAACTTGCTAAAGAGTAAAGACAGTCGCAAATACGAGGGATTAGAGTTAAGACATGTAGTTATAGAGTTAAAACTTGCTCTTGTCGGATTTCTATTTTAACCGATTTAAGATGTGGACCGGGCTTTAGGCAAGTGGGTCACACGAGGGCGAAAATGGGTAACTAACCATAATTTTCCAACTATATAGTTAGTAGTCCCGGTTTCCAAACTATATTATTTACTAGCATCTCGAGTCTATAAGACTCGATTTTGGCCTATAAATCGAGTCTCAAAGACTTGATTTCCATGGTCTAATCATGTCCGATGTGGCATATTTTTCCACGTGGCGACCACATGGAAATCGAGTCTCTAAGACTCGATTTATAACTCTTATAACTTTAAGAACATCAGATCAAAAAAAAAAAAAGGAACAGAACCACTGTGAAACCAAAGAACCCACAGCCACCACCGTGCGTGACCCAGCGCGAGACCCAGGCAACGCGCGACCCAGGCCGAGATCTGATCTGATCTGAGTCTCTAAATTCTTTCTCTTTCTGATCTAATTGTACTGGGATTGGGATTGTTGTGTTTCTGGATTTCTTAAATTTTTTTTTAGTATTTCGGCTTGTACGAGAGACTTGAGACTTAGAGACTCGATTTCCAGGTAGGAAAAAAATGCCGCGTCAGACTATGAAAATCGAGTCTCATAGACTCGAGATGCTAGTAAATAATATATATAGTTTGGGAACCGGAACTACTAACTATATAGTTGAAAAATTATGATTAGTTACCCATTTTCGCCTCACACGAGTCATGGAATCCATAATATTTCAATTATTTTTAGAAGAAATAATATTTCAAATTAGTTATTTTTCCCTCTTAAATATTTGATAGCGATTATTCTTCATATAGTGAATTTGAAGCCAATGAATAATTTTTATTCGTAATTTTTATTTCCTTAACTGTGTCATTGACCGTTAAGGACTAGAGAATCAACCACATAATTTATCTATATTATATTTGAAAGCTGAAATTTAGCATTTATTGTTGTTATGCATTTTTTAATCGCGTTAGTGTAGTGTTTTAGTCTATTTCTATCCATTCTGGTCCAATTGGATCCATTTCAGTCTTATACAGTCCATGTTGATCCATTACGGTCCCATTTGATCCATTTAGTCCATTTCGGTCCCATTTGATTCATTTTGGTCCAATTTGATCCCATTTGGTTTGTTCAATCCATTTGGTTCATTCAGTCCATTTCTGTCCCTTTTGTTCCATTCAATCCATTTTAGATTAATTGAGCCTTAAATTGATTTTTTTTTTGTATTTTTTTTTTTTGAACTCAAAAATTTATTTATTTTCCTTAGCACACTTTCAACAAAAACCTAAATAAGCTGTTCCCAAAAATACATAAAGGTTGCGTTTGGGATTAGAGTTTAAAGTCGGCTTATTCTATTATTTAGCTTATTTTTGCTACTATTTATGGGTTCTACTGCACTTTTTGGTACTATTCATGAGTCTCACTATATTATTTTAGCTAGTTTTTACCTTTATCTATAATACTTTTAATAAAAAAAAATTTAATTTCAGCTAAATAAGCTATTCCCAAACAAACTCTAAGTTGATCTATTTGGAGTTACAATTGGCTTCCCTCATTTGATGTCACAAAACATGTAATGACAGGTCTGGTGTAACCAAGTGCTTGCTTTGAAGGGACAAATACATAGGGTACATTCTGCCAAATTTCAAATAAAATTGTAACATGGACCAGAACACATTGTACGGTCCCCAAAAAAAAAAAAAAAAAAGCCAATAAATAATAGCTATAGATCATAAAACTCAATTCTTATAGTCTAGCCTAGGGGAAATAAAAAATGTAATTAGAGGTCAAGCTTCATGACCTCAACATGAAAGAAGAACTGCAGGTAAGACTCCTAGCTCAAATTAAACAAAAAAGGTATCCAAAGTTAACTTCTTCATTAGTCTTATGAATAGAATGAAACGGTTACAGTTGATCACGACTGCTAATAGTTTGCATACGCTAAAACCGATTCCAACACCAACCTTTATAGAATAAACAGCATATATCTAATTGTATAGCGTCTTAATGGCAAGAAAGAAGTCAGACTTTTTATAAAAAAAAATTATTTATTAGTAAGTTACACACGCTCAGTAGATCTTGAATCCACAACCTCATCCTCCACCTAGTACTTATATGAGGAGGAGGTACCAGTTAAACTAGAGCTCATTATTATAAAATAAGTTGAGATTATAACCCGTAAAGAGTAAAATCGTAAAAGTCCCAAAAATTTTTGGTGTTTACACATAATGCAAATGACCCTCGAAGAAAAGGACTCGCCAATCTCTTAGTATTCTCTTCTAGAGGTCAAGCTTATGACAACGGTATGAGTGATTATTTATTAAAGTATACAGTTTTGTTATTTATAAAGCAAATGAAAGCATTTAAAATCAAGTAATAGATGCCATTATCTCAACAAACAAAAAAAAAAGTTATGCCACATTAGTGGAATAATATGGACCCATTTGGAAGCTGCTCTGGACCCATTTTCTAAGCATCATAAACCCAGCATTGACAACCTTGCCTTCAGAGATAGCATTTCTACCACATGATATATTCAAAATGAAACATATTACATTCATATATGAGATAGCTCGCTTAGCTTACAACAATCTACAACATAAAATATACTTCCAGCTCTTTTGCCAAAGTCTCCATCATTATAATCTTTCTTTTTATAGGTAAGTAAAGATTTTATTGACTAAATCATGGGATATGTGATGAAGGTGTGATAGAGACAAAATATTAAATATGAGCAGTTTGATCCAATTCAGCATCAAATTCAAATAACTCTCATAGCATGGTCAAACAATGAAGATAGAAGATAAACAGGAATTATTTCGTAATGGATTGATATCCGCATTCAGACCAAAAGCATTTCCAAAAGGCTCAAAAGGAAAAGAAAAGACTTTATTCAGAACTAGGGAAAACAACTTGAAACCAAATAGTTCAATTAGAGAAACAATTATATTCAAAAAAAAAAAAAAAAATGATATCATAGACAACGTGGTATGAGGAGGAGAATCATACATCAATTAAGGCCTTAAATTGATCAGCACAGACAGTAGAACTTCCAACACCGTTTGTGTTTGGAGCTGGTGGAACATCAGAAGCCGATGAGGCAACAGTCTCATGCTTAATGACATGAGGAACCATCAGAGCATCCATAGCCCTGTGAGCAATAGAAGTACCAGTACCCCAGGCCAAACCTATGCATCAACAAATAAAGTGCTGTAAGATTCCAGGAACTCATATATATATATATATATATATAGACACACACACACTCTCTCCCAATTCATAAGAGAGATAATTATGGCATTCAGAAACACTTAATAATCACCATCTGCAATAGTGGCACCAAGTGATCCCATTACAGATCGACTTTGACCATGTGCAGGCACTGGATGAGGAGGAGCAGCAGCAGCCGCTGTAGAAACAAAACAGTTTAAACACTATGATAAGATTAAATAGGAAAGACAATATCACTAAGTAATACAATCAAAATGATTAGAATGTTTTTTTTTTTTTTTCGGTCAAAAGGAAATTGTATTAAAATCTAAAGAGCCTCCAAAGTGGAGGGAACAAAAGCAGGAATTCTCTCATTCCCAAGAATAGCGCATGTGACCAAATCTATAGCTTTCTACAATCTTTTGGATAATGGGTGCTTGTTATATTTGCAGTGCCAATTTCAATTTACATTCTATCCGTTCAATTGCCATATCTTCCAGAGGCCACTAGCTTGAGCCCCTTTTGCCTCTTAGGCAGTTTGATTCTTGTATCAGGTCTTGTAATTCACAGCATGCCCCAACCTGCAAGCATGGCTCCAGAGATGGTTAACTTTATGATTATTCGAAGCAGCTCAAATTTATTTATTTATTCTTTTCTAATTCAACTGTACATATTGCAACGCCATTCTTTGTTTGGATTGTTTCTTCAGCACATCTCTACCATCTCAACGGGACCATAGCTAATTTCATTGTTAATCATACTTCCATGAATTTTCCATCCTCAGAACCTATTTTTTTGGGTTGGCTAATGAAAATTTGAGATCCTAAGTTCTTTTTCTTTCTAACAAAGTGCTAGCACATTGGATGTATGGCTCCTTTAGGTGAGATAATAATATACTTGTATGGCTTTAGAAACTATAAATCACTGGCACCACAATTTGGTTTCTTATACTTATTATGGCTAAAGGATGCATTTGGATATCCCACTGCTGTTTGGCTCTGCAAATGCATTTCTTATTATTTTACCTGCAAAAATTGCACTAATAAGGTTTACTGGCACAACCACCATATGTCTTCAGCTTTAGCAAGTAGTTAAGGCATGATGTAGTTGAAACAGGTTAATGACTTCACCCTTAAATGGCTTTCGAACGAGGATGAGGGTTGTTTCTCAGTTCCTCAATTCATGTCCCAAACAACAACCCCAAAGAAAAAAACTTTGAGTTTGGCTTGCCTCCCGAACCCATTGAATGTGACTCGGGCATGAAACACATCCTAAAATGGCCGCATGTCAGTTCGGTATCTCTCTTCCAATCCATGTCTTTATAGAAATAAATAAATAAAGAATTTGTGATCTTTTGGTTCACTTTTTATTGTTTCTTTAATAAAATAAAATTGTATGGCTAGGCAATTTTTGGTAACTCTACGCATCTGCAAAGTGAATTGCGGTTAAAATATATAACTTTGGCGAGGCTTGACTATATTGGAATGTGATTGTCATGTTAGATTAAAGTCATTAAACAAGTGAATGAACATTTAACTTGATATCACATTGACATTTAGAACCACTAAACTCAACACAAGAAATATTAAGGTCCATGCCATTTCAACAGACCCCAGCCTGCCAAGCAGACTCTGAAGATGGTTTAACTTATATGATTATTTGAAGCTGTTCGTTTTATTTTTGTATCCAACAGTACATATTGCAATGCCATTCTTTGTTTGAACCGTTTCCACAGCCCTGCGTATCTGAGGACTAGCTATTTCATTGTAAATCCAATTCCATCCTCAGAAACCACTTTCTTTGTCGGCTGATGAAATCTGAGTTTTCAACTAAGTGATATCACATTTAAAAACTAGCTCCTTAAGGTGAGATTGTAATATACTTGTACAGCATTGGATTTACCACAATTCACTGGCACCACAGTGTATATCAATGGTGTAATTCGGTTTTTTATTTTTTTATTTTTTTTTATACTTATTATGACTAAAGGGTGCATTGAACATTCCATGCTGGTTTGACTCTGAAATATATGCATTTCATTTTATTTAAGGGTTATTTGCAACCATCACATGCCTTCAGCAACTATTTAAGGCACAATCAACTAAACTGTATGGCGGAAACTGGTTATTGAGTAGACGCCTTCACATGGCTTTGCCTATAATGGTGAGGTTTGTTTGTGAGCTCTGTATTGAAGAAGAGAACGCCACGCACTTTTGAGGATTAGGGAACATGTACAATTAATCAGCCAGCAACAATGCCTTAGCCATGGCACACGTAAATTAAGAGAGCAAGAAAATTGAGATCAAAATTGAAACTTAAAAAAAATCTATGCAAAATAATGTGTCTCACAGGAAGTAAACAAAATTGCTCCATACACAGCCATTTATACCTCAACCAGCGCAAACTGTCATCCAGCTCTAAATCCCAATTGCTCAACAAAACAAAATTTCAACTTCTAGTTCCTCAATACCTCCTCTGCAAATGGGCCAAATGTTAGGACCTAGTTCAAATGCAGACCAGAAACTTTTTGCCCAAAATGTGAAAAAAAAAAAAAAAAAAAAAAAAAAAAAAAAAAAATATGCATATATACTACATGAACATGGAAAATCCAATGAAAAGGTGTAGTTCAATGCTCCTGAAAGATTTTATACATGTTTAGCAAGTGAATATGAATGCCAATGAGCTCCAGCTCAATGGCATCTACTCCTTTTGTAAGAACAAGGTGAAGGGTGAGGTCGTGGATTCGAGATCTCCTTAACGTGTGTAACTTATCAATTAAGAAAAAAAAGTTAATACTGACCTAAATCAGTTATGGTAATCAATACGAATTACTTTACAACTTTTAATCTAAAGACTCTGTACTACAGGCTAAAAAGAGGGCATAGTCAGTTCCATATGAGTGTTGTGAAGAAGAGTGCAAGAAGAATTTGTGACCCAACACCAATATTTTGCTCAACATGATATTGTCACTACTAAAACCCTCGCCTACAGGGATTTATATTTCACCGTTCATGCCCCCCAAAAGTGTACCTGCTTTTTCCATTCTACAAGCCCTATCATGTGGACCCATGAAGAGCCACCATGAGACCAGAAAACATAAGAGGTAGAATAGAAGCAAAAAAGCAGTGACCCTAATATTAGACAAAGTTTATAAATTTTGAATTTATATTTGGGAAAAGTTAACGAACGCCCTAAGGGCATTGGTTTACAAGCTTCTTTTTATCATACATCATAACATTTACCAAACATACCACTTTTCAAGGGAAATGTGAATTCATAGATGCAAGACACTTAATATAAAAATCAAATATTAGATAGGACGTACCTTGCGTTTCTTAAGTTTCCCCTTTCCACTACCATAACCAAAGCCTGTTACTTGTTCGCTGTTATCATCCTCTAACGGTAAAGCTTTGATTTCATCATAGAAACTTTCCGTCAGACCTAGCAATCTGGTATAAAAAATGAGAAAACAGTCAGGCCGAAAACAGTATAAACTACCAAACATTTTTTATTTTAACAAATACAAATCAATAAATGAGATAAGAAAACCACTGCAACCAATATTATTTTTATTCTGCATACCCATTTCTTGATTTCTTTAAATGTTTCTCCTTCTTCTTTTCCATCTTCGTCATAGGAGCACGAGTAAAAAGCTCTTCTTCCTGCCGAGCACGCTTCTCCATTTTTGCCTTATACCTAGAAACCTCAACACTTTCAGCTCCAATAATTTCTCTGACCTGTATTTTGACCATCAACAACAATAGATCACGATTATCATACATGGAAGACATTCATGTCTAGTAAGAGCAGTCCACAACTAACCTCTTCAGGTCTCCCCTCCATATTATCCATCATCTCACGCATAAAATCACTCTGCCTAGATTGTCGAAGCATCTGTTTCTCCTTTCTCAAGGCATTCCTTTCCTTCTTTGAGATTTTATCTTCCTCCATAAATGCAGGGACAAGTTTGGGGGGTCGATACACACCACCACCACCTTCCTAAAACATATAAACATAATCTTAGAAAACAAATATCACAAGTTTGTTTCTCATTTTGTTAAAAGATAGTTTAAAAGAGAGGAACTTAATATCTGAACTTGATGCTTCAATATCTTGACTCACCAGAGGTACTATATTATATTGGGGAACAAGCATGTCAGGGTTTGGATGATACATCAATGGATCCTCTATCCTCTTGGAGGCATCCGATTCCTTTTTACTTGGACCTACAACTTCTGTTGTATCTGTGGTAACACTTGTAAGCTTATGGATTTGGTATTGGAGTTTTTTGTCAATTGGTCGTATCTGTCATAAATAGAGAGAACAATTCTGTAATAGGCATAACACAGGGTTATTAGAAGATAAGGATAAATAGAAACAAATCCAGACCTTCTCCAAAAACAATCTTGTCTCTATTAGGCTCCAAACAACAGGATGCCCCTCAATTGAGAAACCTTTTGCTTTGCGAAGTAGATAATAGACCAGTGACTGGCAATAGTTTAGGAGAAGCAAATGTTTGGTTTCAAGATAGCTTATCCCATCTGCTGTCGGGAACTGACTTGCTTTCACCTAATGTGTGAGTCAAAAATGAATCACTAGTCGTAACAATGATGACCGATATGATAAATTTGGTAACTTGTAAGGTGAAAAATAGCAGTCATGAATAATTCAAACAAGCTAATGTTTTTGTATCTAAATACTTGCAATAGTTGCTTAATGCCGAAGAGTTCACAGTAGAGCATGTAATATAATAATCCCATGCATTGGATATTTGCATCCTCAGTGAGGGGCGGAACCACTCAATGAGTTGTTGGGACCATGGCGCCCCAAACTTTTCAATAATTGAAAAAAGTACCCTTAAATTTAGTTAAACTTTTCATATAATTCTCATGTAGAACTCTTAAATTGGATAAATTTTATGTTTGTTATTACTTTGGGCCCTCTCACTCTTAAAATTATAGTTCTGCCCTTTTGTGAGAGGGAGCATACAAAAGCAACAATTTTGCAGCAGTTACATAATTGGGACTCAAAACCACCCCTACCTTAGAAGTTAAAGCTTGTACTTTAGTCCTTACAGTATCTAACCCTTCCTTCATCTCTTTCAACAATGTAGCTAATTGGGGGGCTTGTCTGCAATCACAACAGGGTTACCAAAAAAAAAAAAAAAAAATCATAAAATTCATGAACTTGAGTGGGTAAAGCATTGAGTTTTCTACAACATAAACAAGTGCCAAGTACCAGCAGCAGATATACAGATAGTTAGGTAAAAACTTACTTTTTAACTGTGTCATTGGAATTTGAGCTGGTAGTCCCTTCCAATTCCATACTTGAATTCAAAACTGTGCAATCATTTTATCAAACACAAATAGACCCGTATACAATTAATTTGACAATCAGGGAAAATTAAAAGAGATGACCCTTAAAGAAAATTCAATTTTTAAACACACAAAGTAATCGGTCAGTTTAAACCAAAAAATGCCCCTAAGAGAACATACCCTAAGAGAGAGAGCTGATGAACGAGGGAGGCATAGAGAGGTGGCCAACCGAAACCGAAAATTTCGGTTTGTGAAATTTTCAACCGAAACCGACCGAAATAATTGAGAATCAATCGGTTTCGGTTTATTTCGGTTGTGGTAAATTTCGGTCGGTTTTCGGTTGAGAGAGAGACTGCTGGAAACGAAGCAAGAACGAAGTTGATACTTGATATATATCAGAATCAGAGACAGAGAAAGAAAAGAGAGAAAAATAAAAGAGAAGCATCATACCGTGAGAAACGAAGAGGCTAGCGTGTGGAGTAGCCGTGGAGGCCGGCGGCAGATGTGGACCGATGGAGGCCGGTGTGTGTGAGAGGGATTGATGGAGGCTGTGAGTGCGAGAGACAGTGAGAGGGACTGAAGGCTGAAGGTGAGGTAGGTGGGTTAGTTAGTTAATCTAATGGGTTTTAAATAGCCTAAGGCCCGATGTTTATGAAAATAAAAAGGCCTAATGTTAGCATTGCAAGGCCCAATACGTCTTTTATATTGTGTATATATATATATATATATATAATATAAAATATATCATAAACCATAATATAATATAATTCGGTTCGGTTTCGGTTGGTTCGCTGCATTCAAACCTGCCACCGAAAATCGAACCGAATATTTTCTGTTTTAAAAATTCAAAACCGAGCTGAAAATTTGGCAACAATTCGATTGGTTTCGGCTGGTTTTTTTTGGTTCGTCAGTTTTTTGCACACTCCTACCCTGCTCTACCTGACACGAGATTTCCCTCTTCTGTCCCATTTGAGCATTTTATATGTTTTTCTTATTTAATAATAACCTAAATTTTTATCATACATTTATAATTTATATTGTATGCAGGCTAAAATCTGTTACCAACTCAAGATGGATAGATAGTTAATATGTGACTGCTCAATACAATTAATTTGTAGATAATAACTTTCCGAGATCAACCTTTGTATGCTTTAATGGTTTAGTTTCAAGTTAATGGAAAAACAACAAGCTATCTATAAGAAAGAAGAAGATTTCAATATTAATTATTCCTCAAGTTAGTCTGAGGATCTCTAATTTATATATATAATAATAGGTTTAATTGAAAGAAACTCAAATTAGAATTTCAAATTAGAGTTCCAATTTTGCACCATGTATCCTAAATTATTTATTCTTAAAGAGTTTTATTTCTTAATTTAGAATCAAATGTGGGACCACATCATATATATTCATCCAAGTGAGTTATTAAGTACAAAAACCCAAAGAGTCTAGAATATATGAATCATTAAAAAAAAAAAAATGCTTCACAATAATTAAAAAAAAAAAAGGACAATTTACATTTGATACCTAATAATATCCATACAAAATTTTTTAAGGAGTTAACAAAATATAAAAATGACTATCAATAGTATTTAAATTATATATGGAATTATATTATGCATCTTATTGTATATCTTTAAATGTATCCATGCATATGCATGGTATTACAAGCTAGTTAATATAATGTTCAAGTCTCAATTACAAAGTATAGATGCACAGGGTATATTTTTATTAGATTCTCCGTCCCCCATTTTGGAGGAGTTCCCTTTTTTTACATAGCTATTTGAAATGAATTCTAACCCTCCACTTGTGTCTTGTATAATCACTAATCTTCCTTTGGATATTAGTCCTATCAGGGTTTTGTTGGAGGTAGTATAATGTACTGCAAGCTGTGAAGATACTATTTATGGGTCATTTTGCCATAAATGCGATTAGTTGAGTTAGTGCAGTGTATTAAATGCGGAGGTGATGGGTACTTTACTTGAATATTTCCCTTCTTCTTTGCTTGCACGTCTCTACCTCCTTCCTCAATATTTTGTCTTTTGGTCCAAGTGGCTTGCTTAAAGCCTTCCGAGCAATGTTCGCTCTTTGGGCTCCTCGAGCGATTTGCTCCTTCGATTTCAACACTCAGGCTCTTATCAACATATTAGGCCAAGATAAATGAGAGTATGAGTCTTTTCATCTCCCCACATGACATTATCTGTGTTCGAATCTTGCCCCTTCCACATATATATATTCTAATTTATACCATCTCTAAATTACTTGTTTCTCTCTCTTATAGCACTCTTGATCACAGTCATCTTTTCCTTTTCTATTTCATATATATTGATTTTTAACTATCTTTGGAAGAAGCGTAAATTCACTTGACATTAACAAGTGTTGGATTTGGGCTTGTCCTTGACACAAGTGCAACAAGCCCATCGTGCACTGGGCTGATCTATTTATGTTTTTGCTTTTGCAATAAGTATATATAAAGATTCCACAGCAGAAGTCACTTGAAAAGCCAAATATGAAAAATTTTCAAGAATAATTTTTATTTTAAGCTTTTCAAATATGATTCAATGGGTAAAATTTGACCAAACTTCTCGCCTCTTTAGCTAAGCTCATTTAATGTTTTTCTAAGAGAAAAATAACAAAAACTAGTGACAGGTCAGCGTTTAGTTGCCTCCTTTATCTATTTAGTTTAGTCCAAATTTTCATGCTTGAACTGAAGCTCATAACACATACCAGTACATTGCATTAGCAACACCATCTTCATCATTGCTGGCACCAATTACAATATCCACAACTTTTGCCATCTCTAATCAATTACTAAGAAGAAAGTATCTTATACATTATGGGGTACACATGTCAGTCTCACATAGGTCTTATATGTCAAGCGTATACAAGATTTTCACATTTCTAAGAGCAATGCCTAAGGAAGTCAACTCAAGCAACTCAAAGTTATTTTCCCCATTATATCACCAACAGCCATAGTGCATACTACCAAGTAAAAAGGTTGAACTATTTTTACTCAAAGGTCGCGATAATTGAATATTAAGTTTACTATTTTTGAGAGAAGCGTAAATTCACTTTCGCTTGGGCCATAGTGCATACTGCATACAATCACAACCTTTTTGTTGTGGAATGTTACAGGCTTACAGCTAAGGAAGGCGCAAAGTTTGCTTCAGAAAAAAAGTTAGGTAGACTTATAACAATTTCCAATTAACTGGCAAAAGCGATTACGGAATTCAAGCTTGCCTTTAAACTAAGGTTTTCTGATTTTTTTTTTGGTTGAGAATTTGATATTTGATCCTTATAATGTTTTCTGCAATTTGATTCTTACAATTTCGCCCTAGCGAAATTGATATTTGATTTTTTGACAACTCTGCAAAAGCTTATGGATAATATCATAAGCGCAGCAGTAGCTCGAAGATAATCATAGCAGAACAGAGATCATGCTAGTAAAACACTGTACTTTTAATTCTAAAAAATTAATGTTATAAGAAGACCTCTTTGTGTATATATATTGTCATTAAACACCGATGGACCATTGATTACATATACCTCAAAAAATTGAAGACATTACCAAGAATATCCACAAACAAATCATGGAAGTGTGTAACATAAGCTGAACATAAAATCCACCCCACACATTAATCCAGATTCCATTATGTTGGTATATTAGTATCTTCACATTTATTGTATATATCCTGATTAGCTAAAATCAAGGATTCTTTGTTTCCTCTAGTCAACTAGCAATAGGCCTACATATAGTTGTATACTGTTCAATTCCTATACAAAAGATATACAAGAAATACAGATATAAATTCTACACAGTTCGCTTGTCTTGTATCTCTATTATGTTATTTCTTGCTCTTTGTTCCTAATTTCAACAAGGTATCAGAACCAGTTAGTACATTAGTATCTTCAGTTGCTCTCAGTATCCTCTAAAGACCAGCTTGTTGATGTGTTCACCAAATTGCATCCATCGGATTGTCTCCGAGATCGTGTCTCCAAATTCAAGATGGCTTCCTCCACATCACCTCGACTTTGAGGGGGGATGTTAGTGTTAGGTTTTAAAGACTTAGGTTTTTATGTATTTAGAACTCTAATGTGTATTGTTGGCAAACCATGATTAAAACAATATGGTTAGTAGTGTTTAGTCTTGCTCAAAGTTGTATCTTTTATGTAAAGTTGGAATCGAGCTAATGCAGAAGTTACTGTGCATTTTAGCCTAGCTCAATCGATCAAATCTCGGGCAGAATGCGTTTTCTGCAGATTTCTAACTCAGTTCTAGTTTGTTTAAAACGTTTAGGATTTTTTTAATTTGTCTTAAGTATAAAAGGCAAACCCTAACCACGTTTTAGTGTTGCTCATATTGTTGTTTGTGTACATCTCTTGTGAGATGTAGATGAGCTTTCCTTTACACAAACTTAGGGCTTTCAAGAAGAAGATATTATCTACACCTTGATAATCAACTCAGTTGCTGCCATTGAAGTTTAAAGAAACACAAGCAAGTGTACTTGTATCTGGTGGTGAATCCAAGAAAGAAGAAGTCCGTGAATTCGGAGCTTGCACGTGGTCGTGTCAATAAGTTTTATTGGTGGGTAGCAATAAGAAGTCGAGCGTGGGGGCTTGTAAGTCTTATTTTAAGATAGTGGATTCAGATTTACCTTGAGGATAGCTAAGTTAAATCCTCCCCAGGTTTTTACCGGTTTGGTTTCCTGGGTGATCATATCATTGTGTTATTTATCTTTCCGCTGCTTTGCATAATATGATTGTTTTGATTGTGATAACCTAGTTTTGTTAAATTGGACTAAGTAATAACTTAATTAATTACCTAGATTAATCTAATTGTGTTTTTAAGAGATCTAAAAACCATTAGTTAGTATTCTTAGTATCTTCATATTTATTGTATATATCCTGGTTGACTAAAATCAAGGAAAATCACCATTATTGTCCTTGATTTTAGTCTCAATCAACTAGCAATAGGCCTATACATACTGTTTACATTTTTGCTTTTGCTATATATATAGAAATATGTTTTCAGAACTCCGAAAGCAATCATGATGTAATTGACGATTTTCATAAATACTAAGAATGATTCCACAGCAAAAGTCACCTGAAAACCCCAAAGATAAAATTTATTTCAAGAATGATTATTTTTTAAGCTTTTCAAATCTGATTTGATGAGTAAAAATTGACAAAACTTATTGCCTTTCTAGCTAAGCTCATTTAGTGTTTCTTTGAAGAGGAAAATAACAAAAATGAGTGAATACAACATT
The DNA here is from genome assembly GCF_001633185.2 of Quercus lobata. Lineage (NCBI taxonomy): Eukaryota > Viridiplantae > Streptophyta > Magnoliopsida > Fagales > Fagaceae > Quercus > Quercus lobata. The sequence goes on from NC_044915.1 coordinate 40,908,255, forward strand.
GGGATGCCTCCCTTGTATCTATTTATTCTAGTCCAAATTTTCATGCTTGAACTGAAGCTCAGAACGCATACCGATATATGGCATCAGCAACACCATCTTCATCATTGCTGACACCAATTGCATTAGCAACAGCTTTTGTCTTCTCTGATCCATTACTAAGAGCAATGCCTAACATAGCCAGCTCAAGCATCTCAATGTCATTTTCCCCATCACCAATAGCCATTATCTAAAGGATAAGCGATTAAAATCAGTCAGGTATAGAGTCAGATATTGGCACATCCCCAACAAAGGAAATATATGATGCAATTATAGTAACCTGAACATCTACAAGCTTAGTACATTTGGGGTTTGAATGGCTAACATTGTTGTAGTTCAACCTTTTTACATGGTAATGATTAATGAATATTATACTGACCATCTTTATCAGTTCAATGAAATCCATGCTGCACCTCAAGATTGATAGTCTCTAACATTGACCATGTGTGTTTAGAAGAGAGAGAGAGAGAGAGAAAAGGGGGGGGGGGGGGGGGGAGGGGCACCACATGTGCATTCATAATCTTTGGTATTTTTTATAATTCTTCAGGCTACTTCATGCCTTTTTACATGAAGTAGTCTCTTTTCAATAAATTTTTTTTTACCTAAAAAAAAATCTTAGGAGAACATATATTATGGTCCATACCTCTTTTGCCGTGATTCCCAAATGATCAAGCAGAATTTTCACTCCACCCCCTTTAGAGGTCCCATGGGGAACAATTTCAAGCATGTCTGGTACAGCTTGAACAACAGTTGCACGATCTCTCAATGCTTCTGACCAGTATGGCCGCAAAGTAGTCGACACTCCCTCAGCAGTGTCCATGAAGATCACTTTCTGTGAATTCAAAAGATGTGTCATGAAAAGGATTCATTATCTGGTACACCAGCAGTACCTCTTTTTTTTTTTTTTTTTTTTTTTCTTTTCTTTTTAAGTTTGGTACAGCAGGAGTGTCATGCTCCTTAATCACATAATGTGGGTCCCACACATGGGGCCACATTCATATGAGTAAGGTTCAGGGTGCTCCCAAGTACAGGATTGTTTTGGACTAATAAGAACCCAGGCAATAGAGACAGGTGTGTTATTTTGGTTGGGTTGTTTGCTTAAGAACAAGTGGGATCAATTGTAAAGGCAAACGATTTCCTTTCAATGTAGTTTTTCCTCGAAAAAAAGTGGTGTGTGTTTCAATCACAAGGGATTCAGGAGCAGAACCTATGTTGCTACTAATTTTGATTATCATTGACAGGAAAAGCATGATGCAAATAAATTGAACAATTAAGGAATGCACATAAATATAAATGCATGGATAAAGTTTCAAAAGGATTTCAATGAATCTTAAAATGAGCATCTTCCAGTGAATTTACACTGAAGAAAATAGGCAGTCAATGCCAGCAACTTAACATAGTGGTCCAACCTTAATTTGTCACAGCACCTTTTGGTGCCATGCAATGTATCATGCATGAAACTAATCAACAACATCAATATCCCAAATTAGATGAGAGGGACATAGAAATTATATCCGTGCCCAGAGCATACCTGTATCTCAGCTGCAGCCAAGAGACTCTCAACTGAAGGAATGACCTCTGCCTGTTAAGATTTTCTTGTAAATTATACAAATGAAGAAGCCTCTACACAATAACCATAATAAATCAACAGGGGAAAAAAATTATATGAGGCACCTTTGACTCATGATATATGGTGTGCACTGAGTCAACCAGTGGGTGATCAAATAGGGTTAAGCATCGATCTTTGGTGAATGCTACGAGAGGAACTTTATTCTCCCAAGAATAAAGATAGGCCTGCAAAAAAACACAATTCTTTTGCTTTATGCAACAGTGGATAAGAATCTTCCCAATAAAGCAACAGAATATTGCAGGTTTGTTAAAGTTTTTAGTTTACAAAACTAAAATCTGTCTTTGGTCCAAAATATGAGCCCTTCAAAAGCCTTTCTTTTTTATTAAATAAAACATAAGCGATCTAAAGGACAAAGAGACAAAAAATAAAAATACAGAACAAAGATACATACATGGCTAAAATACATTTTGGTCCATTCAGGTATGGGTCTGCTTTAAATTTAGTTCATGAAGTTCTCAAGTTTAAATAGTTTCGACTTTTGGTTTGTTCTCAACGATATCCTTCCGTTTAATACTGCTAACATTAGGAATGTCAGATTTGACATGACCTTCCACATGAGCATAAAACCATTTACATGTTTACTCTTTTTTCTCAAGAAGAAATCTGGAAATGCAAGTGAGAGAAAGAAGGGGAGATCAGGATCAGAGGAAGCACAAAGTGGAAGAAACAAAGAGATAATATCACTCGCAAATTATTAATCAAAGATAATTTCAAAATCATTCTGTTCATTGCATACCAATGCCAATGCAACAGTAATAATGTTTTCAAAATTCTTACTGGCATTCTCAGCAACCATCCCACCATGATCACTCAGAACCTTGGTGTCAAATTTTATCATTTTTTTTTTCTGTTCTCAGACCTTTTTTTGTAAAATATTTGTATACAATTTTGATCTAGTTATAATTTTACGAATGAAGCTTGAGAGAGAGAGGGAGAGGGAGAGGGAGAGAGAGAGAACAAAAATACAAGTTATTTAAACCCAGAAGATACAGTGGTTGAATAGCACACACCTTGATTTCTACAGTAAATTTTCATTTTCATACCATATTCAACTCAAAATTTCTACTTGCCAAAACAGCATCATTTACATTCTAGTGATGCTTCATATGACACAAAACAGACCATTGTTGATGATGCTATATGGGATTATATTGACAAAACATCAAAACTTCAAGGTTTTAATTATTCAAATTGGAATTTTAGGGACAAACTCACTAGAAACATAAACTTAGAGGGGCTAAAATGTATTTTAGCCTACATAAAACTATCAAATCTATGTATCATAAGTTCCTTTATCGTTATGGTGTGTGTTAGGTAAGATAGCATGCCTATGGGATTTAGTATCAAAGAACAGTGAAGATTACCTCTCTGCAGACATCTGGATCTAAATTCCTTCTAAATATTTCCCGACCTTGTCTACCATAAACAATCAGTCCCTGGAATCAAGTAGAGAACAGACAGTAAGGAACCAAAACTTTGAGACAGATTCAAGACTGCAAATATATATATATATATATATATATGTAGGATTAAAATTGTCGTTTCATTTTGTACAAGTTTATATGCTAATAAGGAACTTAGAGATTGAGTCATCCTTAGAGAGAGAGTCATTAACTTATAATTGACCTAGAAGAAATTTACAATTATAAGTTGTTATAGACTCTTCAAAATTTATGATTTAGCACTTCCAATTTTAAGCAGAACCTACATGTCTCTTCTGACTTTACAGTAGTTTATAAGGAATTAATGCACAGAATGAAAGTCAGTTAGTTCCTTGTTTATTCAATTGATATGCCTTCTAGAGGATATCTCCTTGGAGAGTGTCTTTTTTTATTTGGATGTTGGCATGGGGGAAGATCCTTGCGACAATTATAGGAAGAAAGGATATACTATAGTGGATTGGTGCTGTATTCGTCGATGTACTAGGGAGGGGGTGAATCTCCTTTTGATTCATTGCAAGGTGGCCTACCATTTGTGGAGTTTTGTATTGGTCTTTTGGTATCTCCTGCGTGTTGCTAGGGAGTGTGAAAGATGTTTTTTTTGGTTGGAGGAATTGGTTTGGAAAAAATTCATTGGATATTTGGAACCTGGTTCCACTTTGTTTGATGTGGACTCTCTGGCAAGAATGGAATGGGAGACCATTTGAGGATTTGGAGAATTCTAGTGTCCAGCTTCTAGCTCTTTTTGTTGGGACTTTGTTTGATTGGTCTTGACTCTCAAGCTTGGGGACTCACAAATAGAGATTCTTTTCCTTTGTTCATTGAGTCTCTTTTTCATTGTATATAATTTTCTGTTTCTGTTTGTAATTCTTTAGGCTACTTTATGCCATTTTGCATGAAGTAGTCTCTTTTCAATAAAATTTCTTACTTATCAAAAAAAAAAAAAAAAAAAAACAACCCAGTAAAAAAAAATTGGTAGAAGAAAAGTTCCAAGTGAATATTTATACCCATTGTGATGAGAAATTAAGATTTCTGACTCAATAAACACATTTAAGACCTCATATACAGATAGAAACTTAAAGCTCACAAACCTGGGAAATGTCTGATTCTAAATTGTGACATTATGAGTTACGAGGGAAGAAATTATTGTTAATTTATTCAATTATGGCCCTTGACATTCTTTTCCATAAATTTGATACCAAATAATTTTCCAAGTTCAGGTGACATCATTGGCTTCCCAAAAAATTTCCATCATTCTTCCGAACTTTCCCAGACAATATTCAAATAAAAAATTGATGGCTAAATAATACCCAATTCACAAATTTGTTAATATGAAGAGAATGAGTCTGCCTACTGCCCTTTCTACCTTCTAAGTAGTTGGAGAATCTCTAAAGCCACCTTAACCATCACAGACCCTTTTGATGACATTAGAACATTTATAGCCACTACATTTGGTAAATCCTGCTGTTATAGATTCCTTTAAGAATGAAGGCATTGAAGCTGAGTTTTATTCCATCAACATTGGGAAGGTTGCCAAGGACAGGGTCAGGGACATGGACCAGATGTAATTTCACTGCTTATATAGAGAAGGTACAAACCACACTATTATTATGATGCCCTCGCCAAACTTGTACCAAGGACATACAACACAAAGTAGTATGTCAAAGTTCTAATGCAAATAAAGTATGTTATGAACAAAAATACTTTCATAGATATGCATGTAAAAGTAATCTTGGACATATATGTCAAAATGAAAGACAAAAAAAAAAAAGAGGGATAAGTGCTCTCTGAGCAGAAGAGTAAGCATGTCTGTGAACAGAGATACAATTCTTTGCTGAACACAATCAACATCAAGATATGAAGTAACCTTATGATCCATTTGGATTGAGGGGGAGGGAGGGGCAGTAGAGTAGAATTGGCCCAAAATTAGCCTATTTTCAGTCAACTCTACTTTACCCCTCTCCACCCCACTCCCTTCCCCCTCAATCCAATCAGGCCCTTATTAACATGGAAGATGCTGAAAGATGAAAGAACAAAAGGGGAAAAGATAAACCTGTAAGAAAACCCCAAGAGAAAATTCCGAAACAATGCCATCTTTTCCAGCTAAATCTACCATCTTTAAACTTTCTATCACAGCTGGACGAGCCTGAACCCAAACATAAAATTAATAACTGAAGATCAGTCAGACAAAAATCATTCTCCAACAGGAAAGAAAGAATATAAAAGAACTAATGCCTAAGCACAGAAAGATGCACAACTGAAATGACCAAGGGTAAGAAGAATAGAAAATGTATTTGACAATATATGGAATGATATTGAAACACACTTATATCATAACTTCATGATAGTATGAAATAGAATTTACTTACTTTTCCAGTGGCTATCACTACTTTCACACCCCTTGACATGGCCTCTTTCAAAGCCCTGGCATTTGCTGGCGTAACTTGACTTTTGCTGTTTAGCAATGTACCTTGCATATAAAAAAGAAATCTGTTATAAGCTATAAGAATAGAATGCAAAAAATTTAAAGGGTATCATAAGCGTGATCTCACCATCCATATCACAGAAGATGTAGTTGAACTTTGGTTTATAAAATCGAAGACTGCCTTCTTTCTTCCTGTCTTTTGAAAATCCAACTGTAAGATTATTCTCAAAAGAACGCTGAAACAACATAATTGAAAAACAGAAATTACCATCTGTATTTTCCTTATGAGAGTATGCACCATTTTCAGCATCATATGCACTCTGAATTAATCCTTTCCCCTTCCATCCAAGACTCTTCAAAAGAAGTTCCTCTTCTTTCTCCATTTCTGCTTCAGCCTCTTCACTAAGCTCATGATCAAATCCCAAAAGATGTAACAATCCATGAACCTGCAGGGACATTAGGTAGCTATGGTTCTCAAGTAGCACACTGTACCTATCTACATATAAATGGGCTACTGTATGGATGAAGACAATCAGTCCCAAATATGGCTTTCATCACAAAGGAACTATTGGAATCAGAAAACAGCACAGCTCACATCTATATGTCCTCTTACTTTTTCATGGTTTTGTCACTGCAGTCTGCACACCTTCTGGAAAATTAAGATTCAGCTACAGCTATCAGAGTTAACAAGTCCTTTATTTGGAACCTAATTTGAGGAATTGGTTTAATAAAATTCTTCCTTCATTGGGAACCTAGCCGCATTATGCCTATTGTAGACTTTGTAGAGGGAGAGGACTTGTTGCACATTCAAGGATGTGGGAGTCTTGGTTATCCAGTTGTAATCTTCTTTTATGATGTCATTGTATGAATGGTGGTCCAAATGAGTTACATTCTATTGCAGATTTAATTGATTTATTCTCATTTGGATTGCAGTTCTCATTCTTTAGGAATAGCTTATGTATACATCTTGTCTACATGATGTTGTTCCGCTTCTTTAATAAAATTTATTTCTCATAATATATATATTACCAGCAATTTGATTCTTATAAATTTATTTCTTTCCAAACTGGTATATGAATTTTTAAGAGATCTGCAAAAACTCTTAGTATTAGCATAAGAGAACAGTGATACAACTTGGAGATAATCATAATAGAACATAGATCATGCTAGTAAAACACATAACTTGAGAAAAGAAAAAATAGTACTAAAAATATCCCTAAACGAACCATGAGGATGCGTATCTCATCAAGAAGAGTGTGCCCTCTTTCCTCTGCTTGTCTTGCAGCTGTCTCAACAGAAATTACGATGTCACCTAACATAAGCTGAAAAGATGGGAAAATGTCAAGCATTTTATCACTAAAGACAAATCCTTTTATTAATGGCTTTGTGTTCTTACAATTGGAAGCTTAAGTTCAGGGACATGTTCTGACATGGAGAGAACATCAGTGGCATGATCCTCATCCCTCCATTCTTTATTAAGTTTGCGAATAAACTCATCATTGCAAAGAAGCACAGACAGCTCAACACTTTCAAATCCACCAACATCATTTATAGCAGTATCCCTTGTTTTGTATGCTGAATCTTTTAAGCCATCAAATGCTAGCTTCATAGCCATTGGAACATTCAAACGAAGCATCTCTGCAATACTCTGCAGCATGTACAAAAGGCAAACAGACGAGTCAAATCATCAATCACCTGAAATATTGCATAAATAATGTCACATGCATCATGTATTCATGTTTCCTCTATAGTCTACTCTATGAGGAAGAACTTCCCATAGCTATTTTAAAGGGGGGGGGGGGGGGGGGGAGGAAATCATTGTGAACTTGCAAGGCTTGCTCCATTACTCAAGTGCTAATATAATACTTTATCATAAAAAATTCAATTTAGAAGTAACCAAGTTCAACCCAAATTCAAAACAATAACCTTATATGATAACTCTACAATTTATGCGCTGCAAAGTTAAAAAGACAATAAAGGAGACAAAAATTCATCCAAAAAATAAAAGAGGTATCCACAATGCAATCATTTGCTATTAAACAATGTGAAATAGTCATACTATGTAGTCGAGTGAAGATGTTAGATGTCCTGGGCCTCTCTCTCATATGACATGAAGCCGATAAAACTAAAAATTAACAACACCTCCCTTTTTTCTACATTTCAAACAACCAGGGGAAAGATAAAAAGGGAGGTAAAAAAAGCTAATTTTCATAGCAACTTCGCCTCCCCCACCCCTTTATTGACACAAAAACACACTCATACACAATGTTATCTAACTAAAGCTTACTAAAATCTTACTAACTACTACATTTCAGTTTGATCCCTTGCAACTATTTTTTGACATGCGACTCGCAAACAATGCCCACGTCCGGTATAAGATAGACATCCACAGGAATTAGCTTATCGACTATCCAAACAGTACTCAACATCCCCATGTAATTTCTACATGCTCCTATAGCAATAACCTATTCTGGTTCATTTTTTTGTTCATAAAATCTCACTGCAGAAGAAGCCATTTTCAAAAAACAAAAACTCCAACATTTACACATAATTACACGCCAATTATTTGATTGAACAAAAACATAGCTCTATTTAAACGAACCTAAAATTCTTTGAAATTAGAACACTCTTTCAGCTATAAATTATGCAAATACAAAATGAAAGTGAGAGTACCAAAACTTCAGGATCGTCAGGCAAATCTTCTTCGATACAAATACTGACATTGAGCTCCAACTCCTTCTCCTTGCTCTTCCTCGGACGCCTCCTCACTTTCCGGTACTCTCTCTGCGAAGCCCAAACCTTTCCTCGGAGTGGACTCAAGCCCTGACCGTCCGATATCGACGGTTTCAGGGACTGAGAGACGAAGCCGAAACGGTTCGCATTGGCAACGAAACCTAAACGCGCGGAGGGAAGGCGGACGAAAGCGACGGCGTTCGGTGTGTGGCCGAGAGGGACAGCGGCGGCGCGTGGGATGACACGCGCCATTGTAGTGGGGAATGTGGATGTGCGGAGGAGAGGTGAGAGGCGTGGGAGCATGGATATATCATATATATGTACTGTAGGCTATAGAGGCGTGAAAGGTTTTTGCTTTGGTTTTGTGAGTTAGGCAGTGAGGGACAGTGACATGAACGAAACCGATAACGAATGTCTTACCCTTCACTCCCCAAGTACAGTACTAGTTTAGAGAGTACCAAATGAAATGAGCTCCCTCCAAAGGTTTTGGGTGTTGGTTTTTGTTTTCGTCCACGAAAGGCCAAAACTAGAGTGTGGCCACAACAAGTAGCCTACAGTGCTAGCGATGGGAATTATGCGGGTTTTTTTTTTTTTTTTCCTTCAAATATTCTGTTTTTGTAAAAGAATTTGAGATGCTTTCCCAAGAGTTATTTATTTATATAGAATATTTTCTGAAACTCAGTTTTAAGTGAAATTGAGGGTTTGGTAATGTTATTTTAGTAATGTAGTTTGTATTTTTTAAAAATATGTGTGAGTGAAAAGGTGTATAAAAATATGTGTAATGTTGTTTAAACGTTAAAAATTATTGTTATTTAAACAATAATAACAAACGGACCGAGCAAGAGTTGTAAGCATTATTACCAAAAAAAAAAAAAAAAAGTATTCCAAGATATGTCAAACTTTGAGCTTGGAACTTGAGATTGGACTACTAGAATTTCATAAAACGGTGCTTAGTTTTAGGTGGAGATTTTTAGTAATTTTCTTTTTGGTTGCAAAAACAGTATATTTGGAAAAAAAAAAAAAAAAAAACTGAATTGTTCATTGAATTTCTTTCTCAAAATGTCTTTTTACAAACAAATACCAAGTTTTTATATAATTTTTTTTAGTATAATTCGATAGTTAATATTATACTGATATACAAGACTTTTTGGTAAAATTTATTGAATTTACTAATTGTCTTTGGAAATTATAATATTTGCAAAATCATACTACATGTGAAGTTAGTATACTGTTATTTTACTAATAGAGGAAACCAAAGTAATATAATAGCTCTGTTTGTTTCAGCAATGATGTTTTTTAAAAAATGAGTCATTTTTCGAAAATCATTTTCTATAAAAATATCTCATTTTCCAATGTTTGGTAGCAACTTTAAATGAATTGAAAAATAATTTCCTAACTTCCCTTATTTAGCTCGTTGTGAAATAGAGTTGTTTTCCAAAAAAATTTAATGGAAAATAATATCTAAAAATAAGTCATACTTTTTATGTTGACCAAAAATAGTTTTCCTTTAACTCATCTTTTTTTTTTTTTTTTTTTATGTTACCAAATACTGAAAAATACGAAAAACTATATTTACCCAAAGTTTTCCATCGAAATAAACGACGAAGCGTTTAAACTTCAAAGAAATTAGCTGAGAAACAACACCAAGCCTTTCCTGATTGAATATCCCCTCCGATCCTACACACATCCCAAGGCTAAGGGCGGCCTCATTCGGTTGATATTTTTAAGATCAACTTTGATGGAGCCATTTTTAAGAAAGAAGAACGAGCTAACACCAGGGTCATTATTAGAGACAAGAAAGGTTTGGTTATTACTTCAATGTCTCACAAAGTTAGTTTTCCACGTTCAATTGTATAGTGGCGAAAGCTTTTGACTTCTCTTTGGAAATAAGAATTATAAAGACAATTTTGGTGCGGCGGCTCATGAATTTTTCTGTTCCTTAAAAAGTATAAATTACATAATTTAATAAAAAGATAAATTTATACATTAACAACAATAACTATAAAAAATACGTAAATATATAAAATTACAATTTTCTTCTACGAATTTTTGCATTTTGAAATCGTTGCATGATAGTCTCATTATCAATGCTACAACTTATGTCTCTTTCAATATATTGCTTGACACAACCAAGCAATGTTATAATTTTTTGAACTTGCTATGTTATAATATTTTTTTTTTTTAGATTTTAGTTTAAAATATTTTTTTTGGTCTTTTTCTTTTTGCTTGAAAGCCCCAATCTATTGTTAAGTATAATAAATTATAAAGTAAAGTTTAATTTTATTAGTATAAAAAAAAACTGAAGGTGTTTCCAAATTCTTTTTAAAAGGTAGACAAACATAAAATTTAAAATTATTATATATAATTTTTCTTTTAGGACCACCTTGGGCTTCAAGTGCCGCTGCCAATGTTTTGGAGGGAGACTCAAAGTTCATTATGAGTTCTCTAAAAGCAAATAAGGTATCTCTATAATCGTTTGATTATTTGATATATAAGGTCTGTTTGGATACCATTTATTTTGTTGAAAATTGAAAATTGAAAACTTATTGTTGAAAATATTGTAACAAAATAATTTTATAACGCAAAACACTGTAGCAAACTTTATTGCTGCTTTTTTTCAGTATTTGGCTAGTTCTTGAATAGTGCCATAGGACACAATAAAAAAATGCAAAACATAAAATCATTGCTTGGCAAACGCACACATAATGTTAAGTTTAGGTTCTCACATGCTTCTTGCTACGGAAATATTGATACTCATAACCTTGCTAGATATGCTAAGGGTCTGTTTGAATATCGCTTATTACTGAAAACTGAAAACTAAAAACTAAAAATACTGTAGTAAAATAATTTTTAAATATATAAATAGTACCGTGAGATTCAATTTTTAAGTTATTTTTGTGAAAAAAAGTACATGCAGGTCTTATAAATAGTATACAAGACCCACCATAAAAACATTGGATATGGACGATAGACGTGCTATCCAAACCATCACTAAATATGTTAGACGTTTTTGTGTGGATAAGGGATATTCTTTTATAGCTCAATACTGTAATCCAAGCTAACGTGGCCTTTCTTTAATGAAATTTGTCGCCTTTTTCTAAAAAAAAAAAAAATTATCTGTTGGCAATGTTGATGGAACTTGAAACGCAGTGCAATTCTTTTGGCTCTTAGGTTATATTTACTTGGGTTTGGGCCAAAAAGGATCATTTGGATGGGCCAAGGCCACATAGACTTGGGCCTTATGATGGCTGATATTATTTTGGGCTATTTGGGTATAGAATTGGATCATTTCCCTTAGGTATAGAGACTAGAGAGTCATGTTTAACAAAAATCGTGACTTATTGGTTTATTTTATTTAAGGAAATAAAATACATAAATATAACTTAAAAAAAAGGGTTCATTAGGGTTTTATTAGTTGGAATTTCTAGTTATCTTAGTGTTTATGCATATATGCTCTTGGGCCCTTGGCTATGTGTCACTATTATAATGAATTTAGTGCACGCATTAGATCTAAGCCAAGTCTGCATCTATATTTTGCATTTTCTTATTATATATAATATTTTTTCTCCGAACTTTCTTTCTCTTACTCACCTCATTATTGAACAATTCAATAAAGTGACAAAAATTACAAAGAACTCAATATGTAAAGTACTTTGTCTTCAATTAAAGGATTGAACATTTTTTTTATTTGGAAAAGAAATAAAGAACTGAACATAATTAAATATTTAAATATTTTTCATTTGAGCTTACCATTGATATCACATTTTCACTTATTAATGACCACTTACATCAAAAAATATATACATATATATATATATATATAAAATTTTTGGTAAAAGCACATGTAGCTTTTGCATTTTTCCCAAAAACAATCTTGACTTGTTTCGTATAATTTATGGATCGTTGTTAAAGTAGAGTCACGAAGAAGAATAGAAACAGAACCAAGTCAAAAAGCAAAGTGTTTTGTCTTCAAATAAAGACTTACCATAACTACAAAATATATATTTGCAACCTTATCATCAAATATATATATATATATATATATATGTGTGTGTGTGTGTGTGTGTGTGTGTGTGTGTGTGTGTGTGTGTGTGTGTGTGTGTGCAGTATTTTTTTCAAGTGAAAGTAAAAATCTTGACTTGTTTTGTATAATTTATGATTTCCTTATTAAAATATATGAAGAAGAGAAGGCACAGAATCATGGATCTGCCTTGTGATTGAATAAAGAAAAAGGCTTCGAGATTTGCTTGTTATTAGTTGTTAGTATACTCAAGCATAAAAAAATGACAAGATAGAAAAAAAAAAAGGGAATAACAACGGTATTTACGCGTCAACTGGGGTCTGGCTTGTCTGGGCGGCCGCCAGTCGGCAACTTTGAAAATCTGTTCCTCTTTGAAAACCGAAAAAGAAAAGAAAAGAAAAAAATGCAACTTAACTGTATATATATATATATATATATATTTCTTCTTATTAAAAAAAAAAAATCTCACTCATAAACCCCACATCATGGGACAGTTTTGACTAATATCACATGCATTTTTGGGCCCTAACGAAACTATAATTGTGACAGAAGCGATGCAAAGACTCTTACAATTAAGTCACACTGCTCGTAACTTAACAAGATATGACGTGCACACCCTAAACCTACAAAATTTATTTATTTATTAATCTAAACAATAGTACTACCAATACGCGTCTAATCTGGTATTCCAGTATCCAAACACTCCCTTTTAGCCCACCTAAACTCTGTAAGTTTGTAACGCTCTAATCCTCTCTCCTTCTCGATCTTTCTCACACACATCTCTCTATCTTTCTTTCTCTCTCTCTCATATATATTCCGTGTTTGACCAGCAAAACTTTTCCTTCGTCGGAGACTTAGGGTTTCGATCTGCGCTCCTTTTTTCCAGTTATCCAAACAGACACCTTCCTCTTCAGCTCCCTTTTCCTCTATTCTCAGATTTACACCTTCGATTCTGTTGTAATTCCGATTTTGCTGAAGAAGATTTGATCTTCCCTCATTCTTCGATTCAAAATCAATTTGAGGTTACCTTTGCTTCTTTCACTTCTCAATTCTTTCTTTTTTTTTCCTCTTTGACACTGAAAATGGCGGGCCCCGAGAGTCCAGACGGTTCTTCGCCGCCGACGAGGTTTGGCATCACAAAGCCAATCTCCGTTGCCGGTCCCACCGAGACTGATCTTATACGCAATATAGATTTGGAAAAGGTAAAATTTCTATATGATTTGGGCTAAATTCGGATTATGCTGAATTTGCTTATGTATTAAATCTGTGTTGTTCGTAGTTCTTGCTTGATTCGGCGCTTTACGAGAGTGAGGAAGAAGGTGCGAGGAGAGAAGAGGTTCTGGCTCGCATTGGTGAGGTAATTTTCTGGTTTCTTTGTATTATTGACTATTTATTTGAGGAAAATAGTGCGTGTTCTTACTATATGTTTACATTTCACATTCAATTTGGTGACCATTTCTAAGATATATGACTTTTTTCTGTTGACTAAAATGAATTGATGGGAATTACTCATAAATCAATCAATTAATTAAAGTCGAAGCACAATCAGAATCCAAATTAGCTTTATTAATTGTAGCCTAATTTTGCATCTAGTGTTTATTTTAATTTTCTTAATTTTGGTGCCACGCGACCCATTCATAATGATACTTAACATGAAAGCCGAGATGACCCACGTGAACCATCATCGCTATTAAGCACAAGTTACAACCTAGTATTAAAATGATTGTGGAAACATGAGAACAAAATTATTTCTATTTGATTTATGGATGATTTTCATGAGTTATTGGACATGCCTAAACCTCACCCAATAGGTGGTTAGGTTGTGAAGGCAAAGCAATTACTGGTTCCTGAACACGTGTATATGTTTCGTGCTGTTGGTTGTAAGGATTTTGGAGTTTACAAACTAGCGGGGGTATATTATAAGGTGTAAGTTTATTACTGATTTTATTGCAATCTGCAGTTCCAGATGTTCATGTGATTTTAGATGCTTCTTAGCATAATATATCATTGTTTCTTATACTTTTTCATTTTTATTTGCTCTATTAAATTTGTATGTGGCATTCTTTCTTTATGGTAAGAGTGTTTTATTGGCTAAATGTTGTTCCTATTTTATTGTTTAGTTAGCAGAAGTTTTACTGTCTCTTTATCTGGATACTTTATTTTTATTTGTCTGTAATTTATCCTTGAATATTTCATTCATTTGACATACATCGGGGCTTAACTTAATTATGGAGGCTTAGAGGTTGGGATCCTAGGTTGTTGTAATATATGCATTTTTTATCTTTTTCAATGTATGCATTTCTCTGTTTTGAAGTACTGTTTGTGACCAAGTTAACTGCTTATTGTAGATTGTAAAAGGTTGGGTGAAGCAATTAACCCGCCAGAGAGGCTACACAGAGCAGATGGTGGAGGATGCTAATGCTGTCATTTTTACTTTTGGTTCTTATCGTTTGGGGGTTAGTATTAATTTTCCATTATGCTCCTTTTATGATGAGAGCAATCCCTTCCGCATCATTATATTCTTCTCCTAGGTATTTCTGTCTGGGCCTCACAAATGTTGTTAGAGTTAAATAAGTGTGTAAATCGTGTGAACTTTGCATGCATAATCTTTTACTAATATTTTCCACTTTTTGTTGGAGGATCAACTTAGATCATGTTGAGTTAGGGAATAATAATCGAGCTACCTGCCAGAATCAAATACTATCTATTTTTGCTAGCTTGTGTCATCATGGTGATGTACCTGGAATGGGGAAAACCAAATTCAAGTATGAAGAACCCTGATATATAGGAGGCAGCAAGAGTATCTAGTAATAGTTTCTGGATTATTTGGAGGAAAAATAGGAATTTGTGGTACATAGAGTCATGAATAGTGATTATTCTGGATAATGGCCTTTTGCTTTGTAGAAGTTAGGGAACTGGGCTGCTTCATCTTGTAGCCAGGAGACCAGAGAGTGGTTTTTTTTGGTCTGCGCGGTAGTGATTAAGCAGAATGTAATATGACAAAAATGCCAATTTCTGGTTTTATTTGGACTTCTGGTGGTAACAGTGAAGCTCATTTTGTGGTCCTTAACTGGTAAATCCTTTCTCATACTGTGAGCATGGTGATCATGGTAGTGGCGGCATTGGTGGTGATGATGATGATGCCAATTTTTTTCTTGGAAATTGTTGAGCTTGGATAAAGGGTTGCCCTTGTGTGAAGCAGTAGTACATTTAACTTAGACAGCAAGTAATTCTACCATTAAGCTTTAATGAAAAGTGCTTCTGTCCTGATTTTGGTCTTTCTTCAGTTTTTGTCTGCCTGCCAGTCAGTCTGTTGCAGTCAAACAGTGTACAAGAAATGTCACACTCTCTAGATTCTGACCCTTTTTTCTGTTGTAATTCTCTCTCTCTCTCTAAACATACACACGCACGTATATATATGTATACACCTTAGTGAAATAACAGTTTTTTGGGTATCTGGAGACGTAGCAACAAGTTGCTTTCTTGGCAGGTACATGGGCCAGGGGCTGACATAGATACATTGTGTGTGGGGCCATCTTATGTAAATCGAGATGTGAGTCATATTTTGTCCTTGTTCAGATCTGTTGAGTCCAGACAGAATAAACTTCATCTAACATATGATTATCGCTTTCAGGAAGATTTTTTTATAATCTTGCATAATATTCTGGCTGAAATGGAAGAAGTTACTGAGCTTCAGCCAGTTCAGGATGCTCATGTCCCAGTAATGAAATTCAAGTTCCTGGGGATATCAATTGATCTTCTTTATGCAAGCATATCTCTTTTGGTTGTTCCAGAAGTAAGTTTCTTTTGTGCTTCTATTCTTTTTCTCTTATATTTTTTTTGTGGGGCAAATGAGGAGGGGTGGGGTCATTTATTTTAACTATGTTTCTCAGTTTTGTTTACTTAATTTTGTCTCTACATGTTTCATGACTGTTTTCAAAAGGGCAGCTTCTTTCAATCCTATATTATATGCTGTTGTCTTTGAGATTTCTTTGGTAAGCTGGGTCTTCTAAAGTTTTGTAACTCACATAAGTGGCAATTTTATTCACTTTGATTGCTTATTTTGGATCAGATGTGATAATGATAATCTTGGTTTTTGAAGAAATTCTTTAGTCTGATATTAGCTTCCTTTGCATATTTTGATGTGATTTTTTTTTTTAATCTTTTATATTAGTAATAAATTTTATTAGAAAAACTGAATGCAAGTAGCAGAACATCACAATAAATATTTTGATGTGAATTTTAGAGTGACCATAAATACCTTAAATGCTTTTTATACACTAATGTTGTAATATTTTCTATAACTTCATTTAGTGCTTGATGAATTAGTTTCTGACTGATATACCATGTTCATTTGCTCTGCATTCGTCATGATTGTAATTGAGAATTTGTGACAGTAAAGACATCTTTGTTGCCTCTTTTTGTTTCATATCATTCTTGTTCTTGAACTAATTTATCAACAGGACCTGGACATATCACATGAGTCTGTGTTGTACAATGTTGATGAGCCAACCGTTCGAAGTCTTAACGGCTGCAGGGTTGCTGATCAGATTCTTAAACTTGTGCCAAATGTTGAGGTGGACATTCCTTACTCTTTACCCTTTTTATATATCTATTTGTGGTTTTCACAGTTTTTTAATCCTATATGCAATTGTAGCACTTTCGTACGACACTCAGATGTTTAAAGTTTTGGGCTAAAAGGCGAGGTGTTTATTCAAATGTAAGATTGGTCTGTTTGTAAGTTTTTCATTGCGTTCAGCAGATCACTTTCATATCGTGGTTTTCATTCTCTTTTCCTTCTGTGTAGGTCACTGGATTCCTAGGTGGTGTAAATTGGGCTCTTTTAGTTGCTCGGGTATGCCAGCTCTATCCCAATGCAATTCCGAGTATGCTGGTATCTCGATTTTTCAGAGTTTATACACAGTGGCGTTGGCCAAACCCTGTGATGTTATGTTCAATAGAAGAGAATGAACTAGGGTTTCCTATATGGGATCCTCGCAAAAACCCTAGGGATCGACTTCATCACATGCCAATTATAACTCCTGCATACCCTTGCATGAATTCTAGCTACAATGTCTCAGCAAGTACTCTTCGTGTAATGATGGAACAATTCCACCATGGTAACAAGATCTGTGAGGTTTGAACTGACTCCCACCCCCTTCCCCTTCTACTTCTTAATAGATGCCTTTATTTAATTACTGAAGCCTTTGCCCTTGTGATTTTGTCCACTGACAGGAGATTGAGCTGAACAAAGCCCAGTGGAGTGCTCTGTTTGATCCGTATATATTTTTTGAGGCTTACAAAAACTATTTGGAGGTGGACATAATTGCAGCTGATGTTGATGATTTGCTAGCTTGGAAGGGATGGGTGGAGTCTCGACTTAGACAGCTTACATTAAAGGTCAAATCTGTCTTTAAGATGTTGTAGAATGCCGGAGTAAACTTCATCCTTTTGGGCTTCTAAATTTTATGCATTCTTTGATTATTAAATCTCTTACATATCCTTGCTACAGGAGGTGGGGTTGTTTTTCTTATTAATGTTTTCCATTTGTCACTGTGCAGATAGAGCGGGACACAAATGGGATGCTGCAGTGCCATCCTTATCCAAATGAATATGTAGACATGTCCAAGCCATGTCCGCATTGTGCTTTCTTTATGGGATTGCAAAGGAAAGAGGGTGTTAGGGGTCAAGAAGGACAGCAATTTGATATACGTGGAACAGTTGATGAATTTAGGCAAGAGATAAATATGTATATGTTTTGGAAACCAGGGATGGATATTTTTGTTTCTCATGTTCGTCGAAAGCAGCTTCCCTCTTTTGTTTTCCCTGATGGTTATAAACGTTCTCGATTGTCAAGGCACATAAGCCAGCAGCCTGAAAGGCCTTGTGACAATGCTGTGGGGTGCTTGTCTGGTTCTTCTGAAAGAGGTCTCAAGAGGAAAAATGATCCTGAAATGGTGGATCTGAAGCCTGACAAACCAGAGAAGCGAGTCTCTATTAGTCCGCAACTACTGGAGTCAGTTTCTCCAGAAAGTAGTAGAGGTAGATCTGGTGGAACTTCTCAAGTCAGCTTCAGTGAATGGGTTAGATTAGAGTGTTCAGTAACTGGGGATGTAGATAGCAATGCTGAGGTTAGGTCATCCAGCGGCCAGTTAGGGGGTGAAGAGGGTATCATAGGAAATCATGTGCAGATGGGCGGAACGGTTGTTCATGACTGTGTCACCCTAAGAGAGAAAATTTTTGTATGTAAATCTAATTTTCCAGAAGTTAGGAATGAGGTAATGCTAACTGAAGCAGTGGAGAAACCTTCACCCAGGAGGGAGTTGCTTGCTTCATGTGAAGTACCTAATTCTCTAGCTGAGGAAACATGTCAGAGTGGACTGAATGGGGACAAAGGTGGGATGGCATACATGGAAAGTGCGGAGACGGGATCTACTGGGAGACTGCTAAATTGGACAGAGGGTGCTGTTGATGCTGCTCAAGAATTAGTCAAACCATGTAATCAGACAATTGGTAAAGAAAATGCTGAAAGCGTATTCGAACCAAGTTGCAATACTCAAAACCTCAGTTGCGAGGTGAGTTTCTCCGTTTGAAGACTTTGGATTAGGCATTGTAGCAGATGGCAATGAGAAAAATGGAAGTTCTGGAGATAAGTGAGTCGGAGATCTTTGCAGGGTGATGTATGTGCGGCAGATCTTGTTTCGCCTTTGGAAAATGGGTGTTCCAATGCAAGCGGAGTACTTCAAGACAGTTTGTCCGAAGACTTGGAGGTTTTGAATCTAAACTCATTATCTTTATCAATTAAGTTTATGCTTTCATAAATTCTGGCTAACATACCTTTTCTACTGGTGATTTTAAGAAATAGAGGTTTTGAGCTTAAATTTGTTAGTACTAAACAAAAAATTTGACTTTCTTGCGCTCCCCTATTAGCTGGTTTACTTACTATTCCCCCCCCCCCCCCCCCCCCCCCCCCCCCCCCCCCCCTTTCCCCTTCTATTTTTTAAAGAAAAAGAAAAGGCAAGCTTGTTTGTAGGTTTCATTATATTCTCCTTCACCTGCTGTTATTCTCATGGAATTTTGCAAATTTTTTTTCCTATAATCAGTTGATAATGCTGAACTGTTGCACAGACAATGTCCTAACTGGTGCATATGTGGTGGCAGGTCCTGCACCACCATACGTGCTATGTTTCCAGTAACTGTGCATAAGAACCTGACTATGTTTTGTGTCTAAGGCTCAGATACATAACCCTCCCTTCCTGCTTATTGTCTCTAGTATCTTGTTGGTAGCCTAACTTGTTCTTTTGCCTCTACTTTTGTCTTTTATAGCCAAATATTGCACTTGGGGTGTTATAACTTCTGAAGATGGAGCTAGGTCAGAATTTATGAAAAAGCTAGTGATAAGGCATGTTTTTTGAAACTTATTTTTTTTTAATGCAAATCATTATATCTTTATGCTGTCCTGTTTGTTGTGTATGGCTCTTCTATGGCAGGTTAAGGCTCAAGTCCATGGTGTAAGGGTATGGGAGGTGACTGTCACTAAACATAGATCATTTCTACAAAAGGAGGGAGCGGGCAACTTGGTAAGTGCCACATTAATTGCTGGCTTTCATTAGGATTTTCCCAGGTGCACATTGTGTGCCGTATTGCGAGCTGAGAGCTGGGGCCAGCAACAAAGGCCTATGCATTAGATTTGGGTTAGCATTAGATTTTAGGTATCACTTTTCTGTGCTATGCTGCTGAAGCTGAGAGCATTGTAGAAGGCTATTAATGTGTGAAGTTCATTGGTGCTTTGAAGAGTAGTCTCTATGTTCTACTTTTCCTAGTGGGTACGGAATGGGAAGTTTCATATCCTTCTGTCGATGAAAGAATATTTTGAACTGGGGCGCAATGTTTCTTGACAAGAGGAAATTGAGTGATGGGGGTATGCCTTATCTCTTTTTAGGCATTGTAATACTTCATTTACTGTTGTAGCCTGTTGGATTGCTTCCTTGTAATAGTTTCTCCAACGTTGTAGTTTTTAGGCTTGCTTCCTTGTAATAAGTAGAAAGTTCTATTAAACCATGGTTTATCTTGCAATCTCTCCGTGTCTCTCTCTCATCCGACTCTGGTTTTACACTATCTTTAGATGCTGTAGAAACCATTGTGGAAAACAAACGCACTTTTTTGTATGGTTGCAAACCTTATAAATAAGCGGAAAAAATCATTTCATGGAAAATTGCTAATATTTCTTAAAACTCCAATTAATTATATGGATAGAGACTTTCATTAATGAAACTAGACTTAAAATGAGATTAAAATAGCAGCATTTCTCAATTTAAAAATAGTACACTGTTTTATTTTCCCTAGTCCCTATATCTTATTTGGTACATGAAATCGTAACAAAAACTCCCTACATTTGAGTGCGAATATTCATTAGTTCAAACACGTTAAACTAAGCCTTCAACATCTTCCTTATTGATCTTGTAATTACTAGAAACATTGCCAAGGAGAGGAGCAACATCAAAGTCGCTTCCCATCTTCTTAACTGTGTAAGCTCTAGGAGGGGAACACCAGCAAAGAATCTGCAAAACCTCCCTCAAGGAAGGCCGATTTGCAGGTAATCTGCTAGTGCATTTGAGTCCTAGTTTAAATACCATAGTCATCTCTTCCAAGTAACACGGTTCCTTGATTTCATCATCGAGAGCATCGGTAATAGACTTTCCTTCACTGCTGTGTCGCAATGCCCATTCTGCCAGATTCATGTCCTCATCATTGGGTTCTCTTCCAGTGACGAGTTCAAGAAGCACAATTCCAAAGCTGTAGACATCAATCTTCTCATTGACCTTTGTTATATAGGCATACTCTACAATGCGAATAACAAAGGATATGTAGATGTGTTAGATATTGGATGAAACACTAAACATAACTATTTTTAATTACTCCTAAATAAGTGTTTTTATATGCTTGAACTTTTGAGACAACTAGTAAATTATCAATAAAATGCTCTTACCTGGGGCAAAGTAACCAAAAGAGCCTGCAACAGCAGACATTGTGCGGGACTCTCCATGCTTTTCTAACATCTTTGCTAACCCAAAATCAGCTATGCTTGCCTTGAACTCAGAATCCAACAAAATGTTGCTAGACTTCACATCTCGATGAATGATTGGAGGAGAACAGTCATGGTGCATGTAACTTAGACCTTGTGCTGTGCCAATTGCAATTTGCAACCTTCTTGGCCAATTCAAGACCATCTGACGTGCTAAATTCATCCCTGTTGATGATTTTCTCTTCTTCCCATGGAGCCATCTATCCAGACTGTGATTTTCCATGTACTCGTAAACAAGAAGTTTTGAGTTCTCACTTGAAATACAGCACAACAACTTTACTATATTGGAATGCCTAATGGTGCCCAGTATTTCAACCTCCGCCAGAAATTCTTTCTCGAGCTTGTGATCTAAAGTCTTGTTATTCCAAATACTTTTCACAGCAACAAATTGGCCTGGATGGTCAGTGGGAATCCGGTATACTTTCCCTGATCCACCACTTCCTATAATGTTGTTTTCAGTCAAATTCGACAGAATGTTTAAATCTGTGAAATTCAATCTCTGGAATGATGTAAGCTTCCATGTTGCCAGATTGCGTTGGTGCTTTTTCCTTTGGTAGTCACTTAACTTATATAAGCTTAATAAAACAGTGACTAGGAGAACTACAAGGACAAGAACTAGAATCATGGCAAGGTAGATAGAGGGCATTTTATTATTGTTGGAATCACGGGTTTTGGTGTAACAACTTGGAAGGCCTAGAATTGGACTGCCAACACATAGATTGGAATTATTCAAGAAGCTGTTTTCATATGCAAGGTTGTTAAGCTGATCTGGGATTTTTCCAGATAGTTGGTTGTAGGACAAGTTGAGTGAATTAAGCATCAAATTGCCAAATTCAGATGGGATTTCACCGGACAATTGGTTGTGTGACAAGTCCAAGTATTTGAGATCAGGTAAAGACCCAATCACTCCTGGGATTTGGCCAGAAAGCTTATTTCTTGAGAGGTACAAAGTAGTTAATGACTTCCATGAGATGATCTCTGATGGAAGCTCACCAGAAAATTGATTACCACCCAGAAAAAGATAATTAAGATGAGAAAGACTAGTTAATTCTGCTGGAATTTTTCCGGATAGCAAGTTGTTTCTTGCATCAAAGACAACCAACTGCACCCAGGAAGAGATTCCAACAGGAATTTCACCTGAAAATCTGTTGTTACGAATTTCTACCCTTGACAAATTCGAAGCCAACTTACTTGGAAGCCCACCCGAAAACAAGTTATCACTTAACATCAAGGTTGATAGATTGAATAATGTCCAAAGACCAGAAGGAACCTCACCTGAGAAATTGTTTCCCTGAAGCTGAACTGTACGCAAAGTAGGACAATTTCCAACCCATTTCGGCACTTCCCCGCTGAGATTGTTAGAAAATGCAACCAGTCCTTGCAAAGCACCTCCATCGCATAAATGTTCCGGCAATTGACCACTTATTTGATTCTCCGAGACCTCAAATCCTTCCAACTTCGAATACATGCCTAATTCCGGTGGCAAAGTTCCACTCAACTTGTTTCTGAAAACCCGAAAATCAATCAGTGGTAGCTGGCCTATACTTTTTGGAATCTCACCGGTCAATTGATTCCCAAACAAAAGCAGCACTGTCAAATTTCGTAACTTGCCAACACCTTCTGGAATAGAACCATTCAAGTTGTTTGCAGAAACATCGAGGCTCTCCAAACTTAATGACGCTTCAATCGAGCTCGGTATCTCACCAGACAATCTATTAGCAAAGAGATACACAAACTTTAGACTCTTTATCAAGAACAAACCACTAGGAATAGCACCTACCAAATTGTTCCTTGCTAAATCCAACTGCACCAGGCTTGAAAAATTCGAAAAATAATCTGGGATTTGGCCAATCAAATTAGACCTTGTCATCCACAAAAACGTCAACTTCGTCAACTGTCCAAACTCTTCTGGCAAAGCTGTAGGCACAAACTTATCATTCTGAGCCATGCCCAAAACTTCAAGATTGGCCAGGTTACCAATTTCCTTTGGCCACGTGCCGTTGAACTGGTTTTGATAGAGGTACAACGTTTGTAACTCCGTCATGTTCCCAATCCCTTTTGGGATATTGCCTGAAAAATTGTTGGCTCCGAGGTCTATGTATTGGAGAGTTCGAATCCGGTATATGTCTTCTGGGATTGGACCCACAAAAAAGTTTTCAGAGAGATCAAGATATTGGAGCTTGGAGCAATTGTATAGGACTGTTGGAAACTCTCCTGGTATGTAATTCCAGGCCAAGTCAAGGGTGGTCAGGTTCTCGAGGTCACAAATTGTTGATGGGATTTCTGTGGTGATGCTTATGTTTCGGAGGGTTATTCCGGTGACCGCGCCGTTGGTGCAATTGATCCCAGGCCAATTGCACGGTGAGGATGAGGAATTCCATGACTGGATAGACGGTGGATCATCCCACTGCTGTTTCAGGCCGAGTAGGATGGCTTGTTCGGTGTTTTGGGATTGCGAATTTACTCGAAAGGGTATGGAGATTAGGAGGAGGATAAGGAGGGGTAGTGGGGTTTCGAGAAATGGCAAGGGTAGTTTAGTCATTTTGGGTGGAGTCAGTTACTCACTCCGTTGCTCCGGTTAAGTACTTTCCCGGGGAATCCAACTTGAAGTAAACAGTCATGAAGTAAACTCCATCTGTTTTGAGGTGCACGTGAAATGATACAAAAACTTAGTGGGTTTATCACTTACCATATGGGCATATGGCACTGGAAAAAAGTGGCTTGCACAAAAAAGAATAGTCAAAGTCTACACTCTGGAGATTTGTTCTAAGATGTGCAGTCATAAAGTAAACTCCATTTGTTTTGAGATACACGTGAAATAATACAAATACTTTGTGCGTTTATCACGTCCCACACGGCACTGGAAAGAAGTGGTTTGTCCAAAAAAGAATAGTCAAAGTAAACACCCTGGAGTTTTGTTCGAAGACGCATGTACGTACATTATTTTATTATCACTTTCAGGTGGACCTAACAGCGACTTTTTGTTAACTTGGACTTCAACGGCACAATTTGTAGATAGTGATATGAAGGTTCCCCGTTGGTGTTCTAAATTTCTTTCTAGACTTTCAGTCAATTTAATTTCTGAATTTCTTTTATAAATTATTTTGCTGAGTGTTTAATGTTAAGGTCCATCTCCTCCGCCTAAACTAGGACACTATCTTGATTAGTTTTTTGACTCTATATTCGGTTATTATGACTTCATTTTGTGGTTTGTTTAGCTTAGTGAGGAGTGATTAGTTAAAACTTGTACTTTTAAATGTGCCAGTTTAAATTTCATACTTTCTTCATTGTGTTGAATGATAGTATTGAGTTTATTATAATGGGTTTTGTTAACCAGTGCTTTTGGGACAATGGTTAACAATTTATTTTAGGAAAGTTTTGACATAAATTTTATGAAAAATGAAAAAAACTGTCAAAATATTAATTTTTTTTAAATGGATTATTAACCAATATCTTAAGGGCATTTGTTAGGTGTTTGGCACAATAATAAAAGTGTGGGGTTTGAAGAATATCATTTGAAAGTATTGGATTTATTATTTTTGAGAATCAAAATTATTAGATTTAATTTGTCACAAAGATAAAACTGTTAGGTTTTTTTTTTTTTTGGTTATACTTTCCCCTTTATTCTAACAAATGGAGTCTACTTGATATCTTTGTTTATTTATTTTCTAAATAAAAAGGAGATAGGGTAAGATTTGATTATTCTTTTTTATTGTTAGGCAAAGAGCATAGGTTTTGATCTAAGTCTTTTATTTGATAAGAAAAGAAACCTGATTTAATAAATGAGTTTTGAATGAATTATATCTTTAAAAAACATTTATATATAATAAATAAGAAAGAATTGCCTAAATATAATAGATTTAAAAAGAGGAACATCGAAAAGTGACAAAAAAGCCGCTCATATTTAGAGAAATTATAAAGTCCTCAAGGTGGACAAGAGGAAATTATAGTGTACTCTCGGAATACCATAAATGTAATTTCATCCTCTCACATGAATGGTGGGTCCCATTAATTAAATTTATGGTGGGACTCACTATTCATGTGAGAGGGAGAACTACGCATTTATGGTACTCCGGGAGTACCTAATAATTTTCTATGGACAAGTGATGTGGTTTGCCATTCTAGTAAAAGACTTCCACTTGTTTAAAATTGTGGAGTTTTAAATAAAAACTAAATACTAACTTAGCAATTTTAAATAAGTGGAAATCTTTTATTTGAATGGTGGACAAATGATGTGGTTTACTATGAGGACTGTATAATTTCTCTCATTTTTTGTGGTCATAAATGATGGCATTCTTAAAACCTTGTTCCTAGTTTTTATTAGGTTTGTTAAAATTGAAGAATTTATTAATATTATAATAAAGATAAAATTTGACTACAAATTTAGTTGTAGTATAAAGTTACAATTTTAAATTTTTACTAAAAAAATTAACATGGTTACATATTTTAAAATTTTAATTTTTGAATTAAATGTTTTTTACATGTCAAATTTCCTACCAATCCACTATTGTTTATTATTTAATCTATAAAATTATTATATATATATAATTTTAAACTACAAAAACTTAATACTTAAACATGTGATAATGACATAACTATTAATATATGAACTTCATGAAATTTTGTATCTAATGGTGAAAAAAAAAGATATAGAGTTGAGTTATAGCCTTTGAAGATGATAAAATATAGAGCCTGATGGGCCTACCTTAATGGGCCTGACAGATTGGAACTGTTGGGCCTGTGTAAAGATGGTCACACACGCTTTGAAAGCCCATCGCTGACAGACATAGTATGGGCCCATGATCCGAAATCTCTATCGCCTAGAAAAGCCCTAAGATCCAAATAGGGAAATCCTTGCTCACCACGCTTTGGGGAATTTGTATTAGAGTCCCACATTGGAAAGATCTGGAGGTCAAGAAGAAAAACCAACTCTCCACCACTATAAAAGGACTAACATTCTCGCAAATCGAGGTACGATTAATTGACCCTCTCTAGCGCTCTAGAGTGAAGAGACGAATTCTGACTTGACCTTCGGAGAGTGTTTGGCCGGCACCACACCGGTGCTCTCTAAAGGTTTTCTTTCGATCGTTCTTGTTGTGCAGGTTCGATTTGAGTCGCGAGTACGGTGTGACCTATTGGTGATAATTTTCAACGTCATCAGTTGGCGCCGTTTGTGGGAAAAACGTGTAGCACTTCATCGCTTCCTAGACAAAAGAGTTACATGGTACTCACTCGCTCAATGGCAACCACGAATGACGTTCAAGAAGAAGCCCCTACGACTGCCCTTGAGAAACAGGTCAGGACGCTCGCCACAGCCGTGGAGCGCCTTACCAAACAAAACCACGACCTAGAAGAGCAGCTGAACCAAAAGAATGCGGCGGTCAATAACCAAGGAGCGGATCAAGAAGGGACCGGCGCTGAAAGGAGAGATCAGGACGGACAACAGGAGAGTAACGCCCTGAGCAGACCAGTGCGATGGGATATTAACATCCCTTCCCCGACGGATACGGCTCCACAATCCATCATCGTGGAGATGTAGGCGATTGAGGAACAGATGGATGTAATGATGAACGCTCTCAAGGGTCGAGTGTCGAGTGATCTTGACGACCTTGTCAACCGGACTGACTCGCCATTCACGACAACCGTCAACTCCTTCCCCCTGCCGAATAAGTTCCGCATGCCAAATATGGATAATTATGACGGAGTCAGGGACCCTCTAGATCACCTAGAGACCTTCAAGACCCTGATGCACCTTCAGGGAGTGGCAGACGCGATTATGTGCAGGGCCTTTCCTACAACCCTAAAGGGCGCAGCAAGGATTTGGTTCAGCCGACTAGCACCCAACTCCATTAGCACCTTCAAGGAACTAAGTGCTCAATTTACTACGCACTTCATTGGAGGACATCGGTATAGAAAATCCATGGCTTGTTTAATGAACATCAAGCAGCGAGAGGAGGAGACGTTGCGGGCCTACATATCACGCTTCAATAAGGAAGCGCTCTCGATCGACGAAGCCGACGACAAGATATTGGTAGCAGCATTCACGAATGGGCTGAAGGGGGGTAAGTTTTTGTTCTCCCTATACAAAAACGACCCCAAGACCATGTCGGAGGTGCTTTACAGGGCCACCAAATATATGAACGCTAAGAACGCGCTATTAGCGCGAGAAGATAGACCCAAGAAAAGAGACAGACAAGAGGATCCCCGACAGGACCAGGGGCGGAAGAAAGGAAGGATGGGAGACCGAAGGGAGGACAGACGTCCAAAACCCACGGGCGGAAGGTTCACAAGTTTCACGCTGCTAACCGCGCCGATTGACCAAGTCCTAATGCAGATTAAGGGCGAAGGGTCCCTGACGTTCCCAGGAAAGCTGAAGAGTGATCCCAGCAAAAGGTCCAGAGACAAATATTGCCGCTTCCATCGTGACCACGGCCACGACACGGCCGATTGCTACGACTTGAAGCAGCAAATCGAAGCCCTTATCCGACAAGGGAAGCTGCAGAAGTTCGTCAACAAGGGGAGAACGGATCAACCCCCACAAGAACAACACCCCCGCCGAGAAGACGAGTGACCAAGACCCCCATTAGGAGACATAAGAATGATAATCGGAGGAACTGCTGCGGCCGGATCGTCAAAAAAGGCTCACAAAACATACCTTCGGATGGTATAGAATGTCCAGTTGACGAGCAGAGTGCCAAGGATAGCAAACAGAGAAAGCCCCGTTGTTGGGTTCACGGAAGAGGATGCACGGCGCCTACACCATCCACACGACGATGCCCTCGTCGTCAGCATGCGGACAGGGGACTACAACATGCACCGAGTGTTGATCGACAACGGCAGCTCGGCCGATATCTTGTATTATCCGGCATTCCAGCAAATGAGGATTGACAGGGAGCAGCTAATACCGACAAACGCCCCGCTCGTTGGTTTCGGAGGGAGTAGGGTATTCCCTTTGGGCGCGGTAACGTTACCGGTGACAGTAGGAGATTACCCCCAACAAGTCACCAGGAACGTGACATTCTTGGTGGTCGATTGCTCGTCCGCCTACAATGCTATTCTTGGACGACCTACGCTCAACTCGTGGAAGGCGGTAACGTCAACTTACCACCTAATGATCAAGTTCCCAACGGAGTATGGGGTAGGAGAGCTACGCGGAAGTCAAGTTGCCGCACGAGAATGCTACGTAGCCATGATGGACATGCAAGACCAAATCCAGGCCTTGAACATAGAAGAGCACCGAACGATGGCAGAACCCACAGAGAAGCTGGAGGAGATAACTCTTGACAGTTCCAATCCGGACAGAACAACCAAGATCGGAACGCTTGCCAAACCCGCAATCCGTCAAGAGCTCGTAGCTTTCTTGAGGAGCAATAAGGATGTGTTCGCCTGGAGCCATGACGACATGCCGGGTATCGATCCCTCGATCATGGTACACAAATTGAATGTATTGCCCTCATTTTCACCCGTCCGACAAAAGAAGAGGGCATTCGCGCCGGAGCGAGACCAAGCAATAGCGGAAGAGGTCCACAAACTCCAAGAGGCAAGCTTCATCAGGGAAGTCTACTATCCCGATTGGTTGGCGAATGTGGTAATGGTGAAGAAAGCAAGCGGCAAGTGGCGGATGTGCGTGGATTTCACCGATCTTAACAAAGCGTGCCCTAAAGATAGCTATTCCCTTCCAAGGATCGACGTCCTAGTAGACTCGACGGCTCAACACCAATTACTAAGCTTCATGGACGCTTTCTCGGGTTATAACCAGATCCGCATGCACGAGGCCGATCAGGAGAAGACTTCGTTCGTAACCAGCCAAGGACTATTCTGTTACAAAGTAATGCCATTCGGCCTGAAGAATACGGGGGCAACATACCAAAGGCTAATGAACAGGATGTTCGCGTAGCAAATCAGGAGGAATGTCCAAGTCTATATCGACGACATGCTGGTGAAGAGCCGGAAGGAGGAAGACCACCTGGAAGATCTTAAGGAAACATTCGGTACGCTTCGATCCTACAACATGAAACTTAATCCGGGAAAGTGCGCATTCGGCGTAACGGCAGGCAAATTCCTAGGGTTCATGGTTTCCCAGAGGGGGATTGAGGCTAATCTAGACAAAATCCGAGCCATAATAGAGATGGCCCCTCCGCGAAATGTGAAGGAGATACAAAGCCTTAAGGGCAAGATAACGGCATTAAATAGATTTGTGTCGAGAGCCACGGACAAGTGCTTGCCCTTCTTTTGCACATTAAAGAAATCCTTCGAGTGGACGGACGAGTGTCAGCGAGCGTTCGAGGAATTAAAGGCATACCTATCTTCACCACCCCTATTGAGTCCCTTGCAACCTGGTGAAGAACTTTTCCTCTACTTGGCTGTCTCCTCTGTATAATGCACAGAAGCCTGTATACTATGCCAGCCGGGCGCTCCGCGGTGCCGAAGAAAGATACCAACCTATGGAGAAACTCGCTTTTGCATTAGTCACGGCGGCTCGCAAGCTCAAACCCTACTTTCAAGCCCATACCGTGAACGTAATGACCGACAAGCCCTTGCGAAGGGCACTGAGTAATCCTGAAGCCGCAGGTCGACTGACGCTGTGGGCAATAGAATTGAGTGAGTTCGATATCAAGTACCGTCCACGTGTGGCCATTAAAGGACAAGCTGTAGCTGACTTCATAGCAGAGTTTACGCGTGACGAGGACAAGGGGGCAGAAGAACCCCCCCAGTGGAGCATCTACACCGACGGATCATCCAATCGGCGAATTGGAGGGGCCGGCATAGTATTGCTGTCACCTGAAGGAGACAAGATCGAATGTATGGTCCGTCTCGACTTCCCCATTACCAACAATGAAGCAGAATACGAAGCGGTGGCGGCAGGACTCGACCTAGCCAAAGCCGCCGGAGCTGAAAGTGTGGTCGTTTATTGCGACTCTCAAGTCGTGACCAATCAAGTAAACGGAGATTATGAATGCAAAGGGGAAAGGTTGAAGAGATATCTTGATCAAGTAAGGGCGAGAGTCAACGGGCTAAAAGCGATGGTCGTCCAGATCCCCAGGGGAGAAAATGAGCTCGCCGATCGGCTAGCCAAAGTCGCTTCAGCAGAACATATGATGACACCGGGTAATGTGCTTTCCTTTGTTCAACTCTTTCCACTAATAGACCCCGACAACATGCAGGAGATACGCTCCGAAAGAAACTGGACTACACAGATAACTTCATACTTAAAGGACGGGTTACTGCCAGAAGAGAAGGAGGCAGCGAGAAAGCTAAAAGTCCAAGCGGCAAGGTTCGTCTTGATAAAAGACATTCTTTACAAGAGAGGTTTCTCCCGCCCTTATCTAAGATGCCTTGGGGTTGAAGAGGCCGACTACGTAATGAGGGAAGTACACGAAGGGATATGCGGGAACCATTCTGGATCGCGGTCGTTAGTGCACAAACTGGTACGAGTTGGGTATTACTGGCCAACCATGCAGAAGGATGCCGAGTCTTACGTTAAAAGCTACGACAAATGCCAGAGGTTCAGCAATCTTTTCGGACAGCCAGCTGAGGAGCTGACCCCTATAACGGCTCCATGGCCGTTCGCTCAGTGGGGACTAGATATCATGGGACCTTTCCCAATGGCGGTAAGGCAGCTAAAGTTCTTGGTAGTGGGTATTGACTACTTCACAAAATGGGTAGAAGCGGAAGCCTTGGCCACCATTACAGAAAAGAACATTAGAAGTTTTGTCTGGCGATGCATCGTATGCAGGTTTGGTATTCCTAGAGTCCTTGTCTCAGATAACGGGAGGCAGTTCGACAACGGCCACTTCCGGGATTTCTGCACACAGCTAGGAATAAAAAACCACTACTCATCACCCGCCCATCCTCAGGCTAATGGCTAGGTTGAAGTCACGAACCGATCCCTGTTAAAGATTATCAAGACTCGGCTCGAGGGGGCAAAGAGCATATGGCCCGAAGAATTGCCGAGCATACTGTGGGCATACAGGACAACGGCGAGGACTCCAACAGGAGAGACGCCATTCCGACTGACATACGGGACCGAGGCGGTCATCCCAGCAGAAGTTGGGCTCACAAGTTATAGGGTTCACAACCATGACGAAAGCAGGAACGACGAATCTATGAGGCTACAGCTGGACCTGATAGATGAGGTAAGGTCGGTGGCGGAGCAAAGGATCGCTAGATACCAGGATCGCATGGCCAGATATTACAACTCCCGGGTCCAACACAGAAACTTCCAAGTAGGAGACCTCGTACTCAGGAGGGTCATTGGTGCAACTAGAGACCCTACACAGGGAAACTCGGCCCCAACTGGGAAGGACCTTATAGAATCACGGCGTGGAAAAGGAAAGGAACATACCACCTGGAGACAACAGATGGAGAGAAGCTACCGCATCCATGGAATGCCGAGCATTTGAGAAAATACTACCAGTGATAGTAACACGGCGAAGGGCAACCAAGTTTCTTTTTGGCTTTTTAAGTTTTTCATAAGTTTTTCTTTTAACTATTTTTCTATTTGCTACAATCTTGTCGTGCCTTTTTTAAGTCCAAGGGGGCAGGCACTTTTCCTTTACGCATCTCTATAATCAGATATAATTATGATCTTCTACTTGGATGTCATTACAATTGTCCACAAAGTTAACGAAAGCTAGATAAAAGTCCACAAGATGGACGAATGCAAACTAAAAGTCCACGAGATGGACGGATGAGAAATAAAGTCCACAAAGTGGACGATTATCCGACAAGGATGTTCGCTTGCAGTCCACAAGATGGACGGATGCAAACTAAAGTCCACAAGATGGACGAACGCAAATTAAAGTCCACAAGCTGGACGGATACAAAATAAAGTCCACAAAGTGGACGATCATCCGACAAGGATGTTCGCTTGAAGTCCACAAAATGGACGGATCCAAACTAAAGTCCACAAGATGGACGGATGTAAAATAAAAGTCCACAAAGTGGACGATCATCCGACAAGGATGTTCACTTAAGTCCACAAGATGGACGGACCATCCTACAAGGATGGCCATCTGAAGTCCATAAAACGGACGGAGATAAAATAAAATCCACAAAGTGGACAGCTCGCCCTACAAAGGTGACGAATGGAGTATAAAACGGACGGACGAAATAAGTCCGCACGTTGGGCGAATCGCCCACCAGGGGTGACGAATATAGTCCAAACAGTCGAGCCATCCCACACGGATGACAATTTGAAGTCCAAAATGGAAGGATGACCAACAGCTTGAACGAACAATCCACAAAGTGGACGGATCACTTAAAAGTTAAAATTTCCTCAACAAAGTGGACAGATCATTAAGTTAGTAAAAACGTGCCTCAAAGGTGATGGATCTCTAAAGCTTATGGAAAACCGATCCATAAAATGGACGGATCACCCAAAGTCGGCAAACAAAAATCACGAGTCCAAAAAATGGGCAGATAACGGGATGTTGAAATGTTGACGGACCATCCACGTGGTCGGATGATATGTCATCCAATTGGACAGATCAATCAAAGACAAAAATAATAAGTCTAAAATATCCGACGGGTTCCATACGACAATAGAAAGCATAAAAAGCGAGCATTAATAAAACCGAGAAGGCAAATGTTTAATACAATAAAAGGAGGACGGACTGTTCTTAAAGTAAATAAACAAAACCAAAAGGGGACGGATCATCCAAAATGTAGGTTACATAATAATTAATCTACTTTCTTCGGCTCAGCGGCTTGGGCATCCTTCGACGGAATAGACTCTTCGTCGCCTTGAGCAGCGTCATCACAAAAAAGGTCTTCTGTATTTTCTGAGGCGACGGGCATGACGGATGTCTGATCCTGATCACTGACGGTTATCATGGACACGTCCAGATCTGGGTAAGCCTTTTTTATTTGACGGAGTGCATCGTCAAAGCCTTGAAGGAACGATCCCCCCAGCTCCTTCAGCAAAGCCTCAGAGTCGCGATACTCATTGACGGCATCCTCCTTGGCCTGACGGAGTTTCTTCTTCAAATCCTTTATCTCATCTTCTTTACCCTTCAAGGCCTTCCCAGCTTCCTCCGTCCTTTGTTCAAGCTCTTCCCTCGTCTTCTCAGATAGGTCGAACTTCTTCTCCATCGTGGACTTCCATTTATGCAGTTGACCAAGCTCCTCCTCCGTCTGGTCAGCTTTTGCCCGTACACGTTCCAGAGCCGCTTCACGGTTGAGGCAGCGGTCCATCAAGCCCTTCATCATGACCAAGGACTGAAATAAACAAAGTTAAAAAGGGTGTTAAG
This sequence comes from Quercus lobata, assembly GCF_001633185.2. NCBI lineage: Eukaryota > Viridiplantae > Streptophyta > Magnoliopsida > Fagales > Fagaceae > Quercus > Quercus lobata. Next base: position 40,941,875 of record NC_044915.1, read on the forward strand.
CAGAAAACCAAGAAGAGTGGACGGACATAAAATGACGGTTAAGGAAGGTTACCTGTGCAACGGCGAATAACCCCGTCTCCCCCATTGCCTCCGTCGAATGATTCCCCAGATCCTCGTAATCCTCTGCGAAAATTATCGACGAAAACTTCTCCAAAGCAAACTTCGAGTCGTCACGGAGAAGGGGAGGAGGCTTCTCCTCTCTGACGGGTAGGGCCTGCATTAAGCCCTTACCGGATCCATGTTTAGCCGGGGTGACGGTCTTGGCACCCTCAGCCATCAATCCCACAACGGGTTCCAATGGAACCTTCTGTTGTTTGAGTGGACGATCAGACTTCGCCGGCTGTTTCCTCTTAGCCGACGACCCCAGCACCTTGGGAACCACAATCTCACCCGTCTTCTTTTGCTCGACGGCTAGTGATTTTATCATTGCTCTTCTCTTTGCGTCATCTATTTCTGCAATACAGGACGGACGAAGATATTTACTCAAAATTGAAGGCTAAATTCAGGAGTAAAAGTTGACGGACTTACGTCTGTGTACTCTTTCGTCGTATGCGATGGCCTCACGGGTAGGTTCTGGACCGTCACAATACCAGTGTATTGTCTTTGGATTCACTAACTTGGCCCAAGTTCTTTCCTCCGGCTTAGTCTTCCGGAAAATCCTTTCAAGGAAACCAAACTCCTCGACACTAACCTGTGGACGCCGTCTACCTGCAAAAAAAAAAAAAAGAATATAGACGGTTATGGAACTTGTAATAAAAGGTTAGGAAAGGGGTACAACATTTAGACGGGTACATACGTGAAGGGTTTATCACTGCCCAGGTTGTGTCAACGGGCAGGTACTCCGTCTCCCCTGGACGGTTCATCCATCTGTCACCCTCCAGGAAGAAGTAACGACTCTTCCAGTCTCTATTTGAGTCTGGGGTCTCAAAGATCACCTTCAACAAGGGGCTCCGACTAGCAAAACTATACATCCCCCTTGACCCAGAAATCTCGTCTGGACGATAACAGTGAAGAAATTCACGGACCGTCAGTCTCCTTTCTCCATCCGACATTGCACCATAGAGAATCTCCATGGCTATGAAGACCCTCCAGGCGTTAGGAGATATCTGTGTGACGGACAACCCTAGATAGTGCAAAAGTTCCCTGTGAAGTGTAGTGAGCGGGAACCGAAGTCCTGCCTTCAATGCCTGCTCGTACACTCCGACACCTTCTACACCTTCATAGTAACACTTCTCCGACACATAGGGTAGACGGATGGAAACGTAGTCCGGGATTTGGAAGTTGGTTCTAAGAGTGCTGAAATGTCTCTCCCTGATGACGGATGTGAACCTATGCACTGTCCATTCTGGCAACATGATGAACTGCCTTAGTCCATCAGCACCTACAACGGACTCTAGTGCTTGATTCCCGTCGTCATCGGAACCCTCTATTTCAACTATCTCCACATCCTCATTTGTTGAGGACGAAGAGGAGGTAGACGGACTCCTATCTTCGCCGGGGCTCTCTTGGTCTTTATGACCGGACGGGTATACATTCTCGTATTCCATCCCGTCACGAACCACCGACTAGTTACTTGACGCACTAGACATTTCCTACAATTGACGATAAAACCTAAGACTGACGGGTTTGAAATCATTGACGGGTATAGTAAGCCTAATAACAATGCAAGGATGGAAATGTAACTTGATTATGGTATTAAAGTAAATACTTACCACACTTGGCGGAGGATGGGTGACGGTTGTCGTAATCGTAGATTCTCGTCCACGACGGAGTGCTCTGACAAGGTTGACGGCTTCACTCTGACAGACGATTTCTGGTTGAAAATTGTGAGAATGGGAGTAAGGCGCCTTATATATATATAGGAGATGCACGGAAGACGAAGCGACGCTTTGATCCTATACAACGGCCATTCAGAGATTGACACGTGGCATGCTCAATAAATGTTGACAACCTGTCAGTACACGTCAACAGATTGTGCCCTTCATGTAACCGTCAACTTGCTGAATCTTCTTCTGACGGGTTGATCCATCTGGAACCGTCATCCTATCTCGCGTGAATCCGTCAATCAGTTTCAACCTTCTTTTTGTCTCATGGATCTCATTCCGTCATAAAAATACCCGTCATACCCCTACGTTAGGATCGTCACCCCATTGATCCTTTGACCTAAAAGCGGACGGACCATTGGGGTAAAGGGGGCAACTGAAGATGATAAAATATAGAGCCTGATGGGCCTACCTTAATGGGCCTGACAGATTGGAACTGTTGGGCCTGTGTAAAGATGGTCCCACACGCTTTGAAGGCCCATCGCTGACAGACATAGTATGGGCCCATGATCCGAAATCTCTATCGCCTAGAAAAGCCCTAAGATCCAAATAGGGAAATCCTTGCTCACCACGCTTTGGAGAATTTGTATTAGAGTCCCACATTGGAAAGATCTGGAGGTCAAGAAGAAAAGCCAACTCTCCACCACTATAAAAGGACTAACATTCTCGCAAATCGAGGTAAGATTAATTGACCATCTCTAGCGCTCTAGAGTGAAGAGACGAATTCTGACTTGACCTTCGGAGAGTGTTTGGCCGGCACCACACCGGTGCTCTCTAAAGGTTTTCTTTCGATCGTTCTTGTTGTGCAGGTTCGATTTGAGTCGCGAGTACGGTGTGACCTATTGGTGATAATTTTCAACGTCATCAGCCTTAGTAATAATTTGTTTTGATCCATGAAAATAAATAACTTAATAATTCTAACATCTAATTTTTATTTTAAGCAACATCTACATTTAATAATATTACGTCCAAACAAAAAGAGAATTTGTTTTAATAAGATGAAGAGTGCACGCGTGCGTGATTATACAGCAGACTGAAAAAAAAAAAAAAAATCACGCCTGTAGTTTTTTTTTAATATAAAATTTTCTGGTTAGTCGCAAATGGTTTATAATAAAAAAACTTTGGGATCATTGTTCTGGAAGTTTAGTACAAGAGATTAGGCTTAAGAGAAAATAGTGGGCATATATAAAATCTTATAAAAATTTATTAATTTAATTGTTGTGAAAAATATTATATTTATAGTATTACCCAAATATATTATATCACAATGTGCAGTACATTGCAAAATACCCTATTTGATAGTCCGCCGCCAAAGAGCATGGATTAGCTAGTCTATACTCTATAGCATCATTTTGTTTGTTTGATTTTTTTAATACAAGTATACACTAAGAAGGGGGAAATGATCTATTCCCATCTCTAACTTCATGAGGAAAAACTCAATGAAAGAGAGGAGATGTTAAAAGATTCATCCTAACAAGAGGCGACCTAACGGGCAAAATTATTGGACAAAAAATTTACATCTCCATTAGAAAGAACTTTAAAAAATAAATTAAAAAAAATTATATAAAGAATCACAGCCCAGAGAAGCTTAAGTGCAGAAATGTGCATTGATGAGTAAGTAAAAGCAACACTCGTCCAAAACACACGTTCATAATGAATGTAACCCATCCAAAGGTAAAAGTCACCAACAAACCGTTCTGATCACATGATACGTCTAAAGTATACTTGTCCACAATGACAATCACTCCACAGTCACACAAACCAAATCATTACTTAGATATCATAGATGAAGATCACTCCTCCAACCCACTACAAAGAACATGGGAACGATTTCCAAGTATATATCTTGCTCCCACTAGTTCCATAACACTTCTCCTATAAGGAAGGTGGTGAGAATCAAGGGAAACACGATCCACTCAAGATATCCTAAGACCAGACCTTTTTCATTTCAAGGTACACCCAAAAAAATCTTAAGTCTTACATATTTAGAATTTTTGGAGATCTTTTGTGAGATTCTGACTTAATCATTAGAGGATCTTTGGTTAGCACCACACAATCAGGTCACTGATTTCTTGTATCATCATGCGGTGCTCTATTAGGTGTTGTTAGGTTCTAAGACTTTAGGATCTAATGTATTAGAACTTCAATTTGTATTGTGTTAGCAAACCATGATCAAAACATAGAGTCTAGGTTTAGACTTGATCAAAGTGTGTTTACTTGTAAAATTGGAATCGGGTGATTGCAAAAATTATTGGACTTAATCTGCAAGGCTCGATTGATCGAAAATTAGACTCGATCGATCGAACCATGAGCAGATTTATTTTTCTGTCAAAATTCCAATTCAGCCCAAGCCTGTTTGACTTGTAGGGTTTTGTATTTTACTCCAAGTATAAAAGAAAAAACCCTAACTACGTTTTAAAGGTCTTTTTGGTAAGTTGTATGTTGAATCTTTTGTGAGATTTAGAGGTGTTTACCTTCATACACACATTTAGGGTTATCAAAATTAAGATTCATGTCAAGAACTTGGTGATCTCTTCAGTTGCTGCATAAAGAACTTTAAAGAAGATCTAAAACCTTTGAGTGGAGTCTTTAAGTCACAAGTAAGAGAACTTGTGATTGCAATGGATCAAAGAAAGAAGTAGTTTGTAGACTCGGAGCTATCACGTGGTTGTGGTAGTAAGTTTTCTACTCGAGATAGCAATAAGATATTAGTGGTCTAAGTTCTATTGTACAAACTTCAATTATTTCATAGTGAATCTATTTTACCTTGAGGAAAGTTAGGTTAAATCCTTACCAGGTTTTTTACCAGTTAGGTTTCCCTGGGTTATCATATTGTCGTGTTCTTTATATTTTTGCATTATTTACATGATATGATTTTATTGTGTTAACCTAGAATTGAATAATTTATCTAAGTAATCTCTTGCCTTAATAACTAGGTTAAACAACTTGTGTAAGGAGTCTAAAAACGTATAGGTGTGTTTAGCCATATCTTAATCTTAATCCCACGAGGATCCTGGTAGCATTACTTGAATACTTTGTGCTCCCAAGGATTTGAATATAAGATGTGGATTTCAATAATTCAATAAAACTATGGGAGTAAACTTTGCCAGTGGATCACTCACCTTTGGTGGTGTCTAGACCTTCATTTAGTTCTTAAAAAGTACGAGAATAAAGAATGTGAAAGAGAAAAGGAAAAGAATATATGTATTTTGTCATGGAAGGAAGGAATAAAAGTCTCTCAACAAATCTAAGATTATGGCCAGTTGGCCACTAGGAAAAAAGAAAAGTAAAGGTCATCTGCATCATTTGTTTAATATGTAGATACAACGTACTTCTGGTTCTGGAGCATGAGATGTACGGGGTTACTGATTGCAGTCACTAATCAATGATAACCTTTTGTTAGCAAAATATCTAAAAGAAAAATTAGAACCGCTGTATTGCAAATTTAAAATCCATTTACACAATTACACAAATTGATGTGATCTGTACATAAATGAAGAATTACTACTAAGAAGTAAACCTAATAGAACAATTATATTTATGTCCATTGTAATTTATTGGGTTTAGACTGACTTTTTTTTTTTTTTGTCGAATGGTTTAGACTGACTTGTAGTTAGCTATCGAACCCCAAAAAATATCTTTTATGCATCAGCTTCACAACATACTTGTGAGAGGCCTACATAAATATGCAGGCCCACACAAAATACGAGAGCCTTTTATATTTTATCAAGGACTGACTAAATGGATAGAAAATTTGTTATTTTCCTCTAGCCCAGGTTCAAAGTTCAAACTCCACTATAAAGTTGACTTGCGTTTATCTAATAGAAGACAATTGTATGTTTGCTTACCCAGAAATTCTCTTGATTTCTGTATTGATTCTTTTTCCCTGGTTTTTTATTTCTTTATTCTATCATGTGGTTTATTGAGTATATACCAGTATACCATTCATTATTAGTCAAACTTCGAGAAGAATAATACTTTTTGGATGTTTCCGGGCCGGCTTCTGTATTTTTAATGCTAGTCTCACATGTCCACTAATTGCACTCCATTCCATAAGGCACTATACCAACCACACCTACTATGATTTTTATTATTGGAGCCGATGCCAAACACAATACATTTGACTTAAGTTATCTTAGTAAAATAAAAATGAGTATTAAGTAATTTTTATTTTTAAGAAGATAAGTAAATTATACTGATTCGTTTGGTTTAATTTGGATGATACCTCCATCTTTCTTTTAACAGGGAGAGATCAGAATTTGTAGCAAGACAAGACAATAATAACAACTTTCTCATAAAATCCCAATTCCAAAAATTTGATCTTGGCACCAATCTACCGAGTAGAGCATGTTCCATTGTGTAAGAAAATGAGTATATACCTCTTTAGGATAGGATTGTGTATGATCGTGTATGTGGTTTTTTCACATTGTAAATCATATTGTTATAATCTGAATAGTTGTTACTGATACTGGTACTTGTAAGTTGCAACTAAAGTAAGTCACACAATATCCACAACCTAAGAACCATAGAACAAAATCTAAAAGCTTTCGAGAGAAAGGTGGAGAGAAAAAAGATGTTCTATTTCCACGGGTTGCACAAATAAGAGAGGCTATACTGTTTTTGTAACCCACTAGCCTATAGTACATACGAGTTAATCCCATTAGCTATGGTCATGTCCACTATGGTGACATGACTGTCCAAATTCTAACATAGCTTTTATTGGGGTGGGTCTTGTATTCTTCGCTTCCTCCTTCTTGGTAAATTTTAAGTTAAAGAAGAGTAAGTTCCCGAGTAATTTTAGTCAATTCTTTTTGGAAATGATACTTCATACCATTTTAGTCATTGTAGTCTGTTCAAATGACCAAAATTCAATTTTAGGCTACGCACGGTCAAAATGGAGCAGGAAAAACAAAGAAAGAAAAAGGAGGTATCAATTGTACAATGAATCAAACATGAAACACCTAGAAGAAAGGCAAGTTGGCAACTTTAATGTCCTATCAATTTCCCCTCTGCTTCTTACTAACTCTCGTGCGACTAGTGAAACATATACTCATAGAATGGTCATAGAGAAGCCAATTGTTTAGGCACACATAATCTAAGGCATCAATCTAGAAGAAGTTACATATAATTCAAATCGAAGAATATGACACATTTGACAATAAAGCTCCAGTCATGTGCACCGTAATAATACCTAATCCATACTCATTAGAAACTCATTGATTTTTTTGGTCTCTTTGTTGGATATTTTTGTAACCCAAAACTCTTGCTAAATGGATTGTCCTTTGGTTACTATCGGGCAATCCAAACTCATGCCTGCAAACACAAGAGAGAGGCAGAGCAAGATATCGCTTCCAATAAGGCCTGAATTGATTCATCCAGTGACCTGTGGGCTTAGTATTAATATTTAATACGACGGGAAAGTGAACTAGTTAAATTTCATAAATTTACTGACCATGTTAACTAAATTATTGTTAAATCTATGAAGATGATTACTTATCCAAATAGAACTGTATCTAGTAGAAATAATGATAAATTTAGAGCACAGTCAAGGTCAATCAATAAAGTACAGGTAGAATATAAGTTAGGGAGGGGGAGAACCTGATGTGTTATTCCTTTCTCTTTAGGCTAATGCAGAATAATTATTTGAAAAATTGATGAGGAATAGCCTGTTTCAATTTTGGGTACCGTTTTGTATTTATACTAAGAGGAGATTGAGTTGTGGAAATTGCGAACAATTTTTTTTTAGATGAGAATTGAGTTATAGACTTACAGTGGCCATCTTGTAAAAATACCCAATAAGTGGGATACACTTTCTTGACTTGTCTCTATCAAGTTGGACCATAGTTAAGGCCAACAGCTCTTTCTGAAAATCAGTTTATGTTCATTAGTACTCCACACGTACAAACATACTAACACTCACACCTCTTCTTTTTTCTTCTTCGTCTTGTGCATCCCAATCCTAGAACTCTTCTTCACTTTTGTCTCTTTCTTTGTCTTTAGGTCTTGCATTTGAAGAAGAACATCGAGTTAGAGAATTGAATATGAGATATGAGGTAGAGTTTTGAATTATGAGAATTAAGTTGTGAGAACTGAGTTTTGAGTAATGCTAAAACCAAATAGGGCTTGAACTTTTTGGATGGGGATTTGTTTGTGAAAATAGATGATAGCACAACTTTCTCATTTGGGGTAGGCAAAAAGTTGTTATGTTATACCATCTCTTGTAGAGTGCTTGCACAGGTGAAAGTGGGGCTCTTGGGGGATAGGGTATAGCTTAGGGGTTTTGGACATTTAATGATCAGTACTACTGAGATGAATCGAAATTTTGGGTAGTTAATGTTTGGTTTAGCAGTTGGAAAAGCAAGATTAATCTTAGGCGAGATTTAGGGAAGTACACATTTAAGTCAGGTAGATCTTCATGCAACTTTGGGTAGCTAGCTTGTTAATTTGTTGATCCAGAAAAACCCAATAACGTATAATGAAGATTTTTTCTTTTTCATTTTTGCTTTGTTTTGAGGCCCAATACATTGTGGTAGATTGCCATATTTATTGGGCATTGAATCCAAAGGTTACAGTGCCATCCATGGGACTTGGAGGCCCAAAACCATTCAATTTCATTTATTACTGTTATCATTGGGCTTGGGCTGAGTAGAGCCCACACAGAAAAGCCCTAAATACTTCTTGGTGAGTGTACTGTGTAGAGAAAGTTTGCACCACATCCCCTTTTCACTGCTTACTCTTAAGATTGCCATTTTGTCAAGCCATGTACTCGAGCCTAAATTATTATGGAAGCAAAAAAATTAATTCTATATGCTTTATTAAATACTTCATGCCAATAACTTGTGTTTCTGAATTTTAGTATGTTTCCAATTCCATTGATTGATTGTTGTTGTTGTTTTTGTTGTTGTTGTTTGTTTGTTTTTTTTCTAAGAGTCTATTGGCATATAAGTTATGACTATAAGCTATATTTGGACGTATAGTTGTCTTTCATTGTTTAACTTCTGAGTGGTCATTGACCAAATGATATTCTCTCTTTTATTTTATTTTTTAATTTTTATAATTCAGTAGGTGGAGGATAAGAAATTTATACCCTAGACATCTTTATTAGAAATACTTAGAAGTACCACTTGAATTACAAAGGCCTTGACGACCAAATGATGTTGATAATTACTAGTCAGCAAGCCGAGGAGATAGCTTTTGTTCCATTAAGAAAAATTATAGTGGAATGCATGGATCAAGTATCAACAGAAGAAAAAGGAAATGAAGAATACATGATGGGGAATATTGGAGCGGTTACCACATAATTAGCAATTTAGCACATTAGTTTCATTATTTTGTGAGAACATTGCTGCACAAATTGAGAGGCAAGATCGTTTCCCAATTTCACCACACTATAAGCAACCAAGAAATTGAGAAAGAAAATCCTTGCATGTCTCTCAAATAGTTATATATAAACATAGCAGCTTATTGATCATAATTGCTTATAGGTTCTGAATCACTGTTTGAACTGGAAAGGCTTGCTGGCATGAAGACCCTTATTTAATCCTTGGATGGCACCACATGCTGCAGCCAATGAAACAAGAAAGCAAAACAAGCTCAAGATTTGAAGCCCGAACCACTGAAATGTTCGCTTCCTAATCTTTTTCTGAGCAATGTACATCTCCACTGGGAAATAGACCGCAACTGGCCAGAACGCAATGGCTCCAAGAAGTGAAAGCATCTCATTGAAAAAGGGCATAGCCATGGCAAGAACTGTTATTATCACCACAAAAATTGTTCTCCAAATCAGCCTTAAGAAGTTGATACTAAATCTTATTTTGCCAATGTTTAATGGGTACTCCACAGCTACGAACTTTGAGTTAGGCCACCTCATGCTAGCCCATAATTCTAACATGCGGAAGACTGGTTGCCCAATTACCTGTCCACAAATACTCAACATGAAAGATCATCTAACAACTTAATTTTCAACTCGCTAGGGAAACAAAATTTTCTTTTTGTTAAGATATAAAGTTATGATTAGAGTAACATCATTTTTATATGGGTTTATTAGTGACATTACATTTATAATATACCAATCATAATAGATCACGCTAATGATTGTGAAAGATTTTGCAATTCTAAACTTATTGCTTAATTTTACATCGTATATCAAAACCTAAATGAAAACATGAGTGAAATTATTCAATGCACCCGATATACTACACATTCCTTTTTTATAAAGGTGAGTATCATATCATATGTGAGTTCCACATATAAAACTCACATTATTTTTTGTGCAGTTACAATATATTTGAACTTATGACATTCTTTCCATGATATAATTAATATTAATTACAAGGAAAAAACACCAATTGGTTTCTTATACAGGCAAGATTCGAGCTCAAAGAACTTTACCAAAATGTCCAAAACCAACTAAAATCCACATTTATATTTGATGGAGAGGGGGAACTAGATGCTGAGATGGTCTGAAATTAGAATGTTGTGTAGAAATTTTGAATCATAAGTTTGGCTAATTTCAAGTTATGAAGTATGATTTTAGCTTCTCAAGGTGAATGTTTCTGGATTATGGTACAATTGGTTTTAGCAGGTGAGTTTAGTTGCCTGTAAGTTTTACTGGTTAGGGGCGAGTTCTGAAAACTTTTAATAAAAATATTAGATGTTATCCAAGAAAATAAATAAAAATTAAGCATCGATTTGGAATGCTTGAAAGAAATAACCTGATATGATCCCAATAGGTGCACCACAATCATGATATTGCCCAAGTCTATCAACCAGAAGGGCTCGTAAAACCCAAATCCAGTCAGCATGTTGCCCCGTGCCTCGTTCCCAAATGCAGCATAGCCAAGGCAACCGCACATGAGGAAGAATACTGTCATGGTCGAGATAGCTGTTGTGTTAGCCTACTTCATCACTTTATTTTCAGGCGGTGATGACTTTAACGTGCCTTGGAAATATAATTCACAGGAAATGAATGTAAAAAATTTTCTTGTAATATAATCAAATAAACTTATTTGCTTGAAATAAGAAATCCAAATAAGAATCTGATGCTTCTCAAAAAAAAAGAAAAAAAGATCACATTTTTTTTTTATAAAAAAAAATTTAAAATAAGATCATCTTACGACTTATTTACTTGTAAAAATAATGGCTCTAAATTTTGATATTATTATAAATTATTTAATTTTGTTAAATTATTAATTATCCGAATTTTTTTTTTTGGGGAGAAGAAAGACATTGCATTTCATTGAAAAGAAAATCAACTGTGATTAGCGAAAAGAACAGGAAGCAGGTGTAAAGGAACATCCTCCATCTACACTGAATAACCTCTAATATGTTTAGCGCATATTTAGCAAAGTTGTGCGTTACAGAATTACCAAGTTTACTTAAATTATTAGGAAATGACGAATTTAATTACTAAACTATAATTCTAACAATTCCTTTCATTTTGTGGGCATAAATTCCCCCATAATAAATGAGGTCCATCAAATGAGATTCTTAATATTTTAAATAGGAGGTAGAGTTAAAACATAAATTGAATTCAAGATTTTCTGCTCTAATACTATATAGATTACTAGTTATCCAAAAATTTTAAATTGTTAAAAAATAGTAAATTTTATTACTTAATCATAATTCTAACAAACTTTGAGTATTGCAAATGCAATAATGAAAAGGGAGGGGGGGGGGGGGGGGGGGGGGGGGGGGGGAGTGTGGGAGATCAATGAAAAAAAAAAGGTAAAATATTATTTTGGTCCTTAAACTTTACAAAAAGTTTGTTTTTGGTCCCTAAACTTTAAAAAGTTCTTTTTTTATTCCTAAACTTTGTAAAGAATTTTTTCAATAGTTTAGAGACAAAAAAAAGAGATGAAAAAAGAACTTTTTTAACAGTTTAGGAATGAAAAACAAACTTTTGGTAAAGTTTAAGGACATGTATAAAACATTTTCAATAGTTTAAGGACGAAAGATGAACTTTTCAATAGTTTAGGGACAAAAAATGAAATTCTTAAAGTTTAGGAAGGAAAAACAAACTTTTGATAAAGTTTAGAGACCAAAATAGTATTTTACCCAAAAAAAAAAAAAAAAGAGAGTGGTTGGTCTTACCTGGACATCGATTGCAATAAAAGTATATGTGCAAGCAAGTGCAATGTTTCCCAATGCTGTGCACTCCCTCCAAATTTTTTCTGCTTGAGATACATCAACCCCTACTTCCACTCCTGTCATAGTGGTTCTCCCCCTTGGCCCTGTACAAATCCCAGTTTTTAAACCCCCCCCCCCCAAACAAAAAAAAAAAAAAACTCGAATAATGAGCACAAGGTAAAACAAGGAAACAAATATCCTGCTAGGTTTATATAAAAAAAATCCTGCTATGTCATTTTTAATATACTCCAATATATATTTCATGAGTGTCTATTGGGTACAATTTATTTTTTTAGTTATTTGATAAAGCTATATTTATCAAAATAATTTAGAGAAACTGCACTTTGAATAATGTGTTATGCTAAATTCACAGGGTTGGGTACTTACAAAATATAGATGAGATAATGGAGTAAATAATTGGAGAAATTTTATATGTATTTTTGGGAGAATTTTCCTTCAACCTATTACATGGTGATGAAAAAGACCTTCAACATGCAATATTAATCCAATAACCTATTTAATTTGTAGTCATTATCTTGATTAAAATAAATGTATATAGTCAATTCAATTGGTTAGATGCGATTCCTCTAAACCATTTGAATGAAAACTTTTAACATTTTCTTTACATGATCATGGAATGTTTTATGATAAAAAGAAAAACTTGTCTATATATATTTTTTGGATGTGTGGAACTTGTCAATAACTGTGCCAAAAGAAAATAGGAAGGAGGAAAAAGAAAGAACATTACCCGAGATGACCCTTGCAAATGAAAGTCCAATCCCTATACTCGCATAACCGAAAGACATAATTGCTGCCGCACTGGACAGCCATGACAATTCATGAAAGTTTTGGATTTGAGACAATAAAATCTCAAAAATCCCCAATGCAATCATGTATGGATTGTTGGAAAACTTGCACGGAGCTTCATGGCCTCTTTTTGTGGAAGCAATGTGATTTATGTATAGCCCTACAATATACAGCAATACTCGTATATAGTAACAATTAGATAGGTCTCAACACACTTATACTGCTAGGGAAAGTGTATCAGTTTTCACTTTTCATATATGCAAAGGGAAACTTACACCATGCTTGTAGATGTTGTGTTATGGTATAGCCGATCAAAATTCCAATAAGGCTCATATTTTGGACCAACCCACAAGCCATGTACATTTCTCCACCTAATCATTTAGAAAATAAAAAGGAAAAAGACAATTTCAATAAATTTAGACCATGAAACTGTAGGTATTAATTTTACAATTTTTGGTGTATGCTTTAAAATTACCTAAGATGTTTTGGATAGCCTCCATGTATGTGTAATTTCGCTTCCCAATAATTGGGTCTGGGCACCTGTAACAAACTGCTAAAAGATTGACAGTATATAATGTAATCGCTGCAAAAATTAAGACAATGCTTATGCCGAAAATCCATCCGAGTTGTGCAACACTCTAGGCTAGTGAGAGAACCCCAGTGCTTATCATAGTAGTAATTATATGTGCACTTGCAGTCCACACAGTTCCTACATCTCATTCAAGTTTTAAGTTTATCATGCAAAAATGCTTGAATTAATCATTTTTAAATCTTAAATTAACTTGTGTCAATTTTTAAATACATATTAAAAAATTAATTAAGAACTCTATTTATTATATTATTATTGACGTAACACCAATCACATTCATTGTCATTTTAAAAGGAAAAAAAATTGTAATTTATTTTAAAGCTTTTGTATTTTCCATCTCTTTTACCCTTAAAAGGAAGATTGACATTCATTGTCATTTTAAAAGGAAAAAAAATTGTAATTTTTTTTAAAGCTTTTGTATTTTCCATCTCTTTCACCCTTAAAAGGAAGATTGTTTATGTTGTTGCATTAAGTATTTTTTTACCTCTTATTGAGGGGTGTGTCATGAAGTGGGTTCCCTTAAAGTGTGTGGGTTCATACTTCATAGGTGTGTGGATCTAAATTTTAATAGAATTTGGAATGAGTTTGAGATCTATATATTTTAATAAATTCATATTTTGAAAATTTAATTTCAACTCAAACTTTTCTTTTCCCATTTTTAAGTAAGTTTACCGAAAAAAAAAGTAAGTACACCAAAATGGACCAAACGGACCGAAGTGGACCGAATGGATAGAAATAGACTAAAGTGGACCGAAATGGAGGGTGGACATTAGTTGTTTGTTTGTTTGTTTTGTTTTGTTTTGTTTTGTTTTTTTTTTTTTAATTTTTAATTTTTATAATTATTTTATCATTTTTTTAATAATTTAATAGTTATAAATATAAATAATTGGGGATTAATTTGAACTCTAATTATGATAATAATGGAGAATAAATTATGCTATTAAACTAAAAAACTCTTTAATAGGTTTAGGGTTTATTAATTTGCATGGTTAGGAAAAAGACACTAATAATAACAGAGAAATGTTAACGAATATACTAAGAGCATTGATTTAGGAATTATTTTTAGAAATATTTTATGGGAAAATGACAAAACAATAATTTTGTTGACAACTTTTTATATTCTCCATTATAAAAGTGGTGTCAAAACTTTCTTAATATAGTTTATTAACAATTGTCCTAAAAGTATTCATTAACATAACCCTTAATAATTTATCACTTTTACATCTGTTTATACTCAATTATGGAACTTTTACTCTTATGAGGAACCCCAACTGCTCTCATTAAAGCCCATGAGTAATCTGGCACAAAGGAAAAATCATGAAGCTTGATGACATCTAAATATCTAATCTACAGGTTGACATTAATGGACCTTCACCCATAACATTGATGATATCCCCTGGTTATTTATTTTTATTATTATTTATTTTTATAATGAATAAGAGATCCCCGGTATTACTTATTACAACCCCACTCTATTTCTCTGTAAAATAAGTGATGTTATACTTGGTGTAACTCTAAGTAATATTACACCACATAATAACTTGTTATTAAATTAATATATTTAAAATCTAACCGTTGAATTACATGTTCTATATGTTCTTAACATGCATGCCAATTTGCATATCAATCAGATGCTATTTACCATTTGATCTATAAACTCATCTTTTATGCATTATTTTAAATTACAAAAATTTGAATTTTAATAATTGTTTGATGACATAGCTATTAAGTTTTTATCACCTCGAAATTTTGTAAGTATGAAGAATATACGAAGATAATGTAATCTAACGGTGGATTTATCAATATTTGCATCAAATTAAAAAATATTGAGTGGTGTAACATTGCTTAAAGTTACACCAGGTGTAACTTGAACCCAACTCTAATAATAATAATAATAATAATAATAATAATAATAATAATAATAATAATAAACAGCTGAGTTTAGATTATGTGACAGTCTAAACTATATAATGAGTAAAATGGATAGTTTATGAAATGGAAAAGAATAAACAGTTGAGTTTAGATTATGTGGCAGTCTAAACTATATAATGAGTAAAATGGATAGTTTATGAAATAGAAAAGACTATGTTTTGAAGGTTTCGCCTTCCAACGTATATAGTAAGAGTACATTAGTATGTGAGGAAACAGTGACCACACTTGCCATCTCTTTCTTTTTATTATTTTTTTTTAGCCAAAAAAAAAAATAATAATAATAAAAAGAAAGAGTACATCGTACATGTCTTACATAGGGAAAATTATTGTGTATTCCCGGAATACTATAAATATATACTCTCTTCTCTCATATGAATGGTGGGCCCCACTAATTAAATTTATGGTAAGACCCACCATTCATGTAAGAGGGAGGAATACGTATTTATGGTACTCTGAAAGTATCTAATAATATTCCATTACACAGATTCTTGACTGTTTCTATCAATTCGAGCTTTTTCTCAACCAGGCTACTAAATTCATACATTACATGAAGTCATAAAAATAAATTAATAAATATATATGTGTTTTGGTAAATAGGGAAGAATAAATAAATAATATGAGATCCACGGGAATTGGTCAGAAATGAGAGAGACGGCACTACAATGATACATGCACAAAACAATCAAATAAATAACTAGATAAAAGTATTACATGCATGCATGGACTTTGGAAAGAGATCAGAGGGACGGAGAAACATTACCAGTTCTTTTGGGTTTCCCATCATCATCTAGTTCTCCATTCGCAGCTTGTCTGTCAATATTATCCAAACCAGATTCACATATCTCATGTTGGAATTCTGAATCAATGGCACTCTCCATATACTCTTTTTCTTTGGCCCCTAGAAAGCTAGCTAGCTACTTCTCTGTTCTTTGAATTAAAGATCAATGACTATATTCAGCGTTTCAAAAAACTTTCACCATAAAAATGGGCATTGTTTAAGTTTCTTACGTCAAACCATCCCTTATGGAGGTTTGCTTTATTCATCCCAAGATTCACTCTGCTGATGAGAGGAGTAGAGTCAAGCACTCCTATTTATTGTACTGCATCTGCATGTAGTTTATGTGGCTCAATATGATTGATCCAAGCAAGATGATGATAGTGTATGCGTTACTTTTTGGGTTGGCAAGTTGGAGATATTCCAAAAATTATTCTGAATTCCTGATGTATTAAGCTTCCTTCTCATCTGAAAATGATCTTATATATATATATATATATATATATGCGGACGTGAATGGGATCCATTTGTACGTAGTACATGAATGATTTCACATCGAGGTCTATTACTTGCCATATTAGAGCAATTATATCAGTTGATGTAAAATTGTGTAAAATTGTGCAAAATGAAAAAAGGTGCTCATTTTACACAATATGAGCAAAAAACACACCCACATCAGTTTGGGTAAACTTGTGTATAAATGCAAGTTATGCACGGGTACTATAGCATGTGCATATAATTTTTTAACAATTTTTTTTTTCTCTCTCTCTTTGTATGCACGGGTACTGTAGCATGTGCATATAATTTTTTAACAATTTTTTTTTTCTCTCTCTCTCTCTGTACTTGACTCTCAGCTCCCTCTCTCTCCCTCTCAGGCGCACAACTCTCTTTTTCTTCCTCTCATCAATCTTTCTTCCTCTTCCGTCAATCGCCACCGCCACCGATCGCTCTTTCTTCCTTGTTTCTTGTTGTTTTCGGGTTGAATGGGCTTGATCAGTGGGTTTCAGGTTGAATGTCTCTCGCCATCGCCATCGCCATTGCCACCGCTTGCCTTTGGAGGCGTCGATCTTGTTTCTCGTTCTCGCCATCGCCACCGGAGGCGTCGATCTTGTTGCTCAAGGCGAGACGTCGATCTTGATAAGTGGGTTTTGATTCATTTTGCTGGGTTTGTTTTTCTGGTTTTCTACTGGTGGGTTGTGTGGATTCCGGTGTGATACTGGTGTGGATTGTGGGTGTGGGTCGGTGGCTGTGTGGGTAAAGAAATGAATATTTTATTTGAATAAATGTGTATAATAGACAAACTGATGTAGGTGTTTTGTAAAAATAAGTGTGTAAAATAGAAAAAGTAGGTTTTAAATGTGTAAAATGGAAAAATTTATGCACAAACTGATGTAATTGCTCTTTGCTATTTACAATTTACATGGATATACACGCCAAGCATATTGGTGTGTTAATGTTCTTGCAAGTCTGAGAGCGACATTCAACTCGTACTAGATCCCAATGTGATGTTTGTGCTTCAGCCAAAAACAAAAATCCAATATGTGATATTTTGATGATAGCTTACACTATACTAGATGATGTAATATTGTACTACCTTCCATAATTCAACATGCGATGGTTGGTGGCAAGAGTCTTATAATTCAGTTAATATCTTTTAATATTTTTAATAGAGACATTCTTTTAGAAGAGTGAGATTAGAAAAATCTTTTTAATTATTTTGTTCTCTATTTCAAAAAAATCCTTAAGAAAATAAAGCCAAAATCATTGTTTAGTAGCTATTTTGCTTCATTTTTAAAAATGCAAATCATAAATTGAAGATTAATTTAGTTACGATAAAAATAATACTCCCTCCTCAATAGCCAATAAATAAATAATTCCATTGTCTATTTATCCATGGATTCCTAATCATACTCATTTAATTGGAATTTTTTTTTATCCATTTTTTTTTCCAATTGAAATTGTGAGTCACATTTACAAATATTATTTTTTAAATATTTATTATTAGTATTAATTATTACTATTATTAAAAAATAGTAGTATTTTGACACAAAAATAGTGTTTATAATTCAACTATATAGAACCACCGTACACCCTTGGTGTAATGGTCACTTTACAAGTATAAATGCTTGTGGGGTGTGGGGGTAAGGGTCGAGATTCAAGTTTTTAGGAGGGAGCTTCACATACATATATACTTAGATTAGGTTAGAGTAGAATTTTTATCTTGTAGAAAAAAAAAAAATTCAACTATATAGACACTGCTTAGCTTTATTTCTTACTCACTAAGACTCCAAAAAAAAAAAAAAGAAAAAGAAAAAAAGAAAGAGAGATGGCTTTCAAAATATAATTTGTTATGTATTCCTTTAGTTATATCATCACTCAAACTTTTCTCAAAAAAATATCAATACTCAAACACACACACACGTACAGTTAGCCTCTACTTTCCTTTTTCTTTTCTTTTTTAAGAAAAAAATAAATTGCAATTAATGAATTAACAAGATAAAAATAAAGAATCAGAAAAAGAAATGATTTATTTTTCAATTTGGAAGTTGAATCATTTGTAATCAAGAAAACACAAATATTAATAAGATTGACCCTTTTTTTTTTTTTTTGAAATTAATCAGAGAGGGAGTATGAGTTGTGTATGTGTGTGGAGGGAACGAGAGCCCTTGCTTCAGCTGATATTGCATGTACCATTGAGGGTCTCGATACTGGTGGTCCCTGAATCAATTGACAACATTTCTTAATATAGTTACTATCTTCTTTAACATGCTTATCATCACACCACCTGAGTTTAGGTATTTATCAAATACAGTTTTTTTTTTTTTTTTTGTACTTTTTTTTAAGGATGAGGACCATAGATATATGCCAATTGACAAGTTTCATTTTTGGGTATTTTTGAGCCAATTAAATTTTGATTGAAAATTTAAATTTTAATTAACTATATCCACTATTCCCCCCCCCCCCCCCCCCCAAAAAAAAAAAAAAAAAAAAAAAACTATACTAACTTGGGGGCCAGGGGGGCCACTCCCTGATGTTCAGGTGGTTCAGTCCAAAACATGTGTCAAACATTTTGCTTGATTTATTTTTAATAAATAATTTTTATGACTTACTATTTTGGGCTAAATATCATGGATTGTCCATCATGATGGTAGCTAGCTAGAACTTAATCATGCATTAATTAAGATAGCAAAAATTAGTTGGTGAGTTATTTTAAATTTTAATTTTCTATAAATCTTTTAGAACTCTGCTATTTTTATCACATTTCTTAACAAATCTGATTCTCAAAAAAGGATTTCTTCACAAATCTTATATACTTTTATGGGGTGTAATATTTTACTCTTTAGTTACTTCTACGGTTCTACCTATCAGTTACTTATTATGCTGTCAGCCTATCTCGTACTATATATATTATGAGATAATTAAGGTTTTCTCGAGACTTCCAACTTTTTCCTGAAATTAAAGACATTCTCTTGAAATTAAAGTCATTCTCTTAGTGCATTGTTTTCCAAATGCATTCCCTTGAAATTAAAGGCATTCTCTTAGTGCATTGTTATGGACATAGTATTTCTTAACTTAAAATAGTAGCATTTTTCAATTTAAAAATAGTACACTGTTTTATTTTCCTTATATCATATTTTGGTACATCAAACTTTAACCAAAACTCCCTACATTTGAGTGCGAATATTCATGAGTTCAAACGCGTTAAACTAAGCTATCAACATCTTCCCTATTGATCTTGTAATTACTAGAAACACTGCCAAGGAGAGGAGCAACATCAAAGTCGCTTCCCTTCTTCTTAACTGTGTAAGCTCTAGGAGGGGAACACCAGCAAAGAATCTGCAAAATCTCCCTCATGGAAGGCCGATTTGCAGGTAATTTGCTAGTGCATTTGAGTCCTAGTTTAAATACCATAGTCATCTCTTCCAAGTAACACAGTTCCTTGATTTCATCATCGAGGGCATCGGTAATAGACTTTCCTTCACTGCTGTGTCGCAATGCCCATTCTGCCAGATTCATGTCCTCATCATTGGGTTCTCTTCCAGTGACGAGTTCAAGAAGCACAATTCCAAAGCTGTAGACATCAATCTTCTCATTGACCTTTGTTATATAGGCATACTCTGCAATGCGAATCACAAAAGGATATGTGCAGATGTGTTAGATATTGGATGAAACACTGAACATAACTATCTCCTAAATAAGTGTTTCTATATGCTTCAACTTTTGGGATAACTAGTAAATTATCAATATGGTGCTCTTACCTGGGGCGAAGTAACCAAAAGAGCCTGCAACAGCAGACATTGTGCGGGACTCTCCCTGCTTTTCTAACATCTTTGCCAACCCAAAATCAGCTATACTTGCCTTGAACTCAGAATCCAACAAAATGTTGCTAGACTTCACATCTCGATGAATGATTGGAGGAGAACAGTCATGGTGCATATAACTTAGGCCTTGTGCTGTACCAATTGCAATCTGCAACCTCCTTGGCCAATTCAAGACCATTTGATGCACCGAATTCATCCCTGTTGATGATTTTCTCTTCTTCCCATGGAGCCATCTATCCAAACTGTGATTTTCCATGTACTCGTAAACAAGAAGCTTTGAGTTCTCACTTGAAATACAGCACAATAACTTTACTATATTGGAATGCCTAATCGTGCCTAGTATTTCAACCTCCGCCAGAAATTCTTTCTCGAGCTTGTGATCTAAAGTCTTGTTATTACAAATACTTTTCACAGCAACAAATTGGCCTGGATGGTCAGTGGGAATCCGATATACTTTCCCTGATCCACCACTTCCTATAATGTTGTTTTCAGTCAAATTCGACAGAATGTTCAAATCTGTGAAATTCAATCTCTGGAATGATGTAAGCTTCCATATTGCCAGATTGCGTTGGTGCTTTTTCCTCCGGTAGTCACTTAACTTACATAAGCTTAATAAAACAGTGACTAGGAGAACTACAAGGACAAGAACTAGAATCATGGCAAGGTAGATAGAGGGCATTTTATTATTGTTGGAATCACGGGTTTTGGTGTAACAACTTGGAAGGCCTAGAATTGGACTACCAACACATAGATTGGAATTATTCAAGAAGCTGTTTTCATATGCAAGGTTGTTAAGCTGATCTGGGATTTTTCCAGAGAGTTGGTTGTAGGACAAGTTGAGTGAATTAAGCATCAAATTGCCAAATTCAGATGGGATTTCACCGGACAATTGGTTGTGTGACAAGTCCAAGTAATTGAGATGAGGTAAAGACCCAATCACTCCTGGGATTTGGCCAGAAAGCTTATTTCTTGAGAGGTCCAAAGTAGTTAATAACTTCCATGAGATGATCTCTGATGGAAGCTCACCAGAAAGTTGATTACCACCCAGAAAAAGAGAATCTAGATGAGAAAGACTAGTTAATTCTGCTGGAATTTTTCCGGATAGCCAGTTGTTTCTCGCATCAAAGACAACCAACTGCACCCAGGAAGAGATTCCAACAGGAATTTCACCAGAAAATCTGTTGTCACGAATTTCTACCCTTGACAAATTTGAAGCCAACTTACTTGGAAGCCCACCCGAAAACAAGTTATCACTTAACATCAAGGTTGATAGATTGAATAATGTCCAAAGACCAGAAGGAACCTCACCTGAGAAATTGTTTCCCTCAAGCCGAACTATACGCAAATTAGGACAATTTCCAACCCATTTCGGCACTTCCCCGCTGAGATTGTTAGAAAATGCAACCAGTCCTTGCAAAGCACCTCCATCGCATAAATGTTCCGGCAATTGACCACTTAGTTGATTCTCCGAGACATCAAATGCTTCCAACTTCGAATGCATGCCTAATTCCGGTGGCAAAGTTCCACTCAACTTGTTTCTGAAAACTTGAAAATCAATCAGTGGTAGTTGGCCTATACTTTTTGGAATCTCACCGGTCAATTGATTCTCAAACAAAAGTAACACTGTCAAATTTCGTAACTTGCCAACACCTTCAGAAATAGAACCATTCAAGTTGTTTGCAGAAACATCAAGCTTCTCCAAACTTGTTGACGCTTCAATCGAGCTCGGTATCTCACCAGACAATCTATTAGCAAAGAGAAACACAAACTTTAAACTCTTTATCAAGAACAAACCACTAGGAATAGCACCTACCAAATTGTTCTTTGCTAAATCCAAGTGCTCCAGGCTCGAAAAATTCGAAAAATAATCGGGGATTTGGCCAATCAAATTAGAGCTTCTCATCCACAAAAACGTCAACTTCCTCAACCGTCCAAACTCTTCTGGCAAAGCTGTAGGCACAAACTTATCATTATAAGGCATGCTCAAAACTTCAAGATTGGCCAAGTTACCAATTTCCTTTGGCCACGTGCCGTTGAACTGGTTTTGATAGAGTTTCAACGTTTTCAACTCTGTCATGTTCCCGATCCCTTTTGGGATATTGCCTGAAAAATTGTTGGCTCCGAGGTCTATGTATTGGAGAGGTTGAATCCGGTATATGTCTTCTGGGATTGGACCCACAAAATAGTTTTGAGAGAGATCAAGATATTGGAGCTTGGAACAATTGTATAGGACTTTTGGAAACTCTCCTGGGATGAAATTATAGGACAAGTCAAGGAAAGTCAGGTTCTTGAGATCACAAATTGTTGATGGGATTTTTTTGGTTATGTTTATGTTTTGGAGGAATATTCCGGTGACCGAACCTTCGGCGCATTCGATCTCCGGCCATTTGCACGGTGAGGATGAGGAGTTCCATGACTGGATAGACGGTGGATCACCCCACTGCTGTTTCAGGCCGAGTAGGATGGCTTGTTCGGTGTTTTGGGATTGTGAATTTACTCGAAAGGGTATGGAGATTAGGAGGAGGATAAGGAGGAGGGGTAGTGGGATTTCGAGAAATGGCAAGGGTAGTTTCGTCATTTTGGGTGGAGTCAGTTACTCACTCCGTTGCTCCGGTAAAGTACTTTCCCGGGTAATCCAACGGTCAATATTCAAATGTGGTGAGTGGAGCTTATAGACAGTCATGAAGTAAACTCCATTTGTTTTGAGATACACGGGAAATGATACAAAAACTTAGTGCGTTTATCACGTACCATATAGCACTGGAAAAAAGTGGTTTGTACAAAAAAAGAATATTCAAAGTCGACACTCTGGAGATTTGTTCTAAGATGTACAGTCGTGAAGTAAACTCCATTTGTTTTGAGATACAGGTGAAATAATACAAATACTTGGTGCGTTTATCACGTCCCATACGGCACTGGAAAGAAGTGGTTTGTCCAAAAAAGAATAGTCAAAGTAAACACCATGGAGTTTTGTTCGAAGACGCATGTACATTAATTTATTATTATCACTTTCAGGTGAACCTAACAGCAACTTTTTGTTAACTTGGACTTCAACGGCACAATTTGTAGATAGTGATATGAAGGTTCCCCGTTGGTGTTCTAAATTTCTTTCTAGACTTTCAGTCAGTTTAATTTCTGAATTTCTTTTATTAATTATTTTGCTGGGTGTTTAATGTTAAGGTCCATCTCCTCCGCCTAAACTAGGACACTATCTTGATTAGTTTTTTGACTCTATATTCGGTTATTATGACTTTACTTTGTGGTTTGTTTAGCTTAGTGAGAAGTGATTAATTAAAACTTGTACTTTTAAATGTGCCAGTTTAAATCTCATACTTTCATCATTGTGTTGAATGATAGTCTTAACTCTTAAGTTTATTATAATTTATATGTGTTTGGCACAATAATAAAAGTGTGGGGTTCGAATGATCACATTTGAAAGTATTGGATTTATTATTTTTGGGAATCAAAATTATTAGATTTAATTTGTCACAATGATAAAACTGTTAGGTTTTTTTTTTTTTTGGTTATACTTTCCCCTTTATTCTAAAAAATGAAGTCTACTTGGTATCTGTGGGGATCATTCGGTGGATGGGCCCATAGGATCCAGAATTGGTTGAGGATCGTTGGGCCATTGGCCCATCTGAGGCCGTGCACCCGTCCGAGGACGCCATGCTCCTCGGCAGTATGCGTCCGAGGACGATCGCGTCCGAGGACGATCAGGACGTGGTCTCACCACGATCAGATCACAGAAGTAAGTCATCTCAAGGGGTAGAGTAGCCGACTAAAGATGAAAGAGATAAGACAAACAAATATCTGAAACTATAGCTGCCTCCGCATTAATGACCTCTCAACCAACTCTCTGGCCGCATTAATGTGGAGGTGATACCTGAGCAGTAGGGAAGCAGCTTTACAGCTGCCCATAGGAAGTTCCAGGAGGTGCCAGATGGGACAGAAAGAAATCCCCCGAACACAATCTACACGTGTTCGGCGAGGATGGATCGCGAAGGGGAGTATATAAACTAAAAGAAGAACATGAAGAAGGGGGATTAAAAAAAAAAAAAAGGAACACACAGAAAAAACTGGAGAGAAAGAAGTAAGGAGGGAGAGAGAGAGAGAGACACGAGGGACTTAGAAAAAAACGTTCATTATACCAACAAAAAAGAAGGAAAACCTTATATGGGCTTGAAATAAAATCTTGGAGGTAGATACCACGGTTAACCTAGTTCTTTACACCCACGCTCTACAAATCATATTGTCTGGGCCTTTTACGTACGAACCCAATATTGTTTAGGTTCGTCACAAAATCGTGTCCTTACAATTGGCGCCGTCTGTGGGAAGAGCTTGTGTTAGCTTGTACAACCTCCGATACGACGTTCTCGATGGAAGGAGTGGAACTGCCTCACCCCGTAGCGGGGCTGCATCAGGGTGATATCAGCCCGCATCAGGCGGAGTCAAGGGGCTCTCAGCATGATGGTCCTCGAAAAAGTCCCGAACGGAGGGAAGTCCAAGAGGGGAGCATACATACTACTCACACCATGAGAACACGTACACGCGGGAAGAGTCACGTTTCCCACGTGAAGCATGATGGGGATCTGCAACGTGAAATTGCGGACTTGAAGAGAGAGTTACGTCATACACGACGGGAGCGTTCCCCACCTCGCTCCGAACTATCATCCGGGGAGTCGGATGGAACTAGTTACAGGCGGAGATCGAGAACTCCGCAGAGTGAGACTTTCTCCTACGAAGAGGAGCGTCCCCATAGGCGTAGGCGTAAAAGTCCAACTAGTAGGGGTGTGGGAAACGATGCCATGAACAAAGCCTTGAATCAAATTTCCAGGTCACCCTTTACAAGAAGCATAGATGATGCTACCCATCCTCGGCGGTTCAATCAACCTACCTTCTCTTTGTATGATGGCCATTCGGATCCGGTGGAACATGTAAGCTATTACAGCCAGAAGATGGCTATTCATTCCAGGGATGATGCCCTGATGTGCAAGATTTTTCCGTCGAGCTTGGGTCCGACGGCGATGAGGTGGTTCAATGGCTTAAGGGCCAACTCTATTGGATCTTTCAAAACACTGACCCAGGCTTTTGGTGCTCGTTTTATTGGATCTACCACCACAAACTCAAGCAGTGCTACGATAGCAATGTGAGGATGAGGCCGTTAGCCATAGGTGACCTGGTGCTGAGAAAGGTCCTGGGGGCCACCAAGAATCCAAGTTGGGGAAAACTGGGACCCAATTGGGAGGGACCGTATCGAATTACTTCTGTAGCTGGAATAGGGGCTTATTATCTAGAGGATCTAGACGAAAAACCTATACTCCATCCTTGGAATGTAAATAATCTCAGAAGGTATTATTATTAGTAAAGAAGTTTTAATTCAAATATTCTCTTTTAACTTACGTCAAATATGCATTCTATGAGTCCCGCATCCTGTCATATCATATTGAATTGTTAAACAGAAACTAAGTTATGCCAGGTCCTCGGATCGCAAACTTAGTGGAAATTAGCATCCTATCATACTGAATTGTTAAACAGAAACTAAGTTATGCCAGGTCCTCGGATCGCAAACTTAGTGGAAATTGGCATCCTATCATACTGAATTGTTAAACAGAAACTAAGTTATGCCGGGTCCTCGGATCGCAAACTTAGTGGAAATTAGCATCCTATCATACTGAATTGTTAAATAGAAACTAAGTTATGCCGGGTCCTCGGATCGCAAACTTAGTGGAAATTAGTATCCTATCATACTGAATTATTAAACAGAAACTAAGTTATGCCGGGTCCTCGGATCGCAAACTTAGTGGAAATTAGCATCCTATCATACTGAATTGTTAAACAGAAACTAAGTTATGCCGGGTCCTTGGATCGCAAACTTAGTGGAAATTAACATCCTATCATTCATACTGAATTGTTAAACAGAAACTGAGTTATGCCAGGTCCTTAGATCGCAAACTTAGTGGAAATTAACATCCTATCATTCATACTGAATTGTTAAACAGAAACTGAGTTATGCCAGGTCCTTGGATCGCAAATTTAGTGGAAATTAACATCCTGTCATTCATACTGAATTATTAAGCCGAAACTATGTTATGTCAAATCCTTAGACCACTAATTCGGTAGAAACTTCCCTGCTAAGTTATGTATTAAATTATTAAATGACAGAAAGAGTGGTGATGAGTTTTCTAAATCATAATCCTAGTAAAAGTAATGCCTTATGAATATTCGTTAAGAAGTCAGAAAGAGAGAGCTTCGAATGCAAGATTGGCATACAATGAAAGAGGCGTCTGAAATAAATCCATCCAAAATTACGACGACAAAGTAAGTAAGTGTAAAGATAACTTAGAACCATCAGAATGATAAGAAGGTAAGCAAGAAAGTTCTCTATTAAGTGTCTAAATTAAAATTACAAAGCAATTTCTATCTTTTTACTCTTTGATGATGCCCCCAGCTGATTGAACTGTGGAGTCCAATTCTTGTTGAAAACCCTGTGAGACCGTGTATGTCTTCGAAGCAGTGGTGGATTTGCTTGGAGAAGCTCCTGGAGAGGAGGAGCGAGGCAAAGCCTCCTCGCTGGGGTTAACAGCTGGGGCTGAAATATCAGCTTGGTGTGGTTGAGGAGTTGAGGAGCGTATTGCTTCGGGGTAATACACGTTCTCTGGCTTACGTAGTTCAGATGAGGCTTCAACCCCAGCACGGTTAAGGGCCTCGCTCCAGGTTCTCGCACAGAAAATGCGGCAAACCTCCGAAACTTCGGCTCTTAACGCTTTCTCAGTTTCAGCTATCCCGATTTCGTAACCTCTCTGCTCGGCTTCATCCTTTGCCTTCTCAGACTCGATTTTTGCTTTCTCGGCTTGTTCTTTAAGCTTTTCAGCTCTCTCCCTTAACCTCTGAGTTTCTTCTAGATGCTTCTTAAGAACAAGAACTTGCTCCCGAGTCTTCTTCAGTTCGGCATTCGCCTCGCGCAGAAGCTTGGCTTGTTCCTCGGCCTGCTTCTGGTAGCCTTCTGATGACGAATCAGCTCTCTTGCGAGCTTCTTCCTCGACCTGTAGCTTTTTTCTTGCGACGGTTAGATCCTGTTCAGATTTGGACAAGGTTTGAACAACCATTACCCTTCTTTTCCTTTCACCATCTAGCTGGTTGGAACAAGCATCGAGCATCTCATCTAGCTTGAAGGTATTCTGGATGATCTGCAAAAAACAAGAATAAGTAAAAATGGGGGGTGAGTCAGTGTGATAGTTAACGAAAAGCGCGCCTTAGTAAGTAATAGTCACAGAATGAAACAGTATAAAAGACAGCTTCTCACCATGCCCAAATACCGTTTATTGTCAAGGATGAGTTGATTCTTCCTTACATTCTTTAGCTCAGCCATATCCTTTGGGAGCAATAAGGCCTCCTCTACGGCCGAGGCCACATGACACCCAATGCCGCCGTTATAATCCCTTACAGAGGCATCGTTTCGCAGGGGCTCCCCACCAAGCATAGGAACTGGCAGCCACGCTTGTGAATCGGGATGTGGGGAATCGGATTTCTCTTGGCCCCGCGTAGAGGGTTGCCTGGTTTTCTGCTGCTTTGCCGCTCATTGGACATCCTCCTCTCGAGTGTGACGGGATTTGCTCGCGTCTGCCACCCCCTTACCTTTCTGCTCTCTGCGCTTCTCTTGCGTGGCAGTGCTTGGCGGTGCTGGTTGCGGAGACGATTGAGGAGGGTGATGAGGGACTGGAGGAGGAGACCTGGCTGGAAGAGATGAAACCTGGGATGGTACTGTTTGGGCAGGTGCAGACTTTCCCTGTTGACCTCCTATCAGCTCCATTAAGCTTTTCTGGGGAATCCTTTGTACCCCCATCTCGTCGGAACTTTCCTCGGGGCTTGAGGGCTGATCGAAAATCTCGAAATCGTCCGTGGATTCCG
This sequence comes from Quercus lobata, assembly GCF_001633185.2. Lineage (NCBI taxonomy): Eukaryota > Viridiplantae > Streptophyta > Magnoliopsida > Fagales > Fagaceae > Quercus > Quercus lobata. The sequence continues at coordinate 40,970,162 of NC_044915.1, forward strand.
ATACTGTTACAACGGTTTGCTTGCTTTTTTCCCTTTTCCTTCTCCTATTGGTCCCTTTTTTCTTGAGGGAAGGCGAGGGTGAAGAAAGCCCCGCTGGGACGCTGGCCACGAAAAGAGGTTCTGTGAGAGGTGTGTGTTCGGGAAGTGGAATACCTTCTGGAACGATGAATCCTTCGTAGGCAACACTGATACGGCGAAGTCGAGGATCGTGTGCCCTAATCACGCACTTCGGCGCCTGAAAGCCAAAAGAAAGGGGGGTATATCCGAGAATTAAATGTGCTGCTCGTAGCTGACTATCAGCCTCGTTCACGTATATTTCAGCTCTCAATAATCTGTCTAGGCTCGCTTTATTGACCAATCTGAGATTGGGCTTCGTGTAGCGTCTATCTGTAAAACCGTTTATTTTAAGGATAAAAGTTGTGAGACGCGAAAATAATAAAGGTAATTAAAATGCGATCATGAGCTAAGTAGCATAGGTCTATAACTTCGCACCCACCTGGCGTTCCCTCCACTGTCGGGCAAGATAGACCATCATGCCATTCCCCAGAAAAAATGAGGAAATCTTCTTTTAGGTGCTTATTTGAAGTAGGGAGGCACTGAATTAACCTTACTTCAGGATATCTCGATTTGAGATAGTAGTCCTGGTCAGCTAGGCGGTGAAGGCTGTACACCCAATTCACGTCGTGATGGGATAGATTTAGACCCATCCTCTGATTCAGAGTGTCTATACTTCCCAGAACCCTAAACATATTGGGAGCGCATTGGGTGGGGGATAGCCTAAAGAAATTAAGGTAACCCCTAGTGATACTACCCATTGGGATGGTTATCCCTCCTTCAATAAAGGCGATCATGGGGATGACCACTTCCCCAGTCTGCCTAGCGTCAACCCACTCCCCTTGGGCCGCATACCTCATCCCTACCGTTGGTGGGATATTGTACTTCAAACGGAAGTTTCTAATACCCTCCTCGGAGTCGACGAGACGCCGAAGGGGATTCCTCTGTTTCCCCATTTTTTCTAAAGAAACTTAGCAAAAAAAAACAACTTTTTGATTTTGAATAGAAATGGTAAAAGCTTCGAGAGGACTTACAGGTTCAAAGGAAGGACCTCGGACAACGTACGATTATTTGTAGCCGCTAGGAGAACAGTGAATACTGGAAGAGGGCAGGTTCAGTGTAAAGGCCTTGGAACCGCGTAACCATTAAGGGTAAGGTACAGTTTTAATTTAGGAACGCCTTTATAGTCATGTGAAGATTGTGAGCGGCAAAATTCCCGCTCATGAAACAAGAGAAGCCCCCTACCGTTTGATTTGGATCTAACCGTCGAACATGGGAGACAAGGGAGTTGTCAGAATTTAATGCTGCCAAAATCGGGGCGCTGAAGCATCAGGAGCATGCCCCGAAATGCGCGTAGGTGCAGGTTCATGACGTCAAAACCCACCTTTTCTCCTGAGGAGTCGAAAACTAGGATTTTGAGGGGCTATTGTGGGGATCATTCGGTGGATGGGCCCATAGGATCCAGAATTGGTTGAGGATCGTTGGGCCATTGGCCCATCTGAGGCCGTGCACCCGTCCGAGGACGCCATGCTCCTCGGCAATATGCGTCCGAGGACGATCAGGACGTGGTCTCACCACGATCAGATCACAGAAGTAGGTCATCCCAAGGGGTAGAGTAGCCGACTAAAGATGAAAGAGATAAGGCAAACAAATATCTGAAACTATAGCTGCCTCCGCATTAATGACCTCTCAACCAACTCTCTGGCCGCATTAATGTGGAGGTGATACCTGAGCAGTAGGGAAGCAGCCTTACAGCTGCCCATAGGAAGTTCCAGGAGGTGCCAGATGGGACAGAAAGAAATCCCCCGGACACAATCTACACGTGTTCGACGAGGATGGATCGCGAAGGGGAGTATATAAACTAAAAGAAGAACATGAAGAAGGGGGATTAAAAAAAAAAAAAGGAACACACAAAAAAAACTAGAGAGAAAGAAGTAAGGAGGGAGAGAGAGAGAGAGACACGAGGGACTTAAGAAAAAACGTTCATTATACCAACAAAAAAGAAGGAAAACCTTATATGGGCTTGAAATAAAATCTTGGAGGTAGATACCACGGTTAACCCAGTTCTTTACACCCACGCTCTACAAATCATATTGTCTGGGCCTTTTACGTACGAACCCAATATTGTTTAGGTTCGTCACAAAATCGTGTCCTTACAATATCTTTGTTTATTTATTTTCTAAATAAAAAGGAGATAGGTTAAGATTTGATTATTCTTTTTTATTGTTAGGCAAAGAGCATAAGTTTTTATCTAAGTCTTTTATTTGATAAGAAAAGAAACCTGTTTTAATAAATGAGTTTTGAATGAATTATATCTTTAAAAAAATGATATTTTAAAAAACATTTATATATAATAAATAAGAAAGAAATTGCCTAAATATAGTAGATTTAAAAAGAGGAACATCGAAAAGTGACAAAAAAAACCGCCCATATTTGGTGGCCATAAATAATGGCATTCTTAAAACCTTGTTCCTAGTTTTTATTAGGGTTGTTAAAATTGAAGAATTTATTAATATTATAATAAAGATAAAGTTTGACTACAAATTTAGTTGTAGCATAAAGTTACAATTTTAAATTTTTACTAAAAAAATTAACATGGTTACTATAAGGGCCTGATTTGGGTTCCCAGCCCGATACGTGGATGGAGTTAGGCCCAAGAAGTCCAAACAAAGAATTTGTAGAGGAATAGGTTGGAAAACTAGGCTTTAGTTGGTCAAGTAATGAGCTAGATAGGCTTGATTATGAAAAGATAAAAATGGACTACTGTAAAATGAAGAAAGAACGTCCTCAGCTAAATCCGAGGACGATGGTTCTTATATAATGCTTTGAGATAATGTTACAAGTTTGATTATGGATTGCTACAGTATTTCTGTTCTCAATTTTTCCATCCTCAAATCTTGTTTTCTCCATCTTTTTTTATACTTTCCCTCCCTTTCATCTCCACCTTCCACTTGTATACTAGATGGCTAGGGTTGATACTTGTCCCATCAACACTTTCCATAAGTCCTCAGATAGTAGCTGTAAGGCTGAAATACACTGTTTAGGTATCATTTACACATTAATGCGGAGGTAGTAGTTTTCTCTCCAGATATTTTGGGACTCATCCTTATCTTATATCTCTGCAGTGCTTGTCCGCCCCAATTGAATTTCAGGAGTTGTTATCCTTGCTATTAAATCCTCTTTCAAGACCTTGGCCGGTTTTGATCCTCGGCACAATCTCCGGACCCATTTTGATCAAACCCCACCTCTTATTTATCAGCGTAATCTCCTCTGACGAAAACATCTCCTCCTCAGGCAGATCCTCGTTTGTGGCCCAATATATGAATAAACAATGAACTTCTAGGCATAAGGGCCCTACAATTACATATTTAAAAACTTTAATTTTTGAATTAAATGTTTTTTACATGTCAAATTTCCGATCAATCCACTATTGTTTATTATTTAATCTATAAAATTATTTTTTATATATAATTTTATACTACAAAAACTTAATACTTAAACATGTGATAATGACATAACTATTAATATATGAACTTCATGAAATTTTGTATCTAATGGTGAAAAAAAAAGGATATAGCCTTAGTAATAATTTGTTTTGATCCATGAAAATAAATAATTTAATAATTCTAACATCTAATTTTTATTTATTTATTTTAAGCAACATCTACATTTAATAATATTACGTCCAAACAAAAAGAGAATTTGTTTTAATAAGATGAAGAGTGCACGCGTGTGTGATTATACAGCAGACTGAAAAAAAAAAAAAAAACAAATCACGCATGTGGTTTTTTTTTAATATAAAATTTTTCTGGTTAGTCGCAAATGGTTTATAATATATATAATAACTTTGGGATCATTGTTCTGGAAGTTTAGTAGAAGAGATTAGGCTTGTTAAATATTAGCAACGAGATGTGTTATATCATGTTGTGTATGCTAGAGTAGATGCGGAAGAGAAAGCATAGAGGAGGAACACTGAGAACACGAGGGTTACGTGGTTCAGCCTTACGGCCTACATTCACGGAGGAATCCCTTAAGGGCTACATCTTCATTATCTGAGAGTGTAGTACAATAACCTCCTATGTTACAATGAACCCTAACATGAGTATATATAGGCGACTAAACCCTAGACTACCAGTACAAGTAGGAATGGGCTTGAGCCTATTACATTGGGCTAATATGTCTAATATATATTTCTAACAAGGCTTAAGAGAAAATAGTGGGCATATATAAAATCTTATAAAATATTATTGTGAAAATATTATTGAGATTATTGTGAAAATTATTGTGAAAAATATTATATTTATAGTATTACCCAAATATATTATATCACAATGTGTAGTACAATTGCAAATTACCCTATTAGATAGTCCGTCGCCAAAGAGCATGGATTAGCTAGTCTATACTCTATAGCATTGTGGGGCCCAATAATTTATGGGCCAGGCACATTTGCTTGTGGAGAGTCCGAAGGCTCAAGCCGAGGAGAGCTATGGCCCAAGCCCGATAACATAGAGCACAAGACAGTTTTGAAATACAGCCGAGGACAGTTCAGTCCTCGGCAGATCCAAAATCCCACCGGAAAAAAGGAGTAAAACTGGTATAGGACTAAACTTGAAAAGAGACCTAAAATATCTTGGGAAAGTTACCCTTATGACCCTTCCCAGATAAGACTCTGCACCTAGCAGAGCCGTATTCTTCAGCTTTATCAATCATCCCCAACAATTCTGGGATTAGACTGATGGGACAAATATCAGTATTGTAAAGGTTGACCCTACACGTGGACGAAGGACAGCTAACGCAGGCGAGTATAAAAGAAAGGAGTAAGTAAATCTAGGGGGAGGCCCATTCCATCTCCAAAAAAAGGGACTCCATGGGGGAAAACATCAGGAGAACACCTGCACATCACAGAAAAACCCACCGTCGGGTAATCGGGGTAAGACCTTAATGATCCTCGGATCAAGTCCGAGGAGTCCAACCCCATAGGATGCGACACTGTAGGGCTTAAATGTTCAAACCCAACTCCTCTTTCTATATGAATTCCTCTAAAATCAAGACCGGAATATCGCCCCGTGCCCAACGGCTAGCTTTTCAAGCCCACTCTCTACAAATCATATTATGAGGGATCTTTCATGTGCGAGCCCAACATCATTATTGGGCCGCAAAAGAATCGTGACCTAAGACTACGGAAAAACCTCTTAATTTGTGGGCCCAGTAAATTCGCGGTCCAGGCCCGTTCTGCATAGGGGCCCAGGGACAGAACCAAGGCCTTGCATGGTCCTCGGACTCAAGCCTATGGGGAAACCAAGTACAAAAAATGAATCTTACAAGTTTTGGACAGAACCAAGGCCTTGCATGATCCTCGGACTTAAGCCTGTGGGGAAACCAAGTAAAAAAAAAGAGAGGAGAAAAATTACAAGTTTTATAACTGCTCGAATGGGGAAAGTTCCCGGCTCAAATACTGTAAAATGTTAAGGCCAATAAAAGTGTTAGGATGATGGTGGGGCACTTCACTATTCGGTAGCCTAAGGGGGTTGTTCATTTTTGCGGGTGATATGTCTTCGAATGATTACTTCCTACATCGAATAGAGCATCCAGTTCTAATCTCGACATTGTTTCGGGCAAGTATCGTTATTCATAGGTACGCACTGCTATGTCAAACAATTCTGTTAAAGTTGTGGTGACATCTTTTTACTAGCAAGTATTTTGGCCTTAGTTGTCATCGATTCAAATGCTATATTATTGTGCCGAGCAGCGTTTGCAAATTTGTAAAAACATAGAGACAGAACATGCGAAGTAAAATAACAATTTTTATTAATATGAAAAATTATTACAACGTACAAAGAGGGGCTCAAACAAGCCTATACAAAAGGTGAGCTGCCGAAGCAACACTAACATCCGCAGTACAGATAAGTAAACAGCCAGGTGTCTTTTAAACTCGTCTTCAAAGTCTCTCCAATCTCTGCTTCAGTATTGCTCATATCAAAAGAAGAACCTTCTTTGGAAAAAGATGAAGGAGAAGGAAGAAGAATTTGATGGATGAGGAAGATGGAGGAGATGAATGAGGAAGATGGAGGACATGAGTAAAGAAGGAGGAGAAGAAGAGAGAAGAGATGAAAAGAAAGAAAAAGGAGTAAAAGAGGGAGAAGTGAAAGCACCAGGAGGGATCTGGTGCTGGGAAGACTAAGAAAGGGAGGCGGAGGGGGCCACCAGTGAACGAAGAGAGGAAGAAGCGGAGACACTTAGTCCCTGCCTCGGTCTTGACTCCTAACACGCTGGGGCCATATTAGGTGAGCTCATAAGAGAGTGGTTGGTTGTGATGACCGGAGTTCTCGACTCAGTCATGCCGAAAGTTGGACGTGATGAGCCCCTGCTTCGGATTTTGGCTGAAGGGAAGGTGAGACAAATCTTAAGTCTCTCCCACCCTTGCCCTGACCGAGCAATTTCGAGCTTTACTAGAACATGGTGCTTTGAGGAGGGGTATCGTTCCTTCATCACTCGTTGTGGTAAACGTATTCTAATTGGGTGTATAAAAATTGGGTTAAGTAAACGCTAAGGAAGAGGGGCTGAGGATCTCGGATCTCGGAGAGGCAAAAGGATCTCTGTACGAAAGTGATGGCCTCCTACTTGCCTTCTTATAGGGAGGGCAAAATGGAAGGTATTAAATTCGTTCTAATTTCCAAAAGAATCTGAAAAACAAAAGGTGCGTTCGTTCCACTTCCCCACCTCATCAGATGAGCCGTCGGACGTAAATGAGTCTCGTAAAGGGAAGTCATTAAAGGCGCGTCTTGGACAACCAAGCAGCAGGAACGGGTTATGAGCAAATTGAAGGGAGCGCCTAGTAAGCCGATATATTTTCTGGGCAGGTGGAGAAACCGTCAGCATTAATGGAGGGCTAAATTAAAGGAGCTGTAATAAATGCTCGGCATTGCCAAAACCCCCCTTTCCAACCGGGAGGTTGGACAGCCGGGTTTTGAGGGGCTATTGTGGGGCCCAATAATTTATGGGCCAGGCACATTTGCTCATGGAGAGTCCGAAGGCCCAAGCCGAGGAGAGCTATGACCCAAGCTCGATAACATAGAGCACAAGACAGTTTTGGAATACAGCCGAGGACTATTCAGTCCTCGGCAGATCCAAAATCCCACCGGAAAAAATGGGTAAAATTGGTATAGGACTAAACTTGAAAAGAGACCTAAAATATCTTGGGAAAGTTACCCTTATGACCCTTCCCAGATAAGACTCTGCACCTAGCAGAGCCGTATTCTTCAACTTTATCAATCATCCCCAACAATTCTGGGATTAGACTGATGGGACAAATATCAGTCTTGTAAAGGTTGACCCTACACGTGGACGAAGGACAGCTAACGCAGGCGAGTATAAAAGAAAGGAGTAAGTAAATCTAGGGGGAGGCCCATTCCATCTCCAAAAAAAGGGACTCCATGGGGGAAAACATCAGGAGAACACCTGCACATCACAGAAAAACCCACCGTCGGGTAATCGGGGTAAGACCTTAATGATCCTCGGATCAAGTCCGAGGAGTCCAACCCCATAGGATGCGACACTTTAGGGTTTAAATGTTCAAACCCAACTCCTCTTTCTATATGAATTCCTCTAAAATCAAGACCGGAACATCGCCCCGTGCCCAACGGCTAGCTTTTCAAGCCCACTCTCTACAAATCATATTGTGAGGGATCTTTCATGTGTGAGCCCAACATCATTATTGGGCCGCAAAAGAATCGTGTCCTTACAAGCATCATTTTGTTTGTTTGATTTTTTTAATACAAGTATACACTAAGAAGGGGGAAATGACCTATTCCCATCTCTAACTTCATGAGGAAAAACTCAATGAAAGAGAGAAGAGATGTTAAAAGATTCATCCTAACAAGAGGCGACCTAAGGGGCAAAATTATTGGACAAAAAATTTACATCTCCATTAAAAAGAACTTTAAAAAATAAATTAAAAAAAATTATATAAAGAATCACAGCCTCGAGAGGCTTAAGTGTAGAAATGTGCACTGATGAGTAATTAAAAGCAACACTTGTCCAAAACACACGTTCATAATGAATGTAACCCATCCAAAGGTAAAAGTTACCAACAAACTGTTCTGATCACATGATATGTCTAAAGTATACTTGTCCACAATGACAATCACTCTATAGTCACACAAACCAAATCATTACTTAGATATCATAGATGAAGATTGTTGAGGTCTAAAAAGTCACAGTACCCAAGCCCAAAGAAATAAGTGCAAGGGGCCACGGAAAAGAGAAGAAATGGTAAGCTCAAGAGGCTTGAAGCCCAAAAAACATCAAGAAGAAAAAGGGCAAGCCCAGAAGCTTATGAGAAAAGAAGAAAGAAAAAGAAAAGAAGCCCATGTCAGAGGATTGAAGAAGAAATCTGAGCCGGGATCCTCAGAGACTGCCAAAAGGGTCGGGATCCCCCAGGCGTGTAAATACAGTCAAGAAAAGATTAAGACAGTTCAAAAAAAAAAGACAAAAAGGAACACAAAAACAAGTGAGAGGGCATGTCCTTCTTAAGTGTCAAATGACCCAGCAAGAAAAAGAAGAGAAAAAACTCAGCGACTTCTCATAACGCAAGTGGGTAGCACCTCAGGGAACCAGAATGAAGAAGTATAAAAAAGGGAGTAGCAGTGAAAGACTTTCAAATCGGTAGAGTGGGATTCTGTCCATTTGAGAAAAAAGATAAAGAAGAAGGACGGCCAAAAGCTGGACTGTGAAGAACGTGACCTCAACATACTCCGAAATAGGTAGTCAGCCATGGACTTTCAAAGAAACAAAACTAAAAGGAAGGAAAGAATGAAGAACAGGGAAACTGAACCTTCTGGACGATGGGCACAACACATACTCTGGTACCCAGGGGGCAAAACAGAGTAATTAATAGTTCTCTTGAGATTCCAGAATAACACTATAAAAAAGGGGGAAGGATTGCGAAGTAAAAAGGAGGAATTTTTTTGACAAGAGAATCATTGAGAAAGTTCTGTCAAGAAGAAAATTTAGAGAAAACTAGTAAAATTACTTCCCGATATCCTAGAAAAAGCCACTATAGCATATACTCGGATTCAAAAAGAATCAAACTTTGCAAGTCTTAGAGGTTTGAATAACCATCTAAGACTGTAATTTTTGAGCTTGCTTAAACCTTGTATCACGTTTTAGTAAGCACATTGTAATCATAATAAAGAAAAATCCAATGAAATATTCTCTACTGATTTGAGGATCCCTAATCATTACTTTGTGCTTTTACTGTTTATTTTTTGCATTACTTTGCTGTTTTGATTGTTGTTTAATACAAATATTCATGTTTGTTAGTTTATATGTATTGTAGGAAGTATGCCCTGTGCACCACTTGATTCTTAAACAGCTCCTTTAGCTGCGTTGAATCAAAGCCCAGTCTACCAAACTACAACTATTCGGCTCAGGATCCTTAGGCCTGAGTACTAGAGAAAAAGCACTCTCACAAAGATCACTCCTCCAACCCACTACAAAGAACATGAGAACGATTTCCAAGTATATATCTTGCTCCCACTAATTCCATATTCACTTCTCTTATAAGGAAGGTGGTGAGAATCAAGGGAAACACGATCCACTCAAGATATCCTATATAAAGACTAGACCTTTTTCATTTCAAGGTACACCCAAAAAAAAATCTTAAGTCTTTCATATTTAGAGTTTTTGGAGATCTTTTGTGAGATTCTGACTTAATCATTAGAGGATCTTTGGTCAACACCACACAATCAGCTCACTAATTTCTTGTATCATCATGTGGTGCTCTATTAGGTGTTATTAGATCTAAGACTTTAAGATCTAATGTATTAGAACTTCAATTTGTATTGTATTGGCAAACCATGATCAAAATATAGAATCTAGGTTTAGGCTTGCTCAAAGTGTGTTTACTTGTAAAATTAGAATTGAGTGATTATAGAAATTATTGGACTTAATCTGCAAGGCTCGATCAATTGAAAATTAGACTCGATCGATCGAACTACGTGCAAATATATTTTTCTGCAGAAATTCCAATTCAGCCCAAGCCTATTTGACGTGTAGGGTTTTGTGTTTTATCCAAGTATAAAAGGAAAAACCCTTATTACGTTTTAAAGGTCTTTTTAGTGAGTTGTATGTTGAATTTTTTGTGTGATCTAGAGGTGTTTTCCTTCATACACACACTTAGGATTAACAAGATCAAGATTCATGTTAAGAACTTTGTGATCTCTTCAGTTGTTGCATAAAGAACTTTAAAGAAGATTTGAAACCTTTGGGTGGAGTCTCAAAGTCACAAGTAGGAAAACTTGTGGTCGCAGTGGATCAAAGAAAGAAGTAGTCCATGAACTCAGAGCTGTCACGTGGTCGTGGTATTAAGTTTTCTACTCAAGGTAGCAATAGGATGTTAGTGGTCTAAGTTCTATTGTACAAACTTTAATTCATTCATAGTGGATCTGTTTTACCTTGAGGATAGCTAGGTTAAATCCTCTCCAAGTTTTTTACTGGTTAGGTTTTCCTGGATTATGATATCGTTGTATTATTTATATTTTCGCATTATTTACATGATATGATTTTATTGTGTTGACCTAGAATTGAATAATTTATCTAAGTAATCTCTTGGCTAAATAACTAGGTTAAACAACTTGTGTTAAGGGGTCTAAAAACATATAGGCATGTTTAGCCATATCTTAACCTTAATCCCACAAGGATCCCGGTAGAATTACCTAAATACTTTGTGCTCCCAAGGATTTGAATATAAGATGTGGATTTGAATAAAACTATGGGAGTAAACTTTGCCATTGGATCACTCACCTTTGGTGGTGTCTAGACCTTCATTTAGTTCTTAAAAAGTACGAGAATAAAGAATGTGAAAGAGAAAAGGAAAAGAATATACGTATTTTGTCATGGAAGGAAGGAATAAAAGTCTCTCAACAAATCTAAGATTATGGCCAGTTGGCCACTATGAAAAAAGAAGAAAAGCTCATCTGCACCATTTGTCTAATATGTAGATACAACGTACTTCTGGTTCTGGAGTATTGAGATGTATGGGATTACTGATTGGAGTCACTAATCAATGATAACCTTTTGTTAGCAAAAAGTAGAATATCTAAAAGAAAAATTAGAACAGCTGTATTGCAAATTTAAAATCCATTTACACAATTACACAAATTGATGTGATCTGTACATAAATGAAGAATTACTACTCAGAAGTAAACCTAATAGAACAAATATATTTATGTCCATTGTAATTTATTGGGTTTAGACTGATTTGAAGTTAGCTATCGAACCCCAAAAAATATCTATTATGCATCAGCTTTACGACATACTTGTGAGAAGGCCCATATAAATATGCAGGTCCACGCAAAATACGAGAGCCTTTTATATTTTATCAAGGACTGACTAAGTGGATAAGAAAATTTGTTATTTCCTCTAGCCCAGGTTCAAAGTTCAAACTCCAATATAAAGTTTTTTTTTTTTTTTTTGATGAAAAACTCCAATATAAAGTTGACTTCAAAGTAATGCTGCCATATAGGGCGTTGATCTAATAGAAGACATTGTATGTTTGCTTTCCCAGAAATTCTCTTGATTTCTTTATTGATTCTTTTTCGCTTGTTTTTTATTTTTAAAATTTTTATTTCTTTATTCTATCATGTGGTTTATTGAGTATATACCACTCATTATTAGTCAAACTTCGAGAAGATTGATACTTTACGGATGTTTCTGGGCCAGCTTCCGTATTTTTAATGCTAGTCTCACCTGTCCACTAATTGCTCCGCATTCCATAAGGCACTATACCAACCACACCTATTATGATTTTTTATTGGAGCCGATGCCAAACACAATACATTTGACTTAAGTTATCTTAGTGAAATAAAAATGAGTTAATTTTAAGTAAATTATACTTTTATTTTTAAGAAGATAAGTAAAGTATACTAATTCCATTGATTTAATTTGGATGATACTTCCATCTTTCTTTTAACAGGGAGAGTATTCCACTCCACGATCAACTTTATGATGGTGTATTACAATTTGCAATCTCCTGAGCTTTGAGCCTCTAAGTTCATTGAGAATTTGACACTAGGCAGGGCCAATTTGTGATCTCCAATATACTGGTGGGAGGCGGGAATAAACTCGTATCTATGATAAATTGATAATTAATATACATAGAGATCAAAGTTTGTAGCAAGACAAGACAATAATAACAACTTTCTCATAAAATGCCAATTCCAAAAATTTGATCTTGGCTCCAATCTACTAAGTAGAGCATGTTCCATTGTGTAAGAAAATGAGTGTATACCTCTTTAGGATAGGATCATGTCTGCGGTTTTTTCACTTTTTTTACATTGTAAATCATATTGTTATAATTTGAATAGTTGTTACTCATACTGGTACTTGCAACTAAAGTAAGTCACACAATATCCACAACCTAAGAACCATAGAACAAAATCTAAAAGCTTTCGAGAGAAAGGTGGAGGGAAAAAAGATGTTCTATTTCCACGAGTTGCACAAATAAAAAAGGCTACACTCTTTTTGTAACCTACTAGCCTATAGTACATAAGAGTTAATCCCATTAACTATGGTCATGTCCACTATGGTGACATAGACTGTCCAAATTCTAACACAGCTTTTATTGGGGTGGGTCTTGTATTCTTCACTTCCTCATTCTTGGTAAATTTTAAGCTAAAAAAGAGTAAGTTCCCGAGTAATTTTAGTCGATTCTTTTTGGTAATGATACCTCTTACCATTTTAGTCGGTTCAAATGACCCAAAATTCAATTTTAGGCTACGCACGGTCAAAGTGGAGCAGGAAAAACAAAGAAAGAAAAAGGAGGTATCAATTGTACAATGAATCAAACATGAAACACCTAGAAGGCAAGTAGGCAACTTTAATGTCCTGTCAATTTCACCTCTGCTTCTTACTAACTCTCGTGCGACTAGTGAAACATATACCCATAGAATGGTCATAGAGAAGCTAATTGTTTAAGCACACATAATCTAAGGCATCAATCTAGAAGAAGTTACATATAATTCAAATAGAAGAATATGACACATTTGACAATAAAGCTCCAGTCATGTGCACCGTAATAATACCTCATCCATGCTCATTAGAAATTTTTTTTTTTTTTTTTTTTTCTCTTTGTTGGACATTTTTTGTAACCCAAAACTCTTGCTAAATGGATTGTCCTTTGGTTACTATCGGGCAATCCAAACTCATGCCTGCAAAGTGCAAACTAGGGGTGTCAAATGGGTGGGTTTGGGCGGGTTTGGGGTGGGCATAATTGGGTTAGGTGTATAAAACTCATTCACCCATTAAAACCCATTTAACTAATTGTTGCTAACCCAAACCCAACCCAACCCACCCAATTATCAAAATTACCAAACTGCCCATAAACACTGTAACAGCACAGCAACAGCAAAATAGAGGAATGTCCATCGTTTGGTTGTCGAGAAAATTTAGAAAAATAAGGAAATGAATTTTGAAAATTGAAATCCAATTATTTATGAACCGAAAACCAACCAAAAAAAAAAAAAAAGCTTTCTCCTCCTTCTCCTCCTCAACCCCCAAGCTCATCATCCACCCTAACCCAGCTCAGACCCGAATCTACGGCATCGCGTGTCGGGTCAAGTACCTTGTTGACTCGTTGGAGAACATTTGGGGATGCCTCGACAAGTCCATGTTCGTCGTCATCGCCCATCACGAACCAGTGCATGCCTTCAAGCCTGAGACGGAGTGTCTTCGACATGATCCGCGAGATCCAAATCGTAGACTGATGGCCCTACCGGTTCGTGTACGAGAACTTCGAGGTGTCGTCGGAGATCGTCACCGGAGGAAGACTCAGATCCTCCTCTTCCTGCCTCTTACTCCTCCACTTGATCTCCCTTGTTATCTTTCGTCTTATTCTTCTTCACCGTTTGGTCTAGCCAGACTGTCCCTCGCATTTCCTCGAGCTCGAACACAACGTTTCGTATCTGGGTAATGTCCACCGTTTGGTTACCAAGAAAGTTAGGGAAACATAAATAAGAAAATTAGAGTCTAATTTTGTAGGGCTAGGTTTTTTTTTTAAATTTTTTTAATTAATATATGGGAAGGGTTGGGTTGAATTTAGGTATACTATTTTTGGGTTAAATGGGGTTCAATGGGTTTTTAGTTAAAACTCAATAATCATTGGGTCTAATTGGGTTGATGCCCATTTAACCCAACTAATAATCGGGTAGGTTTGGGTTCAATTAGAGTGGGTGGGTTTGGGCGGGCAAATGGGTTTGAGCTTATTTTGTCACCCCTAGTGCAAACACAAGAGAGAGGCAGAGCAAGATATCGCTTTCAATATGGCCTGAATTGATTCATCCAGTGACCTGTGGGCTTAGTATTAATATTTAATACGACTGGAAAGTGAACTAGTTAAATTTCATAAATTTACTGACCATGTTAACCAAAGTATTGTTAAATCTATGAAGAGGATTACTTATCCAAATAGAACCGTAACTAGTAGAAATAATGCTAAAATTAGAGCACAGTCGAGGTCAATCAATAAAGTACAGGTAGAATATAAGTTAGGGAGGGGGAGAACCTGATGTGTTATTCCTTTCTCTTATTGGTAAGTAAATGGAAACTTTAAATCAATGGGAAGGAAAAGTGACTTTGTGAAGAAAGATTTATGCGATTATAAGGCTAATGCAGAATAATTATTTGAAAAACTGATGAAGTATTGCCTCTTTCAATTTTGGGTACCCTTTTGTATTTATACTAAGGGGAGATTGAGTTGTAGAGATTGTAAACAATTTTTCTTAACGCTCTGTTTGTTTCAGTATTAACGTTTTCTGGAAAATGGTTCATTTTCCAAAGAGCATTTTCTAGAAAACTGTCTTATTTTCCAATATTTGGTAACGACCTTGAAAATGCGCTTAAGAATGTTTTCTGGTGTTTGATATGCAATTTTTTTTTAAATATTTCTTGTATAATTTAAAACATGTATATTATGTAAACTAACTAATGTAATCATTATAAATAAAAAACCAAGAATGAATTTGGTTTTCAAACTAATTAATCTAAAATTTTGACAATAGATACAATCAAAATTAATTAGTTGCCAAATTTTCACGATCTCTACCACTCATCTTGCTCATATATATAAACAGTAACGTACGTACACACACACACACACATATCAACCATTTGTCTACTATGGTCAACTACAAGTCTTTAATATTACTCTAAATTATGCATTTACATAATGTACTGCATAATATATCATCACTACATAGTATTTGCTAACAAAAAATGTATTTGTGAACAAATGCAATTCTCCTAAACAATTATTATTCATTATATAACAATATTATTAGTCCACGGTAAAGATTGTCCCATGTAAAAGCAATTTAGAGCAATATAGTTACTATGTTTAAAATTTTCATCTTTTACTTCTTTCATTCTTTCTTCTTCTTCTTCTATTATTATTATTATTATTATTTTTTTTTTTTTGCACTTTATGTACAAAAAAAGAAGTAACTTCTCCCTGGAATCCATCGAACTGAAAATTTCTTAGAGAAAAAAGAAAATCGAGCTTGAAATTCAAAACAAAGAATTGGGATTTTGGTAGAGAAATAATTACCGCTGCAAATTTGTTCTCCTTTGCAAGTTGAAACTATTGATCGATCAGTTAAGTAAAGAAAAATCTAATCAGAGAATTGTGTTACAGAAGGGAAGAGAAACATGGAGAAAAGAGAGAAGAGAGACAGTTAAAGAGAGAGATTTATGGGAAGAGGAGAGACCAGAGTTAGTGACGGTGAGGGTGTGAGGAGAGAAAAAGTAAAGGGAAGAGAGAAGAAGTGAGAAAACTTACCATGAGAGAGAGAAGACGCCAAAAAATTATGTTTCTCATGACAATAGACGAAGATAATATTTATAGGAGATACAATGCATGAGAGAGAGATTGTTTTCCAAAAAAAAAAAAATTGGAAAACAGCTAATAGAAAATAAGCCTTATTTTTATTAGAGTTTTCCATTGACCAAAGATAGTTTTCCATTGACCAGGTTTTTTTTGTGCTACCAAACACTGGAAAATGTGGAAAACTATCTTTACAGAAGGTTTTCCAGCTAAACAAACAGAGCGTTAGATGAGAATTGACTTACGGTGGCAGTCTTGTAAAAATAATTAATAAGTGGGATACACTTTCATGACTTGTCTATATTAATAACTAATAAGGCCTACGGCTCTCTCTAAAAATCAGTTTATGTTTATTAGTACTCCACACATACAAACATACTAACACTCACATCTCTTCTTTTTTCTTCTTCGCCTTGCTCATCCCAGAACTCTTCTTCACTTTCGTCTTTTTCTTTGTCTCTAGGTCTTGCATCTAAAGAAGAACATCGAGTTAGAGGATTGAATATAAGATATGAGTTAAGAGTTTTGAGTTATGAGAACTGAGTTTTGAATGTTGCTAAAACTAAATAGGGCTTGAACTTTTTGGATGGGGATTTGTTTGTGAAAATAGATGATAACATAACTTTCTCACTTGGGGTAGGCAAAAAGATATTATGTTATACCAACTCATGAGCAGGTGGTTTGTGAAGGCGACTCTGAATCTGTAGTCAACTCTTTAAGGGGTACTGGCATGGAAAATTCTCGGGGAGGGAATTTAATTAGGGACATCAAATTCCAATCAAACTCATTTCTGAGTATTTCGTTCGTTCACGTTGGTCGACAAGGTAATGCAGTTGCACACGCTTTAGCCCAGCGAGCGAGACAATCTTTCTTATCTCAAATCTGGTTGGAGTGTGTTCCAACGGATATTATGGCTTTTGTATTGGATGATTTTCCTTTTCTTGATTAATATATCAACAAGTATTTCACTTCTCAAAAAAAAAAAAAAAAAAAAAAAACTCATGTAGAGTGCTTGCACGAGTGATAGTGGGGCTCTTGGGAGATGGGTAGCTTAGGGTTTTTAGGCATTTAATGCTCAGTACTACTGAAATAAATCAAAATTTTGGGTAATTAAAGTTTGGTTTAGCAATTGGAAAAGCAAGATTAATCTTAGGCCAGATTTAGGAAAGTACACATTTAGGCTAGATAGATTTTCATGCAACCTTGGGTAGCTGGCTTGTTAATTTGTTGGTCTAGAAAAGCCCAATAACGTATAATGAAGATTTTTTCTTTTTCATTTTTGCTTTGTTTTGGGCCCAATACATTGTGGTAGATTGCCATTTTTATTAGGCATTGAATCCAAAGGTTACAGTGCCATCCGTGGGACTTGGAGACCCAAAACCGTTCAATTTCATTATTAGTGTTATCATTGGGCTTGGGCTGAATAGAGCCCACACAGAAAAGCCCTAAATACTTCGTGGTGAGTGTACTGTGTAGAGAAAGTTTGCACCACATCCCCTTTTCACTGCTTACTCTTAAGATTGCCATTTTGTCAAGCCATGTACTCGAGCCTAAATTATTATGGAAGCAAAAAAATTAATTCTACATGCTTTATTAAATACTTGATGCCAATAACTTGTGTTTCTGAATTTTAGTATGTTTCCAATTCCATTGATTTTTTTTTCCCTTTTTTTTTTAAGGGTCATAATTGCTTGTAGGTTCTGAATCACTCTTTGAACTGGAAAGGCTTGCTAGCATGAAGACCCTTATTTAATCCTTGGATGGCACCACATGCTGCAGCCAATGAAACGAGAAAGCAAAACAAGCTCAAGATTTGAAGCCCGAACCACTGAAATGTTCGTTTCCTAATCTTTGTCTGAGCAATGTACATCTCCACTGGGAAATAGACCGCAACTGGCCAGAACGCAATGGCTCCAAGAAGTGAAAGCATCTCATTGAAAAATGGCATAGCCATGGCAAGAACTGTTATTATCACCACAAAAATTGTTCTCCAAATTAGCCTTAAGAAGTTGATACTAAATCTTATTTTGCCAATGTTTAATGGGTACTCCACAGCTACGAACTTTGAGTTAGGCCACCTCATGCTAGCCCATAATTCTAACATGCGGAAGACTTGTTGCCCAATTACCTGTCCACAAATATTCAACATGAAAGATCATCTAACAACTTACTTTTCAACTCGCTAGGGAAACAAAATTTTCTTTTTGTTAAGATATTAAGTTGTGATTAGAGTAATATCATTTTTATATAGGTTTATTAGTGACATTACATTTATAATATACCAATCATAATAGATCATGCTAACGATTGTGAAAGATTTTGTAATTCTAAACTTATTGCTTAATTTTACATTGTATATCAAAACCAAAATGAAAACATGAGTGAAATTATTCAATGCACTCGATATACTATACATTCCTTTTTTATAAAGGTGAGAATCATATCATATGTGAGTTCAACATATAAAACCCACATTATTTTTTGTGCAGTTACAATATATTTGAACTTATGACATTCTTTCCATGATATAATTAAGGCGAAAAACATCTTTTAGTCCCTATATTTTCAGGCGATTCCCATTTTAGTCCCTACATTTTATTTTTACCGTTTTTAGTCCCTATCTTGAAAAACGCTTCCCATTTTGGTTATTGTCGTTACATCAGAAACGAAGAAAGCTGACGTGACAAACGGCAAGAATAAATAATACTAAATTAATGTCTACGTGGCCTAAATTAATAATAAAACATGTTTTTTGGCATTAAAAAATGTCATGTTAGCATCTAAATTAAAAAAGTTATTTTATTAATTTTAACTAAATAAAAAAAATTAAAAACAGAATTAAAAACTAAAAATCATATGAATTGAGATCTAAATGTGTCTTGAATAAGAACAACAAGAACACAAACTCAGATCCAAGAACACAACCCAGAAATTAAATAAAAAAAAACAGCGTTAACAAAATGTAAACTTCACATCTTAGACCCAACTTCTCTTTCTCACCGAAGCTATCCCTTCCCATTTCTCTACCTCTTAGTTCTCAAACCCAAAACCCAAGCCTTCACTCTGAAACCCCATGGCTGGAGCCACTCAAACTCTTCTCTCCGATCATCACCAACAACTCTCTAAATCTATTTCTCACTCTAAATCTCACACTCTTGGAACCAGCACCCGATCGGACCTCAATGGTCCTCACCGCTTAAAGCTAGCCACCACCATCCTAGTGATAGCCTCACCTTCTCTTCTCTATCCTTGATCTCAACCTCTCTCTCTTGGCCTAAACCCGAAAACCCAAGACCCATCTCTCAAAATGAATCTCTCTCAAACCTCCAACTTCGATCTGGTTCCTAGGAGGTCCTAAGCGGCGCGTGAACAACGGATCGACGATGTGGAGGCTAAGTAAATCACGAATTGATCGTGAACTAAGTGAAAATGCAAACATCACAAAGATTGAAGATAGAAAAATGGAAGATAGGTTTAAGGTTACCCAGTGGATGTCCTCTTTATTCTTATTTTTGTTCTTATCCTCCGTGTTTGATGGTTGCTAGTTGTTGTTGTTGATTTGATGGCTCCCCTGTGACCTTGATTCATGGTCTTTCTACCTTGATTTGTTGGCTCCACTTGTTCTTTCACATCTCAAATCCAACTAGATTTTTTTTTTTTTTTTAAATTTCTGGGTTTGTGTTCTTGGATCTGGGTTTGTGTTCTTGTTCAAAACACACTTAGATCTCAATTTATATGATTTTTAGTTTTTAATTCTGTTTTTAATTTTTTTTTATTTAGTTAAAATTAATAAATTAATTTTTTTTTTTAATTTAGATGTTGACGTGGCATTTTTTAGTGCCAAAAAACATTTTTTATTATTAATTTAGGTCACGTGGACATTAATTTAGCATTATTTATTCCTACCGTTTGTCATGTCAGTTTTCTCCATTTTTGATGTAACGGCAGGGACTAAAACGAGAAGTGTTTTTCAGGATAGGGACTAAAAGCAATAAAAATAAAATGTAGGGACTAAAATGGGAATCGCCTGAAAATATAGGGACTAAAAATTGCTTTTCGCCTATAATTAATATTAATTACCAAGAAAAAAACACCAATTGGTTTCTTATACAGGCAAGATTCGAGCTCAAAGAACTTTACCAAAAGGTCCAAAACCAACTAAAATCCACATTTATATTTGATGGAGAGGGGGAACTAGATGCTGAGATGGTCTGAAATTAGAATGTTGTGTAGAATTTTGAATCATAAATTTGGCTAATTTCAAGTTATGAAGCATGATTTTAGCTTCTCAAGGTGAATGTCTCTGGATTACGGTACAATTGGTTTTAGCAGTAGAGTTCAGTTGCTTGTAAGTTTTACTGGTTAGAGGCGAGTTCTGAAAACTTTTAATTAAAATATTAGATGTTATCCAAGAAAATAAAATAAAAATTAAGCATCGATTTGGAATGCTTGAAAGAAATAACCTGATATGATCCCAATAGGTGCACCACAATCATGATATTGCCCAATTCTATCAACCAGAAGGGCTCGTAAAACCCAAAGCCGGTCAGCATGTTGCCCTGTGCCTCGTTCCCAAATGCAGCATAGCCAAGGCAACCGCACATGAGGAAGAATACTGTCATGGTCGAGATAGCTATTGTGTTAGCCTTCTTCATCACTTTATTTTCAGGCGGTGATGACTTTAACGTGTCCTGAAAACATAATTCACAGGAAATGAATGTCAAAAATTTTCTTGTAATATAATCAAATAAACTTATTTGCTTGAAATAAGAAATCCAAATAAGAATCTGATGCTTCTCAAAAAAAAAAGATCTCATAATTTTTTTTTTTATAAAAAAAAAAAATAAAATAAGATCATCTTACCACTTATTTACTTGTAAAAAGAATGGCTTTAAATTTTGTTATTATTATAAATTATTTAATTTTGTTAAATTATTAATTATCCAAATACCTCTTTTTTTTTTGGAGAAGAAAGACATTGCATTTCATTGAAAAGAAAATCAAACGTGATTGGCGAAAAGAACAGGAAGCAGGTGTGAAGGATCATCCTCCATCCACACTGAATAACCTCTAATATGTTTAGCACATATTTAGCTAGATTGTGCATTACAGAATTACCAAGTTTACTTAAATTATTAGGAAATGATAAATTTAATTACTAAACTATAATTCTAACAATTCCTTTCATTTTGTGGGCATAAATTCCCCCATAATAAATGAGGTCCATCAAATGAGATTCTTAATATTTTAAATAGGAGGTGGAGTTAAAACATAAATTGAATTTAAGATTTTCTGTTCTAATACTATATAAATTACCAGTTATCCAAAAATTTTAAATTGTTAAAAAATAGTAAATTTAATCACTTAATCATAATTCTAACAAACTTTGAGTATTGCAAATGCAATAATGAAAAGGGAGGGGAAAGGGGCAAGTGTGAGAGATCAATGAAAAAAAAAAGGTAAAATACTATTTTGGTCCTTAAACTTTATAAAAAGTTTATTTTTGGTGCCTAAACTTTAAAAAGTTCTTTTTTTATCTCTAAATTTTGTAAAGAATTTTTTCAATAGTTTAGAGACAAAAATAGGGATGAAAAAAGAATTTTTTTAACAGTTTAGGAATGAAAAACAAATTTTTGGTAAAGTTTAAGGACATGTATAAAATATTTTCAATAATTTAAGGACGAAAGATGAACTTTTCAATAGTTTAAAGACAAAAAAAGAAATTCTAAAAGTTTAGAGATGAAAAACAGACTTTTGATAAAATTTAGAGACCAAAATAATATTTTACAAAAAAAAAAAAAAAAAGAGAGTGGTTGGTCTTACTTGGACATCGATTGCAATAAAAGTATATGCGCAAGCAATTGCAATGTTTCCCAATGCTGTGCACTCTCTCCAAATTTTTTCTGCTTGAGATACATCAACCCCTACTTCCACTCCAGTCATAGTGGTTCTCCCCCTTGGCCCTGTACAAATCCCAGTTTTTAAACACCCCCCCCAAAAAAAAAAAAAAAAAAAATGTCGAATAATGAGCACAAGGTAAAACAAGGAAACAAATATCCTGCTAGGTTTATATAAAAAAATATCCTGCTATGTCATTTTTAATATACTTCAATCTATATTCCATGAGTGTCTATTTGGTACAATTTATATTTTAGTTATTTGATAAAGCTATATTTATCAAAATAATTTAGAGAAACTGTACTTTGAATAATGTGGTATGCTAAATTCACAGGGTTGGGTACTTACAAAATATAGATGAGAACATGGAGTATATAATTGGAGAAATTTTATACTTATTTTGGGATAATTTTCCTTCAACCTATTACATGGTGATGAAAAAGACCTTCAACATGCAGTATTAATCCAATAGCCTATTTAATTCGTAGTCATTAACTTGCTTAATTAGATAATAATAATGTAATGAATGATGTGATTAAAATAAATGTATATAGTCATTTCAATTGGTTAGATGCGATTCCTCTAAACCATTTGAATGAAAACTTTGACATTTTCTTTACATGATTATGGAATGTTTTATGATAATTAAAAAGAAAAACTTGTCTATATATATATATTTTTTTTGATGTGTGGAACTTGTCAATAACTGTGCCAAAAGAAAATAGGAAGGAGGAAAAAGAATGAACATTACCCGAGATGACCCTTGCAAATGAAAGTCCAATCCCTATACTCGCATAACCGAAAGACATAATTGCTGCCACACTGGACAGCCACGACAATTCATGAAAGTTTGGGATTTGAGACAATAAAATCTCAAAAATCCCCAATGCAATCATGTATGGATTGTTGGAAAACTTGCATGGAGCTTCATGGCCTCTTTTGTGAAAGCAATGTGATTTATGTATAGCCCTACAATATACAGCAATACTCGTATATAGTAACAATTAGATAGGTCTCAACACAATTATACTGCTAGGGAAAGTGTAGCAGTTTTCACTTTTCATATATGCAAAGGGAAACTTACACCATGCTTTTAGATGTTGTTATGGTATAGCCGATCAAAATTCCAATAAGGCTCATATTTTGGACCAACCCACAAGCCATGTGCATTTCTCCACCTAATCATTTAGAAAATAAAATGGAAAAAGACAATTTCAATAAATTTAGACCATGAAACTGTAGGTATTAATTTTACAATTTTTGGTGTATGCTTTAAAATTACCTAAGATGTTTTGGACAGCCTCCATGTATGTGTAATTTCGCCTCCCAGTAACTGGGTCTGGGCACCTGTAACAATCTGCTAAAAGATTGGCAGTATATAATGTAATCACTGCAAAAATTAAGACAATGCTTATGCCGAAAATCCATCTGAGTTGTGCCACACTCCAGGCCAGTGAGAGAACCCCAGTGCTTATCACAGCAGTAATTATACGTGCACTTGCAATCCACACAGTCCCTGCATCTCATACAAGTTTTAAGTATATGATGCAAAAATGCTTGAATTAATCATTTTTAAATTTTAAATTAACCCGTGTCAATTTTTAAATACATATTAAAAAATTAATTAAGAACACTATCTATTATATTATTATATTATTGTTGACGCAACACCAATCACATTTATTGTCATTTTAACGCTCTGTATTTTCCATCTCTTTTACCCTTAAATGGAAGACTGTTTATGTTGTTGCATTAAGTATTTTTTCACCTCTTATTGAGGGGTGTGTCATGAAGTGGATTCCCTTAAAGTGTGTGGGTTCATTTTTCATAGGTGTGTGGATCTAAATTTAAATAGAATTTGGAATGAGTTTGAGATCTATATATTTTAATAAATTCATATTTTGAAAATGTAATTTCAACTCAAACCTGTTTTTTCCCATTTTTAAGTAAGTTTACCCAAAAAAAAAAGTAAGTGCACCAAAATGGACCAAACAGACCGAAGTGGACTGAATGGATAGAAATAGACCAAAGTGGACCGAAATGGAGGGTGGGCATTAGTTTTTTTTTTTTTTGATAATTATTTTATCATTTTTTTGATAATTTAATAGTTATAATTACAAATAATTGGGATTAATTTGAACTCTAATTATGATAATAATGGAGAATAAATTATACTATTAAACTAAAAAACTCTTTAAGAGGTTTAGGGTTTATTAATTTGCATAGTTAGGAAAAAGAAACTAATAATAACAGAGAAATGTTAACAAATATACTAAGGGCATTGATTTAGGAACTATTTTTAGAAATATTTTATGGAAAAATGACAAAATAATTAATTTTGTTGACAACTTTTTATATTTTCCATTATAAAAGTGGTGTCAAAATTTTCTTAATATAATTTAT
This sequence comes from Quercus lobata, assembly GCF_001633185.2. Lineage (NCBI taxonomy): Eukaryota > Viridiplantae > Streptophyta > Magnoliopsida > Fagales > Fagaceae > Quercus > Quercus lobata. The sequence goes on from NC_044915.1 coordinate 40,994,394, forward strand.
TAACAATTGCCCTAAAAGCATCCGTCAACATGACCCATACAAATTTATCACTTTTATATATGTTTATACTCAATTATAGAACTTTCACTCTTATGAGGAACCCCAACTGCTCTCATTAAAGCCCATGAGTAATCTGGCACAAAGGACAAATCATGAAGCTTGATGACATCTAAATCTCTAATCTACAGGTTGACATTAATGGACCTTCAACCATAACATTGATGATATCCCCGGTTATTTATTTTTATTATTAATTATTTTTATTATGAATAAAAGATCCCCTGTTTTACTTATTACAACCCCTCTCTATCTCTCTGTTTAATAATAATAATAATAATAATAATAATAATAATAATAATAATTGTTAGAAATATTAGTTATGATATATTTCATGTTGAATATGCTTGAATATATGCGGAAGAGAGAATCATAAAATAGGAACACAAGAACACAAGGCTTACATGGTTCAACCTTACGGTTTACATCTACGGAGGAAATCCTTAAGGGCTATATTTTTATTATATAAAAGTGTAGTGCAAAACCTATGTTACAATGAACTATAACATGGGTATATACAATAGACTTAACCCTAAATTAATAGACTTCTAATACAAGTAAGAGACTTGACTTGCACACAAAATAGAATTATGATTGGACCTATGCTAATGGGCTAATATATCCCTAACACCCTCTTTCAAACTCAAGATGAAAGTTTGATGAAACCTTGAAATTTGATAAGAGTGGGAAGATCCCTTGAATGAATTTTGGCTTTGTGATAGTGGTTTGAGGAAGACAATGGTTTTGTAGTGTTGATGCGACTTCAAACGGTAGCATGATTATACCGGAGAGTTTTGACGGCAGTAGTAGGAAGCCAAAGAAGATGAACGCAACAAAGAAACACCGAGGAAGACAGAAATAGTTCTTAAACACACTGCAACGACAGAAAACCATAGCTACAAGAAGGTGGCTTTGATATCATATTAGAAATACTGAATAATTGTATTGTATTTCTCAAGTAATAGAATATACATGAGTGTCTTTATATAGGAGGCAGAGTGTGCAGTACAAGTAAGTGTGTTATACAAGTAAACAAGATGAGTCTAAAACCCACATATCTTAATACATGTTAATAATAGTAAACAGCTAAGTTTAGATTATGTGGCAGTACCTATAGACTGTGTTTTGATAAAAATTAAAATCTAAACTATATAATGAGTAAAATAGATAGTTTATGAAATGGAAAAGACTATGTTTTGAAGGTTCCGCCTTCCAACATATATAGTAAGAGTACATTAGTATGTGAGGAAACAATGACCACACTTGTCATCTCTATCTTTTTATTATTTTTTCTTATAGCCAAAAAAAAAAAAAAAAAAAAAAAAAAAGAGTACATCTGTACATTTCTTACACAGATTCTTGACCGTCTCTATCAATTCGAGCTTTTTCTCAACCAGGCTACTAAATTCATACATTACATGAAATCATAAAAATAAATTAATAAACATATATGTGTTTTGGTAAATAGGGAAGAATAAATAATATGAGATCCACGGGAATTGGTCAGAAATGAGAGAGACGGCACTACAATGATACATGCACAAAACAATCAAATAAATAACTAGATAAAAGTATTGCATGCATGCATGGACTTTTGGAAAGAGATCAGAGGGACAGAGAAACATTACCAGCTCTTTTGGGTTTCCCATCATCATCTAGTTCTCCATTCGCAGCTTGTCTGTCAATATTATCCAAACCGGATTCACATATCTCATGTTGGAATTCTTAATCAATGGCACTCTCCATATACTCTTTTTCTTTGCGCCCTAGCAAGCTAGCTAGCTACTTCTCTGTCCTTTGAATGAAAGATCAATACTATATTCAGCGTTTCAAAAAACTTACACCATAAAAATGGGCATTATTTAAGTTTCTTACGTCAAACCATCCTTTATGGAGGTTTGCTTTATTCATCCCAAGATTCACTCTGCTGATGAGAGGAGTAGAGTCAAGCACTCCTATTTATTGTACTGCATCTGCATGCAGTTTATGTGGCTCAATATGATTGATCCAAGCAAGATGATGATAGTGTATGCGTTACTTTTTGGGTTGGCAAGTTGGAGATATTCCAAAAATTATTCTGAATTCCTGATGTATCAAGCTTCCTTCTCATCTGAAAATGATCATATATATATGCGGAATTCGTGAATGGGATCCATATGTACGTAGTACATGAATGATTTCACATTGTGGTCTATTACATGCCATATTAGCTATTTACAATTTACATGGATATACACGCCAAGCATATTGGTGTGTTCCTGCAAGTCTGAGAGCGACATTCAACTCATACTAGATCCCAATGTGATGTTTGTGCTTCAGCCAAAAACAAAAATCCAATATGTGATATTTTGATGATAACTTACACTAAACTAGATGATGTAATATTGTACTACCTTCAATAATTCAACAAGTGATTGTTGGTGGCAAGAGTCTTATAATTCAATTGACATCTTTTTAATGTTTTTAATAGAGACATTTTTTTGGAAGACTAAGATTAGAAAAATCTTTTTAATTATTTCGTTCTCTATTTCAAAAAAATCCTTAAGAAAATAAAGCCAAAATCATTGTTTAGTAGCTATTTTGCTTCATTTTTTAAAATACAAATCATAAATTGAAGATTTAGTTACAATAAAAAAATACTCCCTTCTCAACAGCCAATATATTAATAATTTCATTCTCTATTTATCCATGGATTCTTAATCATACTCATTTAATTGGAATTTTTTTTTATCTATTTTTTTTTTCCAATTGGAATTGTGAGTCACATTTACAAATATTATTTTTCAAATATTTATTATTAGCATTAATTATTACTATTATTAAGAAATAGCAGTATTTTGACACAAAAATAGTGTTTTTAATTCAACTATATAGAAACTGCTTAGCTTTATTTCTTACTCACTAAGACTCCAAAAAAAAAAAGAAGAAGAAGAAGAGAGAGATGGTTTTCAAAATATAATTTGTTATGTATTCCTCTAGTTATATCATCACTCAAACTTTTCTCAAAAAACTATCAATACTCAAACACACACACACACGTACAGTTAGCCTCTACTTTCCTTTTTCTTTTCTTTTTTATGAAAAAAATAAATTGCAATTAATGAATTAACAAGATAAAAATAAAGAAACAGAAAAAGAAATGATATATTTTTCAATTTGGAAGTTGAATCATTTGTAATCAAGAAAACACAAATATTAATAAGATTGACCCAAATTTTTTTTTTTTTTTTGAAATTAATCAGAGAGGGAGGATGAGTTGTGTGTGTGTGTGTGGAGGGAACGGGAGCCCTTGCTTCAGCTGGTATTGCATGTACCATTGACGGTCTCGATACTGGTGGTCCCTGAATCAATTGACAACATTTCTTAATATAGTTACTATCTTCTTCAACATGCTTATCATCACATCACCTGAGTTTAGGTATTTATCAACTACAGATTTTTATTTTTTAGTTTGTACTTTTTTTTAAGGTAGAGGACAATAGATATATGCCAATTGACTAGTTTCATTTTTGGCTATTTTTGAGCCAATTAAATCTTGATTGAAAATTTAAATTTTAACTATATCCACTATTTCCCAAAAAAAAAAAAAAAAAAAACTATACTGACTTGGGGGCCAGGGGGGCGACTCCCTGATGTTCAAGTGGTTCAGTGACTTCAGTCCAAAACATGTGTCAAACATTTTGCTTGATTTATTTTTAATAAATAATTTTTATGACTTACTATTTTGGGCAAAATATCATGGATTGTCCATCATGATGGTAGCTAGCTAAAACTTAATCATGCATTAACTAAGATAGCAAAAATTAGTTGGTGAGTTGTTTTAAATTTTAATTTTCTATAAATCTTTTAGAACTCTGCTATTTTTATCACATTTCTTCACAAATTTGATTCTCAAAAAAGGATTTCTTCACATCACAAATCTTATATACTTTTACGGGATGTAATATTTTACTTTTTAGTTACTTTTACGGTTCTACCTATCAGTTACTTATTATGCTGTCAGCCTATCTCGTACTATATATATTATGAGGTAATTAAGGTTTTCCTTTTTCTCGAGACTTCCAACTTTTCCCTGAAATTAAAGGCATTCTCTTAGTGCATTGTTTTCCAAATGCATTCTCTTGACTCATTGCTGAACCGTTTCGAAAATTTACCCAATTTAGTTTGGAAATTATAGTACAATTGGGTCACTAGGAATCTAGGATCCAATTTTGGTGTAGTGAATCTCAAAGTCACTCTAAAATCTACCCACAAACATGTAAGCTCAAAGATAGCAATTGGCACCACGACTTGTCATTCAGTAATGGTCTTCATCCTTAATAATCCTAATTTGTAATATTTCACTCAAACCTAGATTTACTTTAATTCCTTTGACTTTTTTTAGATATGGATTTAAATACACTTGATTCTCAAGGTCCTTCTGAACGAAATTAGACTTCTATTAAAGATTTGAAACTAGTGGAAGCTTTGATAGAATGTCACCATGAAAGGGAAAGTAACCTTGAGAATAAATTTAAGCATGGATATTTGAAAGTTTTGGAGGAAAAGATTTCTACCAAATTACCTAATGCTGGTTAAGAGCAAAACCAAATATTGAATCAAGATTGAGGACCATGAAAAGATTGAGTATTTTACCATTGTTTAAGTAAGATTGTCATTTGTTGGTCAAATTTTACAAGTGTGGGATACTTGATTGAAGACGCACAAGATTTTTTGAAAGACCAATTGATTGCTGATGTAGCTACTTCTTAATTTTAATGCAATGAAATGAAAGCAATTAATTTTATTTATAAAAATAAATAATAGAAGAAGAAGAGAGATTGGGTTTGTTGGAGGTCCTCCATTCAAGATTGGGCTTGTTAAACCAATCTTTATCAAAAATGTATTTGTAATTTAAGAATAAGGATATTTTAGACAATTTAATTTAAAATGCTTTCATTCCATTATCTACTTCAGAGTTTTATTTTTGTGTTGTTACCAAACAAATAAATAGTAATAAGTATTATATTACAACATATTGTATTTCTTGTAATGCCTATTCTTATTCATATGCAATCACCATTACATGTTACAAATGTGACAAACAGGATACATTTAAGTTGATTCAGTTTTCAAAAGCTAAGGCTTAAAGTATGAAGACTTTAAGGAGGACCAGATAAGAGATATTCGTAGAAACACTATGTTACAATCTCTTAAAATCTTGTTCATAAAAAAACAAAACAAGAAGTTACAACTCCTTATTCACCATTAGTGTACAGACGGAAGGCAAAACAACCATACAAGGATCCCAAGCTGAGGTTCATAGAAATGGAAAAATTCCACTTTAAAGCTGCCTCAGATTCCAGTTTCCACTGCAAAATCAAAGTGGTGTCTTTTCGTCCTGACTGGTTGTAACTGAAAACAGCCAAACTTCCACTATGAGTCCAAAGCTAAAAAGTATCTTGAAAGTGATAAACATAAAATAAATAAAGGTCAAGATAATGTATGATTTTAGAGCATACATTAACAATATATTTTAGAAAAGTTTTTATAGAGAATTAAAAAAACTGTCAAAACAGTTAATCACTTTTTTATTTTTTCATAAAAGTTTTCTTAAAATGGTTTATTAATGTATGTCCTAAGGACACATGTTAATAAATTCCAATAAATAAATGAAAATTGATGCTTTGTAATTTTATGAGAAAAGTAATCTCACGTTGTAGAGTGGAAATCTCAGAGATCTTTAACACGCGTAGCCGCTTTACTGTGGATACAAACATGCTGCAAGAAATTTAATAAATAGTTAAATAGTTAAATACTAATAAATAGTTAAATACAAGGTTCAACATGAGTATAGTAATAATAAATAGTTAAATACTAGGTTTTTGTTTTTAGAGGTTATATAAATGACATTAAATTAAATGGCAACCATGAAGACTTTGACCAGTGCTCCACTAATCCAACTTAAGTTTAGTGTGATAAAAACATAAAATGAGTTTAACAAGTTTACAGTAATATAGTATACAACAAATATCTCAAGCAAGAACTAAATTTTTTAACAAGCACTATGAGGCAATCAAGACCTGAGGAGTACATAGAAAAATAATATGCTTTGGCTCTAAATTTTATAAGTGAAAGTTTAATCATTTTTAATGGGATTTTGAAAGTTGAAGTTGATGCAACAAACAAAAGACTTATCAGTGGGAAAATGCTTACTGCCATGGAACATCCCCGACAAGCATCCTGTCCCCTTCATTATCCTCATAAATTAAAGTATATTCCCTGCTACCATGTAAGGAATCTGTGATTGCTTTTGCATCCCCCACCTTGTTTTCCTTTTTAGCGGCAGAATAATCTCTTTGAGCTGAAAATGGAAAACTTACAGGTCAATTACAAGTCCATTTTATTATTTAAAAGGTATGATCAAATTTTCATGTTAAAAAAATTTTTATTTTTTAAAAGCCTAGAGCATATACATCTTTCAAATCAAGTACCATGTTTTAAATTTTTTCGGTTAAAATTCTAAATTTATGAAATCTTTTCAATTCGAAGTTTATGTCCATTTTCATTAGTCATGTATGTCATTCTAGGCAGACAACGGTGCATTAAAAAGTATGAAACCATGGATTAAATTATACGTTTCACCTAGCTAGGGCTTGTTCATAAATCAACTTAATTAGTATCCATTGAACATAGAGTAAAGAGAGAGAAAGCTCTAAGATAGAAAGTTTTGTTTAAAGTAAGAAAGTAATCGCCAAAAAATTGAAGTCGGTTACCTAGGTGAAATACAAAGTTCTATTTTTCTATGTTGTATATTTGTCCAAAATAATAGAAAAGAATAACAGAGATTAACAATGGCTTGAAATTGAAACAATTTTATCAGTTTGAGATAGATTTTCGTTTGACAAAATTAATAATCTAATCTGAAAAAGGGTATAAATTCTGGAAATTTTTATTATTTTTCTTTTGTAATCTCCCATAAAATTTAAAGAGAAGGATAATTTTCCATGTACTATGCGTGTGCAAATTACCTGCAAGAAGATCTCCGAAGAGTTCATCTATAGCAAAGGAGAGTTTCTCGTAACTATCATAGGCTTTGAGATCCACTTTTCTTCCAATGGGGACTCCGTCCATATTGATCTTTACAAACATATGATGTTCCAAAATTACCAATTTTTCACCATCACTCCCCTCCTTTGGAGTTTCATTTGGTGACTTGGGAGCAGGCTTTGAAAAGTTTCTGCTTCCAAGATTTTTCCTGAACGAACGGATTGGAGGCCACCCAACAACAGGAGCAACTGCGATTCTGCTTTTTGTTGGAGCATCAATGGGAAGAGAATTCAAAATTGATCTTGATATATATATATATATACTTCATTGAAATGTCTCTACTAACAACAGGACTAAAGAAGACCTTTACCATAACAACTAGCTAGCTGGATACATATATTCTTCTTTTGCTGTACAAATCTCTATATATATACTAGCATATTGAAGGTAAATCAAGTTGCAATTCATTTTTATCATCAATGATACGTGTACGTGTTGCTCATGCATGGAATTAAATCGAATGAGAAGAAAAGATAGCAGACATGCATGGATCGGAAGTTAATACTCCATGGGGCTTTTTTTTTTTGGGGGGGCAGAGATTGAGACTGAACAAAATGAAATTTGAACCTCACTGGAGAGTGGTGAAGCTTGTTATATGATGAAAATACGTAAGGCCGGTCATCACCAATCAGAAGTACCAAACGGGGAATGCAAAATTTATAGTTCTGTATTAAAATTCCCTTACTTGAAAGTTGAAACAAACATTTGATTAAAATTGATGTACTTGTTTAAAGGCTATCAAGAACACACCCCAAAAAAAGAAGCAAGGAAAATATATATATACAAATAATATGTAGTATGCAACAGTGTTCCCAAATGCTCTAATAGTGGCTTACACTTCAGGTTTAAAGAATCAAAGCAAGACATAGTTTAATTAAAGATAATAATTCCAAACAACATAAAAACATAAAGATAAATTTGTTATAATGTCAATGAAAAGTTAAGAAAAGCTGGGAAAACCTTTTCTGAGAATTAATGGGCTCAGCTGTAGCTGTAGAAACTGAAGCACTAGCAGGTCTACTAGAGCATGCCTTCTTATCTGAATTCTGCATCTCTGCCACTCTACAGCCACATGTCTGTTGTGACTCCTCCGCCATAACACTTAACCTGCGAGAGATCGAAGGGTACTGAATATATGTAGGCTTTGGCTGTTGATTCTGCTTCTGAGTATCCATGTGAAAGGCAGAAGAGTGTAAAGATGCAGAAGACCATGAAGTTGGAAACACCCTTTCAACAGTTTTCTCAGTAAAAGAAAGGTCTTGGTACTGATTTTGAGCATTTTTTGACAACCACTTTCTCTCTTCTTTCTTTGCTACAACTGTTTCTTGCCAAACTCTTTTGGCTCCATTGATTTTGTTGTTGAGACCAACATAGTGAATAGACTGGGCTTCTCCTGGAGGACCAAGCCTCAGCTCCAACTTTTTTTCCTCTGATATTCCATTGCGTCTCTCATTTTTTATTGGATCAGACTCTTTTTTCTCCATTTAGTTAAGAGGAAAGAAAATAATATTTTGAAAGAAACCTTTCTCAGGAAATGAGAAATTTATTAGTGGTTGGAAAAAACACTGAGAATTGCAATTGATCTCATCACAAGAATTTCCAGAATCATGTTGAAATTGTTTGGAAAAAGATATGATGGCTAACAAATTAGAAAGAGAAAGTACATCAGTTAAAGCTCACACATATTGAAAAATCCTTGTTAAAAGAATTTTCTTGTTTTGACCAGAGAAGCATGAAAAGTAACCAGCTACAACATGAACAATTTAACTTTCCATGAAAGCCGACCTGAAAGTTTTTTGAGATCATATATAAAGGCTTAATTGTATGGATATGTATTGCAAACCGAGTATGGAGCAACAAAAGAAAATGAAGAAAAGATTCCTTGGCATTACAACACACTAGAAATGAAAATATATATAAGATTATTCACGCGCAACTAGCATTAATGCATAGATGGAATGCTGTCACATAGTACAACTTTTTATAACTTTTTATTTATTACTATTAACAGTGGAGCTAAACGAAAACGATATTACTTTAATCATAATAGAGCAATATAATTGGAACTAAGACCTGCTTCCACTCGTATCAAAAAAAAAAAAAAAAAAGACCTGCTTCCACTATAATTTGTTGTAGTTGTTACATTATAAAAAGCGGTATTAATTAGTGATGGACTAAGATGAAAGTGATATAGCTTTAATTATAACAAATCATATCAAGAAGTGGAACACAAAAAGTGGGATAAATAAATTTTGTATTCCCTCAAAAAAGCACAAAGACCAGGGATGGAGCCAGAACTTTGAGTTAAAGAAGTGGCTTTACTGTTAGTTGTGTACGGCGGTTTCAAACTTTGACCCTGCTACTACTTAACTGTTGAGGGTTTTTTTTTTTTTTTTGTGGATAAGAATAAAATTATTTTTGTTTAGAATTTTTTAAAGAGTAGGGTTGTTTATTTTGGATAAAATTGGTTGATTGCGCTTAGTTTTTTGGGATAATTACAGTAAACCCACCTGTGGTTAAGCCCGTTTTCACTTTGCCTATTCGTGGTTTAAAACTTTACACTTTGCCCATCTGAACTTCAATCTGTTACCCATCCGTTACCGACCTCTTCCTTTGTCGTTTGAAAAACATATTTTTAAGGAAAAACAAACATAACAAAGATCAAAAAGTTAGGGTTTTTTTATTACGTAAGAACTTCTATGAGAACAAATTTTCTCAATGCAAAATGAATTTTTAACCAAGCCCCATGTTAAACAAAAGATATATTGAAGCAAATAACAACAAAAACAACAAGGACAAGGGCAACGTTGTCAAAACTGGCCTCCCCTGGTTTCTTCCCTAACCTGGTTTCTCAATCCCATAATCTTCACCATTACTCCCAGACCCAGAAGTCGAACTTGAATTCAAATTCAAATTTGCACCGCTTTCCCAAACCCCACTTCCTTCCAATCCTATCCAACAACCTACACCCTCAACAGCGCAATCAGCCTCTCCTCCACGCTCAGCCCCAACACCACCAACCCGACCCTAATAAACGCAAAGTTCCAAAGCATATCCAAAACCAAAACCGACTTTGAGTACGCTCAGTTACTCTGCCTCTCCTCTAACTACACTGCTGCGTTCTCCCTCACCCAAATCGATGGCTTCTAGAGTGGCACCGTGCAGAGGCGACGACATGCGCATGATGCTCAACCCACAAGCGAATTTACCCAATTTCTTTGAAGATTTTTCTGGGTATTTTTTGCTTTCGGGTTCTGAGGTTATTCTTTTCTAGGATTTACTCGTGAGCTGCTGTGGTTTTGGTGTGTTCTTATTGTTAAGATCTCACCAAAAATAGTGCTTGTGATAAAGACTAAGCTGAATCTGCTCTTGAACACTTCAATACTTTCTCCCTTTGGGAGCTCTGTGCACGTGTTGGTCATTAGCTTGTGGATTTTGAGTATATGTGTGTTGTTTTGATAAAAAGGAGGTTGCTTTTTAGGCAAAGAAACAACTAAGAGTACAGATCCAAACCAATACATGTTTGAATAACCCATTCGACAAATCCAAACAACTAAGAGTACCTCCACTTTGTTCTCATAGAAGTTCTTAAGCAATAAAAAACTCTAACTTTTTTTATCTTTGTAATGTTTGTTTTTCCCTAAAAATATGTTTTTCTAACAATAAAGGGAAAGGTGGGTAACAGATGGGTAACAGATTGAAGTTCAAGTGGGCAAAGTGTAAAGTTTTAAACCACGGGTAGACAAAGTCAAAACGGACCTAACCACAGGTGGGTTTACTGTAATTATCCCTATTTTTTTTTAGTTTTATTATCGGTAATTTTTGTTGTTGAGCTAATATTTTTGAGCTTATATATTTTGTTTTAGATTTTAGATCTATTAATTTTTTATGGTCACTAAAATGAGGAAAATGCTAAAGTAACAAACTTTTTTATAAATCGCTGATGTGATAAGTGATTATTAGTAAGTAAAAAAATGATGTAAATGGTAAGTCCATATGCGAATCAATAAAATTTGCTACCAAAATAGTTTGTAAAAATATTGTAAAAAAGTTTGTGAGTATAACATTACTCTTAAAATAATCAATGATATTATTTAAGGAGAGTAAAATGTAATTTTATAGAATAAAATTGATAAAATTAGTACAAATATATATAATAATATATTTAAAAAAATTAGGGGAAGCCATTGCCCCTAGTCCAACAGTGGCTTCATCCCTGACAATGACCAAAAGAGACCAATTTGTCAAATTTGTAGGAAGGCAGGTCATATAGTGTACAGTATTAAGTGTTGGCAACCCCGTTTCCAAAACCTTGTTCAATTATAATTGAGTTGTAAGATTTTAGTATTTAGAATGGTGGTTGAAGAATATCATCGAAGGCAAGAAAATGCCCAAGAAGCTAATCAAAAGCTATCGAATCTATTGCACTCTATCCTCAACTCCAGTCGACTGATCGAGTCTTACCCAATCTAGCACCGATTATGTTAAGATAAAAAAAAAAATGCTCTTACTATTTTGATGATCATTTATAAAGGCAAGAATGAGTATAGTCTTACTCTTACCCAATCCATGCAGCCCTTTCAAGTTCAATTTCAACTTTGAACTCTCTGTTGTCTACGTATGTCGGTACAAAAGTCAATCATTCCTTATGGAATGATCATCTAGGACACCCACATCCTGCTACTCTTCAACAATCTTGGTTGTCTTATAAAAATAAATGTTATTCTCTCTCTCTCTCTCTATGATTTGTATATATTGTCATCATGGCAAGATGGCACAGTTTTAAATCCACTTTTCCCTTGGGTCTTGCTAAGGATCCCATTTTTTAACTAAAATACGGTCTTGGAAATTCCATCATTTATTGTATTATATGGAAAAAAAAAACATTTTATAAATATACCTCTAATGAATAATTGAATGAATTATACGGTGAATCAAAGAAAAATAAAGATTACATGGCTTTGAACCTTAATACAATCTATTAAATAGAAAATTACAAAACTTTTGTTCTAGTTACATTTTAATTAAAGGAAAAAAAAAGATCATACATTGCTTTGTTTTCTAGTTACATTAACTTGTTGAACAACTACTTAATTAGCCAAACTTGCATATAATTAACTACATCAACAAAAATAAATTAAACTTAACAAATCTGTCATATATATTAGCTTAAGCTAGTGAACTTAACTTGTTGAACCTACTTAATTAGCCAAACTCGAGTATTATGGAAGTAGCTTGGGCAAGGGGTACTATCATGTGCAGCTATGACAATTCTTCAAAGCAACTCTATATGGTAAATATTAGTGCATATAGTGTGTAACACTGTGTTACACACTCTGTTTTATAAACTTAAGTCACAATTTTAGTTTACAAAATATTTTTTTTTAGAGAGTTTCAATTTATAACTTCCGCTTCTGATGATTTCTGATGATAGTTTTTTATCATCAGATCAAGACACTAATCGATTTTTATTGTAAGTGAGAATTGACCACAGTCTTTTATTCAACTATTAGAGAATTTACTAATTGAGTTAATGAGGACCTACCATTAATTAAAAAAAAAAAATAGCATAAAACACAGTGAACTAAGCACAGGCCATTCAAAATAATATAATAAAAAAAGCACATTCTATATCTCACTTTATCATAATAGCTAGAAAGGTTATCTGGAAATTAAATAAGAAAGAAAATCTGAAGTGCTTTTTGAATCGGATTCATCTAAAAAAAATAGCAAACGTGTTTTTGTAACTTGTTCGTCGTGTTGCGACGACTTTTAAGTCACCAAATATGGCGCACTATCAAAAGCAACTGCTGACCAAATTAAATTTTCCACATACCCGGCTGCGGCGGCAGCACTTTTATAAATAAATAAATATATATATATATATATATATATATGAAATGTGAAATAAATCTATTATCTAATTTAGAGTAATGTTTTTTTTTATTTTTAATTGAATAATCTAGTGTAAAGTTAATATTGTAAAATAGAAATGAGAGAATTTTTTTCACAAAATTTATGACGTAGTATATAGTTTTATATATATATATATATATATATATACATATGGGTTGAGTTTAAGTTATATCCAATATAAGTTTAAGTAATATTATATTATTCAATATTTGCTAATTGAGAAATGTTACATCCATAATATTTTCACAACAAATCATATGTGATAAGTTGTTGTAAGGACACGATTTAGTGACGAACCTAAACAGTATTGGGTTCGTACGTAAAAGGCCCAGACAATATGATTTGTAGAGCGTGAGTGTAAAGAGCTAGGTTAACTGTGGTATCTACCTCCAAGATTTTCTCTCAAGCCCATACAAGGTTTTCCTTCTTTTTCGTTGGTATAATCAACGTTTTTTCTTAAGTCCCTAGTGTTACTCTCTCTCTCCTCCTTCTTACTTCTTTCTCTTCAGTTTTATGTGTGTTCTTCTTTTTTCTCGATCCCCTTCTTCATGTTCTTCGTTTAGTTTATATACTCCCCTTCGCGATCCATCCTCGCCGAACACGTGTAGATTGTGTCCGGGGGATTTCTTTCTGTCCCATCTGGCACCTCCTGGAACTTCCTATGGGCAGCTGTAAGGCTGCTTCCCTACTGCTCAGGTATCACCTCCACATTAATGCGGTCAGAGAGTTGGTTGAGAGGTCATTAATGCGGAGGCAGCTATAGTTTCAGATATTTGTTTGCCTTATCTCTTTCATCTTTAGTCGGCTACTCTACCCTTTGAGATGACCTAATTCTGAGATCTGATCGCGGTGAGACCACGTCCTGATCGTCCTCGGACGCGATCGTCCTCGGAAGCATACTGCCGAGGAGCATGACGTCCTCGGACGGGTATACGGCCCCGGATGGGCCACTGGCCCAACAATCCTCAACCAATTCTGAATCCTATGGGCCTATCAACCGAATGATCCTCACAGTTGTTATTGGTTCTAATTTAAATCTACAACTTAAATTACTTTTTTAGTCACCTATAATAGCTAATAACAATCTATTACTTAAAATTTATTATAAAAATATTGTGAACATAACATTTCTCTTTCTCATATTAGTGAGAATCAATTTCTCGTAAGCTTTTCAACTTCTTCTTTGTTAAAAATCTCTCTCTCTCTCTCTCTCTCTCTCTCTCTCTCCAAAATTTAGCCTCCAATCTCCCAATTATGATGGCCTAGAAAGGCTAGAATACCTATGTAACAAATAAATCCGACAGTATCAAATTTGGTGGGACGAATTCTTGTCAAAACTTTACCTTCTATTATATGAATTTTAATGACTAATATAATCTATTATAATAATATAAGTAAAAAGTATAAAACCTTTTTAGAACTTACTCCTATGTTATTACCGCATCAAATTTTGAAAGTTTTGACTTCTACAGTAACATTTTAATGTTCAAAACTACAAAGCAATATTGTTGAATCTCGAAACCAGCTAAAAACTCCTATTGTTTCATATCAGTTGAAACCAACAAAAAATTCACCTACCATAAGTTCTAATATTTTACTATAGTAATCCAATATTAAACAAAATTTTGATTACTTATTTGATTAAATTACATTTAATATTCTCTAATTAAATTACATTTATCATCTCTACAATTTTTCTAGTTTGGTTTTTTATTTGTTCCTCTATTATTTGGTGTTACGTTTGCTTGTTAATTGATTTAACGAGTTAGATATTATAATATGTATGCAAATTAACAAAATAAATATTAGATGGCTTTCTCCATAGACTGCTTTATATTGAAATGCTAAGTATTATTTATTTATGTTTTTTACATTTTTCTATTGATTTCTTTTTCTTTTTTCTTTATTCCTTTTTTAGAGGACTATTGATTTCTTTTGAGTAGAGTAAAAGATAAGTTTGTAAACCTCAAATTTATAGTTCTGACTTTCTGACTCTCAAAGTAATTCTGGCAAAAGCCTTGTAACTGAATTAGCACCTCCTCATGCACAAAGTGCTTGAGGGTCTAGGGGGGAAAGGGTTCTAATTGCAAGATTAACAGCATGTTATAATTATTTCTATAAAAAAAAAATACTCTCAAAGTAATTCTTATTCACCTATTATTGACGCTATTGTTTAATTAATTAGAGAATTTTAGCATATAAGGTCTAATGATAGAAATGCTATTGAAATTGATTTTTAAATTTATTAATAATTATTAGTTAAACCTTATTTTATAGAAATATTCTTAATTTCGGAAAACAATATTTTGACCTCACATATATTGTGGGTTTAAAATTTTAAATATTCACAATAATTGGTAATTTAATGTTTATCAAAAGATATACTAATTTTTTTATAGAGACTAAAATTAATTTAAAAGAATAATTTAATGAGAGCTTTTCATGGTAGACATCATAAAACATGTTGACTTTTTTTTTTTCTTTCTAGGCACGTTTCTTCAATATCGGTGCTTCATGGGTGGGTGGAGAAGCCTATTAAATATGTTCCTCTCGATCCTTTTAGAGTATTGATGACTATGGGGCATTATTTCTTCTTCTTTCTTTTTCTTTTTCTTTGCTCTTTCCTAGCTAACAGAAAATGTCCAATGAATTTTGTGTATGGTCATTTTCATCATCATTAACATAACAATCCTCTTGCAGTTTCTATCTCTAGTGGTGGACCCCTACATCCCATTTATCTTAATATGATTTCTGCCTTGATATTTCCTTCACTTCAAAGGAGCTTTTTTTAGAGCTAGTCTTGACCTTTTTTGCTTTCTTCCTTTTTTTTCTTCCATTCTTGATTGTTATTATCATTACAAGTTTGCCTGCTAATCTGCCAACCAATCTCTCTTTCTCACTCTCTCATATTAACAATAGCTCAAGAGTAGCATGCTTTGGTTAAGATCATAATCTGCCACCTGTTCATGCACCTTAGCATGCTTTGGTTAAGATCATAATCTACCGCTTGTTCATGCACCTTATAGTTTAAGACAATAATGAGTATGTATTCAATTCATCAACCCAACAAACCAGACCCAATTAATCCAAAATTCCAAACTCATCATCTTGGGCTGGTTTTTTTTTAAAGTTGATAAGTTGGATTGGGTTCTAAAATCATTTTGAAACTTGGGTTAGGTTTGACAAAATTTTTAACCCAAATTACTTGACTTAACCCACGATATTAATTTTCTTTAGTTTGATTTTTTAGATTTTCAAATTTTGTTTAAATTTTTAGTTTAATTTTTTTTTTTTTTAAGACAAAATTTTGATGGCTAATGTCTAATTGTGTAAATTATTCTCATGTATTGAATGATGAGCTTAAATAATTGAATGAAAACTCAAAATTTTTTATTGAGCTTGACAATATAACCACAACTCAACAACCTAACCCGACTTGATTCTTATGAATTAGGTTAGATTGATTTTAAGAGTTACCATAAGTTGGGTTGGAAAAATATCCCAACCTAACCCATACACACCCTCCATACATATGACCCATATTTGCATTTAGAAAGAACATGAATTTAGGGAATCTCTTTAATTGTATCTCAGAAAATTTTTAAATGGGTAGAGGCCAAAAATGATGATTATTAGAAGCTTGGGATTGCTAGTTCATTTTGGATGTAAGTCATTGGCACATTTTTTGATTTTGACTCGATTAGGTCTTGTACTCAATGTCAATGGGCGCCCTGCTCTTCTGATGATGTTAACTCATTGGCACTCTCCTAATTCATCATTAGGTATGATCATTCTGGCGACTCCACATATATAAAGGATGAATAAACCTACGACATGTGGATCAATAGTATGGCCAATTTTCAAGGCATGAAACTATAGGCAGTAAGAATGTACCAATCAATTAATTTCCTATCAGTGTATACTTCTTTGTTAATATTACATTATTTGATAAATTTTTATTAAGTTAATATTATAAAAATAAAAAATAAAAAACGGTTGGACTACACGGTATTAATACATAACCAGCAACCAACCAACATTATATGTATAATTTTAAATTATTAGAAATTAAAAAATTGAAACATAAGAATATTATTAATGAGACAGTTATGGCTTTTTGATCATCATGATACTTTACCATTACAAATATGAAAGGCATAAGAGAATAATGTAATCCAATTGTAGTATTGTCAAACAATCCACCACATCCTACACTCAACCATTTCCTTTCGCATCATAATTAATTTTCAAATTCCAATATAGGAGGTTTAAGTTTCTTTTATGTGCATAAACCACTTTCCCAATTCACCAGATAGTCCCTAGATTTTTCAGAGATACAGAATCTCACACATGCGCGCACACATATCAGGATCACATTGGGTTAAAGCTTAACAGGATAAATGGGAGGCCTTGATTTTTCCATATTTTTCCTTGTATGAAAGTCCAAGTCTACCAGCTCAGTATGAATGCAGAATCCCAGTCAGGCCAACCCAATCGTTGTCTCGACACCCAAACAGCTCCACCCCCTAAAAAAAGGCTTCTCTTTCTTACACACACGCACACGCGCACACACACGCAACAACAACAACAACAAATGAAAACATAAACAATACATAAATTTCAGATCAACATCATACATAGAAGAGCTAAATTGCATTACTAGTTATAAGATTTAGATTCCTAAAACATTATTTATATTGCCACTAAGACATACAAAATCTGCAAGTTCTTCCATTTTACTTGATCATGTGGGCTTCATCATATTTATAGTACAAGTCCATAATGAGGGATCCTCCCTCGTCCATGTAATCATCTAACTTGACCTCCTGAAGTCCCAGATGGTCCAGCTTGTCTTGCCAACTGAATAAATATGAACAGAATAGCAAGCAAATATAAGTAAGAGCAAAAATGACAAGCACAAATACACACTCACATAAAAGAGATGCATGCCTGAAAGTAACTTTCAAGCTTTGTCCTCAAAATTGCATGCTCTTGTTTGACTTGTACGAAAGTCCTAAAGCATCTGCAAAATTAAACATTATAAGATAAGACACACACAAAATTTCAAAGGGGCTGGAATTAATCTTAACTGTAAGCCCAATAGAGTAAGCTAGAATGGCACAAACTGTATGTGTATTTAAGCATGCAAGTGAAAATCTGTTACCCTTCAGCATTTCCTGCCGTACAGTATTCTTTGAATCGCGTGCATTCGTTCTTCACCCTTTTAGCTCCAATGCTGCAACAAAAATGTTCTCCTTGTCATTGCATTAATTTCGAGAACAATATCTTAATTCATGATTTAGGGTAACAATTCACATCAAGTGTGCAAGGAGCCCTGGAGTACCATTTTCACATCTGTGTTCTTCCATTACTAATCGCATACAAACACATCCTTTGTAATTCAAGTGGAGTCTTATGTGAAAAAGTTACGCTTGCTTTTATGATGTGTGATTGTGTTGAACCAACAATGGAAGCTCACAGTGTGGTTCATCAAGCACAATACATTTTCATTTATTTTAAGACCAATTTGTTTAAATTTTGTACATAACATTTTACCTTGAGCTACTACCCTTGAATTGGTGCATATAATTGTCCAGCTTAGCGAAATCTATGGGCCCACTAACCCTGTTATATATCAATAAATATGAGACCAATGATGATGGTAACAACAAGAGAAGCAGCAGCAACAGCAGTAAAGACATTCTACTTACAGTGCCTGTTCTATGTTCTGGAGCAGCCTAGCTGAATCATTGAAGAACAGTGTCACAATTTCCTCTACAAAATTAGGGTTGTCATCATCTTGCAACTCCTCAAGTTGAATGAATTGCTCATCAAGGTACCCCTGCAACATTGCATCTTTTGACTAACTGCTTCACTTTTTTTTCTTTGTCACAATTTTTTTTTTTTTTAAATAATTAAGTAAAAACTTTATTGAAAATAAAGGAAATCAGTGCTCCCCATGTACACAGGCAGTGATGCAGTGTACTAGCCAATAGGGTAGCTACAAAACATAGCTAAAGTTACACAAATATCTAAAAATTCCACCAACTTGGAAAATGAATGGCCATTCAACGCAGTCATCCAATCATACATATAGAGTGTAATTAAATTTTTATAACTAAGTAATTACCATTTCACACACACTTCTAGAAGGTAATCCTAGAATTAAAGGGCAAGCATTATATTTCGTATGTTCATGATACACACAGAAGTTCATGGAATTGGTAGTTGAAAAATCAAAACATAATAATTTCTGGTTGACCATGATCCTAGAGACACACACACACAAGAAAGATACTTTTTCGTTTTTCATAAAAAGATTAACACTACTTTAGTGTCACAAATTTTCTTAAAAGAATAAAAAGGGAAACTGAAAAGAGGACCATGCATTTCCCTGGCAAGTCATCGAACTCCTTACAGGATGACGACTCCCACATATTTTGTTAAAGATTATTGTAATGTATTCTTGTTTCATGTCTTGAAAAACTAAAAATTTACCTTGTTGAAATAATAGAAGTTGAACCTTCAAGCTAGCTAAAGCTTAGCCTATTGCATAAAGTTAGCTAGCTTCACCTTCAGGCTTCAGGCTGTGGTTTAAATTTGAGAGTTAATTACCACCTTCATTGTGAAGTGGTATTTTTCCTTTCTTCAAAAGAGAAAATCTACCTGACCCCCAAAAAAAGAAGTTTGAGATTGATGGTGTAGAAATCCTCTATTGTTAGGAAATAGGAGGAATATCTATACATGTGTCAATCATTTACTATAATTTCCCATGAATATATCTCCAGTCTCCTACTTGTAATTGACAGGTAAACTCCATACCAAATCTTTATGCTCAATTTTAGGGAAAATTATTCAACACTCTTAAGAGCAATGCTCCTCCTCTCACATATATGAAGGATGAGTCCTATTATGAATTTAATTAATGGGACTAATACCAAGAGCATGGTACTAGTTGCTTCCTATTTCCAAATCAGGCCCAAATTATTCCAAGTTTTTGTACAAGGATATATTCTAACACAATAAGCCAAGAGCTTTATGGTTGAACTGACACCTCTTAGTGGGTTCAAATAACTCCTCTGCATGCATTGTATGATTGTATCTATCGAATTATTAAAAATAAACATTCTAATGCAATATGTGGAACAAAATGCCAAAAGCTAATAAATATATATTTAAAGGTTCCAAAGAAAATCACAGCATTTTTTTTTTTTTTTTTTGGGGAGAAAACAAAGGCTGCATTGGGCAGCAAATTTGCTGTAAACGACTATTAAAGCATTTTCTGTTTAGTAAAAACCATAATTCGGATGACAAATGAAAACAAAGAATCAAACACAAAATATGCACTCTTGGACCTTACAATGTAAACTGCATTTATATGTATATATATATATATATATATATATATTGTAGTGCAAAGAAAAAGAGTAGCACTAGCACTAGCACTGGAAGCAAAACCTGATCAAGGAGGGACCTCTTCATGAAGTCAACTTGGCGTTTCAAGTGGTTTCTGTCCATGTCTCTCTTCTCTGTTAAAGTGGCAAAATTATTTGATGGAACAAATACGAAGTATATATATCACAAAAACTGTTGGACCGTGAGGAAAGGAAAAAATAAACCTCTTGTAATAAAAGTGGCAAGAGGACTGTGATGATGGATATTATATGCCACACCAATGTACTTATATAGTACTGCAGCTACACAGCAAGAGGAATATCTAGAGAGATTGCGAAAAAGCGAAAACAAATATCAAGGTTGGTGTACGTGTCAAGAAGATTGATACCTTCTTCTTTTTTTTCTTTTTTTTTTGGTTAACAGATTGATACCTTCGTATCTATCATTCATTGCACCTTTAGGTACTAAAGTATATTATATATACATGGAGATTCTAAATCCCACCATATTTGGAGGTACAGATTTTTGAATATCTGATGCACCAATAATCTAAGATTCTAGTAACTTTAGTCTTTATTACTCAGCCAAAAAAAAAAAAAACTTTAGCCTTTTTTGATATGTGTAATTTTACCCCGTATTTCATTCCATTCTTATGTCATGCAAGTTTATTTAGATCTCTCCTAAATTCAAGGACTAATTTTCCTAAAATAAAAAATGTACACCACTAAAAATATAGAGTAAAGTTGGGGAAATGTTTTGTTTTTAGAGTAAAGTTGGGGAAATGTTTTGTTTTTTTGAAAGAATGTTTCAATCTATAACGTCCGTTCTTGATAATAGCTCTTTATCATCAAACCAAGACAATAATCAGTTTTTTATATAGGTGGAGATTGAACTCCAGATCACTTATTCAACCATCAGAGATTTTACCAATTAAACTAACTAGAATCCACAAGTTGGGAAAATGTTATGTTCATTTATTTTCACAATAAACTGTTAAATAGTAAATTATTATTGGCTGTTACTTATGGCAAAAAAATAATTTCAATAGGGAGTTCAGATTAGAACTAGTAACAATACGCATTCAACCTTTCTCTCAAAAAAAAAAAAAAATGCATTCTTGTTAGTTAGAAATAGAATATATTTCACAAACTTTTTTTCATGTATATTGACATGATTTGTTGTAATCTTTTAATTTTTTAATTTTATAAAAGGTTAGAAAGATTTGTTGTAATAAAAAAATATATATCTTTTATCTAGGTCTCTCACTAATATCATTTTTATTAAAAATGAATTACAGTAGCTTATATTAACAATTGTGAAAAGGATTTCAAAAATATACTTGGTCTTTCCCCTTGACCATGAACCCCTTTGTATTTTTTATTCACTCAATTATTTTATTTTCCAATCGAAAGAGAAGGAAATCCTTAGACTTATTGTAAAAAAATGTCACTTTTAATTAAACCCCCAAATCAGTAGGGAAAAAAAAGGGCTAAAATGCAAAACCAATCCCCTAATTTCTTCTGAATTCATTTTAATTCTCTAACTTTGCTTTCACTTATTTCAGTCTCTAAATTTCAAATTTATTCAATTAAAGTCTTTCCATCAATTTTAGTTAAATTTTTTTTGAAAAAAAAATATGGAAAATACTTTTCAATCATTAATTGAATTTTTTTAATTTAAAAAATTGGAAAATTAACCGCAACATATAACAAAAGTTAATGAAAAAGCCTTAATTGAATAAACTTTTTTTGAAAACTAAAATGAACAAAAGTAAAGATAAAAGACTCAAATGAATTTGAGTGAAAAATAAAGGGTAAATTTGCATTTTAACCTAAAAAAAATCATTATAGGATCTCATTCCTAATTTGACCCCCGAATCTTTAAAATCCTAACTCTACGTCTAACTGAGTAAAGAAGTAGCCAGGGCAGTAAAGAGTAGACTATAAACTCATATGGCTACCCTTTTCCAATTAACACTTTTTTTTAAGGAGGAAATTGCATTCATAATTATTCAGAGATTTGGTTTACATCAAAGATCAAACAGCAATTGAGAATGCTAGGACAGGTAGTCCTCTACCCAGATTTCTATATGCTCTATATTTGGATTTGATTCCCTGTCAGCTCAGTGATGTTTCCCCATGGGGCCATGCTCGCTGCAGTACTTTGAACTTTGAGAGGCCTTGAGTTTGACTATGATCAACTTTTATTGTCACGTCTCTTAACACTTATGTCTAGAGTGTCAAATGAATGAGTTTGGATTGGACATTAATGAGTTGGGTATATAAAACTATTTACTTATTTAACTAATTAATTATAACTCAAATCGAATCTAACCCAATTATTACAAGTAAAACCCAACTTACCTAATTTCCCAATAATTGATAAATATATGACAAAAATACCCCTAAAAACTCTAAAATAGCCAATATACCCTTAAATTTAAAATATTACCAAAATACCCTTAAAACTTGAAAATGACCAAAATACTCATAGACTATGTCCATCTATATCCTTTTTATATCCTCCTCATTTTTCAACAAATTAAACGCACTCTTAATAAGCTTAATCTATATGATTTTAATTGACAAAAATGTCATTCAATTTGAAAGTCAGCTAGCTTTCTCTTTAGAAGCAAGTCATTTACCTTAAGTGATAACATATATTTTATAGGACAAAATTTGACTACAAACTTTGTTTTGTTGTAGTCAATGGTTACAACTGCCACTAAAAAAATTAATATAGCTACATATTTTAAAAAACCTAACCGTTGGATTGTATATTCTTTATACTTTTCATACATATGTCAAATTTTATACCAATTAGAAGTTATTTATTATTTGATCCATAAACTTATTTTTTATGCATAATTTTAAACTACAAAAATTTGAAATTTAAACATTTGATTAATAATATAGCTATTGATTTTTAATCTTTTAGAAATTTTGCAAGTATATAGGATATAAGAAGAAAATGTTATCCATCAGTAGATTTGTCAAAATTCACATCTAATGAAAATATATTGAATCAAATTGTAGTTATTAGCTTCAACCAAGTTTGTAGTCAAACTTTGTCATATGTTATATGTGAGAACAGGTTACCCCTCACCCCTAAATAATAATAACAATGATGATGATGATTGCTTGAGCATAAAACAATTTTACTAAGTCTAGTCTCTTTTTATATTTATTATAGATTACTCAAAGATGAAGATTTGCTTTAAGATAGGAGTATTCTGTATTGATGAAAAGATGAGAAAGAGAGTCACTTGAGATGATTCAAGTTGAGAAGATGAAAAGGTAGAAGAATGTCAAAAATAACATTATTAGAAGCAATAAAAAAAATGACATATCAGTTAAGGAAATAAATAATAACAAAAAGTGTGATTTGAGATAGAATAGAATGGAGGAAAATAACACATATGACCGACTCTAATTAATTTGTTGAGAATTTATAGTCGACCCCAAAAATTTCGAGACTAAGGCTTCATTGCTATTGTGGTTTGGGTGGTGTTGTGGTTTTAAGTAAAATCCAACTTTGTGCTAGGAAAGCAAAAACAAAAAAGTAAAAAAGCAGAGGAAAAAAAAAAGTTCACTTGTAATTATCTTTGTTTTAGAAAATCCTACTTTAATTACTTGAAAATACACAAAGTTCCATTTTGGTTCCTAAAATTTAAAATGCTGCTAATGAATTTTTAAATAGTTTAACATTCTTATTTAAGCCCTTTTGATAGTCTTATTAAATATATAATATGTTAATTTTTTATTATGTGACAACGTATTGAATGAATGAAAATTGAGAAATGCTAAGTTTACAATATTTTTACAACAATTTCACAATAAATCCTATGAAACAAGTTGTTATTGATAGGTAAAAAATAATAATATCAATAATTGCCCTTGATTAGAAATAGTAGTAGCTTACAACCTAATAATTGTTGTAAAAATATTGTAGATGGTAGTATTACTCATAAAAATTACCAATAGTATTTGCATACTTAAGTCACCTAAAATGCTCATAAAAAAATTAAAAAAAAATTAAAAAAAATAAAAACTTAGTTCACCTAAAGTGCCGATGACGTTTGTAATTACATATAAAAATTGAAAATTAATGTTATAATTACAAACTATTTTATAACATTTTTTAAAAATGTTGATGTGACCAACTTTTTATTAGTTTTTATCTAAACCCATCATTAATATCACTTTTTCATTTACCAATAATTGTTCACTACATTAACAGTTAGTAAAAAAAATTATAAAAAAATTTGTATTTCTAGCATTATTCAAAAATAACAATGATGTGGCAATTTTTTTATTTGACTTATCACTATGGCATTCTTTTATTTTTAATTAATAAAAAATAATGCAAAGAAAAGCTATTATGTGGCATTTTTTTATTTTCTTTTTTTTATAAAATGAGTATACCATAGATATTTATGACGCGGTATTTACTCTGGCTGCCAAGTTGTTTGTCGACACTTTCTGCCGCATCCGAATAATGGAAGGAATAAAGTACAATTTGTTAAATTATTGGAAGACTTTTTTTTTTTTTTTTTTTTTTTTTGAGAATCTAAATTATTGGAAGACTTGTTTCTACCTTTCTCAACTTTGTATGGATCACATTGAAACACCTCTTTTTTTTTTCTTTTTCTTTTTTTTTGTGCGCCCAAAATAGGTATAAGCCAATTATATATTAAAAAATAAAAAATAAAGTATAAGCCATTATTTTTGGAAATTTTAGATTTGAACAGGAGAGGATCTTATCTATTTTGAGTTTTGATACTTCTAAAGATAGGAATTGAAACTTTTTTTTTTAACGGTCAATAAAGTGGAATTCAACATAAAATATCGTACCCAAAAGCACCAAAGACAAGTAAGATGATTCTGGGTTTATCTAATTGATAGAGCTCATATAGATTTTACAAAGAGAAGAGCTTATTAATATTACAAACTTTAATATGTAAGTCTTATAGAGTTACAAATTTATGTGTCAATTATTAAACCTATAACGAAGGAATAAATAAAAAATTTATTTATTTTCTATTTGATACCCACTTAGGGATGGAATCCTTGCAATTACTATGCAGATTGTATACTCCACAAAGCTCCTGTAACTAACATGTCAACAATATAACTTGAAAACAGGTTTTTTTTTTTTTTTTTTTGAACTTAAAAAATGGTGAGTTTTTGCAGATTTATTTTTTTAATTAGTGTTCCAATGTAAAAAAAAAAAATTATATTAGGATGTCCAGAAAACCAGCAGAGAGAGGTTATTATTGTATGGTAGACTTTTTCCAATCCTTTGGAAAGGGGGATAATAAATCAATTATATTGAAAATTACCGCGGACAGGTCTGCCTTCAAATCTAAAGACTCCGATTGCTTTTATTGCTGCCTAAAAGGTGTCAAGCACCCATATAAAAGGGTTTGGCTTATGGCAAGAATTATTCCGTATGCTTTTTTTTTTAAAGTAAATAGGAATAATTATTGTGTAGTCCGAAAGCATTACTCCCTCCTCTCATATGAGGAGTGGGCTCCATGGTGGATCTCATGTGCAAGGTCCATTCCTCGTGAGAAGAGCGAGCAATACTTTCGGACTGCCTAATAAATTTTCGTTAAATGAAAGGAGGACAAGCAAAATTTGAACCCCATACCCAAGCCCCACAAGAGATAAAAGAACCATTAAGATATCCCTCAAAACTCCAAAATTATTTTATACACAAAATATATTATACTTCTCTTTTGTATAAATATGGATATCACATATGATATCGACATGAAATACACTTTAATAAAAGAGGAATGTACAGTACCATTAAGATATCCATCATAAGAACCAATAAAATGATCCTCAAACTCCAAAATTATTTCATACACAATATATTATACCGCTTTTTTATATAAACATTGATGGGCCAAAATGGGCATTTATCCCTTTTGCCCAAAAAATATAGCAAAATGTCCATATTCTGAAACTATCTAGCAAAATACTCATATTTTGAAACTCAATTTTTAGAAAATTGAGTTTTAATGAAAAACTCAATTTGATGAAAATCAAGTAATGTGAGAAATTTTACATGAAACTCGAATTCTATGTATTTTTTTTTTAGTTTGATTTCACATAACTCGATTTTCTAAAAATCAAATTTAAAACAGGAGCATTTTGTTAGATAGTTTCAGAACAGAGACATTTTGTTTGAAAGTTTTGACGAAATGAGCAAATACCCATTTTGGCCAACATTGATGTCATGTGTGATCTCAACATGAAATCTACTTTAATAAAAGAGGAATGTACAGTACAATAAGTGTGCTAAATAATTTCACGTTTGTGTGGTTAGAAAATACATGCTAAATCAATAAGCATCTTAGAAAGTCAGCAGTCCTTTCAAGCAAGAATTTTTTGTTCTTTTATAATTTTGTAACCCATACCTCGAGAAAGAAAATAACGCATAAATAACTCATCTATTTCTATGGTTTTATACACTTTAAAAATCTTGGTGCAACCCAAATTATTGAAACCTTTAACCGATCCTAAATTGTTATAAAATAACAAAAATGTAAATGAAAACGGGTCAAGCTCCATCAAGATTAGCAGAATGCCATCCTATCATTGTTATACCATAATAAAATAGTTACCTCAATGAGCAAACAGATACAGCTTCAATAATCCAGATTATTTTGAGTTTATTAATTTCATGACCTATGGGCTCTATGTTAGTGCAGTTCTTCAAAGTGGCGCATAAAATTTCAAAAAGCTTAAGAAGACAGCCATGACCATGAAATAACCAAAAGTAGCAAATAAGAAAATGGAAAAACATGGAAAGATACAATTCAAAATGAGAAAATTCTCTTAAAATAAGAATGAACTCTATTGATAAAAATATGAGAAAGTCGCTTGAGATAATTTGGCCATGTGTAAAGAAAAACGATTAATTCACCAAAAAGAAAGAGTGAAATGATTCAAATTGAGGAAAAAAAAAAAAAAAAAGTAGATGAAGACCAAAAATAACATTAACAGTAGTTAAAAGGAAAATGTCAATTAAGTAAGTAATAGAAGTTATAGCTTCAAATAGAATAGAATGCAGGAAAAGAATACATGTAACCAAGCCTAACTAATCTCATTAAGGGTTCCTGGCCGAGTCCAAAAAAATTAGGACTAAGTCTTTGTTGTTGTCATACCAACAAATAAGAAGAAAAAATATCCACAAATGATTGAAATGAGAATACTAGCTTTAGATTATTAGACAGTGGTCCTTATAATTTCTTTGTATGTTGCCCTCTCTCTACAATGCTCACCGCCATAAGGAGAAAGGAGAGAATAGTTGAGAAGGGATTCTCCTTTCCACCCAACAAATAGAGGAGGAGAGCGCATGGAAAGATTTTACAGAACAATTGACATTTCCCAGTATCACTCCAACTGAAATTCCAGACGTGTGGGGACATGTCCCCCCTTTGTAAAAGAAACAAAACACTTTGGGCTGGTGGAGTGGAGTGGGATGAGAGAAACAAAAAGTCTATCTTTCCCCCCTTTCATTGGAGAGATTAAAATTCCCTCTTGCTATCATTCTCTCCTGTGTTGATAAGAATCCTAGAATGGACATGATAAACTCTACATGAGTAATAGTTAGGTCTGGATTCTAAATTAAAATGAGCTTCCAGAACAGAATTCTCAACAAAAAAACTTTAATAAAACCATTCCTTATTTGAACGTTTAATTTAGTACACGTTTGGATAGAAATGATTTCTTCTGCGTTTGCTTTTTTTTTTTTGGTTGCACGTGCATTTAGGCTTCTGAACAGTAACCCGTGCGTGAACAGTAACTTTTTTATTATTTTTTTATTGTTTTCAGCAAAAAATAGCGGTATCCAAACAGACCCTTAGTCATCTAGAAATTACAACATTAAAAAAACTTTGAAGACTTCTACGAAACTGAAAATTATAGAGTTTTCCTACAGTCAGCACACCATACAGGGCTGTTAATGCCCCTTATCAGCATACATCATGAGTTGAGTACTGCATGTCTATAATCAGCTCAACTAAAAAGAGTTTAACGTTGATGATGGTCATTGCTATGGATTCTATGAATAGCAGCATGTTTCTATTGGGGTGGTCCATGACAGTTTAAATGGAAAGCCTAGCTTGTTAGTGAAGAACCCTAGACAATATCTGCAATATTTTTATCAAATTTTACTGGTGAAGTTTTTCTAAATATCATGTTGGTAAGGATATCCTACAAAATACAAGGAAAAGGATAAAAGAAAGTACAATCAATAACATGAATTCAGTGCAACTGCCTTATATTACATCAATTAAGTGGAGAGACAAAACAACATTATATTAGTTCTAGTCAGGCTGACTGAATAAATACTATATGACAAATGTGAGAACACAATTAGTTCTTATAATGTGGTCAATTTCTATTACATAACAAATGGTGGTTCAAATTTCTAAAGAATAAGATTAAATGAAATCTAAAAATTGCCTGGTTCTTTAAAGCTATATGTATATACTTTATGAAAATCAGGACAAGACAAGGTAGAGATAACTTCATGAAAATTTGTGGAGCCTTCACGTAAAATTTTCTTTTTCACTCGTAAAGAATATGCTTATAGATATACTTCAAAAATTTGTGGGCAACGACATGCCGCCCAAAACTTAAATTTAGGTGCTGTCTTACTCAGCTTTTAGCATGAATTCTTCCTGCAGCATCAATTCTGCTCATCTCCGCAAGAATCCCATTGCCTGGTAGACATTATTTAGAGTAGCATCTGCTATATCTGCAGCTTTTGTAGCACCTTCTGCCAAGACTCTATCCAAATAAGCTGAATCAGACATGATTTCCTCATAGCGGACCTGCATAAGTTGAAAACCTATTGGTGATGGCAACACCATGATCACTTTTTTTTTTTATAGATAATAAGAGTTTTATTGATGAAAAAGAACAATGTGTTTACGATTGTAAACTCACTGCCCTTGAAACAAATACAATCAAATCATAAGGAAAGTCTGATAGAGATAAGGAAATCGGACAAGGAACTACAAAAAGGGAATGAGCTCTAACTCAAATGACATTTCTTCCAACCATAAAGAATAAGATGGAGGGGCAACACAGGTAAAAAAGTGGCAAATGAATTGTTAAATTTCAGAAAGTAGAAGAAAATGAAGAAAAGAATAACCAGAGAGTTGTTAGTACAAAAAGGAAAATTACAAAAATTATCACGTAAAAAATAATCTTGCACTGGCAGAAAAATACAAGTGCATACCCCAAAAGCAATGTGAACAAAAATACCTGCATGCACAAATTATTTGCTCATAGATGTAGACACAATGCATATTGATACCCAGAGCCAATGAGCTCTAGCTCAAATGGCATTTCTTCCAACCATAAAGAATAAGATGGAGGGGCAACACAGGTAAAAAACAAATGTGCCGCATCCACACATGCACCAGTGCAAGCAACCCCCCCCCCCCCCCCCGCCGGGAACACACACACACATACAAGTAGAGTCAGTAGACAAGTACGTCACAGAATACAGATAGGTGCACATATTAAAAGGAAAGGATCTGAGCAAACAGGGGCATGGTTGGTTTCCAACTTCCAACTTGTACCAGTATGAGTTCAAAAGGTTCAGTGAAAAGAAGGTTAGGAAAACTCCTCCGAGCATATTACGGCAACTACAATAGTTTTTACCCAAAAAAATCAGTGCCAATTATTGACTTGGTGAAGACGAAAACACAGAAACATATTTTTAGTGCTAATCATTGCCACAGTAGAGACAAGAATGCAAAAAAAATTGCAATTGACACCACCAATGAGTCAAATTTAAGCACTTCAGCAATAATTCCTACTATGCAATTATCATGAATTATGTTAAACTCTACAATTAAAATCATTAAACAAAAAAAGATATGCATAATTATAATCTCCTGCCCAACTGGCATCAGTTTGTGTATGGATAGACAATAATAATTTCAAGTTTGGCTACACTTATGGGAAGTCATAAGCAGCTTATTTGTTAATAGCTTGCTGAAACAAACTTAGTATTTACAGCATAGAATCTGATTCTTAAAAATTTAATAATAGAAAAATAACAAAAAGAAATGATAACACAAAAAGAAAACTAATTTCAAAACTTTTTTCAACTTTATGATGTAAGGTAGCAGTTAAAAAAAGAAAAATCTTGGGAAAAATATTAAAGCTTTCCTTCCTTTTACAAATTTCGAACAGACCCCAGGCTACTAAAAATAAAGTTACATTTACTGAGTTGCTTCTTTTAATAAAATGTCAGCATGCACTATCACAATCAAGAGCTTTGAAGTGTGGCTAATGTGAGGCCACCAGTTACAGGCTGCTGCTCAATCACAACAGCATAACCACTGTGAACCTATAAAATGCACTAAACAGTTTCTAAACACATGTTATCTACTTGGTACTAAAAGTAAGCATCTCTTTGATATTAAAAGCAAATATTCTTGTGCGAACTGAAAGAAAGAACCAAGTAAAAAGCACAGCATGCACACATCAATTATCATGTACTATAACTTATTGAATAAGGCATCATGTTAGAAGTAGAAACCTGGATAGGTTGCAGATGATCAATCAAGGCGTCTGTTAAAAGGATTTTAAATGTACCCCAGTTCATATTTTCGCATTCCTGTGCAACTTCCTGTATTAAAAAAATAAATATTAAGCAGAATAGCTTTCAGGGTGGAATTCAAAAAATGTAACGGCTACTATATGATTGTCAAATTTAAAAATTAAAAAAAAAAAAAAAAATCGGCAATTCTTATACAGAAAACTCAAATAGAAAATTCTTTTTATTGGTAAGTTACACACTCACATGCAGTCAATCGGTCTTCAACCTTGAACTCACCATACACCTCATTCTTACGGGGAGGAGATGCCATTTGAACTAAAGCTAGAGCTCAGTGGTTTGTATAAATCAAAATTTAAATACACTTTTCTAAACTAAATTTTAAATACAAAATATTCCCAAGGAAACTAAGAATCCCAACCTAACCACAGCATATATGAATATATGGCACTATAATTATAACAATGAACACTATCTTCAACAAATTGTTTTATATCTGATAGTCTCTCCAGTTGATTTAATCTCACTGTCACCTCTCAGAATTGGATTTCTAAGTCCATAAATTTAGATTTTACTTCTAAAGTTAAATATGCTGCATCAAGTTTTCAGTACAGTCCATCAAAATAACAAATATTTTAAATTACAAAAAATCAATAATAATCATAAATGTAACAGATTCTCATAACCTCTAGATCTCAACTAATTGATCTCCCCGATAAACATAAGCCGATCATCCTAAGATTTATTTAAATAATAATAATAATAAAGAAAGAAAGAAAGATAACCATAAAGAAAATTGAGTCCTCGGGTGCGTTTGGGAAGCGCGTTTTGCGCTTCCCACGTCTGCGTCTAGCTAATTCTTTTTTTTTCTTTTTTTAAGTCCAGTGCCTGGTGCACTGTTCATGTCGTATGAACAGTAACCGAAAAAACATTTTTATTGTTTTCACTTTTCACTTTTTAGTTTTCAGCAAAATAAGCAATATCCAAACGTATACTTCTAATAATGGGCATCATCAATTTACTACAAGGAAAATAATAGGTGCATTTGACAACCTCTTTTGTCTTCCCTGACATGAGCTGATATATGGAAAGAAGATTGTTGGATTCAGGTCTTTCAGGATTGTCGAATTCCAAGCTGTAAGAATTGCAAGAAAACACACAGAACATAAAAGAGTTTACAAGACCTTACATTTGAAAATTTGTTTGAAAAAATTAAGGTCAGAATAGAAAATGACTTCAATGTACAGGAGAATATCAACAAGACAGAGCATCAAAAGGGTAGACAATTCATGAGATGGAAAATGCAAAGATTAAAGTACTAACCCAATAAATGAGTCGGTTTTGCAACGCTTTATCTTGTTTGCTATTACCTTCAAAAGAAACAAGTGGAAGGAGCAAAACAGAATAACAATTAGAAACTAACAAATCAAATATCTTCATTTGTCTTATAATTTTATCATATCAAGATAAAATTCATTGAAGATGAACACATAATTAAGATATGCAAAACTGAAATCCTAGCACTTAACAGAACCAAGTATCAATAAATGGTTCCCATCTCAAAAAGAAAACAGGTTTGCAATCAAATATAAGTTACTTCACTTAAGAACAACAACAACAACAACAACAACCAAAGTCAGCTTTGGATCCTCCATAGACTAGTCAAGGTTGGCCACATGTATTCTTTTCCACCATTCTATTTTATCCAAAGTCATACTCTCTATCACCTTCTTAATTGACATGCCCTTTTTTACTACTTCTATTAATATTATTTTAGGTCTTCACATGACTATCATTATTAGAATACCTCAAATGATCACCATGATAGACTGATAGTATATATAAGTATAGAGAACTACCTTATGTCCAAAGCTAATTGCTTTGGCATGATGCTAAATCCAGGAACCAATACTTGCTTGATATAGCATGTGTATGTGGAGGATATCAATATGTACTCTTTGATGTTAGCAATTAGCATCAATGATATATATTACCTCATGTTACCATTAATATAGTAAAATAAAATAAATTACATTACACATACATGTCAAAACTCAAGCACGCCTACTTACATCTTTTGAATCAAGAAGATTGATTCGAGATTGATCAGAAGGTGCAGACTTGGACATCTATAAGAACGAACCCCAAAAAGATGTTAGTTTGTATGTAAAAAGCGTTTCTCCAAAACACACACACACACACACACACATATACATATAGATTATATAAAACCTTAAAGAATCTTAGTTACTATGATTTATTGATCGGGAATGTCTATTTCGACTTATTATCATTATCTGGGTAATTGAAAACTTATGTTCCATTATTAAAATTAAAAATAAAATAAAATTGAACTTCTAAAGAGAACCATTTACCCATTTTATAGAATATCATCCACCCATGAAATTGGAATTTACTTTTAATCTCAAGAATATTTAACAAGGGGCAAAAGCCCATGAAAATCCAATTTGTACTAGTTTCTTTCTTAGCCAATTTAAATTCCAGTTGAACTGAAACATACTTGCAAAAGTTTCTGACAGGAAAATGTCAAGCAGTGCAATATTGAATTAGTTTTCACTTATATTTATTGCCTGGTTTGATGCTAAAATAAATACAACCATTCAACCTTATAAATAAATTTAAGGTAGACTTTGTATCTTTAAAAAAAAAAAAAGGCACTACTTGGTATAAAACCATAAAGGAAACTACTGGGGAATAAGGACAAGCGAACCTTGGAAAGGCCATCAGTGAGGGACATAACTCGGGCTCCAGCTGGTGGTATAAGGGGCTCAGGAACCTACATCAAGAAAAACATTTAAAAAAGAAATGTTTGTGTTGCATAATACCTGAGCTCAATTAACAGGTTTCAACAAATGCACCTTAAAGATAGTGCCACCTCGCCTGTGACCAGAACATAAAAATATGAAGGGTCAACTCAATAATGCAGAAATACAAAAGGAGGCTAAGAAAATGCAATATAGTCAACCACTTTAGAAGGTTAATTTCCATTCCAAGTTGAAATATATTTCTTACCCACCCAATTTCTTCCACTTCCTTCCTCCATATAAAAAATTAACACGCTCAGCCAGTTCACGAGTTAACTCCAGGTGCTGCTTCTGATCCTCACCGACAGGGACAAAGTCAGACTGCAGAGGCATGCTGGAGCTTATAAGAATCATGCATTTTCAGGGTAATTATTAATCATCTTGAGATTAAATATGCAGAGTCACAAAACAAATTATTGTGGTTATTGTAAATAAATAAAAATGTTACTGCCGCAAGAACCTCTGCTACACTTATTAAGAGGAGAAGATTCTTTTGTTTACTCATAAAAACTTCCAAGACAAATAGATTTTCTACATCCTAAAACATAACGCTGCAGATATTGAAGAGAACCTGATATAAAAGAATATCAGAAGCCATCAGAACAGGATAAGTCAAAAGAGCAACAGCAACATTTTCATCCCCCTACAAAACGAAATTAAAATAAAAAATAATAATTTAATTCAATGAAAAAATCATACAGTCAAAAGTAGAATACACAAAAAGACTAAGATAGAAGATAGATTGGGGTCTACTATGAAGAAAAAACAATCTTTAATCATAATTTGAAAATTAAAACTTATAAGCATAAGATGATCTTTTTTTATTTATTTTAATAAGTAATAATTGATTTCATTGTAAGAGTGAAAAAAGGGGCACAACCCTATTTCATGGGATGTCTTCAAAATGACAATTAAAACAAAATTGTCAAAAATTACAAGAAATTTAATATTATCATAGAACAATGGACATCTTATTGTTGGTTTGTCACATCCAAATACCCTTTCATAAATAAAAGCCATAAATAGGATTTTTTTCCCCTCTGGTCATCGAAGCTAAGTGCTAAGGCACTGCTGTACCTGGAAATTTGATGTTAGATTGATGAATTTTAAAATTTTAATAATTGAAGAAAATTTCTATCTTTTTTTATTTATTAATTTATAAGAATATAAGAAAAATTCTATCAATTGGATTATTCTTCAAATGTTACATTAACTCTCCCACGGGACTGGTCCAACCCTTTGCACACCAACCAGATTCTCATGTGCTAGAATAATGATTCAATGATTAAATTCATAATTTTTTAACAACTTAAGTTTTGGGACAAACGATTACTTATCATGGTATTAGAGCCCTGGGTAGTGGGTGGCAAGGTTATCAAACTCCCTTTCGCAATTGGAGTGGGGATGGGTGTTATACTTAGAGCCTACATAAGTGTGCATAAAACAAGGCAGGACCACAAAGTCCATACAAATGATCTTGAGAAATGGCCCAACAATGTAGTATTGCCAATAGTGCTAGATCAAAGAGCATGGAAGAACTAATACAATATCATTGGGCCCAGCTCCATACACTAAAGATTTTGAAACCCATATGTTATATGATATATGAAGGCATCAATTGGAGTCTCCCCAAAGCGTTATCTCCCCAACAAGTGGTATTAGAGTTAGGATTCTGAAACCCTTCTCCCCGTCATCCTCCTTTTCCAGTGTTCCTTCCTGCAATGCCTCCATCCAACAGCATTCCTACAGCTATTTAAGCATTGTCCCCCTTGGACATTGAAACATCATTTCGAGTTTTTGAGCATTCAACTTGAAAGATCTAAAGCCAATCTAAAAAAAAGGAACAAAAATCAACCCAAAACAACGCCACATGCGTTCTCACATGCCACTCTGCACGTTAGATCCACAAACTCATGCACTGCAAGAATCTTCCATGCATCAGGCATTTGTGATGCTACCATATGCCAATGTCATTTGGCACATGTTGCTACTCTCCTCTGACCATCGATGTCATCATCCTCTAGCCACCATTCATCAACAACTGCTGCTACTGCCAGCTTCTATCTCTCATATGCCATCCCCAAGCCACCATTCCTTTGTTGATACTCCTCGTGCCACAGCTACAACCATCTTTCAATAATAGTAGTTGTTGCCTAGTCACTGATGCAACTGTTCTCTAGTTCTAGTAGTAGTAGCAGTCATCCATCAACGACCATCATTGTCCGTTGCCCCTGCCAAAGTTTTCATGTGTTTCACTCCTCATCCTACTCGGTCCATTCTATATCCCATCCGGTTATTCATGGTCATGGTTTTTCATGAGTTTACATTCCAAACTCAATTTGTCTTCAAGCTTCCACATTGGGTTTAAGGGAGACATTAGGATATTTTATAATATTACAATAAATACATAAACCATGTTTTTGTAGAATAACATGAATTATCGCACTTTTGTAATACCCTACATAAGCCTAGAAATAAGGACTATCATGATTTTAGGGTTACCATACTCAATCTAACGTATTCCTACATTAAGCTCATCTTAAGTTCTTTGCATATACTTTAGAATAGTAAATATGTAGTTGTTTGAGGCTTTCTACAAATGATGTACACCGTTAGGCTGAACCACGTTAACTCTTTTATTTTCCCTTTCTCCCTTTACATTATTTTCTTCTTTCTACTTTATCACGTATCAGAGCAAGTAGTCCCAATTTCAAACTGTGACTTCGCTCTACCTCCCATCTTAAAAGTTAAAAAATCTCACACGTTGAACCCCACATATTAAGAGGAAGTACATAAGGGAGAGTGTTAGAATAATAGTTAAGTGATTATTCTCACTATTTCCTAACAGCTTAACTTTGGGGACAAGCAGTACTTTATCAACATGCAAGAATACTTAAATGCTTTTCTATTGGTAAGAACAAATATTTTTTAAGTAACGGATAAGAAGTACAGGTTTAATAAATAATTAAAACACACAAAAAGATGCAGCTGTCATACAGCTATAAACGCACCGCCTTGCGGGATTTCTCTTTAAATTGAATCATTCTGTTGAGCCAACCAATAGGTGTTGCAGAACTCAGTAACCACATTAGTTCTACATGTGCACGAACATGAGACTGCACAAAAACAGAAGCCTGTATATACAAGTAAGATTCACTCATTCAAAAGAGATATAAATACTTTTAGCTTGAATAGAGAATTTGAAACAGTGTTATTAAGGACTAATAGCTGTCTCAAACCTTCGAAGTGTCCACTCCACATGCCAAATAAATGGCTGCAGTATCCCTTGTTGCCTTTGATAGTTGCTGTGCATCATATGGTAATGTAATCTGTAATCTGAAGCTGTTAATAACCCATACTGTTGTACAAAAACAAGAAACATTTTGCTATGAGTATACTGTTTATGAAGTGCGACTAAAAACATAGTCTGCACTGTCCATTTATTTCTGTCAAAAAGAAAAAACTATATTAAAACGATGATAATAACGGCACTCTCAGAAATGGAGATGCTTAAGTAGCATCTTCTATCCACAATTATTGGTCTCTGTGCAAATACTTTCAGAAGAAAAGCCTCAAATATGAATATATGGTATCAATATAAAGACTAACTTGGCAACAAAATACCATGATAAGGAAAGACTCATGCCATAATAATTTGGACCAATGATCTGATTATGGCTTCTGGCATCCTTTTTACAGGTAAATATGTTTCATGACTTAGGACTCATCTAGACTACTCAATTAGAATAGCTAAAACTGCTTAATGCCAATTCTCTTTGAACTTAAGAACACAGTATACATAGAGGCAGATCCATGATAAGGATTCTATTAAAATATATATATATATATATATATATATCTTTATTCAAAGAGAAGATAGTCCAATTCATAGGAAGTGAAACAAAACCACCCTAAAGAATTACAATATGAAATTCAAAAGGTCTAAAAAAGAGAAGGAAGGAGTACCGCCTGTAGCAGTCATCCAATCATGCAGAGATCTCAAAAAAAAGACCATTTAATAAATTAATAGCATGTGCAGAATTTTAACATCTTCAAAAATCCTACTTTCATCCCTCTCCACATTTTCCACAATACACACAAAGGAACAAAATTCAAGATTTTTGAACCCGTGTGACAATCAAATATTCCTTGCCAACTATCAGGCATCTAAATCACACAGAGTCTACGCCATTACCAAAAGTACAACAAATAATGTAAATAGAAATGGCCAAATTTCTCTTGCCACTAAACAATCAAGTAAAAGATGATCAACTAACTCCACTACTTTTGCACATACAACACCAACTCCCTAAAGTAAATGACTGCTTTCAAAATTGACAAAACCAAAACAGCAACACTTGTAGAATAACAAATTAATGAGTAGGAAAATAACTGTGGACCCCATAACTTGTCCCCTTCATAACTCCCAAGATTATGATTCATTAGAATTTTGGCACTCATTATTCAAGGTATGTGGTTTTAAATTACATATGATACGTGGAAACAATAAGTAACAGAAATTTGCTTGTATTTATATACATCTAGCATGAAGATAACCCAAATTTGAAAAACATGGGAGTTTATTTCAAGCTTCAAGTTGGGTGCAGTGATAAAGGGCATTTATCCAAGAATCTTCCAACTTCAGAATGCATAGAGGCTTGTTGATTTGCCCTTAAGGCAAAGGCCTTGACACCCTTGCTAGTGTTGTTAAAAGCATGCTTAAGCGAATTCAAAGCTCAAAGCTCAAAACGCAAAGTCCCAAGGTCTAAGCACTTTGCTTGGCCAAAGGGAAGCTTGTTTAATGAAGGGTGCTTCAAGCACACTTTTCTAGTACACTTTTCTAGCACACTTTTCAGAAAAAGCACCAAGTACGCTTCTTTTTGGCTAGAAAATATATGAATTTTTAAAATTAACTGTCCAATCTTGAAGGATGACATGAAACATTAATGTATTATACAAACACTATTCCTTAGGTATTCCTAAGGCATGCACATCTAGCATAATGATACAACTTAGTTTGATAAATTTTGGAGTAAGTGCCCCAAACAACAAGTAAGCAATGCAATCTAAAAGATATTTCAATGGAGATTAAAGTGCTTAGAGGATATTGATGGACACTACTGGTCCGTTTGGATTGAGGGGGAGTGGAGGAAAGTAGAGGGGAATAGCGTAGAATTGGCTAGAAATTAGCCTATTTCTAGCCAACTCTACTCTACTCCCCTCCACTCCCCCTCCCTCCCCCCTCCATCCAAATAGGCCATAAGACTAAGGATATACCTCCAATCATGTACATTAATTAATTTGTAACTTCAAAGCTATGAATCGAGTACAAAACTTACCGCATGGAGGTCCACAATAAAGAAGAGAGTATCATATGAATTCTGAAATAATGAAACCAAAGCGTGGATTACTAAAACTTTTATAATAAGAACAATGCATAAATCTTTACTTAATAAAATATATTTCTTTCTTGAAGAGTGTATAACCAAGTCATATTTTCAAAATGACAACCACCTCCTTGAAGAAGAGTGAGCAATAGAGAATCTATTAACTATGCTGTAAAGGGTCCTTTTATCATATAAGATTCTTTAGTGACCCAGATAGGCATATGTGAGAAAAGAAGGGATACCTCATTCATTGTGGTATAAATCAGCAAGCTAAACTTTAATATACGCATGATACAAATTGGTTGTAAGAACAACACATACATTTCATCCCACCATTCAATGGGACAAAAGATATGAATCCCATTTAAACATGTAGGGCACACAATAGCAAACTCATATAGTCATCCGCAATCTTAATTTCATATGTTGTTACTCTCAACAAAGAAAGAGAAGTAATACACATTCCAAAAAAAAAGACATTGAAATATGTTTATTCAAGCTCATAACTGCAATGCAACATTTCGAAATCCAAAGGAAAACTAAGACTGAGAGAGGTTGGTAGGTATGTAATTTAATTATCAGATGTAAAATAATATAGAAAATTATTAGTCCACAACTCTGCAACAGATCATCTTACGTGACTCTGTTAGAGCCCAAACCATTATAGTGATTCACACAATCTTATTCAAGGTCCAAACACTATTTTGTCTAGCTCAAGAGGCCGGTATGGATTGGCTTTCAAGACATTTTTTGCAACATGCTTGCATGAATAATATCCAATCCTATCACAAAAATGTTTTTATCTTTTATTAGCAAGTTACATTACTGATATGAGGTTATGATATTATCTAATAAGCAACTAATGCTGTGTTCAAGTTTTGGATAAAACAGTTTCACAATAAGACCATATTGAAGAAAGTCGAAACAACCTGAAGTAAAATCCAGTTCTTAATTGCGCCAAGATAATTTCCAAGGTGAATAGATCCAGTTGGTTGAACTCCAGACACTATTCTCTTCCTGTAAAACAAAAGGGTTCAAAATTGAATTTCATAAAACAAACAGCCTAAATTTCAAAAAGATTTGCAGCCAAAGAATCAGTCATAACCAATAAGTATAAAACTAAGAAATCAATTTAAAAAGAGAACAAGATTAAATGAATAAAGAAATAGAAGACGGAATTACTTCACAGTGGTGGGAGGACTTTGTGGCACAAGGGGTTCAGAGTCAGAGACCGAGACACTACAAAAGCAACGGAAACGAATGGGGCGCCGAGAAGGACTGACAAAACCAGTTGTTTTCATGTACTTCACTGGGAAGTGACCACGCCTGCTTCAAATGAAATGAGAATCGTTATAGATGAGCGAGGATACATGCTACATTGGAAAGACAGAGAGAGAGAGAGAGAGTACACTAGTGAGGGAGTAAAGCGTGGATAGGAGTGTGAGAGAGTGAGGAAGTGGGAGAGAACTGGACGACCCATCTTCTTCTTCTTCTTCTTCTTGGTTTGTTTGTTGTTTGTGTCGAGTGGTTTCGCAGTTTTGATTTTATTATCCTAGCGAGGCGTGTTCGAGGCCAGATAGATAGACTTGTTTTGAGTGTTTCATCAATTTTGGTCTTTCTGCCCAGCCCTTGCAAAGTGTAGTAGTATTTATGTTGGGACTTCCGGTTTGGTATATGGGTGGTAAAAAACTGTTACCATGGAATTCTTTTTCGTTTTACCCTCCAAGAAGTAAAAAAAAAAAAAAAAAAAAACATGTGGTTATAAGTGACTGATATCCATAACATGACAATAAATTATAGACAGTTGTACTTCAAATTTTTTTTTTTTTTTTTTTTTTTAGAGAATGAACTTGTAATTCAACTCGTACTTCTACAATGTTTATAACGAACAGTGGATCCTTCTTCTCCCTAAGAATTAAATGAACCAAGTCCACCTATACGAGAGTGAGGAATAAAAACCAACAATCAACTAAGGAAGAATAAAATATTTAGTGGCGGGGAATAGGCTTACAAAGTCGGGGAATAAAACAAGAAGATAGAAGAATCATCTCAAATAACATAGGAAATATAAGCAGAAAGAAAGAAAAAGAAGATCATTCGTCGAGACTATATACCAGGATTATTAGAGAGGATACTACTATCTTACTTTAACTATCCTCAAGAAAAAAAATGACAACAAATCATCTGTCCTGCACCAATGAATATTGCATGTGTGTATATATATATATAAAAGGGTGAAATGAAATTCTGGTAACCTTTAAATTTTTATAGGGACAAGCAAACCAAAGGGTTAGTTTAATTGTTCTCAGTACAACATGAGATCTATGATCTAGGATTCTTTTTTTATTTTTTCAATTTGCCCTAATTAAATTTGCATTGTAACATATTGAAAAAATGGTACATTTTTTATCCTTTTAAAGTAATTAAGGAAAATAAAATGAATAGATGAAGAGTTTATAGGCATGAGGAAAATGATGACGTGTCATCTCGACTCTGCCCAATATAAAACAGCTAACTGGGCAACTAACCTAGTGACGTGAAAGGTCAATTTAAACCCCTAAAAGCTTGTTAGCTATTGAATGAAAAGTTAAAAGACAAACTCAATACATAAGGGGATGCATTCATATCCCAAGCTACCACCACCGGAGTCTACAACATCAATCCTTACAATTAGGGAATAAGTTCGAGGTTAAAGGAAGCACATTACACAAGATAATATCACTATAATTTTTTGTAATTCAATCCATAAAATGCAATATAAATATGAGGAGATATTTGTTAGAAAATATATGCTCAACAATCCATACTCTAGATTTTGCATATAATCTCATATAGGTAGTTCACTAACTTAGGCATTGGAGAGTCCATTATGTGGCAAACCTCAACAAGTTTTTATTGTTTTCGTTCCATTTTGTGCATGTTCATGGATCAAATCAAATTGCTGATGGAATCACATCTTCAACATCAATAGGCCCAAATCCCATCCTTATCAATACTTTTTTTTTTTTTGGGTATAATTTGATAGGAGTGTAGGGGATATAATCATATGAGTCCTAGATATTTACATATTTTGAAAATCTAGTTGTTGGATCACATTTTCTTTATGTTCTTAACATGCATGTTAAATTTATTGTCGATAAAATATTATATACTATTTTATCCATAAACTTATTTTTTATTCGTAATTTCTAAACTATAAAAACTTAAAATTTAAATATTTTATTAATAACATACATATTGATTTTTGAATCTTCTGTAAATTTTGTGTATGTGAAGGTTATAAGAAGAAAATGCAATATAATAATGGATTTATTAAAATTCACATCCAATAAAAATATATTATTCTTTAAAAAACCTTCTTCTTTCTCCCCGTGTGTGTTTAAAAAATATTTAGTATTCCCAACAAATATATATATTTATTG
Organism: Quercus lobata; assembly: GCF_001633185.2. Classification (NCBI taxonomy): domain Eukaryota; kingdom Viridiplantae; phylum Streptophyta; class Magnoliopsida; order Fagales; family Fagaceae; genus Quercus; species Quercus lobata. Next base: position 41,037,078 of record NC_044915.1, read on the forward strand.
TGGGGCCAGAGAACTTACGACCCGGCCCACTTTCCATTAAGGCCCAAGGCTCACGCCGAGGAGGGTAGTTGTCGAGGACGAGTAGGGAAAGACCAAATAGTCTAGAGACACAGCCGAGGACGACCCTATCCTCGGCATCCCAAGACTTCAAAGGGAAGAGCGACATCTCATCGAAGGCTGCCTCCAAAATGCCCTCAGAAGAAGAGACGAGTAGAATGGGACCCACATGGGGGTACAGAGTGGGAGTGATTCAAGATAAATATGTCACCTCCGCATTGAATGCGCCCACAAACGTCCTATCCATATTAATGAGAAAAGACGCCTGAACAGTGTGGCTTCGGTTAGTGCAACTAACAAAAAGTAAGGGGAGGCGCCTGATGGGACAGGTATTCGAATAGGAGTCTGCCTGATAAACAGATGGAGGGTCAGGATCAATCGAGAAGGGCTATATAATGTAAAGACTTATGCGCCAAAAAAGGGGGGGCACCCAGATGATGGAGTCCTAAACAAGGGAGAATAATTAGAACAGAAAGTTCCTTGGACAAGGTCTAAGAACTGGAGCCACTCATGACATACCGAAATAGATTATTATTAAACACGTCAGGTTCATCCTTGTGCAAATCGCTATGAACACTATGATCAACCACCGTTCGGTGACCAAGGTCTAACCTTTCAAACCCACGTTCTACAAATTATATTGTTTGGGCCTTTTTACGTGCGAACCCAATATCATTTTGTAGTCGTTACAAATTGAGTCCTTACAATTGGCGCCGTCTGTGGGGAGAATAATAAGAACAGAAAACTCCTTGGACGAGGTCTAAGAACCGAAGCCACTCATTAAATACCAGAATAGATTATTATTAAACACGTCAGGTTCATCCTTGTGCAAATCGCTATGAACACTATGATCAACCACCGTTCGGTGACCAAGGCCTAACCTTTCAAACCCACGTTCTACAAATTATATTATTTGGGCCTTTTTACGTGTGAACCCAATATCATTTTGTGGTCGTTACAAATTGAGTCCTTACAATTGACACCGTCTATGGGAAAGGCTTGTGTGTTGGCACGGGCGGTAAGTCGAGAAAGTCCCCCCATCACTTCCAACAGCCCGTTGTAGTATTCTAACTTAAAGTTCCATTAGGAGCTACGTTTTTCCATTAGGGGCTACGCTTCGAAGCGTCAGTGGCGCGGATGGTTCTAGGGGCTTGGCCGAGGGGCTAATCCCCCCAAACCAATGTCCCATGGCTTGGCCGAGGGGCTAATCCCCCCCCACTTAAAAACAAAGTTTTGGACAGAACCAAGGTATTGCATGGTCCTCGGACTCAAACCTATGGGGAAACCAACTACTTAAAAACTAAGTTTTGGACAGAACCAAGGTATTGCATGATCCTCGGACTCAAACCTATGGAGAAACCAACTACTTAAAAACTAAGTTTTGGACAGAACCAAGGTATTGCATGGTCCTCGGACTCAAACCTATGGGGAAACCAACTACTTAAAAACTAAGTTTTGGACAGAACCAAGGTATTGCATGGTCTTCGGACTCAAACCTATGGGAAAACCAACTACTTAAAGAAAATATCTAAGTTTTGGACAGAACCAAGGTGTTGCATGGTCCTCAGACTCAAACCTATAGGGAAACCAACTACTTAAAAAAAAAAAAACTAAGTTTTGGACAGAACCAAGGTATTGTATGGTCCTCGGACTCAAACCTATGGGGAAACCAACTACTTAAAAACTAAGTTTTGGACAGAACCAAGGTATTGTATGGTCCTCGGACTCAAACCTATGGGGAAACCAACTATTTAAAACTAAGTTTTGGACATAACCAAGATATTGTATGGTCCTCGGACTCAAACCTATGGGGAAACCAACTACTTAAAAAAAAACTAAGTTTTGGACAGAACTAAGGTATTGCATGGTCCTCGAACTCAAACCTATGGGGAAACCAACTACTTAAAGAAAATATCTAAATTTTGGACTGAACCAAGGTGTTGCATGGTCATCGGACTCAAACCTATGGGGAAACCAACCATTAAAGGAATCGGGATACCAAATTGGTCCTAACAACACACAGGACATTTCGGATGATGCCTATACCTCCACTGAAGTAGGTTCAGACACGAGTCCAACGTCCTATTGGTGTGGGTAAGTTAGAGTTCCGGGATATAATCTCAAATATATCATATGCACAATCATTCATACATGATAAGATAACTAGTTCAAAAATCAGGAGATCCGCAACAATAGTAAGTTTCAACAAGGGCAACTAACATGTAATTTAAAGAAAGAAAAGAACTTCATATAAATGGTTAATAAGTTCAACTACAATCAAACTACAAAGTCTTCGAAACAAAAGGGAAACGAGTTAAGTAATTAAACGGGAAACAAATACAAAGGTCGGCCAGGGCTACTACTCCTTCAATATCATCTTGTCTACGTCCTCGGAAGGCAGAGCAGGACTAGTCTCGGGGCCTAGGGACACATCCCCTTCTTGGGGAGGTTGAGCGGGGTCGGTTTCGATGCTTCTGGGGACCTCAGGAAGGGGAATTTCCTGTAGGGGATGAACAAGAATGGTTGGCTCCTTAGCAACAGGAATTTGAGCTCCGAACGTAGGCTCGACAACCTCTTCGGGCATCTCGGGATTCATACATCCAGGTTCTTCTATCGTATCATGAGGCTCTTCCCCTTCAAGCGACTCGCCAGGAGGGATGCTGATCTGTGCAGCTTCTGACTGAGTAACCCCTGCCTCGTGTTGATCGCTCACAGCCTCGGAGCTGGCGGAGGCGGTCTCACGGATGGCTGGAGGATAAAATATGTTCTCCGCCTTCCACAAGTCAGACGAAGCATTCACCCCAGCTCGTTTTAAGGCCTCTTCCCAAACTTGGGAGCAGTATAGTCTGCATACTGCAGGAATTTGAGTTTTAAGGAAGGCCTGGGTTTCAGCCACCCCTGTCTCGTAACCCTTATCCTCAGCCTTGTCCCTAACAGTTTCGGCCCCGTTTTTGGCAAACTCAGCCTCTTGCTTGGCCCTCACTGCTTCGTCCCGGGCATACTCCACCACGCCTTTAGCATTCTCTGCCATGATCAGTTTCTTCTTCAAATCACTGATCTGATCCTTAGCTATTTGTAACTGATCCTCGGTTTAGAGTAGACGTTTTGTCTGTTTCTCGGCCTGTTTTTGGGCGCCATTTAAACCCGTCGAGGCACTATCCCTCTCTCAGATAACCTCCTTTAAGGCCTCCTTAGCCTTTGCTAGGTCGTCCTCGGAAGCTTTGAGAGTCCGCGCGGCATCTATGCGTTTGGCGCGTTCATTCTCAACAGCCTTACTCTGCTTGTTAACTTCCTCCTCCATCCTATAGGTGGTCTGGAGTGCCAGTCAAGTGAGATAAATACATCGTGAGTGAAAGTCTGGGAGCAAGAGTTAATAGAATTTTAGGTTTCTAGAGTCTTACTATGCCCAAGTATCTCTTTACATTGAGGAAAACCTCTTGCATTCTCATGTTCTTCAATTCTTCCACATCGGTGGGAAGCAACATGGTTCTCCCTAATGCGTCGGCCACATAATCGCCCTTGCTGTCTCCGAGGTCTCTCATGGACGCGGTTTCTAGCAATGGCTCCCCGTGGAGCATGGGGGCAGGAAGCCAAGCACTCGGCGCGGATTGGGCTTCGATCCTTTTCCCCTTGCCTTGAGTGGATTGGGTTTCGATCCCTTTCCCCTTGCCTTGGGTGGATTGGGCCTCGGTTCCTTTCCCCTTACTTTGGTGCCCAATCTTCAGCTGTTTTTGGGCTCGCGAGGTCTCATCCCTCTCCTGAGAGGATTAGGACTTTCCCCCTTCCATGGACTTCTTCCCTTTGAGACTCCTCTTTCTCTTTGAGTCGGTGGGTTCCAACCGAGGAGGCAGAGCTGACTGAGGAGGAGCAGTAAGTTGGGGACGAGGAGATTGTGGTTTTAGCTTAGTAGATGAAGACCTCGTCTGGATGGGTTGAGGCTGAGACGGGGAGGAGGGAACACTGGACTGCGGTTTTCCCTGCGCACCCTTCCCCGGTTGACCCTCGAGGAGGTCAAGTAAGCTAGTCGGAGGCTTTCTCTTGAGCCCCATCTAGGCTCGGGAAGATGTCCCCACTGACAATAGTTCCATTTCGGACAAGGCCGGATCACCTAGATCACCAGAAGGATCCTCGGATTGGTCGGCTTGGTCAAATATCCCAAATCCCTCCTCGGACTGACCCAACTCGCCTTCGTCCTCCGCTACTTGGTGAGATGGGGAGAGGTCCACCAATGGGATGTCCTCTGGGACAGAAGATCCTTCAGAGATTAAAAATCCTGATTCGACTGCGGTAATTTTTGGAAGCCGAGGACGGCTAGCGTTGATCACGTGCCTTGGGTCGGCAAATGACTTCTGAAGGGGAGCGTACCCTAAGATTTTGTGAGCGGCTCTGACTTGACCATCCTCGTCATTTACGAAAACTGCCGCTTGAAGAACAGTCTCCAAGTCTACCCAGTTAACTAGGTGAAAGTGTCGGTGAAAAGCGTTTGGATCTGCAAGAAAAAGACATGCACATGGTTAGTAACCGAACCACATCAAATTAAAATGGCACAAAAGATCAGCACCCTTCCATACAAAATCTTAAAATGGCGTAAGATTTTATGAGCGACTCTGACTTGACCATTCTCGTCATTTACGAAAACTGCCGCTTGAAGAACAGTCTCCAAGTCCACCCGGTTAACTAGGTGAAAGTGTCGGTGAAAAGCGTTTGGATCTGCAAGAAAAAGACATGCACATGGTTAGTAACCGAACCACATCAAATTAAAATGGCACAAAGGATCGGCACCCTTCCATACTCTATACCCCACCTGGTTCTCCCTCCACCATTGGGCATGGAACGCCATCATACCATTCACCGGATATGATAAAGAAATCCTTGTTTAACCCCTTGTTGGAATCAGGGAGGTATTGGATTAGTCGAACTCTCTCGTCTCTTGTCTTCATGTAATAGGATTCTCCCTTCAAATTTTGGAGATTATAACACCAATTTACATCATGGTGGGTCAATCTTAGCCACATCTTTTCGTTTAAGGCATCAACACAACCCAGAATCCTAAACATGTTGCCGGTGCACTGGGTGGGGGCTAATCGGAAGTGCCTAAGGTAACCCTTCGTTACGGGCCCCATGAGGATTCTCATACCCCCCTCTACGAAGGTGAGAACAGGAATTACCACCTCGCCCGTCCTTTTCAGAATGTGCCACTCCCCTATTTTACAGTGCCTCAGACTCACGTTGGGGGGAATCCTATAATCGGCGATGAACTTTTCCATCGCCTCTTCAGTATCAACCAATTTCCTTAGTCTCAATTTAACCATCTCTAAGAGTTACTAAACAAACTCAACCAATGACGGGAGAAAGAAGGGAACAAGAGAAAAATAAACCCAGAAAAAAAAAATACGAGTTAATGAAGGCAGAGAACTTACAGAAAAGAGGAAAGGTGCCTCGGACAGGCTTTTGGTGTTGGAGATAGACTTGAGTTTGGACGAAAGTTCAGATGAACCCAGGGTATATGCGCTAGAACTCTTAAGTGCAAAACTGAAGAGACAAATCAGTTCCAAAAATCATTTATGCCTCCTATCGAAAGTAACTGCACGAATTTTCCCGCCCATAAAGGCAAGGAAATCTCTACCATTAGATCTCCATCACGCCGTTGAACGTGGGAAGCACAGAGCCGCCTGCATTTAATGAGGACACGTTTCACCTTCCAAAGGCTCTAAGAACGTGTCTCGGGCAGACAAAAAGTCTCGGGAACCGATAGGTGACAAAGATTGACAAGCATTGACAGACGTCTGATGTCATCAAAACCCTCTTATTCGTCCGAGGAGCCGGATAGTAGGATTTTGAGGGGCTATTGTGGGGCCAGAGAACTTACGACCCGACCTACTTTCCATTAAGGCCCAGGGCCCGCGTCGAGGAGGGTAGTTGCTGAGAACAAGTAGGGAAAGGCCAAATAGCCTAGAGACACAACCGAGGACGACCTTGTCCTCAGCATCCCAAGACTTCAAAGGGAAGAGCGACATCTCGTCGAAGGCTGCCTCTAAAATGCCCTCAGAAGAAGAGACGGGTAGAATGGGACCCACATGGGGGTACATAGTGGGAGTGGTTCAAGATAAATACGTCACCTCTGCATTGAATGTGCCTACAAACGTCCTAGCCATATTAATGAGAAAAGACGTCTGAACAGTGTGGTTTCGGTTAGTGCAACTAACAAAAAGTAAGGGGAGGCGGCTGATGGGACAGGTATTCGAATAGGAGCCTGTCTGATAAACGGGTGGAGAGTCAGGATCAACCGAGAAGGGCTATATAATGTAAAGACTTGTGCGCCAAAAAAGGGGGGCGCCCAGATGATGGAGTCCTAAACAGGGGAGAATAATAAAAACAGAAAGCTCCTTGGACGAGGTCTAAGAACCGGAGCCACTCATGACATACCAGAATAGATTATTATTAAACATGTCAGGTTCATTCTTGTGCAAATCGCTATGAACACTATGATCAACCACCGTTCGGTGACCAAGACCTAGCCTTTCAAACCCATGTTCTACAAATTATATTGTTTGGGCCTTTTTACGTGCGAACCCAATATCATTTTGTGGTCGTTACAAATTGAGTCCTTACAATTGGCGCCGTCTGTGGGGAGAATAATAAGAACAGAAAGCTCCTTGGACGAGGTCTAAGAACCGAAGCCACTCATGACATACCGAAATAGATTATTATTAAACACGTCAGGTTCATTCTTGTGCAAATCGCTATGAACATTATGATCAACCACCGTTCGGTGATCAAGACCTAGCATTTCAAACCCACGTTCTACAAATTATATTGTTTGGACATTTTTATATAGAAACCCAATATCATTTTGTGGTCGTTACAAATTGAGTCCTTACATGTATGTATATATATATATATATATATATTAAGTGAGCCAAAATTTGTAATTTAATTATTTACTTTGGTTTAGTTTGCAAATTGTTAACATGATCCGCACTAGGACCAATCTTACTTTATAACAATGATAAAGACGCATGAAATTATTTAACCACAATAGAAATTCCCACACATATATAATAGCCGAATAGTGAAAAGATAAATTCTTTGGTTACAAAAATCTGACTATTGATAATATGACACATTGTTAGTGATAGGCAAAAAAAATAATGCAAGTGATAGATCAAATTGCAATAAGAAAAAAGCTTGCTAATTCCATAGGTTTTTTTTTTTTTTTTTTTGGGGGGAAGTTAGTGTTACTCGACAGGTAAAGAAAAATAATAGAATATGAGAGCATCAGTATCACTGACGTGGCAAAGAATATATATATATATATATATATTTTTTTTTTTGAGAAACAACGTGGCAAAGAAATTAACAATACGGTGGATTAGTCGGTAGAGTAGGAGGGGAGGGGAAGGATAGAGAAGAAATAAAACGTTACCAAAAACACAAAATCCAAAAATCAAAACAGAGCAGGAAATGGAAGACGAAAGGTTATTAGCGATGGAGAGGCACCAGATGGAGCAGATTCGAGAGCTTGATCTCGAAGAATTGCAGGTCGAAGAGGTCGATGACCTCAACAACTCATCCGACGATGACCTCGACGCCACGTAATCTCTTCTCGGTTCTATTTTTTTTTTTTTCTTCACAATATTGTTTATTCTCCATAGTGTGGGACTTAGGGTTCTTGCGTAGCTTTGAATTTAACCGTAGCTTGATTTTGATTTTGTTTAAAAAAAAAAATTGGAAATGCAAGATAACTTTCGTAACATTAACATATAAAGCATTAATTCATAGTGAATTGATTTCCAAAAAATTGAATAATTGTTTTTTTTTTTTTTTTAAATCCACTCAAATTTTGGTGACTGTGTGATTGAATGCGTTTTTCTGTTTAATTTGGAGTTTGATTTCACTGTTGTTTTGATTATTTTTCCTTATTATGCGTATTTTGATTTGGATTGAAGTGATCGCAGTTATGGCGGCGCTGGTGATATGACATTCAACACATCTTTGGCTTCGTTACATACATATCTTGGCGGTAGGCATATTGTTTTTGTGTTTTATGTATACATGTGTATTGGTGCTCGTCGAAACTATCTATGGTTTAGTGGTATGATATCTCTTGTTGCATATAATAGAGGTTGAAGATACTCACCGTAGGTTGGCCTTCTTGGAAGGCAGCGCCGTCTTGAACCTCCCGCTGTTTTATCTTGAAGGTATTTATTTAATATTCAAATTTTTAATAATGGTTTCGATTTTCAGTTCCGGTATCAATCTGGTTGGTTGGCTATTAAACTTTGTCCAAAGAACAAGCTTAGTCATAGTCGTGTGAAGTTGAAAAAAAAAATCTGGAATATTAGGAAGTGAAGACAGTGTTTCATAGTTTTGGTGAGCGCTAATCAAAAAGTGCATTCAGGTTTTTGTTGGATGTTTAAACAACTAAAGTTTCAAGTACAATTTTGCAAACATTTTCGAAAGAAATTTGATGCCGGTGTAATACTGTGTTACTGAGCCTTTCTAAATATAAATATGTGTGTGTGCGTGTCTATATATATTCTTTTCCATATTCATTCATGCGCCATGTTGTGTGTGAGTGTGTATGCATGTATATATTTATTTTTCCTATTCTTTCATGCGCCGTTATGCTCTGTAATGGCTTATGCAGTATCATGCATAAGATTTTAAATCAGTTTTCATAACCCCTAGGCGTTAAACGCCAGTTTAATGAAGTACCCTCAGTCTTTCAAGTTTTAAGATCTAACGTCCTAGTCAGATTGCTGTGGTATTTGATGCATCAAATTATCATCTATACATTTTCTGAAAGAGAAATTTTGACCTGCTGTGTGATATATGTCAGGAGTTGTTTTGTTCCCAGAGGCTACCCTTCCTCTAAGAGTTATCCAACCAAATTTTATAGCTGCCGTCGAGAGAGCAATGGCCCAAGTTGATGTTCCTTATACTATTGGTGTGGTAGGTGAACTGCTTACGACTGATTTTCACTTGGTCTTATCTTTATCAGGGATTACTTCCCTGAATTTTTGTCTGAAAGTTTTGACGAGGTTTTGAAACTTCTCCAGGTCCGTGTATACAGGGATCCTGATAACCCAAGAATAAAGTTTGCAACCATTGGGACAACAGCAGAGGTTATATTACAAAAGCTTGCAGCCAATTCTTTCTTTTTTCTTTCTTCTTCCTTTTTTTCCCCTCCCGATTGATGAGGATGTCACTTATATATGTGGGATTCTATGTTGGTTGTTTTATATATTTAGGCTCTATTGGTTGTCACATTATTTATGGAATAGCTTATCCATTTGCTAAACTTACTTTTACAGATTCGGCAATACCGGCGGTTAGAGGATGGCTCACTGAACGTGGTTACTCGTGGCCAGCAGAGATTTCGTCTAAGGCGACGCTGGATTGATGTGGAAGGGGCAGTTAGGATTATATTATGCTTGAATGATGTTTCTTTATTTTTCTTTTTATTCCCCACTCTTTTTGGTTGCCTATAACAGTAATGGCTTATTTGGGGTAAAATTTTCATCTTTCTAGCCATGTGGAGAAGTCCAAATTATCCAGGAAGATCAGCCATTACGGACTCCATGTGATGCTTTTGGAAAATTGACACCATTAAGTAATCTTCGGAGCCATAGTCTCTCATTTACCCAGCCTTTGAATGCTTCTCGTGCTAAATTGCATCAATCTAGGGATGAGGACAATGTTTCAGAGTCAAATTCTGAAGAAAGTTTTGAGAGTTCGCTCTCCCTTACAGAAAGGAGCATCCACCGTTCTGCTGTTGATTCTTGTTACGGGTGTGATATAATGGATGAATCTACAAGCAGTGATGATGAAAAATTCTTGTGTGAGCCAGACCTACACTTTGGAAGATCTTTCCTAAAAGACTCTGAATCCGTAGGATCATTGCATTCAAACCATCAGAAACACATTGAAAATGCTGATTTAGGTTCCACATCGGGAAGGCAATCTTGTCAAGGAGAAGAGACAGACAGGCATAGGAGAAAAATTAATTTCGACCAGTTCCGCAGAGTTCCAAGAGCATACTGGCCCCATTGGGTATACCGTATGTATGATTCCTATTGCCTAGCTGAAAGGGCTGCAGGTAGTTTTACTTTGGTTTTGTTCATGCCCCTATGTTATCTTTATCATTTATTAGTTTTTATATTTTAGCTTCAGCTGTGGTTGAGCATTGTAACGCAAGGTCTTCATCATGAAAATACCTTAGGTCATACATTCTAATAGCATAAGATATGTATTGTAATCACCCTTGTTTTTAAATATTTAATTCAAAGGACACTGATATGGTTCAGTTTTGATCTTTCTAAGGATTCTGAAGCCTTTCTAAATGTGACTGTAGTCTATTTGTAGAATATATAAGAAATAATTTGTTTTCCATGAAAAGGGAAAAATTTGCAAAATGTTGTTGCATTTTGTAGAATCAACCAATTTATCTTAGATGACCAAGAATAAATCATTCTAGAAGAGATAAAATCTCATTAGTTTAGCAAACCACACTAGTTCAAATCTTTCCTTCCCCCTCCCCTTGGGGCCAAGCTTTACTATCCAAGCATTTTTCCTGATATCCTCCTATCTCTTCCTTGGTTCAAGTGGAAAATTACACAATTGCATTGCCTTATAAAGTATTCAGATATTATGAACAGGAGGGATTCTTCCTGTTCATCGTCTTTAACTCAACTAGGTTTGGATCTTGTTTTTAAATCTCATTTAATGACACTAATCTTTCTGCACTGGTACTTTGCAGATATGTGGAAAAAGATAGTTGGGGCACCCAGTATGGATGGTCTTGTTAGGAAGCCTGATCTTTTGTCATTTTATATTGCCAGTAAAATCCCGGTTTCTGAATCTACAAGGCAGGAACTTCTGGAGATTGACGGGATTTCATATAGATTGCGTTGGGAAATTGAGTTACTTGAGAGTGTCAATCTAATTCGATGTAAGATCTGTAAGGTAATTATATGGTCTTGCTTCAAAACTCTGGGTATGTGTGCGTGCACAAATAAAGATGCAATGTCTCTAGTTGCCCATCTATTCATTCTTCATTTTCAATTTTCTTTGATGCAGACTGAAATCGCAAGGAGGAGTGATATGTTGGTCATGTCTAGTGAAGGTCCTCTTGGTGCTTATGTGAACGTACATGGTTACGTGCACGAGATAATGACGCTCTACAGGGCAAATGGCTTAGCACTAAGAGGGCTACCAGAGACAGAATACAGTTGGTTTCCTGGGTATGGGATTTTCTTTTATTCTCTTTTGTCCATGTGACTTGTTTGAAAAATATTGACTTGTGCAATTTCACCTTTCACAAGTTAAGTGATTGTGTGGCTACTTATCTAGAATATATATATTGCCAATGAGCTCAAGCTCAAATGACACCTCCTTTTGTAAGAGCAAGGTGGAGGGTAAGGTCATTGGTGCAAAACCCATTAGGTGTATGTGTAATTTATCAATACTAAAAACCAAAGAGTAAAGTGCTTGTGTGCTAAGAGCTAATGAAAAGTGTGCTTGAAACCGTTAGATGCAACCAGGGACCTGATGATGTTGCATGTATTGACATGGATACCCATTCTATTATCACTTGTTCTTAGTCCTGGTATCCAATGTGCATAATGATTTAAAGTTTGCATGTGTGCTTGTCTGGGTTATGATTTAGGAGGATTGGTGGATCTGGAGTTCAGAAAATTTTATATCTTTTTAAAAGAAGGTTTCGTAAAGAAGAGAAAATAATATTTTATCTAAGTTTGAAAGAGGTAAGAAGAAATGGAAATCAAATTTCTCCACACCTGTGAACAGTGCGCATGAACTGTGCAAATGAATAGTATCTATGAACACGATAGTGAACAGTACACAGTAAAGAGCAGAAAGAAAGAACGGAAGGAAAAAGAACAATAAGGCCAATGTGCCTTAATACTCAAACACTTGGTATTTTTTTTCAACTCTAACTATTTTCAAGTACTTTGAGCACAAATATATATATAAGGACTCATTCTTGTACTAATGGTAATAGGAGTAACAGTAATAGGAGTCATAGTTTGACTAGTAAACTAAAAACCTAATAAGGTAATAACTAATAAAAGACTTACTTGGACTCATAAGAAAATAAAACCTAAGATACTTAGGATCTCCTAGAAAATCCTTGACTCAACTAAATTACCAAAACATCCCTAATTCACAAGGATTGCAGAAACTGCAATTTTTCTACTGAATACAAAATTTACCATAACTTTTAAAATACAAACCCAAATTTTTTTTTTTTTTTTTTTAACCCTTAGACAAATATAACTAGAGCTTTAAATCACTCAATTTTCAGTTCCATTGGACTTCATACTTGAACCCCAATTAAATCTTGAATAGACGAATTAGCAAAGTAGTATTAAATCAATCTTATCTGGCTGCATCATAGATACCCCACCCCCTCTACCTCTATTAATTGCACTTGTTCTTTGTTTTTGTGTGCATAATGAATTAAATTTTGGTCAGCTGGATATGGTTTTCAGCTGATGGTACTTGTAGGGATAAGGGCCCAAAGTTAGGCCTTGGGCCTTGGCCGAGGACGTTGGTTGGTCCGAGAACAAATAAATAGTAGTAAAGGTGTTAAGTTTAGAGTCCCATAAGTAGGTTGCAAGTGGAAAGGTTGGGGAAGGAGGTTCGAGGAGGAGCATCTCCTTAGATAAACAAAGCACAGATCAAATGTATATCCCATCGTTCAAGATGACCCTCCAAAAAATTCCACCGATGGGGACGAGCGTTATGAACGTACGGGAGGGATGAAAGTTTAAAAATATCTAAGAAAAAACTGCTGCCACCGCATTGAATACTTTGCAGCTAACTTTCTGGCCACATTTATGTGGAAAAGACCTCTGAATAGTGCTGCCTTGGTTACCCCAACTCACAGATGGCCAGAGGGGGTGTTCGATAGGACAAGTACTCAAGTAGTGCCCTGGATGGTCAAAAACTGAAGGGCTAAGATCATTGAAAGGGAGATATATAATGTAAGAGACTCCTGAGAACAGAGGGGATTGAGAAATTAAGAGAGAAACATTGTTGCCATCAAGAACCGACTTTGTAATCAAACTTAAAAGAAATATATAAGAACAAATCTCCTCGGACTGTGCCGAGGATGATTTTCTTTTGCTTGAATCAATTTATTTTCCTTTTCTTGTCTTCTGAACTTGTCTCATTTGTTGTCCAACTCGTTAAAGCCCAGTTTTCCAACTCACTCTCTACAAATTTATTGTATTGGACTTTTTGAGCCTAAGTCCATCCATCCTTTGGGCCAGAGACTCAAATTTGATCCTTACAATATTGATATCTGAGTCCAAGTCTAGTGGGGTTGGGGCATATTGCATTTGAAAATGATTGTCCAAATGTCCTTTGGAACTTAACTTTGATGAATATCTAATGTTGGATTGTAATTAAGTTGTTCATGTTCTTACTTTCTTATGGTACTTCAGAGGCTTTTTCTTCTCAGCCTCCACCCTTTTTTCTGACTTCTTTTTAGAAAAAGGACATTATTATTGATGATGTTTCAGTGACTCTTTAGATAGCCCCTTAAACCTGCAACCAATCACACAACACAAATATACAGTCTCTTACAATACGAGTACACTTATGAGTTATGACTGTACTACGGTACTACCATTGTATACCTTTGTTCTCTCATATGACTACTCCGTAACTTTTCATCTTGTACTTATTAGCATGATCATTTTTCCTACTTTGTTATGAGTTTAGACTTTTTTTTTTTCCCTGTCAATTTATTTGCTTATGCATTATTAAAGCCTTAAATAGTTAAATATTCTAGGTACAACTGTGCTTTTGCTAACTGTCAGCAAATTATCTTTTCAGTAAAAAGCTAATCCAAATGTACTTTTGGCTGAGTGGCTGATAACATGTTTCCGGAGGATTTGGAAAATGTACATTGGTATAGTTAGCAAGTTCGAAGAGATTGAGAAGATAGTCTTTCTGGAATTCTTAGTACCTAGTTGAAATTTTATTGCAGAATTTTACATTTGTACAGAGAGAATACTTGGGAAAGACATCATTTGCTGGGATTAGAAATTGTTTGCAGTTGTTGGTAATTTGGAAACTAACAGAGTAAGGTAAGAAAATCGCAGGAGGAAGTACATCATGATAACAAAATATAAAATATATTATTATTAGTCTGGGATAAAACAAGGTGTGAAATACTTAAGTGTACTGTGTATGGTAGTTTGCAACTGTCTAATTATATTTATGAAAATATTTTCTTCAGACCTTAAAGAATATAGTACTGTGTATGGTAGTTTATTGTGTGGTTAATTTCCTGAATCTTGTAAGCTTTTGCTCGCTATTTTCAGCTAATGTTTGTTGAAGTAATCTGTGGTTTAGTTTTGATGCGACTCTTATGAAGTCAGTGTCACCTGAGTAGCTAAACTGGAAATTTATTGATTTTTTGCAGGTATGCATGGACGATCACTAACTGTGTCGCTTGTGAAACCCAAATGGGGTGGTTATATACAGCCACAAACAAGAAGTTGAAGCCTAGATCGTTTTGGGGGATTAGGAGCTGTCAAGTTGCGGATGACATGTAGTAACACCTAAATTTTAGGTGCTTCCCTTAATTAATCTTTCATTATATAATGAGATCAATGTGTATATGGCTTGTGTGTCAGCGAACATGTATTTTGTTAGAATGATTAGGAGGTGTTTAGTAGAGTAGTTTGAGAATTGTTGTTTGGAGTTTTTTGAAATACGTGTAGGTGAAAAAATGTGTGGAAATATATGTAATGTTGTTTAAAATGTGAAAATGTGAGTTTGAACTCACTCACCAAACAGGCCCAAATAGTTTAAGCTTTTGAGAAAAATGGTAGTTTTTCATGGTAACAGGTGGGCACAATGAACTCTCAAATGGTAAATAGTCTACTGTGTACACTGGCTTGTGTGTCAGCAAACATGTATTTTGTTAGAATGATTAATAATTTAAACTTTTGAGATAAATGGTAGTTTTTCATGGTTTCTTGGTAACAGGCAGGCACAATTAACTCTCAAAGGGTAAATAGTCTACTGTGTACAATAGCTAGATATATTGGCCCTTTTGATATCAAATTACATTTAACATGGAGAGAAAACAAACTCATAACGAGATTACATCTAATATGGAAATAAAAATTAAATAGAATCAAAGTCCTCTAATAGCATTAAATCATGATCAATCAATATTGATCTGTAAAATTCGGTTTACGCATCATCAAGTTTTTAAAAAGCGACTGAAAATTGTGGCTTTCATTGACGTGAGGATATTGTCCCAAACATGTACATGTAGGATCAAGATTGCTAGTGTCAAATTTGAGTCAGTGATACATCTATAGTATGTCAGAATACTTTTTTTGGTTTTTCCTTCCTCCTTTTTGGGTCAGATATGGGTTGGAGTGATTCGTGGTGCCATTACACTTTCCACCCGTAACATTCAGAAACTGATAATTTGCCAGTACTTTTTGGCATAATTTTATCTAGGAACAGGTTTAAATGCAGAATCAAGCTAAAAACTTCAGTGTAAACTGCTTAAATTTCACGAAAAAAATTGATTCAAGTTTGACGGCTTGACACAGTAAGAATGTATTTGCAACACCAACTAAAGTAGGTAGTTTTGGGAAGCACTTCGTTCAGATGTGTTGTCACAGTATTGTGTGAGAAATTAGACAGGAATCATGATAGAAAGTAGAAACCAACGTTTTTTTTTTTTTTTTTTTGCTAATATCATACAAACCACCGTCACTCTTAAAAAGAACAAGTTTTATTTCCAAAACATAATGGAACAGCACTCATCTAAAGTTTGTGCAACCGGCGCGCGCACACACACATCAGTCAATTGCCATCAGAGTATAGTTATAATGAATCCTTCTGATATATGAATATTATTCATTAGATACGGAGTTTGAAAACATTGAAATCTCTCCCTCTTGAAATGAAAATAGATATAAGAAAATTTTCAGTCCCGACATAGGGACTTAACTATAATTTATGAACTAGAAGACTAAAGAAAAACCAATAAAGAAAAGAGAAAAGGACAAAACTTGAAAGTCGGAGAGGTTGCAGATTACAAAGTGCAGGAATTTCAACGATAGCTGCGGTAGATTGGGCTGTACATGCAGCTCTCTGCATACTTAACAAGATCCTTAGGACGAGGGAGACGAGAAGCAAGACCTGGAAAGCAATCACAGTATAGCATTATTAAAAAGTTGAAGGCGTCTTTTATGACCTGAACATATCAGAGAGAAACTCACCAAGTTCGTATGTCTTAGCAGCGACTTTAGCAGCAATGTGAGCTGATATCTTTCTGATATTGGTGAATGGTGGGTAAATCAATCCCTTATCGAAGTTTTCTTGTGCCACTTGCACAGCCAAAGCTTCCGCTGTTACAATGGAAAAGATGGAAGTAGTTAAACCATTAAGATTCATATAAAACAAATGAAAAAGAGGAAAGAAGAAAAACAGTGAAGAAGCATGTTTCCTTATAAGTTATTACAATGAAAATTTCAAACAAGTATATGCATCATCAAGTTATAATTTAATAATTCTTTAAATGTGCTTACAGGCTGCCAAAAGCATGTCATCATGCACACGAATTGCACCAGAGATGATCAAACCCAAACCGAAACCAGGAAAGATGTAAGCATTGTTGGCCTGAATGAAATGAATAAGAAGTAAGCCCATAATATCTTTGTAAATTTAAGGCAAATAGGATCATATACAATAACATAATTAGTCTGGTACCTGGCCAGGCACAAAAACTTTCCCATCATACTCAACAGGGTCAAATGGGCTTCCACTAGCAAAGATTGCTCGACCCTGCATATTGATAGAGGACAAAGGTGACAGATGGTCAAAAAAGGTGTTATGCTAGTTCATTTAGCCATAATATCCACACCATATGCAAGAAATGAAACCCAAGAAAAAAGAAATATAGTTTTACCTTACTCCATGTATAAGCTTCTTCAGCTGTACACTCAGATTGTGAAGTTGGGTTGGAGAGAGCAAGAATGAGAGGTTTCTACAAGCCAATCACAGAAATCATTGTCAGATTCTTACTATCAGATATCAAAATAAATATATTATATGGAGCGGCTGAGAGAACCTTATTAAAGGATGACATGGCCTCAACCACCTCCTTTGTAAAAGTCTTTCCTACTCCCGAGGATCCTATCAGCACTGTTGGCTTGATTGCCTGATAAATTGGAATGTAATGTAAGGAAAAAATCTTTATAAGGTATCCTTTTTATAGACATGTAGCATTATCCAAGACAGTTTTCATACCTTGACAGCATCTAAGAGCGCCTTAACAGGTTCATGCTCATGAGCCCATGGCTTCTTAAAGTGCTGAAGTGACTCCTTACGGGAGCTAACAATCAGTCCCTGCAACCAAGTTAACACACCAGTTGTAAGTGACTAAAAGAAATTTAAAAAATATTGTAGAAGCTATTTTTCTTTTCCAAGCATGGAAGTCGGATCAGGTTTTTATTACCCTTGAGTCCACAAGCCAAATCTTCTTGCGTGTTTCTTCCAACGGAGCTTTTGTCTGTGAAGAAAATAAATCATATTAATCACAAATGCTTTACTGAAGAAAATAAAAAAACGATATGATGGAGAAATTAATACCTGTTTTGAAATCTCAAGTGCTATAAGCTCTGCTATACCAGTTCCAGCCTTCAATTGAAAAGAGACAACAGTGAGAAAGAACAGCCAATTGGATAGAGTACTTATGAACATAAACAAGAATAGATGGTATCTATCTATGCATCTGTATGTACACATTAGAAAATAGGATCAATGAAGCAAGCATGGACTCATCAAGTTAGAAGGTGCTTGAACTGAGATGGAGACTAAAGTAGGTAGACTCAGCAAGATGTATCAAAGTGCAGTACATTGGAATTATATCTTTTAAATTGATCTTAGTTTCACCAATGAAAGAAAAATGAAGGAAAGACAAAAGGGAAATCTCTAAAAGCAAATGTGTTTGAGCCTTACTTCTCCAGCACCCAGGAATAAGAAAGTGTGGTCAGCTAAGGTTCCACCAACTAATTTCAGAGCTGCAATAAGTCCTGCTAACACTACAGATGCTGTACCCTGAATCAAATTGAAAGAAATCACATTTTAGAAAAATATTCACCAAATTGAAAATAAAATGACCAACATTTAAAAAGTTTTTGAACATCTTACCTGTATATCATCATTAAAGACAAGATGAGTTGAGCGGTATCGTGACAGCAGCTCAAATGCATTATGGTTAGCAAAATCTTCGAACTGAGAAAAAAGGTTATATGTATTAGGAAAAAATGCAATCATATGAAACAACTCAGAAGTTCAGAACACTAAAAGAATTAGTTTGTTATAATGATATAGACCTGTACTAGAACTTTCTCCCCATAGTTCTGTTTAACTGCACTCATGAACTCATCAAGAAGCTCAGCATATTCCTGAATCAGAAAAGTGAAAAACTATCTCAATAAAACAGAATTTACATATTTCATAATAGTTTTTACAATAGTTAAACACATTGCACTCAAAGGAAGAAGACAAGAATATTGTAAAACCTGCCCAGTTGCCCTCTTGTGCCTAAGACCAATGTAAAACTCATCCTTCAACAGCTGCTCATTGTTTGTGCCGACGTCAATAGTTACAGGCAAGCACTGCAGACAATAAATACAGATGGTAAATTATCAGCAACAATAGTGAACCACTCTATTACTTGGTCAAGCTGTTGATGAAATAACTAATCTAGGTCCAACTTGCAAGGCATTTAACTTCCAAGTCTTCAGAAGAGGAATTTATGAAATTAAAGTGTGGCCATAACCTACCAACTTTGGGCCCGATTGTTCAAGAAGACATAAGCAAATTTAGGATATGGGAACTTCTTCTTTTTTTGCTAAGTAACTCACACATCCCACCAGACATGAACACAAGACCTCACCCACCAGCGCATTAGGGTGGAACTGTTATTTGACCTTGCTAGGAAGGATTTGAAATTTGAGAAAGAAATATTAAAATTATGAAATTAATTCAAACCTATTTGCGATATTTTTGCTGCATCTAATTCACTTGCACCTTATTATACTGCGAAGGACATATTTGGTAATGATTGATGAAGTATTTGAGTATTATTAAGAGCTTATTTCAAAACAAAAGCATATTGCTATAAATAACACCAAGAACCTTAAGTTTAAAGTCATAATACAAGAAGTCTTTGTTGATAAATTAAAGGAACATAAGAAGAAACTTTGTAAAAGTCCATTAAACCAAAAAGAGAGCAGGTAGAATAGTGCTTACTGCTGAAGGACGAATTCCTCCTAGTGCTGTATATAAAGAAAGTTTTCCAACAGGAATTCCCATTCCCTGAAGAAAATCGAAATGATCATGTCAAAGAAGTTGATTGTAAACTCAACTATGAGATAAGAAATGGTGACTATGAGTTCCATGATCTATCCATACAGATTGAAATTCAAACTGAACTAGACGTGCCATACCTGGCATCCAAGATCCCCAAGCCCCAATATACGCTCACCATCAGTCACAACAATAACTTGAATACTCTTCTCTGGCCAATTTTTCAAGACTTCAAGAATCTTCCCCCTGAAAAATTGAATCATTCATTAATTATCTGCTTCAATGCTATGCAGAGGATTAAAAATAGATATGTATTCACTATTCAGAAAGCATACTTCTCTTTCAAACTGATGTATAGGCCCTGGGGACGACTGAAAATACTCCCATATTTCTGGCAAGCCTCACCAACAGTTGGAGTGTACACAACTGGAAGCAGTTCCTCAACATTATCTATTAGAAGCTTGTAAAACAGCCTTTCATTTCTCTCCTGTACAATACAATCAAATGGCACTAGAAAGCTTCAGTAGTAGTTACTTAAGATATTGGTTTCACCACATCAGTCAGGATTAGCAACACTCAAAAGCATATCAGATTTTAAATGACCTATAGTTTATCAAAATTTCATCTATTCAAAGGCATGTGGATTACTTCAACTTCTTCTAAAGAGTATATGAACAACGGATGCTTTTACAATTGACCAATAGAAACCCTAATGTGATGGAATTTGGACTAATACCAAAACAAAAGAAAAAAGAGAATCCTTTCAAATTTAAGTTCATTATCTCAAATATATTTAAACCAAAAGTAGTGCAACTCAACTGTCACATTCCTAGTGTTTCCAACCAAAAGGTACAGGGTTCAAATCCCCCCTCTCTAACTATCAAATTATCAAATAAATAAAGGACTTTCATAGGTTAAAATTGTATTAGTAATGTAAACTTACATTGTAGATACATAAAATGTGTACACTGTTATATATACACATTTGCAAAAAGCGTACAATATGAACTAAGAATTTTCCATAAATAAATAACCCTTTAGAAAACAATGTAAATTAGACGGGTGAACAATTACCTGAAGATCCATCATGGCCATGTACCTATGCAATGGAACATCATATTTTCGAAGATTATGCATTAACTTCTTTTCCTAAACACCATAAATGTAACAGTAATAAGCACAAATTAGCAAATTAGCAAGCACAAATTTCCTAATTAGCATAAACTAAGTGTAGTCAAGTAACCTGAAGCTCCTGAGTGAACACAGCTGGAGGGAGAAGGCCACGCAAGTAATGGGCATCTCTCTCTTTCTCATTGAAGCCAAGCCCTTTGTTGTGGTGTGGATCCCGCAGCAAGGTGTATCCACTGTAACACAAATAAGGCTTATAAAAAAATTCCAAATTCTGCAAAGCTAATGGTTTTGGTATATAATAGTATAATACCATTACCTACAAAAATGGTTTCAGCAACCAAGAAATAAAAGTGCCAAAGAGGAACAGAGAAAAAAAAGTTCAATGAAGGAACAAACAAGCCATTGTAACCGGCTAGTCTATACAATTGGAAGAAAATTGAAAGGAAAACTATGTGAAATGAACACATTTTTATTTTTATTTTTCTTTTTGTTTTAAAAAGGTAAGAAGGTATAACTATTTGATTCAGACCCAAAATAAAAAACCATTAAATGAAACAGCAAAAATTTAACAATAACCGTAAATAATTAGGCCTGTATTTAGCTTTGTTCTTTGGAAATTAATGCTGCATCGGACAAAATAGAAAAGGCACTTTGTGTCTTACATGTAATAATTATATTTATATATACTTTATTAGTCTATTCTATCACTTGACCATCAGAAATTTCAAATGTAATTTCTTTTTCTTTTTTTTTGGTTAAAATTTCTAATGTAATTTCTAAATGGTAAAAAAGATCCAGAAAACAACAACAATAATAAATTAATAAAAGCTTTACCACCAAACTCCTATACGTATAGAAAGCCTAAATAAACAAAGAACCAAAAAATAATTATAAGAAAAAAAAAAAAAAAACATTTTTCCTTTGCCTGAAAGAAATAAAGAAAAGAAAACTAAGCAGAATTTACAAAGCATCAAGAAAAAAAAATATCAAAATGAACTTCAAAACCCCACACAATGTGAAGACAACACAGAATATACAGCCAAATTTTATTAAAAAGAAAAGCTATATAAAAATTATACAAAATAAAGTACATACAAACAAATAAAAAAGTTAATAATCTCAATCTGTGTGTGTGTGGTCTCAGTATTCTCATCATGTCTCACCTAGAAACAGAGACGGTCCAGGGAGTAACAAGCTGATCTTCAGTGGCACTATCCTCACCATACACGTCCTCAACACCCCCTCCAAAACCAGCCTTACCTTCTTCTTCCACCACTGGATAATCTCCACCGTTCATTATTACTGTCTTCTCCATCAATGCAACAAAAAATTTCCTCACTACTCTCCTTCTTTCAACACCCACAACTTTCTGCAAATAGCACAATATATGCTCTCAAGTCTCAACAAAACAAAAAAAACAGTTTGCGTATGTTCAAAACCAAGAAACCAAACCCTATTTTTATAGGCTTCCTTTTCCTGTTTCTGGTGACGGTATTGCGTATAGGGTTGAAAAACACGACATGGGTTTGTTTCATTCGTCAAAGAGAATTTTTTTAAACAACGTGGACTACCACCACCACGTGTATAAATAATAAATATTAGTAAAACGAATCCAGAAGATCTTTAATAGTTTATAGTGGAAGCCGTAGGATTTTTTTTCCTTTTTAGAAAATGAGATTGTCAGAGAGAAATAAAATTATTATACCAAAAAAGTTACATCGTGTTCACATTGTTTCGTACCAGAATATTGCTTCTGTTCAACGGTATCATAATGTAGGAACCCGTGTGAATGGCAGGCAAAGAATAGTAGTACACTCCGCGTTGTTTTTAGAGAGAGAGAGAGAAACTTTGTTGAGAGAGAAAATTTAATATTGTTAAAGAAAAAGAAAAAAAAAAAACATTCATTTTCATGTCCTATATTTTATCAATCCGTGTCTCTCGCTGTGTCTATAAATATCCCGCGAAATACTTTTACGGGTAGATATAGTGTGTGGTAGTGACTGGGGAAGGTGTTGACACGTGTACGGTGAAGATAGTGCCACGGATGATCTGCTGGTCAACCCTTAGACTCTCTTACTTTGTTGCTACTTGCTAGGTTGATTAAGATTTCGGGTATTTAATTCAATCGGCCAATTTTTTTTTTTTTTTATTGACATCTTGACTTCCTTTTTTAATTATTATTATCATTACTTCTTCCGTGTGATACAAGAAAAATCTGTCATTCTACAAATCTCCATATTAAAGGCTATATATAAGTTCCCAAGCACTTATTAGCTACTCTCAAAATACAACAACAAAAAAAAAATATGCCTATTTAGAAAGATGATTTTTGAAATTATGCTTTTGAACCTCCATGGGGTATTTACGTTCAGATTGGATATGGCTTAGATGCATATTTTGGAGTCCTATTCAATAATATTGATTCAAATGGAAGTTCTGTTAAAAGGTGGGTAAAACAGAATTGAGAACTTTAAGGTCGGCAACCCAACCTTCCATAGAGTTCTCAATTCTATTTTTGTGGTATTTGGGTACTCACTAAAATAAAAAGCTTTCTTTCTAGACTTTTAATGAAAAAAATAAAATAAAACAGAAATATTTCATTACTGTTTTTTCTATAAATATTTCGTTGATATTCTATTCTCATTTGGGAAATATTGTTCTCTCTCTCTCTCTATATATATATATATATTATCCATGTATTGTAGGACTTAATCAATAATCAATTATTAAAATTATGAGGAATATTTATTTAATTTTATAATGAAATAGATGATGGCAAGAGTACTCTTATAACTCAATTAATTAGTATTTCTTGGTGTTTTCAATAGAGATATTTATAATTCAAATCCTCCTCTCCTCCAATTGTAACTATCGAATTATAAAATAAAAAAAGAAAAATAAATAAATAAATCACTTCAAGTTACAAGATGAATTGAATGCACGTCAAGTAAGTCTAAATTTATAGTATCCATGTATTATACGTCTTAATCAAGAATCATATATAAATTATGAAAGTTATTGTATTATTTTTATTAAAATTAAATAATAAAATAGATGATCAATATAAGAAATACAAAAATTATTTGAAGTTACATGATAAATGCACATCATAAAAATTTAAATTTTCAAAAAAGAAAAAATCATGATTAGAAAATAATCTAAAATAAATAAAGAAACTTTTTTCAAATGTAATTGTGAATAAATTGGAATGGTATTTTAAATTTTTCTTAAAATTTGGTTATTAGGTTTTACTCATAATAAAGTTGATAATTTTAACGTACTTCTATTAAGTTACATGATGAAATTATCATATACAACTTGTAATACTTATATCCCAATTGCACTAAATTGTAGTTTAGAAGTGTTTTGATATTAATATCCCAAAGTGCGTCGTATAGCCACGTTTTTCTAACCTATAACCGCGTTTTAAAAACATGGCTATAGAATGTTTTTTTGTAGTGATTTGAGAATACATTAGAAACAAGCACTATAATAATTTTTTTTTTTTTTTTTGAGAAACAGCACTATAATAATTTCAAACATGTACATAACTCTAGTAATAACCAAACATGATATGTATAGTAAGAAAAAAGTTATAGGATGCTCTAAGAACTATTTTTAGAAACTTTTTGATTAATTTTGTAAAAAGTTGTAATAACAAAAAAGAGAAAATTGCAGCAAATGTAATCCTAATTTTAGTGCTTATTTTTCTGTCCTCTGCATCTTAGAGATCTTGAGTTAGGTTCGCAAGCCAAACCCTTAATTATGAATGAATCAACTTCAGCATGGGTCTTATCATGCCTGTCGAGTTAAAGGACAGGCTGCAACACGCGGTATGACCAAACCAATGGATTATTGTCGTTGTTTTGTAATGGCGTTGCACAAAGTTAAGAGAAACTTTCCTTCTCAAAAAAGTTAAGAGAAACTGGTAGCCACAAACCGACCTTATTTTAGTGCTCATATAGTCATATTTATTATGACTAGTATTATTCACAAGGGACCCCCTTATGCCATTTTGTTTGTGAATATATGGGCTAGCTAGCCTAGCTTGCATTGCTGTTTTAACTTTTAATATACGACCTTTGATTAATGACCTAACACGTACGGCCTTGAAAAACATTGAGGACATTGGTTTCATGACTTGGTTCTAACCTAATCGAAGAGACATTTCATCTTAGATGTATTGATTTACAATATATTTGATAATTTGGATTTATAATAGAAAAAAAAAAAAGGAAAGAGATTAATTAATCCAACGAGTTACTTATGTGATGAATTTTGATATTAAAAAAAAAAAAAAAAAAAAAAAAAAACTTGTACTTACTTATATTAACAAGACTTAAGCCTATGATTTTCATCGATAAAATAAATATATGTATATTTGTATACTTTAATCAAGCCATTATTTTCAAATTATTTTTATATAAATTAATCATTAGAGAAATTGAAATTTACCATGCCCCTTTTATAACGGCTACATATTTTGCACCGGCAATGATGCAGTATTGACTTTTAAAACCAATATTAATCATGCTTAAACTAATGCTCTCATCTTCACAAAGAAAGAAACTTTGCCACTCATCAATTTACTAATTCAGAGTATAATTCTGGTAGGTAAAAAAAATTCAGAGTTTTCACATATTGTCAAGTGATCTTAATTATGACTCTTCTGTGAGTCATTAACTACCTTTTGTTCTAATTTTATCTTCTACGTTATGTTGGTGGGCTGAAGTTGTTGGTGACTCTGACTAGTACAATTCATTGAAATCAACGGGAACCTACAATGCAAGAAGACCGGACCTGGTCATTCTCACCCAGCTCTTTGTGGGGCTTTTTGACTAAGACTATATTTTAAGCACTTTTTTAAAGTCTTTCTCTACTTTTGGTGGACGCAAACCATTTTTCAATCTTCAAATTTTGGCTTTCAGACCCAAATCCGTCCTTATCTTCGAGTCTATTCAATATTGAAGGGCATAAATAACGAACAACTTACTGTTTTTGTCAAAAGTGCAATGTACATGTAGTCCATATTAATATGGAGTTGTTATTGAATTCATTTTCGCCCCAACCCGTCAATGCCTTTTTAGTTTATTCATGTACTTCTCCTTAAAAAAATCATAGTTATATATATAATTCTAGTATTGGGTGAGAGATAATTTAAACTTTGAATATTTTTATTGGAAATATTAATATATATCAATTGAGTTACAAAATTTTCAACAATTCAAATTTTTTTTTTTTTTTTTTATAGAAATAAATCAGAGAGTTGAATTTGAAGAGTTGCGACTTGCAATGACAATACTTTCTTGAATGCTAAATGTTCAACCAAAATTTTTTTATTATAAAAAAATAAAAACATATAAAATTTTATACTTTAAAGAAAATGAGATGACAGACCTAAACTTTTTTCCCCCTAGAGAAAGGAATCTGTCTAATATATACTACACGATCATGTACTTTTTAGTTTATTTATGTACTTCGCCTTAAACAAACCATAGCTATATATATAAATAAATATATATATATATATATATATATATGAGTTAAATATATATATATATATATGAGTTAAATATATATATATATATATATATATATATATATGAGTTAGGTTTAAGTTACACTTGATATAACTATAAGTAATGTTACACTACTCGATAAATTCTTATTAAATTCATATTTTAAGAATTTTACCGTTGAATTACATGTTCTATATGTGCTTAACATGCATGCCAATTTTTATGTCAATCGAATGTTATTTATCATGTGATCCATAAACTCATCTTTTATGAATTATTTTTAACTACAAACACTTGAATTCAAACAATTAATTGATAACATGACTATTGATTTTTTTTATCACCGTGACATTTCATAAGCATGGAGAGTATATAAATATAATGTAATCCAACTGTAAATTTGTCAAAATTCGCATATAATAATAAGTTATTAAGTGGTGTAATATCACTTAGAGTTAAACTAGGTGTAACTTGATCACCGTGAATTATATATATATATATATATAATTCCAATATTGAGTGAGAGATAATTTAAACTTTGAAATTTTTTATTGGAAATAATAAAATATGTTAATTGGGTTACAAAACTTTCAATAATTTAAAGAATTTTATTTTATTTTATTTTTATATAAAAACAAATCAGAGAGTTGAATTTGAAGAGTTGCGACTTGCGATGACAATACTTTCTTGCAAATTTTTTATTATAAAAAAATGTAAAACTTTATACTTTCAAGAAAATGGGATGACAGACTTAAACTTTTTTTCCCCTAGAGAAAGGGATCTGGCTAAAATCTAAACTACACTATCAAAATTTAGGTTAATTGTCATTTTCGTTAAAATCATTTTTCCAATTCAAGTTCATATTTATAACGAATGGTCCTTTCCTATTCCATTACGTTTAAAAGAAGTTGTCATTCATCAATTCATGCACGAAATCTTTAGATTTTCCCAATTCAAGTTCATATTTATAAGTTATAACGAATGGTCCTTTCCTATTCCATTACGTTTTTTAAAAAAATGTCATTCATCAATTCATGCACGAAACCTTTGGCTTTGGGTTGTCACCACTTGGGTTTTCCATTCATATTGGTTCAATTTTTTTTCTTTTTCTTTTTCGAAAGAGTTTCAATCTATAGAGTCTGCTCATGATGATAGCTTTTTATTATCAGACCAAGACACTAAATCAATTCTTTAGTGTAGGCGGAGATTGAACTCAAGATCTCTTATTCAACTATCAGAGACTTTACCAATTGAGCTAACTGGAATCCACGGTTTAATTCCTTACATTTTAAATTATCCTTTCATTATGATCCTATGCCTATAAAAAAAGGCGAAAACCACATTTTCGTCCCTACATTTTCACGCGATTCCCACTTTGATCCCTATTTTTTATTTTCACCGCTTTTACTTCTTATTTAGAAAGATGTCATCCATTTTAGTCATTTCCGTTAGTGCCCTAACGGCAAAACCCTAAATGGCAAACGAAACTATTAAAATAATAATAATAAATTATATTTTGGCATTAAAAAATGCCACATTAGCATATAAATTTAAAAAATCAATTTATTAATTTTAACTAAATAAAAAAAAAATCAAAACTGTGGGGACCGTTCGATCAATAGGCCCATAAAGTTTAGAATTGATTTAGGATTGTTGGGCCCGTGGCCCATCCGAGGATGCATATCCGTCCGAGGAAGCCAAGTCAGGTCATAAGGAAGTTACTGAAGGGGGATGGTAGTCAACATCACAAGGGTAGGGTTCTGCATATCCGTCCGAGGACACCCTACTCCTCGGCAGTATGCGTCCGAGGACGATCAGGACGTGGTCTTATTGCAACCAGACCTCAGAATTAGGTCACCGTAAAGGATAGAATAACCGACCAAGGATGAAAGAGATAAGGCAAACAAATATCTATAACTACAGCTGCCTCCGCATTAATGACCTCTCAACCAACTCTCTGGCCGCATTAATGTGGAGGTAGTACCTGAACAGTAAGGAAGCAGCCTTACAGCTGCCCATAGGAAGTTCCAGGAGGTGCTAGATAGGACAGAAAGAAATCCTCCGAACCTAACCTACACGTATGCGGTAAGGATGGAACACAAAGGGGGGGTATATAAACTAAAAGAAGAGCATGAAGAAAAGGGGATCGGAACAGAAAAAGAAAAGGGAGAGAAACATAGACAAAAAAGAAGAGAGCAAAAGTAGAGAAAAAGAATTGCATTGGTCACTAAAGAAAACGATCGTTGTACCAACTTTAGACCTTTAATATACTTGAGAGTGAATTTTTTTAAGGGAGACCACTGTTAACCTAGTTCTTTACACCCACGCTCTACAAATCATATTGTTTGGGCCTTTTTACGTGCGAACCCAACCCTGTTACGGTTCATTACAAAATCGCGTCCTTACAAAAACAAAATTAAAAATAAAAATTCACATGAATTAAGATATAAAAGTATCTTGAACAAGAACATCAACTTAGATTTAAGAACTCAAAATTAAAAACCAAAAATCACAAATAACTTAGAAAATAAGAACACAAGATTGAAGACCCAAAACCCATCCGATGATCAAACCCCAGCAATCCAAAACAAAGATCCTGAACCAATCTCACTCTTCTCTCCCAAAACCACTACCACCACCACCGACTCTCACTTCCATGTCTTCTCTCGCTGAGCCCCAAAGCAAAACAAGAAGAACATCCACAAGCGCCAAATCACTCTTGAAAAGTCCTAGAAATAGACATAATTAGCCAAAACCCAGAAATACCATAGATTTGTTATAAATAAAATAAAAATAAAAAAAGATTTTTAAAAAATCTAATGTGAGATAAGGGAAAAAACCCAGATTGAGCACCCAAAATTTTCAAAACCCAAAGAATACAAACCCAAAAAATTAACACAAACCCAGAAAATCAAACACAAAAACACAAGAAAATCAAACCTAGAACACACGAGCACAAACCTAGAAAATCAAACACAACTCCCACCCAAATTTGAACAAAATACCCACAAAACCATTAACCCAACACACCTCAAACTCTTTTTGTCAGAAAATCCCCTTGATCGAACCTTAAGCCCTCCTCACCAACCCATATTTGAACAAGGTGAGAACCCAGATCAACAAAAATCATAAGCCACAAAGCCACCATCGGAGTGTGCCACCACCTATCTCCACTGAAATCTCCACCTCTGACTTGAGAGATAGAGAGATGAAATAGAGAAAGTCTCACTGATTTGAGACAAAAACAACCCATTGATTCGGAGCACCCATTGATCTGAGGCAGAGACCCACCGATCTAAGAGAGATAACCACTAATCTTAGAGAGAGAGAGAGAGAGAGAGGTTTTGGGTCTTTAGCTTGAGTGAGTTTGAGATATAAGAGAGTTCGAGATGAGAGAGACGAAGATATGGGAAAATAAGTAAATAAATAACAATGACTGGGTTTTTCAGCTAATATTGTGTTTGGTTGCCAACAAAATAATGACTGGGTGTGTGTTCTTGTCTGTTCTTACTCAAAATAAAGTTAGATCTCAATTTATATTATTTTTTGTTTTTATTTCTGTTTTTTCCTTTAGTTAAAATTCATAAATTAATTTTTTGTTTTTAAAAGATGACGTGGCATTTTTAAAATGCTAAATAAAATATTATATTATTATTTTAATGTTGATGTCGGCATTTAGTGTGCTAGCGATGCACTCCGTCTGCCACTTAGGATTTTGCTGTTAGGGCACTGACAAAAAGGACTAAAATGAATGATGTTTTTCTAAATAGGAAGTAAAAGCGGTGAAAATAAAAGATAGGAACCAAAGTGGGAATCGCGTGAAAATATAGGGACGAAAATGTAGTTTTCGCTATAAAAAAATGATGAATAACATAACATTCTTGAAGTACTAGTTCCAACTTCCATATATGTTTTGTCTTGCAATTTCTCTATATTGTTTGGTTATTTGTTTCATTTTACTACTCATTATCATTTTAAAAAATCTCTAACCAACCGTTAAAACAAAAGTAACACATCTTTTGTTCTTCTACATGAAAATCTATCCATATATATGACACTCATCAAGTTAGTACAAATCTCGATTCTCACAAAAAAAAAAAAAAAAAACTATTTCTGAAAAATACTACAAACACAACAATTTTGACAATAAATTTCACACAATGATTGTTGAATTGATAGTTTATTATTGATTCTTATAAGATCTCACTACTAACACTACTTTATTATCTACCATTTACCACTTGTCACCTCACATAAGTAGGAAATTTGTTATCAATTTTAATGTGCATCTAGACTTATTGTATCACTTATCAGTTGATGCATGCCTATAGATTTTAGTAGGGGTGTTCGCAGTGCGGTACGGTGCTGTTTTTGGTCATTTTTAGCACCGCACTTTGCAGTGCGATTTAGCTAAAACCATAACTGCACCGCACATTATTTTTGCAGTCACATGTGTGGTGCGGTGCAATTTAAAGTTTAGCTAAAACCATAACCGCACCGCACCTCATTTTTGCGGTCACATATGCGGTGTAGTATATAAGATGCGGTTTGAATTATTTGAAATTGGTATATATTTCAAATTTTGGGTTTTTTCTACCTAGCCCAAAACTAATTTTTCCCTTTATTTTGGTCAAAGTTTTAAACTATTGAGCTAGTTTTTCTTTATTTTGGATTGGCTTTCTTAATCAACACTTGCTAGGGTTATCAAACTTTTTTTTTTTTTTGGAAAACTAGAGTTATTAAACTATTAATAATATATTTAATATTAAAAATAATTAAATATATTAATATATAGAGAGGGTGCGGTGCGGTATGGTTTGTGCGGTTTTCTTATTATAAAACCGCAAACTGCACTGCACCATGCGGTGCGGTGCATTATTACTTGCAGTGCGGTGCAGTTATACTATTTTGCGGACGGTTTTGGTGCGGTTTGTGTGGTTTATGTGGTTTGGTGAACACCCCTAGATTTTAGTGTATATAGAATGGATTTAAATTTCTCTTCTGATATGGTTTTATGGTATAAATTTTATAACAACTTGTTTGCCAATGGAAATGAATAACATATAAACAACAATTCTTTATTTGCTTACCTTGTCCTTAATCAAACTTACATATAGGTAGGAACCTTGTAAGTGATTTACATTGTCTTATATTGCCGATTATGAACAAAAAATTAATGAAACTCGCACAACGGTGTTTGTTATATGAACATAACACACAATATTCACATCCTAATTCGCTATTAGAAATTGAGAGAGAGAGAGAGAGAGAGAGAGAGAGAGATTTCCTTCTGTGTAGTTCTCTACAAACCACCCTAGTTTATTCTCTAACAATAATGTGTAATGTCCTACTCAAACACACATCCACCCCCTTCAAGAAATGTCACGACCTTCTTAATTAACAGTTGCAACATTTGCCAAATATTGTAATCCTTCGCTAAAAGTCACACATTTTCACCAAATGACATGCACTTTCATAAAGTTAATCACTCCCTTTTACCAAGTCTTAACTCTTCGTTGTGAACTGGATCAGGCCCATTATAGGCATACTCATTGGGTTCTTCACCACCCAATATTTATAACATTTCCCATTTGCACATATTTGGCACTGGGCAACTAGGCAATACGTTCTCATATCAATTTTTAACATCATTCATACTTTGCAAGTAGGTTGTGCAACTAGCGAGTTCAACCTTAAGAAAAGTTGGAAGCATTAAAATAATTCTTATGATGGATTAGGATAACACGTTAAAAACATCCCTATTAGTGTCTCAATTTGCCTTGGATATTCATTCGGTCACATTGGATTTAACACCGATGATCCTTCTTTAACTCAATCATTTTAGAGCCGTGTTAAAGCCTACTAACTGTTACGCATTCTCGATTAAGTCATAACGTTCAAGAAGTAACACGATTTGTCAACTAGGAGTACAAAACATGGATATACTATCAAATAGTTTTTTTTTTTTTTTTTTTTTGAGATAGTTTCATCCTATAGCGTCCATTCTTAATAATAGTTTTTTATCATCAGATCAATATATCAATCGGTTTTTTTGTGTAAATAGGGATTGATTCCTAGATCTTTTATTCAACTATTAGAGATTTTGCCCGTTGAGTTAACTGGAACCCATTGAGACTTTATCAAATAGTCTTCATTTGCTCTCATGTTACTTAAGTTTAGTTCAATAATTTCCTTAGTCATGTCTCTTTAGATCGCATCATCCATGACAATATACAACATGCTAGAGTAACAATCATTTAATTCTCTACCTTGTAACATAATCGAAATCATGTAGGATATATTTGGTGTATGTATATTGTATAATGACCTACAAGACTCACCTCTCATGGTGATAAAAAAAAGTACATGTAGTATGAGTTTACATGCTATAGTGGAGTTATCATTTTCAAAATGTGTATGTCCAATTTCTTTACAACACAATATAAATCTTATTTTAGATATTGTCCACGTGTCTACATGTCCTTTATTTGCTCATCTCCTTAGGTGCTAAATTAAGATTTTGCATGTAGCCAATTACAAGCTACATGGATTATGAGCTATTCATGCAGAGTCTTAATTAACATAACATGCATATTAAAGACGTCACCTTAGTGAATGCGACATTTATATACAATATGTCTCCTATTTATTTAATCTCAAGAGGAAACTTATATTAACTTTCACCATAAAACCCAAAACGTACACATGGTGATTGTGTGTGCTCTCTAGCATTTATAGTTAATGCCACAATGATTATAGAACACATTAATATGCACTCATGAATGACCAATATCATCGAATAGATGCATCAATTGCATTGTATGGTCAACCACAAACACTTAATCTACATGTCGAAGTAGTGTTTTGGAACCATTCCTCTTGATTATCAAGCATGCATGGCAATTCATGTGCTTGCTTTGAAAAATGGCCTACTGTATATATGGTTGTGTTACTAAAAATGCTATCGAAAATATCCGCCAACATTTGGCTCATACAAAAAATCACAAAATTGTACCTATTTCTCATATAGATATTATGGGCTTAACCAAGCTAGAATTTGCCAATTTGGGCCTTTAGAAATGAGGCTGCTGTACAAACATAGATCCCCATGAAGCCATTTTTGTGCTTCCCACCGTCCTGTTGATTGAATTAATGAACAAAAAAAGAAAAAAAAGAGTCCTGAGTTTGGAGTCCTGTAGTACTGTTTTTTTTTCCCTTTTTTGGGCTCAATGCACTGTTTTGTTTGTGTTGATTAATCAATCAATTCACTATTGAATGTTGATTGGTACGGACACCAACCAAAAAGGGTACACAAAGAATTAAAACCCAAAATAGAAAGAACTCAAAAAGGCGCTTAAACTGTAGAGCCAGCAAGACAGCCTTAAAAGTAGTTCTTCTAGGGTTTCTAACCAAACAGAACTTAAGGAGAGAAAGAGAGAATATTCAAACTTAGGGCTTTTCACAGAGAGAGAGAATCATGGGCCGTCTTCGTCCAAGAGAAAGGCCAGCCTTTTCTGGCTTTACAAAGGCTGAGGTAATCCTTTTTTTTTGTTCCTTTTTTCTTTGTATATTGTAAATGTAGCTCTTTTTTTTTTTTTTTAAATGATTTATATTATTACTTTTTTTCTTTTTGTTGATTAATTTCTGTGATTATTTACAATCATGAAAGAGCTTCTGTTATGCACAAAATTTTAATGATTATATGTTATACAATTTTTTTTATTTTTTATTTTTTATAAATATTTTCTGTTCATAATGCCATATATCGTAGCCTCAAACACACAAACAAAAATCCTTAATTTTGAATCATGGAAATCATCTATGGTCTGTGTTTGTGATGACCCTAATTTTTTGCAGCTTTTTTTTTAGCACAAGAACATGGGTTTCACTAATGGAATCTTTACTGTTAGCTCTTAATTTCAGCCTTGTATAAGGTTTTATTTTAAAAAAATACTCGAAGTGGGGGAGGGGATTCAAACCAGGGTTCTTCTTCATTGGAGAATTGGGCAATGCCATTGAGCCACAAGACTCTTGGCAGCTTTGTGTACTAGAACAGATAACCTCAATCTTTGTAAAAGCTTTTGAGGATCTTATATTCCTATGTGGGTTTTGATTCATAATCTATCAATGTAGTAGGTTACAATTGTCTGACTGGTAATTTTAGAACCCGATTGGCAGTGAAACATGGGTACTGATTGATTATCCTAGTCTTACAGTACAAACATGATAGTTAACTTTTAAGTTGAAGTTAAGCCTCTTGGGTTTGGTTGAACGTGATTAAGTCATTTATATATGTTTTATATGTGCAGAGGTTTATAGTTCTCTGATCATGATGTCTTAAGTTATAGCCTCTGTTAAAAGCAAACTTGTGGAAATTTTGTTCGTAAGTGCAAAAAAAAGTGCATGGAAATAATGGATCTTTTAACAGAGGCATGGAAATTCTATCCTTCCTTTTTGCCCCCCCGCGGGGGGGGGGGGGGGGTGGATGTTGGTGGTGGAAATTTTGATATTTATTCTTATTGTGAACAAGTTCAAAGCATTTCTATGTTTCAGCTTAGTTATCCTCTAGATTTGTGTAAAGTTGTGTGGGGATTTTAGAATTTGAAGAGTTGATGTGCTTATGATATTGTGTTTTATTGTGATCATAGAGTCCCAACTATTATATTGTGCACTTTGATTAGCTAGGTCATTTGGAACTTTGTTTTCAATTTATTTTATGCTCCTTGATAAGTTACATTCATAGGCACCTCTTACCTCCCCTGTTGACCATCAATCCCAATCCTCCCCACATTTCAAAGGAACAACCCATCTCTATAAATGAGTGTCTTCCTCTCCAAAGCCCAACAGGCTTGGTTAAAAGTGTCCAGCTTAGACCTCCCTAAACTCCCCTAGCTAGTAGGAGAACAAACTGTTTTCCAATTCACAAGATTGAATTTGAACTCGTCACCCAAACCACTCCACAAAAAATTCCTCTCCAATCTGTTAGCCTCAAATGTAGAGGTTGTGAACGATTGTATTAAGTTTTTATGTAGATCTTCTCTTTCCCCCCTCATTTTGACAAATATAATTGCTTCCAACTTGATAGTCTTCACTCAATTTTCTCCAAAATGGGATTCCATGCTTTCTTGCCTTGAATGATGATCCCAAGGTGTGACTGAGTAATTCTTTTGCAACATAGAATATCAGCCCATGCAGAACCTGTCCTACAAGAACTAAAGTGATATATTTAGGTACATAGTTTCTTGATTGAAGGGGAAAGGATTCAAGATTTTGTGCTTCTATGGCATTCAAAAAAAGTGAGCAGCCTGGTAGAGTTTTCTCATGCCAGGATTTATGATAAGATTTTCATTTTTTCTACACGCACGTGTGCGCGTGCACACACACACACACACGCGCATGCATAGATAAGCTTTTAAGGTGTGCCTTTAAAATCCACAATTATTTGGGCTGATTTTTTTTTTTTTTTTTTTTTGGATAAGTAAATAAAGATTTTATTGAAGCGCAGACAAGTGAATGAACATAAAGGAGTCTAATGAGTTACAAATATTTGGGCTGATTGTTATTGTTCTATCTTCCTCATAATAGGTGAAATCAGCTTTGACTTAAGAATTTAGTGGCGCAATATCCATTGGGGGTGCATTATTTGGACATTGTTTGCATTTGCTAAATAATACTAATAATGTTTGTTCAATCATTTCTTCTTCTTCTTTTTTTCTTGAAAGCTGTCACATTTGTCTTTTAGATATTTTCAAAAGCAACCCTGTCCACACTTTTAGCATTTTTCTTTGTTGAAATTGTTTTCAATTGATTTTTTTTGGGTTAATGTTATTTGCTAAAAAGTATCATAATTTTATCTGCTCAATCCCTTGCAAACAGATTGAGAAAATGGAAAAATTGCTAAAGGAATCAGGAGAACAGTTGCTGAACCGAGAAATATGTCAAAGAATTGCAAAAGGTTTTAAGTGAGTCCCATTTCGTATCTTTATAGATTTGATTAATATGTATAATTTGGTTATAACTATGATACATACGTTTTTTGTTTTTATAAGTAAGAACTATGATACATGTGTGATTGATTATTGTCTAAAAATTGTTTGTCTTAAATGTTACTTTCTTCTCTCTCAATAATAGATGGAGGATGAGGTCATGGGTGAAGACCCATTGGGTGTGTGTGTAACTTACTTGCCATTAAAAAAGTTGCGTGTCTAGTTGCTAAGCCTTTCACTTTGCATGTATGTCTCTGCAGTCGCTCATCTGGTCGTGCTGGGAAACCTATTGTTAAATGGAATGAGGTTATTGCATTATCTATTCTTTCTATTTCCCTCTTTATTATTATTATTCTACTCTAAGATAGGATTATTACTAACTTGGGTTGCTGCCTTAAAGAATTGTTGTCTATTTTGTAACACTTATGTGTTCTGATCATGTCTTAGGTACATAGTTGGTTCCAAAATCAGCAGCAAAATGTACCGGAAGCCTCTAAAAATCTGCCCGTGCTCCCAAAAGCTAGCCCTTCTAATGGGACAGATGAAAACTTGGAAAGGCCTAAAGGTTCAAAATGCTTACTGCTTCTTTTCTGTTTTATCCATGCTGTTATATAAGATAATATTTGTTGCAGTTATCAGAATTTTTATATCTTGCTCTTTATATTGTGTGTTTTTATATACAAATTTACCCCCCCCCCCCTCTCTCTCTCTCTCTCTCTAGTTGGCAGTGTGTAGACTGCAGACTGTGGAGAGATTAACTCTTTTCATGTCTTAAATCCTATCTTTGAGTAAATGGTTTATAAAAAGCAGGGGGACCCATTTAGTGTTGAACTCATGGTGCCTTGTAAATACAATGTTATGTATAAAGCATCTGCAAATGCAGAATTTGATGAAAGAACTGGAGATGATAATGGATGGATTGAAGCAAATGAACAAGATGAATGACTTTAATGTTGTAAAAAGAAAAAAAGAAACATGAATGGCTTAATATATAGAATATGGCTGAAAAAATGTACTATTAAATTTAATATGGTTAGAAAGTTTACCATTGGCATTAACTCCTCAACTTGCAATTTCAGTTGTTACATTTACAAGTTATATATAATCAGTACTGTACTTATCAAATAAAAACATAGAGTCAATTGTCAATAGTATGGTAAACTGCCCCAAGCTATTGTTGAAGAATCTTTATGCTTTTGGAATTCTTTACCATGTTGTAGTGGATATTCAATTTATGTCTTTTGTGCTGTTGCCATCAACACAATTTAGTGATTAGTTGTCAAATTTGCTTTATGGTATGTGATACTATAATAAAACATGCTCATTAAATAAATGTATTTGAATTGTGGATGTTTTGATTGATGTGCAGTATGTCAAGACAGTGCATATGACTCTGGCTTTTACTTATTAGTTCTCTTTTAAATTTTGGTACTCATCTCGTTTTTTAAAATGGGATTTTACTTTTTCATAGGCCCCTTCTTACAATTGATATTTATCTTACTTTATAAATGAGTTAGAATTTTTGAGTTAATAAATTAATGTTTAAGTATGTAATCTTTGACATTTTTTGCTGTAATCTTCTGTAGAAGATAGTTCAAAAGCAGGAGAAAGAATCCCAGATAGTTTAGAAGCAGGCAAAAGGATCCCAGCCTTATTAGAGTTGGAATTTGAGGCAAGGTCATCAAAAGATGGAGCATGGTAAGCCTACATATAAGCAAGGGTATTCTTTTTCATTACTTTGTTAGAAACTTTAAGCTGATCATTTAATATTTTAATATCACTTTGTTGAATGCATCCTTGTGTGGTTTATTGTTGTCCTATTGTTTGCCACCAGTATTTTTAAAGGTCAAAGCATGATACAGGGTGTCTTCATCATTGGAAAGGCCTATGGCATAAGCTTTTATAGATTTGATAAAATATGCATTGGCAAAGATATTAAAGGATAACTGGAGAATAATAAATATAAAAAATGTGGAAGCCGTTGAACCTTTTTAGACAATTCAGGAGAATAGTAGCAGACTTAATTGAAGAAATGTTAATAACAATAACATCTTTTTTTTTAAATAGCAGACCATAATACTATTAGTAATACAATCTGAATTATTATTCAGATCATGATTACTAATATCTAATAATATTGAATATTGGAATTAAATGAACTAAACAATTTTTTTGATATTATGGATAACTGGTTACGGTGGGACCATTTCATGGATCAGATATATATCATGGCCAAATTTTCAAAGATCTTGGTGGAATTGCCCACATATGAAATTGAAATTGAAACTTCAGATATATATATAAAATTGAACCATATGAAGACTTTGTGTAAATAAAAACACAAATAGAGCATGGATCATTGTAGACAGTGAAAGTTTTTTTTTTTTTTTTTATAGGGTCTTACCCAACGCGCAAAGCCCTACTTTTGTGGGATGTAGGAAAGGTGAATCTTTTTAGCAATGCAATTAAAATAAAAAGAAGAAGAAAATAAAAAAGAAAGAAAGGCACATGTTTAAGTAGGAAGTATGATAATGAATGAAGTCTAACTTCAGATGGAACCTCCCTTCATATAATAAATAATAGGGTGAGAGATGAGTGACTTATCAATAAAAGAGACAGACATAGCGAATGAAATTTAGTTAAGCAATCTACTCGATGAAGCCTTAGTCCGAACTACAAGGGGTTGCTGATTAATCACTTGAAATAGCAAAATCAAAATATTAGTTCATAGTATGAGGCATCTGAGGCAGGCTTCCTACCTGTGAACTAAAAATGCCAAAAAGTATTACCTACTTTTAGGCCTCAAGGCCTTTCTGTTATTATCCAAAAACAGGGCCTTTTTTTATTTATTGTAAGTAAAAATTCTTGTTATTAATTGTCAAAAAGAGTACAACAGTTATTTTGGACAGTTGCTTAAATTTCACCTCTTAAGATTCTTCATTGGGAGTGTGTTCAATAATCCACCCCATTAACTTAAAGTTGCAACCCAAAATAGTTGGCTTTCAGCATTGAGGTTACCAGAAGCAGGAATGTATATCTACTAAAATAATTGACTAAATGTTTAATTTACAAGTTTGATCCCTCTAGATTGCATTTAAACCTCCCCTCACCCACCCCTAAATAAATATATATAAAAAAAAAGGATTTTAAAATAAATGAGAAAATATGACAATAAAATTTAGAAGGGATTAGCTTTTTGTAGGTACAATCACAATATCTTTCTTGCTTTGGTCTGACTATAATCAGTATTAATCAGGGTCTAACAGTAAGAGAGAGAGAGATATTATATATATAATTCACTAATTACCTTTTATAGTGCTTGTAACTTGGTTAAAACTTTTTGAACCTTTTAATCAGACTTCTGGCTTTGCAGGTATGATGTTGATGTGTTCCTTGCCCACAGATTTCTTTCTGGTGAATTTGTAAGTCAATAAATCATATGTTTTTTCTTCAACTTTTGAAATGATACTGAATTAAAGAAGTGGTCAAACTCTTAATGGCACGGTGGTGTGGGCCTGTGGGAAGGGAAGGGTTAGTGGTTTAGAGATTTTGAGCTACAACCCCCCCCCCCTCCTCTCTCCCTCTCTCTCTCTCTCGCAAAGTGTGCCACAAATATATACACATAGACCAAATAGTTAGGAACGATCAATAGTAAAAGTAACCAGTTATTTGTGCCCTGTATATATATATATGTATGTATGTATGTATTAAAGAACATAGACCAAATAATTAGGAATGATGAATACTAAAAAGTAACCGGTTATTTGTGCCATTTATTCTACCTAATTACATTTGATAAATTTTGTCAAAGGAAGTTTGTGTCAGATTTGTTGGATTTGGTGCTGAGGAAGATGAGTGGGTCAATGTGAAAAAGTCAGTGCGGCAACGCTCTATTCCTTTGGAGCATTCAGAGTGTCATAAAGTGAAGGTTGGGGACCTTGTCCTCTGCTTCCAGGTGATTTTAAATGCATTGTTTTGGTGTGTTCTAGAAAAGGCCTCAATTCTTGATAGCCCATCTAAACTGCCAATGTGATTGAATTTTAGGAGAAAAGAGATCAAGCAATCTACTATGATGCTCATGTTTTAGAAATCCAAAGGAGACTGCATGATATAAGGGGTTGCAGGTGTCTTTTCTTGCTTCGATATGATCATGACGACTCTGAGGCAAGTATAGTTTGCTATGGCATTCGTATTTTTCAATTAATTTGCTCATGGACAAGAAAAGAACAAAAGAGAGTTTATGGACACACAGCTTTTACCACCACTACCTTGACATGTGCGATTTTGAGTGGTGAAAAAAAAAAAAAGAAAAAAAAGAAAAGGAAAAGAAAAGAAGAAGGCAGTGATGGGTTTGTGTGAAAGTGATGGTTCACCAATCATAGTCACACATGTCATCAAGTTGTGGCAAATGATGTGGTCCTAGAAGCGTTGGAACAAAAAACTCACTCAACAGTATTCATTCTTATATCTTTTTTCCTATTACCATTGCTCAATGGGTGATTAAAGAACAAAAAAGCTCAGTGCAGTTGATATGCTGACTCTCTTTTTACCAGGAACGAGTGCGTTTGAGGAGATTATGTCATGTGCTGCGCTAATAATTTTTGGTAATTTTTGAGGTCACTTTGTCTGCGAGTTGCATGGGAATATGGATACTCCAAGGGGCAGTTTACTTCAAGGAACAATATATGGATACCAGGAAACCAATGTGGGGGGTAATCTTTTGCTCAGTCTTTTTTATGCCTCAAGCTGAGTAAGGATATGAGAACTCGAGGAAAATATACATGGAAGCTTGTGCTGATGTGATTACCATGTATCTGTTGTTATGATCGCAACTGTACCAATGGAAAGCACATCTGCAATCGCAATAGCCTTTACTAGTGTACCATTTTACCATATTTTCCCCCACATTCACGTTATTTCGACCATTCCATGTAACGGTTCTAATATGAGATTGCCTTTACTGATAATGAAATTGGCCTAGAGCAACCCCTCGCACTTGTGGGTCACAGTATAATCTTTGGTGAAAATACTATTTTGGGATAATTGTTAATTTTGGTTTTACATTTTGGTAGTAATTAATTTGGTACATATTATTTTCAACTTTCAATCAATTTGGTCTCTATCGTCAAATCACAACAGTTCTTGCTTTTTCTAGCACTTTCTTGGCATCCAAACACAAATAAAATTTACTAATCTACAACCCTGGTAGACACTTAGCAACTAAAACAAAACTAGATTTGGACCTAGA
Source organism: Quercus lobata (assembly GCF_001633185.2). NCBI lineage: Eukaryota > Viridiplantae > Streptophyta > Magnoliopsida > Fagales > Fagaceae > Quercus > Quercus lobata. The sequence goes on from NC_044915.1 coordinate 41,078,399, forward strand.
ATGACTAAAAATTGAAAATGGCATGAATCAAATTGACTACAAGTTGAAAATGACAATGATTAATCATGTTACCAAAATGTAAAGACCAAAGTAATTGCAAAGTTGAAAATAACATGGATTAAATTGACTATTACTAAATATAAAGGACTGAAATGACAGTGACCCAAAAGAATTAAAATGGTATTTTTGCCATAATTTTTCTGTTTGTAGGAGGAACCTTTAGAGTTGGAAGGAAACCCCCTTGACATGCTTGATGGTAAGTGCAATGTATGTTAATGGAATCATCACCTAAAAGTTAAAATAATTAGTATTTACAGGACGAAATGGGAAATTAGTCATAATTTCCCAACTATCTAGTTAGTAGTTAAGGTTTCAAAATTTTTTTTTTTTTTCTAGCATCTCGAGTCTTTGAGGCTCGATTTTGGCCTATAAATCGAGTATCAGAAACTCGATTTTCATGCTCAAATTACATCCGATGTGGCATATTTTTCTACGTGGCAATTACATAGAAATCAAATCTTAGAGACTCGATTTATAACCCATATAAATAAGATGAAATCAGACCAGAAAATCAAACCAGAGCATCATAGCACAACCAGAGAAAAAAAAACCCAGAAACAGAAAAGAGAGAGAAGATCGAGATCGGAGAGAAAAAAAACCACCAGAACATCGGAGAAGATGGAGATCGAAGAAAAAAAATCACCAGAACTCAAGCTGCACGAGCCCAGGCCGTCGCGCGACCCCAGGCTGCGCGCGACCCAAGCCATCGCACCAGTGAGGTGAGCTCTCTTTCCCTCTGATCTGAGGCTCTTGTGTTTGGGATTTCTGATCTGAGTCTCTTGTGTTTGGGATTTCTGAAATTTGTTTGCTCTCTCTCCCTCTGATCTGAGTCTCGTGTTTGGGATTTTTGAAATTTGTTTATGGGTATTTTGGCTGGTGCATGATACTTCAAATTTTTTTTAAAAATTTTTTTGGTTATAAATCGAGCCTTAGAGGCTCGATTTTCAGGTGGTTACCACGTGGCAAAGAAATGTCACATCAGATGTGATTAGACCATAAAAATCGAGTCTTTGATACTCGATTTATTGGCCAAAATCGAGCCTCAAAGACTCGAGATGCTAGTAAAAAAAATAGTTTTGAAACCTTTACTACTAACTAAATAGTTAGAAAAATTAAATTAGTTAACTAGATTCCCCGTATTTACACTTCAAAACAGGTACAGAAACTACGAAAAATCACCATATTGAATGAATGCCGTCAACAAATGATCCTTGATATGATGTGACATAATTGATTAGTTGGGTGTTGGGCATGTGATACTAAACTGAAGTGAACTTGGCCTCTAGTTGGATCTGTGAAGGAAAACTTAAAGGGTCTTATGGTTTGAGGTGGAATAAAGAGGATAGGAAAAAAAATGAGAGAAAAGTAATGAGGTAATATTTTTATTAGATGTTTGGTTGGAAGGAGGAGAGAGAAAAATTGGTGGAGTCTAGATGTTTTCTCCTCTGGCTCACCAAAATGTTTTTTCTCCAAATTAAGAAGAAAACAGGAGAGAAGTTTTATAGACTAAAAGTCTAAAACACCCCTGTAAAACGTGTTGGGTTTTCTGGGTTTGTGCCTTTTTTTTTTTTTTTTGCTTTCTTTTTCCGTTTTGTCTTTTTTGTTACTTATTTGTTCATTTTTTTTTTTTATTTGTGCCTTCTTTTTTCGTTTTGTCCCTTTTTTTTATTTAGCTGTTACTTTTTTGTTAATTTCCTTCTTCAGATTTTTGTTGTTTTCTATACTTTCCATTCAGTTGGTTTTTTTTTTATCAGCGGTTGGTTTTTTTATTTATTATTTTTTGGTTGTGTTTCATCTGTTTTGCTTTGTTTTTTTTTTTTTCATCTGTTTTTTTAAAACCTTTTTTTATCTTTTTTTTTTTTATCTAATAGGGCATGAAATTAAATTTATTCAAACTACATACTCTCTATCTCCACTTTTCCACCCCAAACCAAACACCATGAGGAAAACTAAATTTTTTTATATTCTCCAACTTTTCTATCATTTCCTCATTTTTTATCTTTCTACTTTTCCACCCCTTCAGCTATCTCCACTTTTCCATCCCAAACCAAACACCATGAGGAAAACTAAAATTTTTTATATTCTCCCACTTTTCTATCATTTCCTCATTTTTTATCCTCATACTTTTCCATCCCTTCAACCAAACAGATCCAATGTTTTCAATTTAGCATAAGGAAAACTTCAAGGTAAATTATTCGTTGTAGTTCCCTTTTAAAGCCCTAGTGTTTGGGGTTATTTTCATATTGAAACTCATGCATGTACGGTCTCTAGAATTCTCCAATAATGAAGAATCTAAAGGCTATCCAAGATATTACTCCCCAAGTACTGAATTTCCATTTGTAGTTTCTTATATGCAACATTTTTTTTTTTAATGTATTGTGATAAAAGAGTGAACATTAGAAGTTGTTGATAAAAAGTAAACAATAGAAGTGGCCAAGACTAATAATCAATTGAAAATTTTTTTGTTAAATTTCTTTAGTAGAAATAGGAGGTTAGAGATGTGCTACCAACTCGCCAAAACCAACTCAATCCAACCCAACCTACCAAGTTGGATCGATTTTTAAAGGTTGATGGATTGGGAAGGGTTGTGATTTTTTTTTTTTACAATGGGTTAGGTTAGGTTCAAGTCATAAGTTCACAAATCCACCTAACCCAACCTAACTGACCTATATTTAATATATATATATATATATACACACATATATATATATACTATACTATACTATACTATATTATACTATACAATTTTGTTATTTATGTTTTTGCCCCTCTTCCTAAACAAAACTCAAATACTAAGTTCTCATCATTTCAATTTCTTTTTTATCTCCTATTTACTCTTTCGCTGCCGCCACTCCCACTACTATTCTGAGCCCTAAATAAAATCCAAACCCTAATTTTTCTCATATAGTTTGCATTGATTTGGTATTATGTTCAAGGTTATTTGGTTATAAATTTGCTTTTATTTGTGGTGGCAGTGTTCTAATGCTCCATTTAATAATAATAATAATAATTTAAAAAAAAAAAAAAAAAAAAAACTGTCCAATGTATAAGTCCAACCTGATCCATATGGGTTAGGTTAGGTTGGATTCTTTTAACCTACCATGGTGGATTAGGTTGTAAAAACCCCTTAACAACTCAACTCATGTACACTTTTACAATTCATGTCACTACAAAATTCCCAAGAACAGACCGATGAACCACTGCCTACTGCCAAATAGACTAACATTGAACAAAATACATTCTTGCCTATATATATATATATATATTTACGGAATTTTGATACCACAAAACACAACCACCAAATTGTGTCAAACGTTTCTCTAAAAAAGAAAAAAAAAAGACGATGTCAAACAACATGGATCCCAACAACAAAGGAAACGCTGTCCTTATGCGATAATAATAAGTCGGCATACATAAAGAGAATTAGTTTGATGAAAGAGAACCAATTAATCCTAGGAATGTAAAGAGTCACAATTGCCGCACATCTCTCACATAGCAAGAAGATTCGGGTGAGGCCAGCCTAATGGGTTACAGACTCTCTCTCAACCTCTGTTGTTGGCTTTCTTCTATACCACTTCTTAAGAAAATTACAAACAGTGGGCTAATTCCTCAGATTTCTCACCCCTCTTGTAAGTTGTGACTTACCAACTCTCTATCCCTCTCTCAATCACAGTTTTATCATTCATCAGTTCAGATTTTATGGCATTTTTGACACTGATACATGAGGTAATAAGTACGAACCGTTTAATGTAGTGTTTTACTGTTTTTGTTCCAAAAAGGGTCTGAATGAACGGTTATTTCTTCTGTGCTTGGCAGACGTATTATACGGACCAATACATTGTGTCAGGTCAGTGTCCTTTGGGAGTTGTATTATATGGTGTATGTATTCAAGATTTAAACTTTGCTGGTTCGGAACAAAATAAATGCCAAATGTATTAACAGAGTGATTTGAGTATTAGCTTCTGCTATTATTTATAGTAATAGAAAGGCAGGAGGAGAGGGGGGGGGGGGGGGTCTTCTTCCTTCAAGCCGTGCAGTGCATGTACCTGTTTACTCTCAGCAGGCATATAGCAATGGAAACCTTAGCTCCTACAATTCAGCACCTTGATGGCTTCCATTACCATAAAGTCACCATTTTAAAAACCTGCATACATATAAGAAACAAAATAAAAACCCGCAAGGTTATGCAATTAAATAAGTTATATCTTGAGATGGCCCATTTTCTCAACAAATCTTGTTTCTAAATTTGATAGCTGACAATACAAGAAAAGCGTTCAACCTAGCAAAGCTTCTGGAGAATCTTCTTTGACAAATCAAAATTAGTAAAAACAACAATTCAAAGCATCTCCTAGTGTCATTAAGCAAATGAAAGAGATTAGCTTTAGCTGATATGGTCAATCCACTTTTAAACTACCAAGATTATCATGCGACCCAAAATGTTCACTTTGCTTGCTGTCCCCAACTTCAGAGCATCGAACATGCTTAGCACATCTCAGACCAAACTAAAGTAATGAACTATACATACTAGGTATAATTTCCCATTAATTTAAAGGAGCAACAATCAAAAATACATAATCACCTTGACATGTAAAACCTCCAGAATGAAAGCAAAGCCACTAACTTCAGATCAGAGATTAACAAAAAAATAAAAGGATTCGAAGCACCACCATCCCCCCCCCCCCCACAAATATATATATACACACACACACACACACACAAAAGGAACCTCAAGCATCCTGGGTTCAATTCTGGTGAATCTCATCAGTTCTGTTTTTTTTTTTTTTTTTTTTTCCTTTAACTTTTTTTTAATAAATCGATAGTTGGGGTGGGGGGATTTGTATCCTGGACATCTCCATTGGAAATAAATAGAGGTGTCAATCGGTTCATTGACACAAAAAAATGTGTCTGATATTTACTAGTGTTGTGCATCTAAAACATAGAGTCGTGTCCCTGACAGATCCGCCTGAACCTCTTTACTCATCGTCACACACCCCTAAAAGTTTGAGAGGTTTAAATAACACACCTTTTGTTTCCACACACTGAACCTCCAACTCTAGGGCCATATAAATAGGCATCCTTTCTACCAAAAACAAATGATTGAAATATTTCCCAGTGCCCCTAAAACAAAAGGAGAGAACAATTTTTTTTTTATTAAAATAAAAAAGGGAAGAAGAATAGAAAATACTCTACAAGGGTACAGAGAGATTCACCTAGCTCCCTGATATGTAATCACTCTTTTTGACTAAGAAAAATGCAAACCACATATAGATGCCATTGAACCTAGAGACATTAGCAATGAAGCAAGGCAAACTCAGACGTTAAATGTATATAATGATATCTATAATTTCTTACATCATTATGAGTAGAATGCATCAAAATGGATCTTGGTCACTCAAAAATGAAAGGCAGTGATCTAAGAAATGATACTTTTCTGGGGGGGGGGGGGGGGGGGGTGGTGGGGGGTTTTGAGAGGGAGGGAAATACTACATTGAGAACAAAATTCCATACCCTTTAATGATAACTCCCATTTTCCATAGCACCATTGTAGATGAAGAATTTAACCACCATTGAGTAGATCTCAGTACAGTCAGGTTCCATATGACATGCAAAAAAGACCTTGAATGCATGACCTTTTTCCTCATATTCAGTTTGCCTCAACTCTATAGAAATAACAAGAGTGCTCTACAAGCATATGGCAAACCAGGTGGATGCTTACCAGTCGAAGGAGAGCTTGCTATGGTTAAGCCAAGAGGATATAATAGGTACCTGAATATAAAATTAAATTTGGTTAATCAAACTGCAATCATCTCAGCTCCTAAACTATCAGAACAATGTGGAAAAGAACTTTACATAAATTTCCCGGTGACACTCTTAGAACTTACCAAGTGAACTGGAGTTCTTTTAATTCTTACATGGTTTGCCTTCTATGTTTCTGCTTCCAAGATCCTGAGCAAAATTACCATCTAATCTTTGACACTGAAATACACTGAAAATGTAGCACATCCACATTGCCAAGTTTTATGTAAATGAAAATAAGGAACCAGCAGAGCACAATAATTATCAGAGCCCAACAACCTACCTAAAATATCAACACAAGCAATTCATAGAAGGCCAAGAAAATAGACTGATGTTTGAATCTAGTGACAATATTAGTTGCAACTGACAACAGCATGAGTAAATAGACAACGGCTGCTGCCTCTTATAAAGTCGCATGCAATACACATTAGCACTAGTCATAAATGAATGCATGCCTGTGTCTGTGATTATTTATATATACACAATATAAAATGTACAAATGTACACGTGTACAGATACAAAGAAACCTATTACCCAAAAAAAAACCTTCCAAAAGTGATTTGATCATCAGCGTAACAATGTGCATACTGGTGACCAGTTCAAAATCCAAATAATAGGTACCACTGGTGACATTACAAATTGAGAAAGAATTGTACTAAAAAAATACATAAATAAATAATAGTGGTGCTTTAGGAAGGAGTGGAAAATGACCAGTTCCATGACTGTTACACGATATTGCACATGCTTAGACAAGTTGGTCATGCAGCTTAAGCACCAACCTGATCGTAGGGACTTGCAAAAGTATGCAAGTAAATTATAGCATGAAAAGCAATAATATATATATATATATATTTTTTAATAGGTCATGAAGGGCAATAATATTAAAGAGACAATTACAAACTGTTACTCAAAAGTGTACAACCACTTTCTTTCAGGTCAAATTCAGACATCTCAGAAATATCTTCTAGTCCAAAAGGGAGATCTTTAAAAAATAAAAATAAAAATAAAAAAGGACTAAGTACAGGCTGAACAGCTGAGAATGTCCAGAGCCCCCAGCAAAATCATAAATTTACGTTCTGAAAATACCATCAATAATCAGATTGACCTGTGCACATGCCTTCAACCATGTGATTATTGTTCAAAACTATACAAACTTTTAATGGTAGGTGAAACTCCCATCCCAGGTGGACATTTATGATTTAAAATTAGCCTCATAAGCATTTTGACACAATTGAAAGACAGTGCACTGGTGTTTGTATCAGATGCTATGTGATGTCGGCAATATAGAAGAGTTTAGCATACATCAACTCCAAAATGCCATGATCGGTAAATTTGCCTTGAGTGGATCCTACGTTCCCAACAAGGAGCACTAGATGTTAAGAGCTGGTTTCACGGGTCATACAAGGGAGAGGTCAAGATAACATAATTTCCATCCCAAAAGAACTCTGGCAGTTCATGAAACAGTTCGACCATAGCAAATAGATGCAATATAAAGATTCTTTGCCCATTTCTCCTGCACAACACCATGTTGAAATTTTAGTTTCAGAAATAAGTTATGGGCATGAAGCAAGTAGGAATAAAATGATAAATCTGAATAGTTCACCTTGACGTGTGTACTAGGAAAAGCAGAAGTTCGAAGTGTCTCTTGAGTTTCATCTGCGGGTTTTCTTCTTGGAACACTAAGAACAAATGCAGCCTGATCCCAAGTTGCTGCAGTTGATGTAATCCGGTAACCATTGTCCCACCTTCGATGAATACCTTCACTAGGATAGAGAAAATCTAGTTCCACTACCTGAAATTATTTATTAAAAAATCAATTATTTTTCTATATCACTAGATGGCATTCGAAGTAAACAGAGATCCAGAAAATCCAACAAACCTGATCAGAAAATCCTGCACCACGAGACATGACAATTGCCCATCTGGATCCAGCAGTTGCCATGGCAGTAACATAAAAACCCTCCCTCCATTTTTTGTTGATCCACTTGAATGGAAATGAATCGCTGACTTTGTAAGACTGCTGTAGGTACTGAGTTCCTAAATTCAATAAAGCAATAGAAATTAAGAAAGGCAGATAAAATCCTGTTAAAATCATTCCTTCTTAAAGACACTTGGACTAACCCTTAGACATTACAACTAGTGAACTTCCATTGTTAGCCCCTGCTATTGCACTGATGTAGTAATTCTTCTCCCATTGTTCCATAATCCATTCCTTCACATAATAAGAAAACAGACAAGATTAATTTATTGAATTATACAAGGTTTAAAAGCTATAAGCACTAGTAATTAATATCTATACAGCACATTGAAGTTACACAACTGCAATGCATTTAACCAACATGTATGATTTTATATGTCAAACAACTGTCCTAGATTCAAATAAAATGCATTCAACCTTGTGAAGAAAAAAGGGTGAGAGTTCATAAACTTGAGCATTAAAGCCCGTGCCAGCATCCATAATAAGGGCCCAAAGGTTTGAACATGAAGCCACACTACTGATAAATAACCCATCTTCATTTCCTTTCTCAATGTGTTGGGAAAGCCTTACATCTGCCACATTATAGTGATATCTGCAACATAAGCTGAAAACATTAATATCTCATCCTATTGTCACATACTTGACAAGCTTAATGAGTAACTTCAACCACATACCTTTGCTTCATAGGCCGGCGAGCATTGTAAACACTAATCCACTGTGTTGCAGGCATCCCCATTCGAATCTTCTTCTTTGGTTGTTCATCATCTTCCTCCTCCATGGTCAATCGTCCTCTCTTATGTCCAACCTGACATATAAGCTTCAGAATAACAAAAGAAACATGTTAGATGGACTCTACTCTAAACTAAGGTTTAGGGAAAAAAATCTATCTCAATAATCGGTCAACCATAAAATGCAGATGCAAGAAAATCTAAAGTACCTTCTGAGCACCATCGGTGTTTATTGGCCTGATATCAGGATTTGGACCAACAATCCCATCGAAAAGGGAGATATATTTTGCATAGTTAGGTTCTTCATCAAATTTCAAATTTACAACATACTCAACAAACTGCCGAAAAGGCTGGGGACAAAAGCAACAAAGAGTTTCTGGGGAAGTGGCCATTTTCTTCTTGCATACAAGGAATCCTTTATTTTCTCCCTAATGAAAACACCATGTTAGATGAACAAACATAATTACACAAACCTAATCACACTGAAATTTGTATATTTGCAACCTGATATCCTTGCCAAGGCAACCGACCACGTTGAAGAAAAATGAGTGTGTAAGCAAGAGATTCTAAATCATCTCTCCTGCTACCAGTTCTACCAAGATGAGCATGCACACTAGCGTACCGAACAGTTCCCCTGGATCAAGTTGTCATACAGAATTAAGTACAACAAAATTCTCACAAATAGCTAATCTAAGCAGACTTAAGGTAAATTAAATAAACAATTTTTCTTTTACCTGAAAACATCCGGACGTTGATCGTACTCAACATGCAAGCCAGTTGTGCTATCTCGCCACTTAGTGGCTGTAAGGTGAAGACATAGAGAATAACAAGATATCAGGAATATTTCAACTTTGTGGGCTAGTAAACAAATGCCGCAGTAAGGAAAAAGTATTTTTAACAATTACCTAATCCAAGGTCCACAAGAAATAACTTTTTCTCTTCCGGAGTTCCAGGAGGACCAAGCAAAAAATTCTCAGGTTTTACATCCCCGTGCACATATCTGCCAGTGACATTAGCAGCAACATTATAACAACATATAAACTGCAGTGATGAGAAACCACTCAGACGCTAGAGATCCTATATTGGTACTAATCATTACTTATATGAACCAGCTATAGCCCAATCAAGTTCAATAATTCTGGTATATTATCTCAAATTGTTTAACGTAAAGACAGATGGGCCCAACGAAGAGAATAATTTCCCTTAAACCACCTATCAAAAAAAAAAAAAAATTCCCTTATACCATGGTAGCCATAAGTAACCAGAATATTATTCAACAGACCTCCATCACATGCTATAAAGAGCCCCCTACAAAATATCGGGGTGTGATTCCACAGTGGACATTGATGTTGTTCAAATACATATCTTTTGGATCTAACTCAATAAAATGGGAAATCTTAGCAGAAAAAATTAAGTCTATATTTGTTGAAAAAAGAAATCATTTATATTTGTAGTAAAGAAACAGAACATCATAATCAGAATATAGATAAAAGTATCACCCCTTAGAGTGCATCTTCTCTAATATGGAGATAGCCTCGATGGCGATACATGCAACCATTTCGATAGACATCCTGTAGTTGAAAGAACACGGTAAAAAATTAGACAAACAGAAATTAATCAATTCATAAACAAATAAAAATTTGAATGAACTTCAGCCATCAAATTCAAAAAGAAGCTTACGTGTGTGAGTTGTTATTCCAGACATCCCACAAACTTGGTCCAAGCATATCCATAACCTGGAAGCAATAAAGGCTCGTCATAACACATTCTAAAACCAGAACTATCACTTCAATACCATAAAATAATAAAAAGGAACACATTACAGCAAAAAACACATACCATAACATAGTAGTCACCTTGCCGGCCCTTGTAATGAACTCGTGGAACACCATGACTGCCACCTAGTGAACTGCACAAAAAGCAATTAAAAGTGACAGTTATAATCACATATATAGTAAAACTTTTACAGTGAGGATGCAGTGTACAAAACAAACGTATAACAGGCACTGATAGGGGCCTTACCCATAAACTTGCCACTCATACGGTGGTCCATAATTACATCCTTTACTACTCCTATGCTCAAATTTTAAAGCTACCTGAAAAAATTTAGAGAGATCAAGCAGACGTGTTAACACCAGAAGTATCAGATATAATTACCAGATTAAGCAGATACACCATATATTCTTGTATGACGTACCTCTATAGCACCAGCGCCGGTTCTTTCACTTGAACTGGCATGACCAATGCGTCGACCTACATACACTTGTCCAAAGCCTCCTTTGCCCAGTTTTCTATCTACTCTGTACGTAGGAGAACCACCAACTTGAACCTGTCGTAAAGAATCCAAACGAACAATAAAATGATCAGTCGGAGACGCATAACACTATCACATTTTATAACTAGCTCATGCAATCAAGTTCCCAAGTAAAAAATTTTGAAATCAAACAAAGCATACACACAAGCAAACTGTAATGTGTTGCATATCACATTCACAAGTGAATGAGGATTAGAGGCAAAAAATTCCTCAAAGTCTATTATGAGAACACAAGTGCCCTGCCAATGCAATTAGCAAAGCAAAACCTTAAGAAATTTTTTTGGTAAATTGTTTCCTTTACTATATTTCCTGAGCAAGTTTTTTTTTTTTTTTTTCCAATTCATTCATCAACCGAACAAAAACAAAACAACTGAGTAGTGAAATTTAGCTACAGAACAACAGGAAAACACAAAACTACAAACAAATTTTCCGTTCCCCATTCTTCCTCTGGTTTCTCATCATCCAAACAGAAACTAAACAAAACTCTAAAAAATTATTCCCCCAAAAAAAAAAAAAATTTTGAAAAAAAAGAAAGACCTTTTCAGGGATAGGAGCAGTGCTGCCTTCATCCTCGGCAGCGAGGCCCTTATCGCCGCTCCGGCCGCCACTATCGTACTCATCCATTGCTCTTTCTTCAACTTCCTGTCTCAAAACCCTAGTCTCTTCTTCTTCTTCTTCTTCTTCTTTGCTCTTAAACGACCTCGTTTCAATGATGACCTTGGGACTTCTCTTAGCCCTCACGATTTTCCTATCATCAACGCCTCCGATCGTGTCGTTCTTCTTCTTCTTATTACTATTATTACGGTTATAAACACTATTAACCCTCCGGTTCTGTCCGGTTCTTCTTCTCTGGCGGAGAGTTCGTAGACTTAGTTTGTTTTCGTCGTCGTCGTCGTCGGCGGCGGGTTGTGGTTGGGTAATCGGGTTCGGGTCAGGGTTATTGGGTGCCCGGTTCCTGCGTGCTCGGCTACGCAGCTCAGGCATCGTAAGGTTGCTGGTCCATGAAGCTTTGATGATGATGATGATGATTCATGAAAGCTTCTAGAATGATCGATATCTCACTGTGAAGAACAAAATTGAATAGAGCAAGCGATAAATAGAGAGAAAGAGAGAATGTTCGAATTAGGGTTCGGTTTAGAGGGAATTTTGAGATCTGTGGAGGGAATTGAAAAGCACTGGGGATTCTGGATTTCTAGAAATTTGATAGCCAATGTCAATATGCTTTCTTTTCTTTCTTTCTTTCTTTTTTTTTTTTTTTCTTCTTTTTTTTTTTTCTTTTTTCCTCCTACATTACAAATTCAATTTCAGTCTCTAACTTTTTTCCAAAACTGAATTAATATGTATTTCAGTAATTCAGTGCTGTAGTTCTTTTCGACCCAAAGTCCCAAATGTTAATACAAAACACATATATAATAGAGATCAAATAACTATTTTGTTTTTATATTCTTTGGGTCAGTTTTCAATTTTGAATTTGGGGGCCATGTATATTTATATATATATAAAAAAAATATATATATATATATATATTTTTTTTTTTAAAGGTGTGGATATGGACCCTTGGTCCAGTAAAAGATCCCTCAGGAAAACATATGAAACGACTATATTAAATAAAGTAAAAGTTATAAATTTAATATTAATAATTTATATATTACAAAACTAACTTCTTAACAAAAAACAAAAAAAAACTTCAATTTTGAATCAAGTTAAATAGATAAATTTATAATAAGACAATGTTTGGTTACAAACCTAATTGTGCCCTTTAAAAAAAAAATTTGTTACATATTTTAAAATTTTAGTAATTGGATTACATGTTATTTATGATTTTAATACTTATGTCAAATTTTGTGTCAATCGGATGTTATTTTCTATATGATCTATAAATTTATTTTTTATGCATAATTTTATACTACAAAAACTTTCAATCTAAATAATTGATTGATGACATAGTTATTAATTTTTTATTTTCTAAAATTTTTGCAAGCGTAGATAATATAAGAAGAAAATATATTGCAATGGTTAGGCATGTCCAACAAAACCACAAACCCAACCCATCTGGCCAAACCGATCAGACCCAAACTGTCCGCCTCCCAACCCAACCACCTGGCGGTTGACGGCAGGTCCCTGCCATCCCAACTTGATTCTAGCAGGTCGAGTGACGAGTCTTTCCTTCCAAAATTTGATCCACCCGACCCGACCATAATATCATAGCCTAGCACTTAGTTTACAATCTCCATTTCAGACGAATCAGACCCTCACAGCCTCACCCTCAGTTTCTTTTTGTTCCCTTGTTCTCTCTCAATCTATAGATCTCTCTCACTTCCTCGATCTCTCTATAACCAACACCTCTAGTTCATAATCTTCCAATTTGTGAACCTCCACCATTGCCGATCTACAATTCTCCTCCATTGCCAAACTGCAATTATCTCTCTCAGTTTTGATTTTCAATCATTTTCTCTCTTTACTTCTTCATTTCAGTCTCCTGCACATGGGCTACTAGTATTTGGGTTTGTAGATTTGTGGGCTATTTATTTGTTCAGTCTCTTTATTTATTTGTTTCAATCTCTTTAGATCTGCTATCATCTCTCTTTATTTCTATTTGTGTTCTTCAGATTTGTGGGCTATTGGTGTTTGGGTTTGTTGATTTGTTCTTCAGCGTAGATTTGTTCTTTCAGATTTGTGAAATTTGTAACAAGTTTGGTCTTTGATCTCTATCTTTCGATTGAAATTGGATTTGACCACCATCCACCCGAGCCCATTCCGACTCGACCCATGGTTCTTCGTGGTCGGTGGCGGGTCCACCATCCTACCACCCGATAGGATCAGGTCAGTTTCGAGTTGAGCCCAAACTCGAACCAATCTAACCCATGGACACCCTTAACAATAGTGGATTTGTCAAAATTCACATCCAATAAAAAGATATTAAGTACAGTTTGTAACCAAATTTTTTCCATAATTTAACTTTTTTTTTTTCCTCTTCTCTTCTCTTTTATTTTATTTTCTTCTTTTTTATTGTTTACTCTAGTTTCTGTTAGAGCACTAACATTGGTAATGCTAAATAGCTATAAAGCTATTTTTAGTATCACCAATTCTAAAAAGTGAGCTATAATGGTGGAGCTAAACTTAAAAATTTTAGCTCCTCATCTACAATGCATAGCCCCTATAGCTGTGCACTGTAGTAAGAAGCTAAAACAAAAAAATAATATTTTATTAAACTTCCCATTAAAATAATGTTTCTTTCCTTTTTTTTTTCTCTTTCTTTTTACTTTTCTCTTCCCATTTCAGTTTATCTCTCTCTCTCTCTCTCTCCCGTTACTTCCCTCTCTCAGACCAAAGCTCCTCTCTCTCTCATCCCTCTCTCTCATCTCACAAATCAAGTCACACCCTTGCCACCACCCTTGAATCCATCACTTTTCTCTTTGCTCATATCGAAATGCCCTTGCCGCCGCCCTTGAATCCCTTGAATCCATCTCTTTTCTCTTTGCTCAGATCGAAATTTGGGTGTGTTGGTTGTGATTGGGTTTTTTTGTGTTTGTTCATATGGGTTTGGTGGCTATGGTGGTGGAATGGTGTTTTTTTTTTTTTTTTTTTTTTTTTTTTTTTTTTTTTGTTTCTGTGGGTTTTGGTGGCTATGGTGTTGGTGGTTTGGTTTTTTAATTTTATTATTTCTATGGGTTTGGTGGTTGTGGTGGTGATGGTGGTTGTGGTGGTGGATTGGTGACTATGGTTGTGGTTTGGTTTTTTATTTTGTTTGTGGGTTTGGTTGTGACTATGTTGGTGGTAGTTTGATTTTTTTTTTCTTGCCATGGGCTGTAGTTGCCACATAGAGGTTGTTGCTAGTGGAGTGGTGGTGGAGGTGATTGTGGGTGGATGAAAGGTTATTGTGGTGAATATTTTTTTATTTTACTTTAATGAGTTATTTATTTATTTATTATTATTTTAATCAAATAGCTAAAAATATAGATCCATTGATGTTGGGTATATTGTAAAATGAAAAAGTAAAATAGATAAAATGATTTTTATAGGTGCTAAATAGCTAAATTTTTAACTCCACTTATATGGATGCTTTTATTGTATCTTTAGAGTTTTTGGGAGTATATGATGAAAAGTGGAGGTCAAGGAATGACGATGATTCCACCAAAACTGATCAAATTGGTTTTGGACCACTCGATTCGATTTCCTAGGAATTGATGGTGAAAGTAGTCTTCTTTAGCTCAGTCAACTAGGCCCATATTGTGGAACATCACGCACAAGATTTAAAAGTTAAAATTATTGTCCCTTTGGAAGGGTAAAATAAAGAACCAGAGATTGTACTTTTTTTTTGGAAAGTGAAACTGAGTTTTATTTAAGTAAGTTGAGAATCATCATACAATGCTTGTAGTGCAGGTAGGGGTATATCCTCCAACCATACAAATTCATCCTCAATACATCTTGCATATTTAGCTAAGGAATGAGCTGTAGAGTTAGCTAAGCGACTACACAGCTAATAGATACTCCCTGTAAACCCGAAATAAGGCAGTCATTGTCTTCATAAAGATGACCCAGTCTAGAATAGTTAGCTCGCGCCGTGACGATGGATGTGATGGAGTTCAATACGGTATTGTTGTCCCCCTCAATAATGAAACTGTAGAATCCCGAGTCCACTGCAAACTCCACAACTTTCCTGCAAGCAAGCACTTCAGCCTCCTCATTATCAGCCACTGCTGGGCTTTTTGCTGATATGGATGCCATTACCTCCCCTGCTTCATTTCGTATAAGAGCTCTGAAGCCCGACGCTTATATATCCTGGAATATAGTAGCGTCAAAGTTCAGCTTGAATCCATTACCTACTGGTGGGTGCCACCTTGATACTCTCGGGATACTTATTGGGACCTTCAACTAAATCTATGCATCCTTGTACTCCGTCAAGAAGTCCAAAGCTCTCTGAACAAACCGAGATGGGTCCTACAACTTCCCTCCATGTATAACCATATTCCACTGTGACCATATTAACCATGCTTGTACAAAGAATAGCTCGAGCTCCTCCAATGTTAATTTCTGTATCATCTCCTCCACCAACTGCCTAATGTCTCATGCTTCATAGGTTCCCTTCTGCAGCTTCCTAATACTCCCTACCATACATCCCTGGTTACATTACATTCCCACATCACATGCAGAGCAGATTCATCCCTTCTTGCGCAAATTACACAAGTCCGATCCTTGATAATGGTTTTGCGTGTTAGATTTTCACGGGTGGATAAGATAGCATGACAAAAATGCCAACCAAATACTTTGAGCTTGTTTGGAATATGGAGTTTCCATAAAGTGCCCCACACTGAATCACCCTTCCCTGTTTGGAGCATTCAACCTACATATTTTCCTCATTCACAATCTGCCTAGCAATTTGGTACCCAAATTTGACCGTATAATCCCCTTCCCTATTATGTATCCAATAAATGGAGTCCTGGATGTGTCTCCGACTTAGTGGAATACGGAGTATAGCTTCTGCATCATCACTGTGAAACTTCTCTCCAATAATTTGGCTATCCCAAGTGTGGGCAGACAAATTAATTAGTTCTGTCACTCTTCATTCCCACTCCTCATCCGGACAAGTATGAATCACTTCATTTGTCGGATGCTTTGAGATCCATCTATCTTTAGTAACTCGTATTGTTGATCCATCTCCAACCCTCTAGCAATGACCTTTTTCTAAAATTCCTTAGGCTGCCAAAATACTCTTCCAAACATAGGAGCTGTTGGGAACATCCACCACCTCCAAAAAACCACATCTTGGAAAATATTTTGCATTGAAACATCTAAATAGCAAAGAGTCTTTTCCTTGCATCAGCTTCCATCCTTGTTTAGCTAGCATTGCTAAGTTGAAACTTCGAAGATCACAGAAACCCATTCCCCCCTCTTTTTTGGGTGTAGATAGCAAATCTCAACTCCTCCAATTAATCTTCCTTTCATTGCCAAATTGTCCCCACCAAAATCTTGCGTACATTGCGTTAAGTTCATTGCAAAGCTTTACTGGTAATTGAAATACCCCCATTGTGTAGGTTGGTATTGATTGTGTAACAGCTTTTATGAGCACCTCTTTCCTCGCTCTTGATAATAGCTTTCCTTTCCACCCTTGCAGCTTTTTCCAAATTCTATCTTTGAGAAAAGAAAAAGTTTGGTATTTTGAGTGTCCAATTAGTGTTGGAAGTCCCAAGTTTGACTCAAATCTGTCCACCTCCTTTACACCAAAATTATTTTTTAATCATTCCTTTTGTTCCACCTTTGTGTTACTACTAAAATATATTGATGATTTCTTTATATTGATGCATTGATCGGAAGCCTTAGTATACAATTGCAATGTATCCATGATGACCTGAACCTCTTCTTGATTGGCTTGACAGAATAATAGAGAGTTATCTGCAAACAAGAGATGAGTAATACTAGGTGCTCTTCTACAAATAGACACCCCATGGATCCGGTTCTCCATCTCCACCTTTACCAGTAAGGAAGTGAACCCTTCTGCACATAAGAGAAATAGATAAGGAGATAGAGGGCCTCCTTGACAGAGCCATCTAGAAGGTATGATATTACCATAAGCTTTACCATAATTTTAACAGAAAAAGAAGAGGTGGAGACACAACACATCATCCGTTCTATCCAAACCTTAGGAAATCCCATCTTCACCATTATACTTTTAAGGAAGGCTCACTCAACCCGGTCATAAGTTTTGCTTATGTCCAGCTTCAAAGCAAGAGACCCATTTTTGCCCTTTTTACGCCCATGCATAGTATGTAGGGATTCATAAGCAACCAGGATATTATCAGTGAGAAGCCGACCCGGTACAAAGGCACTTTGGGTGGGGGAGATCAGTTGGGGCAATATTTTCTTTAGTCTATTTGCCAAAACTTTTGAGATGATTTGTATATGACATTGCATAGACTAATGAGCCTATAATCAAACATTTTTTCTGGGAATTTTAACTTTGGAATAAGGACAATATGAGTACAGTTAACCTTAAGATCCATATTTCCAGAGTTTAAAAAATTCAACACTGCATTAGTTACATCATCACCAACAATATGCCAAAATTTTTGTTTAAAAAAGGCATTCATACCGTTGGGTCTAGGAGTCTTCGTTGGTCCCATTTGGAACAATGTTGTTTTCACTTCATCTACGTTATATTCATTGGATAGAATTTCCAGCATATGTGGTGCTACCTTGTGTTGTACAGCAACAATACAGTCTTCCAACTGGTCACACCCCTTGCCTTAAACATTGTCTCAAAGTAGCTTACTACCACCCTTGCAATGTCTTCAATCTCTTCTGCCCAGTTGTTGTCCTTATCCCTAATCCCTTGGATAAAATTCCTACATCTCTGTTGTGAGGCTTTTGAGTGAAAAAACATAGTATTTTTATCCCCATGTTTCATCCAAGAGATACGGGACCTTTGTGCCCAATATATTTCCTGCTTCAGTAAGAGATTGTCCAAATTTTTACTTGCTATTAAAAAATCCGACATGTTTTCTTCTGTTAGCTCACCCATATTAATTGTTTCAACCTTCTTTTGGAGTTCCTTGATTCTTTCAGTATCTGGGTGTGTGCTGGTGGACCCTCAGGCATGCAAATTCATTCCACAGCTTGCAATCTTATCCTTGACCCCATTCAAACCAGAATTTCCACTATCCACTTTTGCTCCACCCATCTTGGACTACGGCTTCACATTCATCCCATAACAACCATGCCTCCTCAAATTTAAAATCCCTTGTACCTCTTGCCGCCCTTTCTTGAGTGTCCCAATCTGAAGAATCAATGGTAAATGGTTTGAGGCGTGTCAAAACAGGTGTGTTATTGTGCTAACTGGGAATCTCACTTTCTAGCTTTCCGAAGCAATAACTTGATTAAGTCGCTGCTTAGTGTTTGCTAGTCCCGGTCTCTTATTGTTCCAAGTGTAAGGGTAACTGACAAACCCCAAGTCTGACAACTGGCAGAGTTCCAAAGCTCATCGAAAGTCATCCATTTGGCTGTAAGTAGGAGGCTGACTACATAGTTTCTCAGAGGAGTGTAAAATAGCGTTGAAGTCCCCAACGTACATCCATGGACCATTGACGAAAGAAGCCAAGTGAGAAAGCAGTGCCCAAGATTTTGACTTCTGACTCGACTCTAGCCACCTGTAGAAGCACGTTAAGTACCATTGAAAGCCATCTTCCTCTACCACCTTTGCTAGGATGTGGTTTTCGGTGAAGTTAATAACATCTACCATCACCTCATGCTTCCATAACAATGCCAAACCTCCCATCGAATCAGGTTTCTTAACGAAAACCTGATTTGGGTAAGATAAATCTCCACAGTGTTGCTTGAAACCTTTTTTTTATCTAGCCTTGTTTCCATCAAAAAATAGACTGTAGGAGCTTGGTCCTTCATAATTTTACGAAGGCTTCGAACTGTCTAAAAGTTCCCAAGACTTTGGCAGTTCCAATTTAGAAGCCTCATTGTGGTCGGCAAGGGTGAGCCATCACCCTCGCCGTTGCATGTGTTGTATCCTTTTCTTGTGTCTTACTCCTCTTCATCCGCTGCCCCGCCAAATCTTCCTTTAGTTCCTCTTCTGTAATCTGTGAAGGCCCCCTCTTCGTTAATATATTTATGGGCTCTTCCTCACTTAAGCCCCTAAGCCCACAATCCATCCGTGAAATTCTAGTCTATTTGGGCTTTGTGTTTGCCGGCCCATTAGGTATGGGCTTGTCAAGCACATGCGCCCGCTTTAGTGACAGTAGCTCACGTGCCTCCTTAAAGTTTTTAGCCACTGTATTAATCTCTTCATGATTCAGATTTAATGCTGCAACATCCCAATCATTCCTTATGTTACTATTAGTGATAATTCCCTGGATATCCAGATTTATAGCATCTGTAGTAATGTCCACGTGTTTTGACTTTCTTGTAGCTGAATCCGTTACTGACCCCTTATTAATATCTATAATTATTTCCTGAAAAATTTGGGTTTGTTCTGGATATTGTGTCATTTCCTTTTCCACATGTCTCATCCTTCGTTTGGTTCGTATAGGGAGGTCTGTCTGCCGGCGTGTCTTGCTTCCGTTCAGATCTCCTTTTGTATGTGTGATGCGGTCCCTCTTCAACGTTGCTTGACGCGTTTCTTGTCGGTAGTGAAGATCGAGAACCAGTGGCTTTCATCCAGTCACCGTATTGACACACCACTCCTCCACTATTCTTTGATGCAGCGTAATAACCGGCACAATGTCGAAGATCATGTCCCATCATCCTGCAAAAGTGACAAAACATCGCAAGTCTTTCGTACTTGAAGTTGACCCAGTGATAAATAATGTTTGATCCCGCCACAAAGCCTCCCCTCCTTATTGGTTTCGAGATCGGAATAGATACCTGAACCCTCATGAACAGACACTGTGCCTTTAGCTTCTGTCTCTTCTCCACCTCTACCACCACTCCCAATCTACTTCCCACTTCCGTTGCCACCTTTGGAGAACCATGTCAAATGGTGTGTCCCAAATTTGCACCTACAACTGTATTGATTCAAACTTCACATTGCGTGCTGTCATACCTTTCTGCCACTTGCGAAGCATGAGAGCTTGGTTGTCGAAGGTCCAAGGACCCCCTTTGAAGACCCGTTCCATCTCAAACTCAGTTTGAAATTTGAATTGGAACAAGTTTGAGCCCACGTCCATAATCTGAACTCCTCCTTCTAACCCCCACGCTTTCTTCAGTGTGTTTGTCGCTGCCTTTTTATTGAATGGTCTGCATGTGAGAAACTTCCCCAGTAGGCTTTGTGAACAACTCTCAATCTCCTCTTGTCTTCCTTCATCTGAAACCTTTATCACTTCGTCCTCCTTCATGGTTAATTTCATATTACCCAGGCTATGGATCACTTCGTCGGCCATCAGTGGCAAAAAGAAAACTAAAAGGTAGACCCTTAAGTTAAATCTAAGGAAGAAAAAATGTCGTCAAGCGAGAGAGAGCGCTCCTACATAGAGGAGAAATTGTGTGACTAACATTTGGAGGAGATTAAAACCCCAATATCACATCATTTTATCTCAATGGGAAACTTAGGGAATGTCCAATTGAAAAACTATTGTACTGTTTGAATAAGTCAAACATAATTCTTTCTGACAAACTTAATGAAATATGCTTAAATGTGACATATATATAAATATATATATATATATATATATATATATATAAATTGCACTCTTTTTTTGAATTCAAATGTTCATGTGGGGTACCCATGTCCACCCCACCCCATTGTTGTGGTAAATTAATATAAGTTGGTCTTTTATTTGCTAAGTCTTCTTTTATATGCTTATTTATATATATATATATATATATATATATATATATATATATATGTACAATTGTAATTTTACTTAGTTTATTTTTTAAGTTAAAACAAGCTATATCCAAACTTAAATATAAATAAGGAAAGAGATTTGCTAAAAACTAAGTTGCAGGTGCAGCAACTCTTATATAAATGCACACATGTGAAGTGACCATTTGACATGTGTGTATTTTGTAGGAGTTGCTGCAACTTAATTTACAGCAAATCCTTACTCTATAATAATCCGAACTTATTTTTTTAACACTAATCCAACTTCTTTTTTGAGAAACTATATTTTTTTTATAAAAAATAAAATTTGGAGAAAGAACACTAATCCAACTAATAGTATAATTTACCATCACTTGTAATGCTACCTTATTTTATTTTATTTTATTTTTTGAGAAAAGTAATGCTACCTTAGTTAATACAAATTGAACGAAATGATGTGAATCAATGATCTAACTATATAGCATACATTGTCCTCACCTGGGAAATAATTTAAGATATTTGATTAAAATTTTAGTGTTGATGATACAATGAGTTTGATCTCCTAAAAAAAAACACACACACACACACACAATGAATTTTATGAAGTAATATCCTGCATTATTGGAGATGTACTATTCCATTAGAATGTCAATTTAGCAAATCCCTTTTTCACGGTTCACACTACACTTATATTAGATGTGAAGATGTGAGTTTGGATGATCTTATTTTTATTTATTATGTTAAAATATAATTGTACCTTAAAAATTTATGATAAATTTTACAAAACTATAAACTCTCTTTTATGATAAAAATAAGTTGAATCACATGACATGGTCATAATTATTCTAATCTACTCATGGAACATCAATGAGTGATGGACAAACTCACAAAAGTTATAGATACATGGACGAATGTAGCTAATTAAAAAAACATTCACTCACAATAACATGCTTTAATATTAGATAATTAGCTGCATGCTTCAAACTCGAGCCTATTGGCTAAAGCTAGAGAAGAGGATGCCCAAGACAAAGCCAACTTAAAGAAAATTGGTGAAGGAATCGAAAGGCACCTCAAGAGTCAAAGCAAATAAAAATTAACAAAATGCAATAGAAAAAAAGGTAAAAAATAGAGAAATATGAAAGTTATAAGGAAAATTCTTAGGTACTCTCGAAGTAAGGAAAAATTATGCTCATCCCTCTCACATTCATGGTGGTTTCTATCATGAATTTAATGAGTGAACCCCACTATAAATGTGAGAAGAGTGAACAGTATTTTCTATACTTTGAAAGCACCTAAGAATTATTTAGGTTATAAGCAACTGAGTATGATGGTAGCATAGAATGATTGATTAAGTGCAACAAGATTGATGAAGGTTGAACTCGATCAATCAACGACAATGACATCAATAAGTACAATTCCCTCATCCAAGTATGTGGAAAATTCTTGAATTGATTTGGGAGAGGAAGGGCAGCAACTTATTTCATATTTTTAAGGGTAACTTGCCATCAATTAATTTACAAGAGGACGTGTATGCAGATTAACACTTGATAATATAGATGGGTTAATATTTAGATTTGTTATTGATTGAAACCCTAAAATTATGATGATGAATATGCATGCTAGGTTTGGATAATGAACATGTCATGACTCATGAGAATGTGTAAAAGAAATTATTTTGATCACATGATGTGCATGGATTTTCTTCAAATGATGAATTGCATGTATGAATATTGTGCACAATGTAATATGACCATTAATTCCAATAAAATTAACATTCGAGTAGGGTGGAATAGGTGCTTAACACCTTCTCATTTCGTATCCATGTAAGTTTCTGATGAAAAAAAAATTATCCATGTAAATTTGACTGTAATTTGGAAAATAAGCCATATAAGTTATGTTTCTAAAATTTAACTACGCAAATAAGCAATATAATTCTTTCTTTTTTAGATTGTAACTTAGGTCAAAAGTCATATAATTTTTTTTTAATTTCAGTTTATTTTTTTAACAGTGATGTAAGTTTCATTTTTTATTCAATAATAGGTATATCACAGGGTTTTTCTTGCTTTTCCTCTTATAATTAAATTAAGTGGTGGTTTTATTTGTAAAACCCTCAATCTAGGGAGCATAACATTGTTGGCAGAGTTTCTACCTTGAGGAGTCAATTATCCTATCATTTTTGGGACATGGTTCTCAAAATCACTTAATTCATATGTTAGAGAAATGGAGATACAGAGAATACTTGAAATTTTACTATTGCTACTTCCAAATCAAACATTTATAAGATCCTGAAAATTTCAATACTTTTCCTCCCATTTTCCAAGCTAAAAGACAGTAATAACTTATATTACAATGGTTGTAGTATAAATTGAGATTTGGGACTTTGGTTTGATGGAGATGGTTAGACTCAGTTGTATAAAATCCAACCCAATCCAAGGATGGTAAAAATCCAACCCAATCCTATGATGCACATGCACATCCCTATATGTGGCTATTGCCCACAAATGAGCATTATGGATGAAGTAACATCACGTTTTCTTTTGCTTTTCTCTCTCTCTCTCTCTCTCTCGCTCGCGTGTATATTTTAATTTAAAAAGCAATGTCATTTTATAAGGGTTCAGAGCAAGATTATGATGGAGCATAAGAAGGAATATACTCACATCATTGTCATAATGTAAATTATAAAATTTGATAGCTAGCGGTGCTCACAAATCAGATCAAGATGAGATTTAAGGTACACCTATCATTTGATTCGACCATATATAGTAGATGTTGAAAAATAAAACTTGCTTTGGACTGGAAACTCATTGGCATCCGCTTTTTGGATTGGCGGGTAGACTTGGCTAATTTATCGAGCATGCAACAAATTGTAGCCACTTACCTTCAATAAAATCCACCTCCACCACATCCACTCCAAAAGCCCCAACCCCCACCTCCACCATGGCCAAGTGAAGAATTTTTCCAATGTTGTCCATTGTCAAGAGTAGTAATGAGAAACGGGGAATTTGAGTGAGTTGTGATTGTAGAAGCTATTCGTTCATGGGATTCGTACAACGCTTATGTATCCAACTATGAGATGGGAAGAAATGAGGTTAACTAATTTTTTTTTTTTATAGGAAGATTATGAACTTTATTAGTAATAGAAAAAGAGAATATATCATGGAGAAGAGTTTGTTTTATGAAACAAGTATTTATGAAACAAGTACTCTCTTTTATCTCAGCAGAAAAATCATCAATGCCTAAAGCATGTTTCGCCAACAAATAGGTAGACCTATTGCCCTACCTACGAAGATGTGAAAATTCTACTTGATGGAAGTCATTGATTGTAGATAGCATGCAATATATCATTGGTGCACCAACAAGGGGGGTGGAGAGTTCGCTTAAAGCATGGGGAATAATTAACGAGTCCTCTAATTTTAAAGAAAACTCATGAATACTGTTGTGAATTGAGAAATAAATTGGTAGTATAGTCAATTTGAGATGATCAATCTCCTGAACTTGAGAGAAGAAATAGACATTTTTTAGTTATTTTTCTGCTTGTTTCATTCATAATTCCTACATACATAAATACTAGTAAGGAGATAAGTTTCATCACAACCAAGTCCTAAAACATAGGATCCAACTCCTACTTAAATGTAAATACAAATTGAAATTAAATCCTAATCCTCATCCTAATCTATTGCATAATTTTATTAGAATTCTATTCAAATTCAAACTTCTTCAACTACATAATTATTTGCCATCTGGCCTTGGGACACAACAAATACCCATATCTCGAGCAAATTGCAACCTTGTTTCATATGCTTTAGCTTCAGCTTAAATGGCCCCTGAATGGGGCTTGAATCTTTTTACTTAACGCAACAACCACCCTACCTTTGTCATCCCTGATGGGCAACAAATTAGATTTAAATTAGACACATAAATAAGTATGGGATGGTTTATAATGAATTTTGTATATGCTGGGTTTATTTAGTTTCCATCCTGGAAACTCAATACTCGACCCGATATTATCAATTTTTTTAATGACTAATATTGGGTTTTGTTGTGAGTTCCAGTTAGTTCAACTGGTAAAATCTCTTATGGTTGTATAAGAGATTCGGGGTTCAATTCCTGCCTACACCAAAAATTGATTGGTGTCTTGGTCTAATGATAAATCAGAAGTGGATGCCATGGGTTGAAACTTTCTCTCAAAAAAAGTATTGGGTTTTGTTTTGGAGTGGATCGATATTGGTCAGGTTGGCCAAGTCAGAGGATTTGGTCCATTCCAAGATTTGTTGAACATTGATAGACAAAGTGAAATTGAAAATACTTCGTACACTAAGCATATAAAAGGTTGCTTGCCTTTAAATTATTCACCTGATGAGTTCCATGTGACCTCTCTAATAGATATGTGGTCAATTTTGAAGTGTTTGAATAGGATGAGGATCTTAACCTATATGAAGAGGCTTTTGAAATCTAAAACAGAGCAAGCTTTTATATTTTTTTGGTAGTCATTCTTGGCTTACAAAAACATTATGTATCATTGGACTAAGATATTAATTACTTTTTGGTATAAGCGTGAATTGAACCCTAAAATTTTTATTCAAAAGATAAGAGACTTGTTTCTCAAAAAAAAAAGAAAAAAAAAAAAAGAAAAGACTTTACTAGTTGAATTAACTGAAACTTTTTTTTTTTCTAACTTCATAATTATTGATATGATTTATTGTGATTAGCACATATAAAAAGGGGTAATTAGTTGAATTAACTGAAACTTTTTTTTTTCTAACTTCATAATTATTGATATGATTTATTGTGATTAGCACATATAAAAAAGAGGTAATTACAACTTACCCACCTGTGGTTTGCCTCAAATTTAACTTACCCATTTGTGGTTTCATTTTTGACACATTACTCACTTGTAGTTCATTCTATTACTACTTTGTAACCCACCTCCCAATCTGCCGTTACTTTAGCATGTTTTATTTCAAAATCAAAATACAAAACAGATCAAACATTCCTCTCCCCCAAAACACACTCTCTCTCACACTTGCTTACCCACTCAAAACCTTTCATGCTACATTGCTACCTACTTGATTTATTAGATCGAGAATCATCTTGGATTTGATTGTGCAATGAAACCAAGGAAGAAGGAGACCCATAGATTTTGGGTTTTGAGCATTACCAACTCGTGATTTTCTGTTAACATTTTGGGTCTTGATCCGTTCACGTTTCTCTCTATTGGGTGAGTTTATGACTTTCTGAGCTTGAAGTTTTGTTTTTTCTTTTACTTTCATCTGCTCTTTTCCTTTTATTCTAGGTAGATTTAATTTTTGAAACCTAGGATTTAATTTAATTTTTTTTTAAAATTGGGTTTCTGCAAAGTGGTGTTTCGTTTGAAGTATTATGAATTTGATAGATCTATATGCAAAGTTGTGCCACAATACTAATAGTTAAATTTGGGAAGTGTCAAAAATGATTTCTGCATAATCCCT
The DNA here is from genome assembly GCF_001633185.2 of Quercus lobata. Classification (NCBI taxonomy): domain Eukaryota; kingdom Viridiplantae; phylum Streptophyta; class Magnoliopsida; order Fagales; family Fagaceae; genus Quercus; species Quercus lobata. Next base: position 41,105,049 of record NC_044915.1, read on the forward strand.
ATGGAAACTGAATCTGTGTCAAAAATGGATTTGTTACTTTTGTCAAAAATGATTTCTACAGAGCTATTCAAGTCCATAATACTAATAGTTTCTACATAATACCTATGCATAATTTTCCAAAGTTCTGCCACAATACTGATAGTAATCCCAACATTAGGGGAGGTTTTTATAAAAACTTGAATAATATGTGACAATTCTTTTGATATGTTTATTAATATATTAAAGAAAATGCAATATAAAATCCCAAAAACAAATAAGTACCATCTTGTTAAACTTCATTTCACAAAAGTTTTCTTAGTTAATCAATTTACTTTTGTTAGCAAATAAAAAGTGCAAGATGAAATTTAGGTATTTTTCCTTAAGAACTTTGCCTTATGTTGCTTAATTAAATTCATTCATGTGATTGCATTAATCAATGCCACACAAATTGTATTGTCTTTCTACCGCTATTAAAGAATAAAAAAAACTCAGATGTTTTCTTCCCTAAAAACAATCACATTCAAATATGTGTAGCATTTAAGAATGCCATTACATGACTGAATTTAATCGAGGAACATAAGATATTACACATCCATTATTTGTCTAGTTGCTAGACTTTTGTGCTTGTGTATGCTTTGAAGTTCTTGTAAGTTGTGTTTCAAACTTTCTATTTTTGAGTTTGGGGTAAAAAACAAAAACCACCCTTGAACTCTAAGCTAATATCCTAATACTAGATACTATCAAGAAATTTTCCTAATTAGTTTTGGTCCCATGTGGGGAGATGTGAAAGATTACCTGTAGTTGTGAGTTAAGAGTTTGTTTGTTTTGTGAGTATGAGAGAGTTATTGAGTGTATTGGGGCTTTAATTTTGTAAGCTTATGTTGGTGAGGTTTGTGAGAGTTGTGAGTGTTGATGAGTTGGTCGAACCACATTAAATATCGTTGATAATGATATTAGAGCTTTTGCTGCTGCACAACATTAAATGTTAAATGACTTTTTCAAATAATATTTTTCACCCATTTTCTCTCCCCATTTGCGTTTTACCCTTTGAGTTTTGATATGTGGTGCCGGTAGTGGTGACTTGAAAGAGCACCTTTCGTAAAAGTAATGAGAACTATTAGAGAAAGAGTTATGAAAAGCCAATTCAAAAGGAGAAGAAAACAAAAAACAGTCACTTGTCTAATGAAAGGTCAGAATATATATATATATATATATGTGTGTGTGTGTGTGTGTGTGTGTTTTTTTTTTTTTTTTTTTAAGAAACACACATAAGGGAAAGGAGATGAGTTATAGCATAAAAGCATACTACAAACTTCACTCAAAAGTTATGGTAATTTTTAAGAGATGGTGGATAAGTTATACTACAACAACACACTCTCTTAAACAATGTGAGATAATTATCCTTTTAAAAAAAAAAAAAAAATTAGAAACAAACATACACACACACAAGAGAGAGGAAAAGAGAAAAGGTCGAAATAATTGTGTAAATATCTTCGTTGAATGATTTTAATTGGATAGTTAAACAAGGTTTTTCTATAGATTAAAACTATCTCTTAAAAAAATAAAATTTTATATACCATAAAAGAGTTATAAAGAGCTTTTAATTATAAGACAAAATTTAGTTACAAAATTGGTTAGGCTACAAGCTTACTGAATAAAATTGACATTACAACATGTTTTGAAAATATAACTATTGAATTGTATGTTCTTTACGCTCTTAATACATATGTCAAATTTTGTGTTAATCGGATATTATTTACTATATGATCTATAAGCTTATATTTTATGTATAATTTTAAACTATAAAAACTTACAATTTAAATAATTTATTGATAACATAGCTATTGATCTTTAATTTTTTAGAAATTTTGCAAGCATAGATAATATAAGAAAAAAAATGTAATCCAATGGGAGATTTATCAAAATTCACCAAAATGAAAAGATATTGAGTAAGATTACAGTTTTAGACTACAATTAATTTTGTAGTTAAATTTTGTCCTATAAATATATAAATATATATATATATATATATATTAATATAAAAGCTAGTTGTAGATCAAATTGTCTGTGAGTTGGTACCAATAAATTCAAACCCCAAGATAAGAATTTGGAAGCACCTAGCTTTATTTTATCTATTAAAAGCTTTTTATGCAATAAATTTCCAGATGTAATGCACATGTTCCTCTTTCATATTTATTCAGTTGCATCTAAAAATTCAAGGCTTTTGGATTAGCTTTTTAATATTAAGAGATTAATTTTGATATTTTAATGAATCAAAAGTTGGCAAAAATTAATATAAATATATAGGAGTTAATATGAAGGATGACGAGTGTCTTCCATTCTATCTCTCAATTAATTTGAGAAACTCCCACCAAGGCAAAATGAGTATAAAAATTTTGTTAATTAAATGGGTTATAATTCACATTAAATCATGACATAAAAGGTACATAAGTTATGTGTATAAATGGGTTGTAATACTTATGAGTCTATAAATATAACTATTTGACTAATTCGTATATTCATATATACATATGTTATGTGACATGTATAACAATATAGTAAACACCCAAATACTATAAGCATTTTGACACGTTAAAATATAGATGAGTTCCTAGGAAAGAAGGGTATTATTTCTAGTAAAGATTTGAGTTTGAATACCTTATGCAGAGGTTGCTCAAACCACACAACATTGTTGGACCGTTGTCAAAGAAGGTTTTCATTGGTTTTAAGTTTTATCAATTAAGAGTTTGAATCTCGAGTGAGTGTTAGATTTTTATTTTAATTTTTGTGTAATTTCATTCTTCCAAACAAATATTATTCATTATTTTTAATTCAGTTTTTTTTTTTTTGGGAACATACTCAACAGAAAAAAGAAAAAAGAAGAAGGAAGGCTTCAACGTTTTTGTTGTGCACGTTACATTTTTCGTTGTCCACATTTTTCGAGAGAGATAGAGAGAGGTTTGCTGGAAAATGTTTTGAATCGGCCATATGACCATTTAAAGGCACTTTCCCTTCTAACATTTCTGGACTTGCATGCTTTTGTATCTCTATCTTTCTCTTGCTCAATAAATCTCCATTAATGGAGCCCAAGTCAAATTCTAAATGGGAAGGCAAGGTTTGTACAAAACTGACAAATGCCACCGCAGACCAAGTGTTGGTTCTGTACAAGGACTTCTTCAACTTCCACAAATGGTTTCCTAGCCTAGCCACTTGCTATGGTATTCATGGCACCAACGGTGAGCCCGGTTGCATCAGATACTGCGCTGGATTCTCAATCCCATCCAACGATGGTGACAATAAGCCCGTTAGCTGGTCCAAGGAAAGATTAATAGCCGTCGATGATGATGAACACAGATTAAGCTACGAGATTGTGGACAGCAATATTGGGTTCAAGTCATACGTTTCTACGGTCAAGATTGTTCCCCAAGGTGATCAAGGGTGTATGATTGAGTGGTCGTTCACCGTTGATAAGGTGGAAGGGTGGGTACTAGATGATTTGGTGAAGAAGTATGAGGTGGGATTGCAGCGCATGGTTAAGAGAATGGAAGATGCACTAGCAAGTTTTGAGCCAGAAGGGTAGTTGTTTGTAATCTTTTCTCATTTATCTTATTATTAATTTCTAGTTACTTTTGTATTTCTTATTTTATCCATGTAAGTTAGGTTAGGGGTGTGCAAATAGAGTGGTTTGATTATTTATGCTCTATGATTATTTATGCTCATATGGACCGGGACAAAATCTGGGAGATATTCAACAAGAAGCGCATACAAACATTGAGGACCAACACTTAGCGAAGAGATTCGCCTTTGTAGCGTGGAGTATATGGCACACTCGCAATGCTAGTAGAATGAAGATCCCTTGCTTACCATACACGAGGCTGTATCAGGACTCAATGGATCGGCTTCAGGAATACCAAGCAGCCCAAACACTCGATGAACCAGCTGACTCACCTGTGCTGGACCAAGAGATTCACCAAGCTCCTACCAAATGGAGACCCCCATTTAGTAACATCTACAAAGCAAATTTTGACGGAGCCGTATTCCAAGGACCAAGAGTTGCAAAAGGCAGGCATCGATCGGTGTGGTCATCAGGAACTCGAACGGTGAGGTAATCGTTGCACTTTCTGAGAGCTACTTTCTACCAGCAACAGTGGAAGAGGTGGAGGCAATTGCATGCAGAAAGGCAGTCTCCTTTGAATGTGGTCTTCGAAGCGACTCAGAAACAATCATCAAAGCCCTCAACTCTGACTCTACGTGTCTTACTTCCTTTGGCCACCTTGGCTTTGTTTTTTTTGACTCCTTTTCTTTCTTTTATGAGTGTCAAGAGGAGTGGGTTTGCTGTAGCTGACAAATTGGCAAAGCTAGCCAAGTACTCTCACAGTCAGGTTTGGCATGATGACATACCCTATGATGTGAAACAACTTGTACTGGTGGACAAAAGTTTCCGTGAAGTTTGAATAAAGTTTTGTCTTGTTTCTTAAAAAAAAAAAAAAAAAAAAAAAAAAATTCATCAAGGTATGTGTTTCACTAAATTTTCAGACAAATAAATTTAACCATTGCGGTGTTGTTCTTTTAGGGCAACTCTAAGCCAGTATTCCATTAAAGAATTCCTCTTCAAGTTGAATTCAAATTAGAGATGAATTTGTGGATTTCAGTTACCTTAACTTAGAATGACTCTGAGTAGGACGAGCCTCCTACCATCTCCTCTTCTCCTTCTTGGGTATTTGATTTATGGACATTTTACCATACTGAAAGGATCTCAAATTTCTTGGCCCATTCTGCAGCAACATGGGCTGCTACCTATGTTTCTGCACAAGGGCAAGGGCCCTTTTCATCTATATTTAATTTCTTACTATTTATTCAGGAAAAAAAGAAAAAAGAAAAACATGTATCATTTATGTAGTCATGGATGCAGTCATGCAGCACGCATGTGCATTTAAGATTCCTGGTCCTTTCCTTCTGTAATTAATTTCCTACTATTTATTCAGGAAAAAAGAAAAAGGGAAAAACATAAATGCATTATGCTGTCATGCACACAGCAAGCATGTGCATACAAGATTCCAGGATGCACGTGCATTCTAAGCAAAAGTTGCGTTATTCTCTCCGACAACCACGAAACCCTGTCCAGCAGCTTGTGTTGTCGAACAAGGTGTCTGCTCATTTACTTACTTTTATCAAGAAAAATTTTAGGACCATGACAAATTTCAAACTCATTTTCATTACTATTTGATGTAGTTAACTGTAAATGTTTAGTTTATTTATAACAGTCTGATACATGAAATAATTATAAAAATCGGGGTAAAATTGGTTGTTATATTAGAATAATTCTTTTACTATAATATAATTAGTATACATTATTGGTACTTTTTTTTCCCTGAATAAGAAAAGGATAGGAGAAAGTGAGTCAGTGACCAGTTGTAGTGATATTACCTAAACTTGATCATAGTAATTCTTCCAATGGTTAAGAAACTAATAGGCTAATTGCTGAAGAGTCTAGACAATAAGAAAATTACATACGTTTTCTTGAGTGGATTAAACCATAATCTAATCTCAATAATCTTACCTAAATCTCACAAATTTTGAGCAAAAAGACTATAGTTAATACAATAAACCAAAATTTTAACAACAATTTTGGGTGGTATACATGATTTTTGATTCCATCGTTAACAAAAACCGAGCACAGTACAACGGGATTAAGCATTAAAAGTTATGGTGAATAAGCTTTTTGTGGCTAAAGGGAAGCTAAAGCTATATATAACAACGACATCAGACAAAATTAGTCTAGGAACAATCATCATGCTGAGTTTTATCCCTTTATGGGTGGTATACATGATTAATTAGTACCTCAAAAGAAAAAATTATGTAATAACATAAAAAAAAAAATGTACATAAATGTCCTCATCTAGGAAATTTGAAAAAAAAAATAGAAAAAAAAATAGTTTTTTTTGACAATATTTTATATTTTCCATAAAAATTTATTAAATTTTATCTGAATTGGTAGCAAATATCCTAAGAATCCACGTTAACTAACATAACAATCCAATTGCATTGGTATATAATACTATATAATAAGTATCCAAAGATTAAAAGCATATTTATTTGAGGCTATGATGTTGTAGATAATGAATATTGCAGAATGCAGAGGCAAAAGCATTACTAGGATGGAGCCCACGGCCTCCAAGTCCAAGCACTACCAATAGCGGTCATAATGAAACGGTATCGAAAAAGTATGCCACCTCGATGGTATCGCAACAGGTGTGAGAACTCAGAAGTCTTATAATTATTATTACAGTGGAACCCGCAGCTCAATAATATAATAACTAGCTAGAAGTCGATGGCTTTGGGAATCGTTTACTTAACTGCCCTTTACTGTGTGATTTAATCATATACCTAATTGCCTACAAGGCATGATTTAGGCCAGTTTGGATGAGAGGGAATACTGGGAGTGGGAGCATAGTAGAAAGCTCACGTGTGTTGATAATCTAGTCTTCTCTATATATAATCCACTATTTTTGTCTCTCTTCTTGTCTTGTCTCTCTTCTGTCTCTCACACTCAGATACAGATGGCTGGGGAAACAGTAACACAAACAAAGTGGGAAGGCAAAGCCTGTGTTGAACTAGCAATTCCAACAGCACAAGAAGTTTGGCCTCTGGTGGAGGACTTTTGCAACCTACACAAATGGCTTCCTACTATTGATACATGTTACCAAGTGGATGGGATCCTTGGTCAGCCTGGAATGGTCCGGTACGTCGCCACCACCACAACAACTTCGTCGAACGGCAATGAAGAAACGATGATCAAGTGGGCTAAAGAGAAACTGCTGATGATTGATCCCATCAAACGGTGTTTGAGCTATGAGATTACTGATAATAACATCGGCATGAAGTCTTACGTGGGGAAATTCATAGTGTCACCAATCAACGATGATGGCGAAAATGGGTGCAAGATGGAGTGGTCCTTCGTCTGTGATCCGATTGAAGGTTTGAGATTTGAAGATTTTCTCCCTTATATTGAGACTGGCCTCCAGTCCATGGCAAAGAAAATGGAAGATACCCTCTTATCTACTAGGTGAAATCTGGCCCTACATGCTTTATATTTGTGTTGCTACTGCTGTTGTTGACGAATAATTTTGTCATCCTTCGGCATATATGTGAAAATATGATCCTTTCTCAAAAGTTAAAATATCGATTCGGTATATTGTGAGAGAGATGATGTATGTGTTGGATGTACAAAATCCGTTTTTGTGGTTGATACAACGATTAGAAAATTTGCAATGTTTTATGTGTTTGAGGTGTTGTTCGAAAAAAAACTTATTATATTGTGCTGATCTCTTAAGTTGAATATTGATTGTTGACTATGCATTTACAGTGTTTACTTTTTATGTATTTGAGGTGTTGTGTGAAAAACTTTATTATATTGTGTTCATCTCTTAAGTTGAATATTTATTATTGACTATATTCATGACGTGTTGATATTAAATTAGTTGAGTATTTGTTGTGTGATGGTGCACTGATTTGTTAGACATATAATGGGTTGATATAAATGCAAAGTGTTGCATAATAGAAAAAGGGTAAGGGCACATATTAAGTTTTCTATTTTTAGAAACATTTTCTCGGGAATTGAAAAAATTGTCATTACTTTATCAATTCTCGAAAAAGTTTTTTCCAAAAATGAAAATTAGGGTCTGTTTGGATTGAACTTATTGTTGCTAAAACTGAAAACTGAAAACTGAAAACACTGTAGCAAAATAATTTTTAAATGTGTGAAAAGTACCGTGGGGCCCATTTTTAATATTTTTAAATACGTGAATAGTGCTGCTACAGTACGTGAACAGTGACGAAACAGTACATGAACAGTGAAAATTGTCTCTGAACAGTAAAATCTGTCTCCTTAGACGCATGAAAGTGAAAAAAAAAAAAAAAAAAAAAAAAAAAAAAAAACGTGGACGGGATTCAGCAAACGCTAAATCCAAACCCACCCTTAATGTATGCCCTTACTAAAATCCATAGAAAAAACACCACATTTTACACATTTTGATCCAAAAAACACCTATATCAGTGGGTGTAAAAGTGTGCATTTATGCACAAGTGATACAGTAACCGTGTATATATACATGGTTACTGTAGCTTTTGTATTTAATATTTTACAATTTTTTCTCTCTCCTTTACCTCACACTCTCAACTTCTCACCCTCACCTCTCTCTCGTTTTATCTCTCGTTTTATCTTTGATCCCTCAGACCACCGATCAATGCAGCCACTCTCACCGATTAGTCCACCGATCTAGTAGCGCCGCCACCGATTACTGTAGCTTTGCATTTGATTATTTAAATATTTTCACTCTCCACTCTCACCCTTATCAGCTCTATTTTTTCACCTGAATCTAGCACCCAATACAACAAGCCACTACCACCCAATCCAGTAACCTACCACCACCACCACCACCACTACAAGATTGCAATACATAATAAACCAACCACAAACACAAAGGAAAATCAAATAACCCATACACGGACACATAATAGAGACATAGAGAGGGAGTGATCTGACCGAGATCAGTTGTGGTGGAGATCAGTTGTTGTGGGCGCGCTTGAGGTGGCTTAAGTCTTGATGATGGTGCTTGATGATCTAGGTTTTGATCAGTGGCTAATGATGGTGCATGGTCTGCAGTGGCCGTGCTTGATGATGGTGGATTGATCGTTGAAATTGTTGGCTTAGTTTGTGTGTGAGAGGATTTCAGAGAGAAGAGAGGCTTTTGAAGGGAGAGCTTGATGATTTTTGAAGGTTTTGATGTTTGATGGTTTTTATTCTTTGTTTGATCGGTGGGTGAAGGGAGAGCTTGATGATGGTGCTTGATGATCTGGGCTTTGATTAATGGTTGATGATGGTGCACAGTCTGCAGTGGCTGTGCTTGATGATGGTGGATTGATCGTTGATGGTGGCTTGGGTTGCATGTGAGAGGATTTCAAGAGAAGAGAGAAGTGTGAAAGGTGAAGGAAATAATAAAAAATTGTAAAAGAATGAATATTTTATTGAATAAATGTGTAGAATAGACAAATTGATGTGGGTGTTTTGTAAAAATAGGTGTGTAAAATAGAAAAAATAGGTTTTTTTTTTTTTTTTTTTTGCAAAATTTACAAATTTTTTGCATCGATTAATGCAGTTGTTCTAAGAGCACTCTCATCAGGTGTGCCAAACACCAAATGCCAAAAACTATCCCTCATCAGCTCTTCCAAATCTCAAAAAATTTGAGACATAGCTACAGTACCGTCTCAAATATGAGACGGTACGGATAGCCATGCCAAAACACTATTTGGCTTATTTAATTTGTTTTTTCTCTTTCTTCCTATCAGATGTCTCTCTCTATTATTTTAATATATTATTTTAATGTGTAGTAAATATTATTTTAATGTATAGAATTATAGTATAGAACATCTGATAAATGGTATGTTGTAAAATGATGTGCTAAAATGATAAAGTAGGTTTTTAGTGTGTCAAAATGACATTTTTTATGAGAGAGCTGATGAGAATGCTCTAAGCCTCGTAAATGATTACAAGAGACTAAAAAATGGTACCTCACAATTTATGCTTTGAAGAGGATGTCATGAATTTAAGCAAAAAAGATTATGATGGCCCAATTTGAAATTGGATTAGATGGTGTTTCTTGTGTGTAATTTAATATGCGGCCTTTTCACAAAAAATAAAGTGCATCCAAATCAAAGAATAAGAACTACCTTAAGTAAAAGCCATTTTAGATAGGAGCATGGTATTCCAGGGTTCTCTGACTTGGATCTTTTCTAGGAATGCGCCCTGTTGAAAGAGAAAACAGAGATCACTATCCTAGAATGTTAGAACATCAAACGATGAATGTTTCAAGAGCAAGACAAACAAGGTAGTGTAATGCTTCAAATTTTGATTTGTTACTGTCTCCCAGTCAGTGAAGATATGGCAATGGAGGGTGGTATTGATATGAATCAAGCTGACTGTACTGACATGGAAAGAACTGAACTACATGGGTTGATAAACTTGAAAGAATAATGCTACAGCTACAAACTATTTTATAACATTTTTACAAAATGTTGACATGGCGAACTTCTTATTGGTTTTCATCTAGACCCACCATTAATATCACTTTTTTATATACTAATAATCACTCATCACATCAGTAGTTTGTACAATTATTTGTAAAATAATTTTTATCTCTAGCATTATTCAACTTGGAAAAGATGGAATTGCATGTGTTAACAAAAAGTATGGCCCTAGAATGGGAGACAGTATTCATAAAAGCATTAAGCTTAAACTCTATTCCTTCTTCCTCTCTCTTTTCATTCAAATATGCCATAATTAATTGGGTCCGGTTAATATATGCCTTTATCCATTCATTTAAGGAAAATTTTTATGGGGAATTGAAAAAATTGTCAAAACAGTAAATTACTGTGGCAGACAAAAAGTGCTGGTAATGAAGTTAACGGGTTTTGACATGTTACTTTCTGCTTACACAATTAATTTTTAGAGGTAGAATGCAAAGTTAACCTTTAAATACCAATTTTTAAGATAGATACTGACAAAGGGACTAATCTCAAGTGAGATGTAAATGTTTTCAATTAGGAAAAGCCTTGAAATGACTAAGTGTTCGTCCTCAGGTTTAGTCCAAGCATGAGGTTACAACTAAGTAGTCTTTCTTCCTTTAATCCAAAAAATCCTCCCTTTGATCCAGGTGCTTTTTGACTTTATATAGTTAGTTAAAATGCATCTGGACTCTACATTTGGAGAGCTAGGATCAAACTTTCTTGACACTTGTCCCATCAAAGCCTTGCTAGAAGGTTTCTACACTAAGGTCTGAGCTGTGTAGGTACTATTCAAGTTCATTTTCCTATTAATGCGGTCAGCTAAGTGGTTGCAGTATATTTAATGCTGAGGGGATGACTGCTTTGTCCTTCCTCTTTCTTCTCTTTTTTGCTCGATGCCAAGTTATCCTTTTTCACCTTTGATTTTCACCGTGCTCCCTTTAGCTTTGACTCTCAACTTTTCGAGATTAAGTAGGTGTTCTCGGGGTCCTCGTCAATTGTGGTTGTTCTGCCTCTGCATGAGTTAGGTGAGAACTTTCTGAGGACATTCTGCAAATAATTCTAGAGGTTTGATTTCTCGAAGATGCCCTTACCCATTTTACCAATTCTTTTGAACCCTCGTCCCCTACAATTACTTTTACATTTTTCAATAACAAGTTTCTTAAATTATTCACTATAAGGGAAAATCCCCAATTAATTATATACTTTAATTTCAAATGTGTAAGACACCCATAGTTTTGCGAGAAGTTTGTGGTGAAGATATGTGCACCCATAAAAAAAAGAAAAACATGCTCTGTGCCTGACCCCATTCTGAGTGGCAATATATTAGCACAAAACATTGGACCCCTTTTTTTAGCTAAGGCAGAATAGTGGACCTCACTGTTGAATATGCAATTGAGAAAGAAGGCATGAAGACAAAGAAAGAAGAATGACACAGCTGTAGTGATGATCTAAACGACAGAGTCCACAAGAAAAAGAAGAAAGGAAAGATGAAAGCAAAACGACATCACTTGGCTTAAGTGATTGGCACGTGGGACAGCAAGCACGTGAGAAGATTAAGAGATGTACAGCTGTATTATTAGAGTTAGTTAGTCTGTTAAGAGTTAGTTAGATTGTTTTGTTTTCGTAAACACGTATATAAAGGCAGAGCTTCAGTGTAAAATTAATTCAATTCATTTTTCATTCTAATCAATTCAAGAATAGATTTTCTCTCAAAATAGTTTCCAGAAGCTTTCTTTAATATGGTTTCAGAGCTTCAATAGTTCATCAATAGCTTCCGTCTCTAACGCTGCTTCAGATTCTGAAACTCTTCCAAACGCTTCTGGCACTGAGAATCGTAGATCATCCAATCAAGCTCCTTCAATGGATGATGTGAATACCAATCCTTCGAGCCCTTATTTCATTCCACCATCTGATGTTGTTCTGGTTTCTCAACCGTTGATTGGTCCAGAAAATTATCTCAGTTGGTCGAGGGCTGTGTTTCTATCTCTCAGTGGTAGGAACAAATTTGGCTTTCTTGATGGTTCAATTTCTACACCTGATCTCTCCCATCCTTTGTATAATGCATGGCACAGAGCAAACACCACAATTCTTTCATGGATGGTGAATTCCTTGAGCAAGGATCTAGCTACCAGTGTTATGTACATTCACACTGCAAGGGAATTGTGGATTGACATGCGTGATAGGTTTTCTCAGCCAAATGTTCCAAGATTCTTTGAAATTCAGAAAGAAATTTCGAAACTTTCACAAGGTTCCTTATCGGTGAGTTCTTATTTCACTAAGTTCAAGATTTTGTGGGATGAACTTGTGCATTATCAGTCTTTTTCTGCTTGTACTTGTGTTTGCACTTGTGGTTCTCAAAGAAATCAATTATGTGCTAAGCAAAAGGATCAAGTTTTTCGATTCCTTATGGGACTTAATGACAGTTACTCCACTGTTACTAGTCAGATTTTAATTACTGAGCCACTACCTGCTTTGAACAAGGCATATTCTTTGATCTTACAAGAAGAAAAACGCAGGCAAGTTGGTCAAGCTGATTTGGTCATTGAATCAACAGCTTTATATGCTAATAACTCTAATTCAAAGGGGTTTCAAGGTCATCAAGGATGGAATCAGGTTCATCAAGGCTGGAATCAGGGTGTGCCTCAGGGTAATCAAGGTGGAAAGAATGGCAATGCAAAGAAGGAAAGGCCTGTGTGCACTCATTGTGGAATTGTTGGTCATGTAGCAGACAAGTGCTACAAATTGCACTGGTACCCTCCAGGATATAAGCACAATGGGAAGGCATTGGCTAATCAAGTTTCTAGCAGTGGCAATGGTTCATTTGGAAATTTTTTTTGCAATAATGGTGGTTTTGGGAATGTTGTTTCTCAGTCTATGTTCAATTTTCATAACCAACCTGATCAGATGCATTATGCACCACAATTGACCATGCCACAGCCTCAATTCAGGGCAGCCTAGTCTCAATTCAGTGCACCTCAGTGTCCCATCACTCAGAGTCAATGTGAGCAGCTACTTTCTTTCCTTACCTCTCAGTCCAATGGCTCTCAGGCTTCTCATCACCAAGCTGCCTCAGTTCAGTCTCCACTGAATGGTGCTAATGCTGCTACAGGCCCCAGTTCTTCCATGCCTTATCTTGCCAATTTTTCAGGTAATCCCTTCTGGTTGCCTCCAAATTTTTCCCATTCCATTTTTTCTGCACATATAGTTGATAGGCATGCTCATAAAACCAATGAATGGATCATTGACACTGGTGCCTCAGATCATATGGTTCATTCAGTGTCTTGCTTAACCTCCATTACTTCTACCATTAACACTCATGTCTACTTACCAAATGGAGAAAGAGCTTTAGTTACTCACATAGGCACAGTTCATGTCTCAGATCAACTCACTCTCTATGGGGTTCTTTGTGTTCCTTCCTTTACTTTTAATCTCATATCAGTCAGCCAACTCACTAAAACATGTTTTTGTTGTCTTGTATTATTTGGTTCTTTTTGCTTTATCCAGGACCTGGCCAATTGGAACATGATTGGACTAGGTAAAGCATCAAAAGGCCTTTATCTTCTGCAACAAAGTCTTCCACCTTCATCTGTTCTTGCTGCCTCTTCACAAATACCTATTTCAATTCCCTCTGTTAGTAATAATTCTGTCAATAATGCTGATTTGTGGCATTTTCGTTTAGGGCATCCTTCTTATGCAAAATTGTCATTACTAAATAAGTTTGTATCTGGTTTAAATTCTAATAAAGCAGCTTGTTGTGACATTTGCCATTTTGCCAAACAAAAGAGGTTATCTTTTCCTAATAGCAGTCATGTCTCTAATTGTCTCTTTGATCTTGTGCATTGTGATCTTTGGGGACCTTTTTCAATTCCAACTATTGAAGGTTACAAATACTTTCTTACCATTGTGGATGATCACTCTAGATGTACTTGGGTCTATTTACTTAAATCTAAGTTAGAAGCACAGGCTCTTGTTGAACAATTTTCTAACATGGTTGAAACACAATTTGGTGCAAAAATCAAATGTCTTAGAAGTGATAATGGCACATAATTCTTTATGAAAGATTTTTTCAAATCAAAAGGTATTTTGCATCAATTAACTTGTGTTGAGACCCCTCAACAAAATGCAATTGTTGAGAGGAAACATCAACACATTTTAAATGTTGCAAGGGCTTTGAGGTTTCATTCTTCCTTGCCTTTGAAAATGTGGGGTGACTGCATCCTTACTGCAGTCTATCTCATCAATAGGCTACCCTCTAAACACTTACAAAATAAAACTCCTTTTGAAATGCTCTTTCAAACATCTCCTTCATATGTCCATATGAGAACTTTTGGTTGCCTATGTTTTACTTCCACACTTTGTCAAAACCGGCACAAATTTGCCTCAAGAGCAAGAAAATGTGTTTTTTTAGGATATCCCAGTGGTATTAAAGGGTACAAGGTCATGGATTTGGCAACTAATTCCATTTTTGTCTCTAGAGATGTGATTTTTTATGAACATATTTTTCCCTTTGCTTCTGGATCTTCTTCTTCCTCTGTGCACCTTAATGATTCTTCCTCTATTGATTCAGCTTCATTTGTTTTCCCTCTTTCTGTTCCTGATTCTTGTTTTTCAGATTCCACCTTCTTAAATGAAAGTCCAGCTATACTCCCTGATTCTGCAGATAATGTTTTTGCAGATCAGATTTCCATTTCTCCATTACCTTCCCCACTTCCACATGTCACTCCACTTGTTGTTGATTTTGAGCATGATCTTGTTTCTATGCCTGTTTCTAGGCCTCTCAGGAAATCCACTAGATCACATAACCCTCCATCTTACCTAAAGGATTATTCTTGCAAATCTGTCACCTCCAGCCCACCTAAACCTTCAACTGGCCTCCCTTATGACATCTTTGCTTGTCTCACCTATTCCAACCTTAATAAGCATTACAAGAAGTTTGTCATGGCCATTGTTTCCACCTCCCCTGACCCTTCTTCCTTCCAAGAGGCTGTTCGATCCCCTGATTGGAGAGCTGCTATGGATAAGGAGATTGCAGCTCTAGAACTTACCAACACCTGGTCCTTAACTTCTCTTCCTCCTGGCAAGATCCCTATTGGCTGTAAATGGGGTTTTAGGACTAAGTATAAATCTGATGGGTCTATTGAAAGACATAAAGCTCATTTAGTTGCCAAAGGATATACACAAAGGGAGGGTCTTGACTACACTGATACCTTCTCCTCTGTAGCCAAATCTGTTTCTATCAGGATGGTGTTGTCTTTGGCTGCTGTGAAAGGTTGGGCTCTTCACCAAATGGATGTGAACAATGCCTTTCTTCATGGTGATTTGGATGAAGAAGTTTACATGAGCCTTCCACCTGGTTTTCACAGCAAGGGGGAGTGTGCTAATGCCTCAAATTCTGGTCCTTTGGTTTGCAAACTCAACAAGAGTCTATATGGCTTGAAACAGGCCTCTAGGCAATGGTTTGCCAAATTCTCTTCCACCTTGTTGAATTTTGGTTTTATCCAATCCAAGGCAGATTACTCTCTCTTCACATACACTAAATGTGCTTCTTTCACTGCTTTGCTAGTATATGTAGATGACATTTTGCTCACAGGCAATGATCCTAGCTGCATTACTGACTTGAAGCAATTGCTTGATACTAAGTTTGGCTTAAAAGACTTAGGCTTATTGAAGTATTTTTTGGGTTTAGAGGTTGCTAGAAGTGAAAAGGGTATAAGTTTGAACCAAAGGAAGTATTGTTTGGAAATTTTGCAAGATACAGGCTTCTTGGGGTCTAAACCACTTAGAACTCCAATGGAACAAAATTTACATCTTTCAAAGGATGCGGGCAAGCTAATTCCAGATGCAAGTCAGTACAGAAAACTAATAGGAAGATTGCTCTATCTCACCTTAACTAGACCTGACATCACTTATGCAGTGCATAGGTTGAGTCAGTTTCTAGCTGAACCAAGAGAGACTCATATGCTGGCAATCAATAGAGTGTTGCAATACTTGAAAGGCACTCCAGGCAGAGGATTGTTTTTCTCTAGCAACTTCACAATGCAAGTAAAAGCTTTCTGCGATGCTGATTGGGCAGGCTGCCCTGACACTAGAAGGTCAATCACAGGTTACAGTGTGTTCTTAGGAGATTCCTTAATCTCATGGAGGTCCAAAAAGCAAAGTACAGTCTCTAGGTCCTCAGCAAAGGCAGAGTACAGATCAATGGCTACAACAACCTGTGAAATTGTGTGGGTTCTTTGCATATAGCAGCAAACCCTGTCTTCCACGAGCGAACAAAACACATAGAAGTTGACTGTCATTTGGTCAGGGACAAGATAACAGAAGGTGTAATTAAAACCTTTTATGTTTCAAGTCAATTTCAAACAGCAGACATCTTCACCAAAGCTTTAGGATTTCCAGCTTTTAGCAAGTTGATCAATTGTCTAGGTTTGATTGATATTTACTCCCCAAATCTGAGGACTTCAACTAGCCAAGTCAATGATTCTGTGAATCATGACTTGAGGGGGAGTGTTGAATATGCAATTGAGAAAGAAGGCATGAAGACAAAGAAAGAAGAACGGCACAGCTGTAGTGATGATCTAAACGACAGAGTCCACAAGAAAAAGAAGAAAGGAAAGATGAAAGCAAAACGACATCACTTGGCTTAAGTGATTGGCACGTGAGACAGCAAGCACGTGAGAAGATTAACAGATGTACAGCTGTATTATTAGAGTTAGTTAGTCTGTTAAGAGTTAGTTAGATTGTTTTGTTTTCCCTTTTAGCTCTGTAAACACGTATATAAAGGTAGAGCTTCAGTGTAAAATTAATTCAATTCATTTTTCATTCTAATCAATTCAAGAATAGATTTTCTCTCAAAATAGTTTTCAGAAGCTTTCTTTAATACTCACAGCTAGCTATTGAATTTTTAGGAGTCAAAGATGCTGGATATATATATATAAACACGCTAAGGAACAACTACAAGGCGAGAGCTAGTTATTGCCTAATTATCCATATTAGAAAACCCCACAACATAAACAGAAGAAACTACAAAAAAATCCAGTATTTGATTCCTTCCCAGACTAGCAAGAGCATCTTAAGCAGCATTTGATTCCTTCACATGCTGAACAGGGTGATTAGGAATCCTCTGCTACATAGGTTTGTCCATGACCAAGTGCCAGCTGCCAGGTACCTTATCCATTGCAGATTGCTGAGTCAAAAGCATTACAAGGATGGAGCCCACGGCCTCCAAGCACCACCAATAGCGGTCATGATGGGATGGTATCGAAAAAGTATACCACTCGATGGTATCGCAACAGATATGCGTGTAAGAAACTCAGAACGTTTTAAAATTTTTAATTATATTAGAGTGCTCAATAATACCAGAAGTCGATGCCTTTGGGAGTCGTTTACTTAAGTGACCTTTAAATGTATGATTTGGGGCCCATTTCGATACCGTTGAAAAATTAAAACTGAAAACACTGTAATAAAATAATTTTTAAATGTGTGAATAGTATCGTAAAACCTATTTTTAACGAAAGTTTTGCTAAAAAAAAGGTTTGTAGGTCTCATGAACAGTGCACGAGACCCATTGAAAATGTGAAACGCTCTTCTCAAAAAAAAAAGAAAGAAAGTGAAACGCAGTTGTTGAACGCCAAACGTTATATCCAAACGGATACTTAATCATATACCTAATTGCACATCCATTGCCCTTTAATCTATTCTTAATTGCCTATAAGGTATGATTTAGGCCAGTTTGGATGAGAGGGAGTAATGAGGAGTATAGTAGAGTAATCACGTGTGTATGTAATCCGCTCTTTTTGTCTCTCACACTCACATCACATACATATGGCTTGGGAAAATACGAAAAAGTAAGGTATACACCCGAAAATGAGCAAAGGCTACATGTACTAGAAAATGTCTTGAAATATTTTAAGGTATACACCTTAAATGTTGAGGTTTTAAAATTTTGATATTGTCAAATTTTATATTTGAGGGGAGGTCAGTCAGGTTATTTTCATTTAATATGTAGCCTTTGCTCCTTTTTCAAATATAGAGAAATTAGCTGATTTCAAAGAAAGGGGGGGGGGGGGGGGGGGTGGTGAGGAGGGGGGATTGTGAACCATACTCTTACCTCCACCACTCTTCGATCCAGACCACCATAATTGCATTTATGATTTTTTCAATTGGTTAAGTATTTAATTTTTTTTTTTGATTAAAAAATAAATAATTGCTAGCGTTTGTTGCTATGAAACCTCATGTGGGTTATGACTAAAATGGTGGAATTTGGTTCTCTTTAGATTGTAGGCTTTTGATTGATTTTTTGATTTGTGTGTGGATTGATAATTGTGCTTTGTATTTGTTTAGAATTGAAATTTGCCATATGGGTTTTTCTTATTTCACATCAAGAAGGAGAATTGGGCTAAAAAATTATTGTTCGGAGGTTGGAGATTTTTGGATCTTCAACCATGTCACGCCAACCTTTTTCATCTATCATTTAACTCTGGTATGGACAATTTTAACATATTTGAAGGTGGGAAACTTAATTGACGCATTTGAAAGATTAAAGACCAAAATTGACACAATGTAAAGTTTGGGACCAAATAGGTAATTTAACCAATGTATTTTCTAAAATTGGGTTTTATTAAGATGGAGAGATTGTGTGAGGCATGTGAATTTTATATACTAGTGAAAAGGTAATGTGACGTGTTGCTATTGGAGGGGTTTTGAAACAGAGCTGTTTCCCTCGTCAATTTACTAATTAACTACCGCTCTGGTTCTCTGGATCTCCAATGTAGAAGTCATCAATAAGGCAAAAACCCCAAGAGAACAATAAGATTCTGAAAGTACATTATTCTTGTTTACGGACCAATGGTTGCAACCGATTACCTCTCCAAATCTCCAATGTAAAAGTCATCAATCATGTCAAAGACTCGGGTTGCATGCTGTGGCCTGTCAAATGGAAGATTAACAAGTTGTTATGAATTTTGGTTGTGATGCAAATAGTGATAATGAAAGGAAACTTAGGCCAACTATTGATCATTATTCATCCGTTTGTAAACATCAAGAATTACACTTTGCATGGAATGTAAACCAAATAGCAATGTGATATTTACAAAAAGATTACAAGCATATATTTGGAGTGAGAGAGATTGCTATCTTTAAAGTAGGAGTTTTAACTGCTATACAGGAGTTGTTCGGTCTTTATAAATTGCCAATGACATGACATACCAAGGCTGACATACCAAGGCTAGGTCCTGTCTTCACATAAAACAATTCTGAGCCCAACAAAGGAGGCTTCAATTCAGAGGAGAATCAATATAAAATTTTTAGTTAAATGTTTATTGGTTGAACCTAATCAGTTGGAACTTGGGATAATGCTTTGTTCAGTACAAACTCGTTGCACACAACCCTGAGGGGTTGGACCGAGTGGCTCTTTGGCTTAAAGGTACCTCAGAAAGCACCACCCAGGTTCAATCTTAGCCATCCAATTTGGTTGCTCTGCAGGGGTTTATATTTGATAATTGCAAAGTTGCAATTGCATGCTACATTATTGTTATCCAAATACTAACAAAGATGAGATGTTAATCGCAACCAGATGGACAAGAAAAAAAATTCTTCAAAATTCTATACACTTAATGAAGAGGAAAAGGAAAAGCAAGTTTACTACTACCAAACAAGTAGTGAAACGTAAAATTGTTCAGCCAAAAGATGCATACCCATAAAACCCTTTGGTTGAATCATCACCAGCATGTGCTAAGATGGCATCACCACCTGGATGTTCCTCTACGTACGAGGTAACATCATAAACCTACAATCCAGGAAAAGAAAATGGGTGACATAAGAAACCTAGTAAAGGGTTCTGAATGTATGAGTTTTAGATTTCAACTTTCAAATGAAGCATTAAAACAGAGTACCTTGTCCTTGATGATGATCCAACAATCAGTTTTCTTGTTATGCACCAAGACGTCAGCTTTACTGTAGATTTTGGATACCTAAAAACAAAATGCACAATTGGAGAGTCATGAAATAGATTTCTGATTGATCAAAGGCAAAGAAAGGACATTGAGAATATTTTTTAAGTTTTAACAATGAAGAAGTACGAAAGAGTAATAGACATCTTGATTCTCTATCTCAATATTGTACCAGCAATGGAATTCATATGCCAACAATGGAATTCATATGCAGTTTGATATAGCACATATTAATCAAGGTTTAATGCCATATATTGTTTGAAATTTGAAGATCAAGTTTATGGAGTTTGGGCATCTTCATCAACTATGGATCTCTTCATCAAGAAATAAAGTCTATCCCTCCCACTTAAGCCATGGCCAATGAACATGGAACAAGCTCTATCTGAACAGTGAACACCCTCCTCTCTCCTCCTTAATCTTTCCCCCAATTACAAGAGATTGTTTTAGGGGAAAACTTTTGTGTATATTTTGGTTTAACCAAATAATTCTTCCTTTATGTATCCATCCGAATCTCCTTCTAGAAGGTGTTATTAAGGAACCAAGTTCATTTGCAGTTAAGGTAAACATTTGTCTCATAATTGCACTGATACTTTATGGTTTTAGTTAATCATCAAAAGGAATGACATTAACCAACAAATACTTCAATAGTAAAGAAAAATAAGACTGCTCTT
This sequence comes from Quercus lobata, assembly GCF_001633185.2. Taxonomy (NCBI): domain Eukaryota; kingdom Viridiplantae; phylum Streptophyta; class Magnoliopsida; order Fagales; family Fagaceae; genus Quercus; species Quercus lobata. The sequence goes on from NC_044915.1 coordinate 41,125,711, forward strand.
AGAAAGGCCAAGTGCATAAAGGGAAGAGAAAGCTTTTAGTAAAATTGAAGCATAGATCAAGTAAATCAAATTTCTTTTCACCAAACATTTTCCTTAAGCACCCACAACTTCAAACTATAATAGCAGTTGCATGTTGTCATTTAAACAAACAGAAGCTCCTAATTTTCTCTTTTTTAATTTTTATTTTTTTGAAACTTCATGTTTGTTTTAGTTGGAACCAGAAAGTACAAAAAATTTCTGAAACCAAGCCTAAATTTTAATCTTTAAAACAACGAATCAGGTTAACATTTCACACTTCTTTGTAAACCAAAACAACACTTAACAAAAAACCAAATATTATTCTTCCTTCTTACCAATATATATATATTATTCTTCATTTTAACTTCCTCAAATTTCTTAACAACCAAACAGAACATCAAGTACAAATCATGTAAAGCACAAATCGTGTAAGCAGAAATCTGAAGGAATTAAATCAATAAAAAAAATCCAGAGTAAGATTAATAATTTATGGAGTTAAGTAATTTACTAATTACCTTCTTATTGCTAGCAGTTGACTCAACTTTTTTTGTACCACCTACATTAAACATTTTTCATTTCCTCCAAATCAAACATTATGTACATATTCATCACAATATTGGGTAAGTAGAAAATATGAAGATGAAAATGTAGAAGATACAAACTTTACCAGATTTATGGACTTGTGGGATTAAAATGAAAGCTCCCAATAAAACACCCAGGATCAATACCAGCACAGCAATCATCGTATCTCAAAGCCCAGCTCCTCGTACTTCTTACCAGCTTTAATCAGATTTCAAACAAATCAAACTAAAAAAAAAAATGTACAAGAATGTGCTATGAAAGCTTAAATGGATTTTCTCTTTCTATATAACCAAAAGGCAAATCTAAAAGAACTCACTGTTAATTGAAATTGAAATGGGTTTTTGTTTGGTACCCAACAGCTGCAGGTAGTCCAACTGCTTAAATTAAAACAATAAAGGTTTAACTAAAGTTTTTATTTTGGTTTTGCTCTTAACTGAAGCCCTTTATAATCTGACTCTTCATAATATGTTTTTCCATCTAGAACAATGAAATTACTACGTTCAACTTTTTAGAGTTAGCATATTATGAAATAGGAGTAATTAAATATAAAGGGCACTCAACGGTCAAATTACCAACAAAAATAAACAGTACAACTAATATAAAGGGTCAGAATAAATTTTCAAAATGTAAAGAGAAATGTTACATCTACGATATTTTCACAACTCTTTCACGATAATCCGAGCTTTAAGTTGTACTTTTAGTTAAAAAAAAAACCATACTTGAAACTTGAAGCTTGAAGCTTGAAGCTTGAAACACACAAAAGTGCAAAACCACCATCAACCCAACCAGGCATTATACTTCATACCCATCACCGCTTCATCATAAAACTTAAAATAAGTTATGGTTTAAAAAAATTATACCTCAGTCAGCTGTCAGCTACAGCCAGCAGTTAGTCACACTCTCCCACAGATTCACCTTCTCTTCTTGTTCTGAAAATGCAAACAACTTAAATCAGAAACAGAATCACAATATACCATCCATAAAGCTTCAAATCAATGTCAGAATAATAACCCCAATAAACACGAAAATCACAAAATGATGTGATTGAAGTAGATCTAACCTTAGATTTTGAAAGGCTTCAGCTTTTCCCAACTCTTTTTTTCTTCCTAAAATCCCAATACAAAAATATGTACATACTCAAAAAAAAAAAAAAAAAAATTTATCAAGCATTACATAGTAACCAAAAAAGAAGAGAAGGAAAAAAAAAAAAAAACCTGAACAAGATGGAGATGGTGAGAGGCTGAGAGATTGGAGACGAGAGCAATAGAGAAAAAAAAAAAGACTCAGTAAGGCTGTGAGATCGGCGCTCGGCGGTGGCAGTGTGGCAATGTGGCAAGTTGTTCGGCGGCTGCAAGAGTTTGACGAGTGGGTATCGGGAGCGAAAAAGCGACAGTGTAGGACGAGTGAATGAGATTTTGAACTGGGTAATTGCTATTATTTTAGCATATTTTTAGTTTTTTACGAAAATAATTATTAATAACATTTTTTTATTTATCAATAATTAAACATAAACTATAGTTAAAAAGTTTGCCAATTTAGCATTTTTCGATTAAATTAGCATGTAACTCGCACTACGTGTTGCTACAATTCTATCTACATAAAGATTATATATAACTTTTTTTTAGAAGAGCTTATATTTAACTTTTTTTTTTTTTTTTTTTTTTTGCTTTTTTAGAAGAAGCTCATATTCAACTCAAACCATGATAATTTCATGTAATTTTTTTTAAAATATTCTATCATACAATTTTGATTACAATTAACCTATAAATATTTACAATTTGGTCAATAACAAATATTTATCAATTTTTTGGTACTAAAACGAAACTTATTAGTTGCCTATGTAGTGCTTCTAGCATTTTATATAGTCCATAAAATGCCACATATTATCTCAAGCTCAACATTAAAATGGTTTAGATAATACATACTTATATAAAATAAAATAAAATAAAGATTAGATTAGGTGTAAATTGGTTTTTTATTTTATTTTATATAGTTAATTTAGGCTCCGTTTGAGAACAATTTATTTAGTTCAATCTAATTAAGTGGATAATTATGATGTGGTTTCCACATAAAACGCTCTTAATCTCTTTTCCATCCAATTAATTATATCCTATCCAATCTCTTCACGTTCAGGCTCAAAGAGGTCATGCAAGAAGCCATCATAAAGCTTTATATATCTCTTTGAAACTGGAATGCCCCTTTTGTCCACAGTTCGCACCCTTAAATTGGAACTTGGGAGAAACTAGCGAAAATATAGGAGCCATAGCCTGCATAATTGGAAAAATTTCCATGTGTAAAGAACCAGCAAGGAATTCATGATAAAAATTTCTTCAATAATTAAGCACATATTACTTTATCGAAGTTCATTTGCCAAAACACAGATAAGTTGGAATTTTATGGCATTCAACTCAATGCGTTATTTAGCATATCAGAATATCAGATTATGTGAAAGCTTTGAACCAGAAAAAAAAAACATGTCCCAACAATTGGATGTGCTAGCTTCACACGCAAAGTTGGTGAGGTCAATACAAATTCACCCCAGCATTTCTTCAATGTGAGTGGCAATTAGCACGAAATACTGGACCCATATTTTTAGCCAAAGCAAACTAGTGGACCTCAAAGCTAGCTAATCATAGTTATTAAACCTAGATTGGATGTTGACCTGGTTTATGAGCGAAGTTAATGGTCGAACCGCAGGGTCAAATAAAAATATTTTAAAAATTATATATATATATATATATATATATAAAGTAAGTTTAAGAAATCATAACATGAATATGTAAAAAAAAATGGCATATGCCTAAATTAAACTTGTAATTATAATTCAAAATCAAGGTTTTACAAGCAATTTTATCAACAAAAAAAAAAAAAAAAGGTTTTACAAGCAATAGCATTAGAAATTCTATATAATTTACAAGAAAAATAAACGAATGTTATAAGATTGCAACAAAATTTTTGCTAAATAAAATCTTGTTACATGTCTCAAAATTTTTTATTACTTAGAAATAGGCAAATCTTAAACTACGCAAACAAAAGAAGAGAAAAAAAAAAAAAGGTTAAAGGCTTAGACTTAAAGCAATAAACAAATAAAGCACAAAACACAGAAACAAAAGTAGAGAAAAGAAGGTTTAAACAATAAATTATATAACATATATTGATATACTCATACCTACGTGCGATGAAGCTTTTTTTGGGTTTAGTATTATAATTTTTCATTCATCTCAATTTGATATGTTTCTCTCTTTTATCCAATTAAACCACATGCATAATGATTTTTATTTTGGACATAGAAAATACATTCATTAAAATGGAAAAAGAAGAAGAAAAAAAGTAGTACAAACAAATATGAAGAGAAAACAATTTAAACACCAACATAAATAAATAAATCATTAAAAAGAAAAAAAAAAGGAGTACATTAAAAATCTCATTTTTTTTTAATAATTCAAAAATAAAGAAGAAGAGATTAAAAAAAAGAAGAAGAAGAAGTGAGATTAGAATTTAGAAGAAAAAAAAAAAAAAAAAAAAAAAAAAAAAAAAAAAGAGAGAAAAAAAGAGAAACATTTTTTTTTTTTTTTTTTGAGAGGAAAGCCCACAAAAGAGGGCAGAGGCTAATCATTAATAAAACCAAGATCTTGGTTGTAAACATCAATAGAGTCTGGGGGAAGTTCCTCCATCCAAACTAGCAAAAGATTACAAAAAGATCTACGGGCTAAAGAATGAGCAACCCGGTTACCCAAACGCTTAACATGAAGGAAAGAAATACAACTAAAAGAAAGAGAAAGAGCATGGATATCTTTAAGAAGGTGACCCCAGCCAGAAGAGAGAAGAGATTTTTCCTTGATAGCTTTTATGACCCCTTTCGAGTCTCCTTCAACCATAACTCTCTCAAAACCAAGCTCTTTGGCAAACAAGAGAGCTCTTCTCGCTGCCATCACTTCCACTGTCTCCACCGAAGTAGGCAAGGGAATACTTTGTGACAGGGCAGCCAAGACCAGTCCAGCATGGTCAAGGATTATCACGCCAAGACCAGCTGAGGATTGGGTTGAGAAAATGGCACCGTCGAAATTAATTTTCACCAAACCAGGGGGTGACGATTTCCAGCGGACCGCACTGGCAGTTCTTGGGATTTTTGCATGGGTTGGCCGAATATGGTGAAATTCCTGCACCAAGGCACGGGCCTGCTCTGGGATTTTTTCAAGGGGCAAGCAGACACTATTGAAGAATGCTCTGTTTCTAGTCATCCAAATCAGGGATATAGTGTTTGCGAACTCTTCCACACACATATGATCCTGAAGTGCCAAGGACATAAGGTTTGCAAAGCTGAAGAGAGAGGCAGAAAGCCCTTTAAGCTTTGCAAACTTAGGAAGCCACACGGTGTCAAGTTTCTTACAGGACCACAGAGCATGAACTATTGTCTCAGGTTCCAGGTTACAGTTGGGGCAGGTGTCGACTTGCAGCATCTTTCTACGGGTCAGATTCACCTTAGTGGGGAGCGAGTCAATGGAGGCACGCCAGAGGAGGGAACGGATTCTGTTTGGAACGTGAAGGTTCCAAATTTTTTTCCAAGTGCTATTGCTGACCGCTTGGGCAGGGGCACCTGGAGGGTTTTGGGACTCCCAGTCACAAGCAAGCTTGTCCCCCGATTTAACCGAGTAGACACCGTTACGAGACCAAGGCCAGAACAACCAGTCCGGAGAGTCCATAAAACTCAACGGGATAGCTTTAATAACTCTGGCCTCAGTTGGGGAGAAAATAGCATTAACCATATCAGTTTTCCAGCAGTGCAAATCGTGGTCAATTAAGGATGCCACACGTAATTCAGGGTCATGGGTTCCAGGAAGGGAGGAAACTTTACCCGAGCCTTCGTTAGGCAGCCATTGGTCCGCGAAAACCTTGATATTCCAACCATTACCAACCCTCCACTTAGCACCCCTACTGATGATGTCCCGACCCCTTAGAATGTTTTTCCAAGCAAAAGAGCCCAAGTTATTTTTTGCCTCAAAGATGGTACCCTGGGGGAAGTATTTTGACTTGAAAATTTTGTAGAACAAAGTGTCATGGTTAGTGAGTAGCCGCCACACTTGCTTGGCCAGAAGAGCATCATTGAACTTCTGAAACTCCCTAAAACCCATTCCCCCATTCTGTTTATGGAGACACAAAGTATGCCACTTCACCCAATGCACTTTTCTACGATTACCACGCTGCCCCCACCAGAATTTACGAACCATGACCTCAATTTCGGGGTAAAGAGTCGAAGGTAATTTAAAACAGCTCATGGCAAAGGATGGGAGTGCTTGGATTACCGCTTTTATGAGAACCTCTCTCCCGGCCTGAGAGAGGAGTTTTTCCTTCCAACCCATCAACTTCGACCAAACTCTTTCCTTTATGTAGGCAAAGCTAGCCCTCTTGCCTCTCCCCACAAAAGAAGGGAGCCCAAGATATTTCTCGTATTGCTTTACCTCCGGAACCCCAAGTAAGTTGATAATGTCTTCCTGAGTACTCGCTGGGGTTGCTTTGCTGAAGAAGAGGGTCGTTTTCTCACGATTTAGCTTTTGCCCCGAGGCTGCCTCGTACTCTGAGAGGATGGACTGGATGTGGATGCACTCCTGAATTGAAGCCCTGCAGAATATGAGGCTATCGTCTGCAAAAAACAAGTGTGTTAATCGCGGACCGTTTCTACATATAGATATGCCACAGATAAGACCAGCCCGGGCTGCATTCTCAATCAAGGCGTGAAGGCCCTCAGAGCAAAGAAGGAACAAATAGGGGGAGATTGGGTCACCCTGTCTGATACCCCTGGACAGGGTGATTTTTCCAGAAGGTTCCCCATTGATCAAGAGAGAGTATGAGACTGTTGTGATGCACATCATCATCAAGTTAACCCAATTCACATGAAAGCCCATTTTTAACATTAATGTTTTCAGAAAAGACCATTCTACCCTGTCATAAGCTTTGCTCATATCCAGTTTAAAAGCCAAAAAACCAGATTTTCCAGATTGATGCTTCATATAATGGAGAGTTTCATATGCCATCAAAATATTATCAGAAATGAGTTTTCCTGCTTGGAACGCACTTTGATTTTTAGAGATTATATCAAGTAGTAACCCCTGGAGCCTATTAGCTAAGACCTTCGAGACCAATTTATAAATCACATTACATAAGCTAATAGGCCTAAATTCAGAGATACGTTCAGGGCTCTTAACTTTAGGGATGAGGGTTATAAATGTGTGATTGATATCAGCAGGCATAGAGCAATTATTAAGACAGTTTAAAACAGCAGAGGTAACATCATCACCAACAACAGACCAGTAAGATTGGAAGAAAATAGGAGGCATACCATCTGGGCCAGGGGCCGAGAGCGGTTCCATATCTTTTAGGGCTGCTTCCACCTCCTCTCTTGTGAAGACCCTAACAAGGTCTTTGTTCATGTCCGCCGAGATCACTAGCTGGATGGAGTCAAAAATTGGGTGGTTTTCCTCTGGACTACAAGAGGTGAAGAGATCTCGATAGAAAGCACTAGCTATCTCTTGGAGTTGGAGCTCAGCCGTGCACCAAATATCTTGGTTATTTTTAAGCCCTTGGATGCGGTTTCGCTTGTATCTTTGGGAGGCCTTGCTGTGAAAGAAACGAGTGTTGCTATCCCCCGATTGAAGGTACAAGGAACGAGCTCTCTGAATCCACATCATGCTTTCCTTGTCGAGGAGCTCATTGATAACTAACTTAATGTTTCGGACCTGGTCATAAGAGCCGCCCCTTGCAGCAGCCTCCTCAGCAAGGGCAAGCGATTTTGATGCCTCTGTAAGCTGCCTTTTGATACTCCCAACGGCAGATCGGCTCCATTCAACCAGCTTCACTCCACACAAGTTAATTTTTGAAGCAACAAGGTTCATATCACACACAGGGGATGGAAAACCCCATACAGCCTTTACTGTGTTCCTACACCCATCATCCTTCAGCCATATGCTTTCGAAGCGAAAAGGTTTATTTTTGCAATGCACTATCCCTTCAGGCTTGATGACAATAGGGTTATGGTCAGAGGCATTGGAGTGTAAGTGTTGAACCCGGGTGGCTGGGAAAATTTCCAGCCATGCAGGGGTGGCGAAGGCCCGGTCTAGTCTCTCCAAGATCATTGCCTCACCCCTTTTTCCCCTCCAAGTAAATTTCTTTCCCGTGAAACCAAGGTCAATGAACCCAAGTTCATCAACCACATCCCTGAACGCTTCTAACTCCACTTCCCTTCGCTGAGCCCCGCCGAGTTTCTCATGAGCTCTAAGGATCTCATTGAAATCCCCTGCACAAAACCCAGGGGAGGTGGAACTTATTATTTAGATCACGTAAGAGATGCCATGTTTCCACCTTTCTTCTTGATTCCGGAAAACCATAGATGCCAGTAAACCTCCATGCATCCTCCTGACCATCATTGACTATTGCATCAATAAAATTAAGGGAGGAACCAACTATTTTAATACTTACAGAATTTTTCCAAAAAAGAGCCAAACCTCCAACTCTAGAAATTCTGTCCACAATCCATTTCTCATCAAAATTAAGGTCATCACACACTTTTTCTAGCCTTTCTTTGTCTGCCCAAGTTTCGGCTAGGAACAGGATAGAGGGGTCTTGTGCTCGCACTAGGTTAGCAAGCTCATGAATCGTATGGTGGTTCCCAAGCCCCCGCACATTCCAACATAGGCAACTCATTGATCTTGGCGGGGCTGGGAACCAGCCTCCACCGATGGGCAAATGTTTTCTTTCTGGTCTAACAGAACCATGGCTCTACGTTTAGAAGGTTTTGAGTCGCTGTGAGGGAGGTGAGCAACTCTTTTTCCCAGTGCAACGTTGAGGTCCTTAGACTCCTCAATAGAACCCACTTGTCTTATGATCCTAGTCCATTTAGTAGAAGAAGTGGACGTTGGCTTAGGCAAGGTTGGGCTTAAGTTTGTAATGTTGGCTAATGGGCTAATAATAACAGGGGAAGGGGTAGCACTTGTTGGGCTGGGCTTGGTTGGGCCCAAGGGAGTAAGAAATTCAGAATTACTAATGGGAGAGTGCTCATACCTTTCAATATCCTTGTCCAAAGCTTCCAACGTCTCCTCAAAAGTTTTTCCCGCTTCCGTTACAACATCCAGCTCTAACGTACTAGCTTGCATGTGACCTGCCTCAGTCATGTCACTCTGAACCACTTCTGGGGGCGTCGGAACTTTCAGCTGAAAAACCGGATCCATCATGACTTCTGGATTTGAAAAACTTCCTTGGTTTTCGGGACGGATTACCTCCGGTGAGGGGCTGTCAGTCCGAAACACCATTATTGGAACTTTGTTGCTCTGCACCGGGTTTGGGGGCTGATTGGCTTTCTTAATTTCCTCTTTCAAACCCGAAACTGTAACCAGCTTACTCTTTGATGGCACAAAAGGAGGCGCTCTTAGCCAGGGACCAAACTGAGGGCTTTCCTCTCCCTGGTTTCCTTCACTAGCAGACCTTAATACACAGCTTTGTTCATCGTGCGAAAGACACCCACATTTGTAGCAGAGGTTAGGGAGTCGTTCGTATTTGAAGGGAATCCATAAATCCTTTCCATCCTCTAGAGTAATCACTCTACCCCTGCAAAGAGGTTTGGAAATGTTTAGAGTAACCCTTACCCTCACAAATCTTTCCCCTACTATGTCCGTTTCCTGTTCTTCATGTTTTACTGTACCCAAGACTTCGCATAATTTTTCAGCCACCCTCCTATTTCTAAACCTGAGCGGGAGATCATGGACTTGAATCCAGAAGGTGGCAAGTTCAAACCCCATGTATCTCATGTCCTTTGAACCATCAAACTTCTGCGTAACCACCAAATATTTATCAAAGCTCCAAGGTTCCCCAGCTAGGACTTTCATCATGTCGGGTTGATCCTTGAATGTAAAGAGGACAATGTGGTCCTCCTCCCTTCTAACTTGGAAGCCTTTTGAAGCTCTCCACAGGGGGGAGAAGGTTTTTGCAATAGCCTCAAGGTTGAGTACTCGCCTGGTTAGAAACTTGGCTGCCAGTACCCACTCTGTTACAGCATGCTCTTCTAATAGTCTAACACTGGAGCCCTCGCAATCTGACAGTTTAAGCTTGCTCCACGTTTTTGTAAGATCTTCCATAACGTGATTTTATTGGTTAGGAACCAAAAAGGAAAAAGGGGGTTTAGAGGTCAATAAAGAAAAGAAAAGTCAGAAAAGGATAGAGAAAGAGGAGAAAAGAGGGAATTGTTTCCCAGTAACCCAAGAAAAATACCCACAAGCCTCTCCGTGCACTTGTCACTGAGAGGAACAGAAACCCACCTTAGAAAGGAGGGACAAAAGTTCTACAGTCGCTGGGAAAGATGAAAGAACACCTGTCCCCAGCGAGAGAGAAACCCCAACCATATTTATTGGGTTAAACTGGATTTTATTAACAACTACAAGGAGCCTCAGTTGCGACTAGTCCTTTTGAGGTATAGCACAAATGTGGCTAGCGCTTTTCCTTGAGTCGTTACATATGGTATCAGAGCCGGCCCGGTAAGCTCGTGTGGGCTCAAAGACACTACCCCACAAAAGTGGGCCCTAATGAGGATGTTAGGGATTTAAGTGGGGGAGATTGTGATGCCCAAATTTGATTGATTATGTGATGTGTGTGGGTGTGTGATGAGTCTCCCATCGGGTATTTACTGGGTTGAACTGAGTTTTATTAACAACTACAAGGAGTCTCAATTGCGACTAGTCCTTTTGAGGTATAGTGCAGATGTGGCTAGCGCTTTTCATTGGGTTGTTATATTATCAGTTGCCCACATAGTGCTTCTAGCATGTTATATACTCCATAAAATGCCACATATTATCCCAAGATCAACCTTAAGTTGGTTTAGATCATAGGTATTTATATTAAAAAAAAAAAAAAAGCAAAAAAAGAAGAAAATTAGATTAGGTGTAATTGGTTTTTTTTTTTTTTTCAATGAATAATCAACATGTCACAAAAATTAAAAATCTTAAACTATAACCGTGCGAGTGTGGCAATATGTTTTACCAAATATTATCAACATTTCCATAGCACTTAATCTCTTTTCCATCCAGTTAATTATATCAGATTATGTGAAAGCTTTGAACCAGAAAAAAAAAAAAAAAAAAAAAGTCCCGACAATTGGATGTGCTGGCTTCACACGAAAAGCTGGTGACTGGTGAGGCCAATACAAATTCCCTCCAGCATTTCTTCAATGTGAGTGGCAATTAGCACAAAACACTAAACCCATTTTTTAGCCCAAGCAAAATAGTGGACTTCAAAGCTAGCTAATGACTTTTTAGGAGTCGCTGATAAGGTGGTTGAATTTGGTAATTTCACATTACGTATTTTATATCTTTATCCTTAATAAAACACCCCCACATTATATTCAAATATAAACGACAACCACACATCTCATATCCACATTCTCAATAATCCAACTCTTTTTGTCTCTCTTCTGTCTCGCACACTCACATGCGTATGGCTGGGGAAACAGTAACACAAACAAAGTGGGAAGGCAAAGCCTGTGTTGAACTAGCAACTCCAACAGCACAAGAAGTTTGGCCTCTGGTGGAGGACTTTTGCAACCTACACAAATGGCTTCCTACTATTGATACATGTTACCAAGTGGATGGGATCCTTGGTCAGCCTGGAATGGTCCGGTACGTCGCCACCACAACAACAACTTCATCCAACGGCAATGAAGAAACGACGATCAAGTGGGCTAAAGAGAAACTGCTGATGATTGATCCCATCAAACGGTGTTTGAGCTATGAGGTTACTGATAATAACATCGGTATGAAGTCATACGTGGGGAAATCCACAGTGTCGCCAATCAACGATGATGGCAAAAATGGGTGCAAGATCGAGTGGTCCTTCGTCTGTGATCCGATTGAAGGTTTGAGATCTGAAGATTTTCTCTCTTATATGGAGACTGCTCTCCAGTCAATGGCAAAGAAAATGGAAGATGCCCTCCTATCTACTAGGTGAAATCTGGCCCTACATGCTTTATATTTGTGTTGCTACGACTGTTGTTGATGAATAATTTAGCATATATATGATCCTTTCTTGTTGTATCTTGTGAGAGTGACGATGTATCCGCTGGATGTACAAAATCCCTTCTGTTTGTATCAACAACGATAAGAAAAATGAAAAAACTTATTATACTGTGTTGTGTTCAATGTTCATCCCATAAGTTGAATATTGATTATTGGCTATATTCATGATGTATTTGTAGTGTTTATGTATGGAAACCTTATTTATGTTGATCTTTTAAGTTGAATATTCCTTATTGACTATATTTATGATGCATTGTTATTGAATTAGTTGAGTATTTATTGTATATGTCAAACATATAATGAGTTGGCATGAGCTTATAAAAAACCTTAATTGTGATTAAATTAGTCATTTAAATGTATTATACAAATGAGACTCGAAAACGTTACTCTACAATTTAGGGTTTTTTATTTATTTTTGAGAGTGTTTCAGACTATGTTGTCCACACTTGAAAATAATTTTTTATGATCAGATCAAGACACCAATTAGTTTTTGATATAGACGAGAATTGAACCCTAGATCTCTTATATAACCATTAAAAACTTTTTCAGTTAAGCTAATTGAAACCTACTACAATTTAGGTGTTGAAGGATATGCCATTTAAGCAAAAGCGACTATAATTGGTCCCATTTGATACTAGATTAGGTGGTGTTTGATGTATGGATGTGTATTATATATATAGCGGATCCATAGGAGCAAGAGGGGGCAACTGGCCTCCCTGATCTACCAGAAAATTCTTCCATAATAGTACGCTACTATTTTAGAAAGTCTTTATTGGCGCCCCCCATGAAAGAAAACCTCCCATAAAAAACAGTTTTTCTTTCCTAACTAAACTAAACTTTTTCGTTTTTTCCTAACCAAACAGTGAGTTAGTGGGTCTCACTTAAAAGTTATAAAACCTTTTATTGTTTGTCACAAACTTTCACCCCTCTCACGGCAAGTTAGGGTTGAAAGTTCAAACAATGTGGGTCCCACATTATAATGAAAACAAAAAATTTCCAAACGCAATAGGCCAAATGGCCAATACCAAACCGACAACACTAAACCCAGCCGCTAAAATTCAAAACCAAACTAGTATCAATGACTCACCTAACCACGATGACCTTCGTAGTCTCAATTAGATATGACCATAGGTTGGGTATGGGTTGAGCATACCCAAACTTGATCCAATAATTTTACTCATTGATACCCAATTCACTTACTTGATTAGTACCCATATTCGTTTGTTACCCGGCTTTTTTACCCATGGATAACCAAATCCAACCTGAACCTGAATTTTGAGTTTATTTATTTATTTTAGTGATAAAATTTTAAATTGACAAAAAAGGAAGAAGAAAAAAAATCTATATTGCCAAATTTTTAACAGTTATATGCAAAATTATAGTGTTGGACTAAAGCCTTTATTTCTTTTTCCCTTGAATGAAAGCCATAAGATTTATTGCTTCCATATGCACAACAATTTGCTTTGTCATTTCCAAGCGATATTTACTAAATGAGAAGTTATTAAGTCTACCTAGAGGACCTACACGTGGTCTTCCTTGACCTTCTGACCAATAAAATGTTGTTATTTATTCAAATATGACGTCATTTGGTAATCTTTTATTTTTTATTCCTTGTGTTGATTAAGAAGTTCACTCACACATTTGCATAGATGACATCATCTCATTAGTTGGAAAGACCACGTTAGTAGTCCTCTCGGTGGACCAAATAATTTCTCCTTTATGAGGTATTCAATAACCAATTCCATCATAATTGCGCTGTTAAATATAAGAATGTAATTGACGTATTCTATATAATAAAAAATTTCCTTATTAGTGTACAATGTAATTGACGTAATCTATATAATAAAAGCTATACAAGGAAAACTGGAGAAGAATTTTCTGGAAATATTTGAATTAATTTGAAAACTTTCAATATCCTCATAATTATCTCCAAGCTCTTCAATAGAATTTTCAAAATATTTAGCACTTATCTCCAAATTGGGACCGTTAGGATGTAGCACCGTAGAGTTTGAAAAAGATTCTTTGATAACCTCCCCACAATTAATGGCCTTATCACTGAATGTTTGAGCACTATAAGGAGACTCCTTGTATGTATCTTTAAAATCTACAACTAATGAGGGAGTTACCTTATCGAGAGATATCTTGGATTGATCCAAATCCTGAATCTAATCCTAAATAATCAATTTCAAATTGGAATAAAAAACCAGCACCGAATCTAGAACAGCTGTGTCCTTTCGAACATTTGAATCTTCCTGAGTAACCGCAGAAAGAAAATTTTCCCGCGCTACAACAACTATAATGCTTCCTGGTGTAGCCACTGGATGAGCTGGATTTCCGATCCCAGCCACCATGGGAAGCTCCTTCACTGGCCTTCCAATATGTTGGGACTCCTCAGGTTCCTCAGATACTGATAAATCATTCTCATCATCCACGTCTTGTGCCACTGAATGAGGGATACAAGCATCTTTTTTCCGTCCACCCCGTGGAGCAATAGAGCAAAGCCAAGATCCATACTGAAAATCATCCTCTTTAGCGGCAAAACATCCTGTTTTCAACTGGGGACACTCACAATCTTGATGCCCAAGAAGACCACATCGGTAGTAAAAAATAGGAAGTCTTTCATATTTAAAAACAGCCCAATTTGCATCAAGGTTCTCAATCTGTATCATTTTTCCACGCATGAGAGGCTTAGTGATATCAATCCTTACTCTGATTCGAAGAAAGGGTCCCCAGGCAAGACCACTTTTGGGAGCATCCACTGTAATAAGTTTACCCATCTCGTTTGCAATATGAGCTCCTACATCCTTATTCATACTTATAATTGGAATATTAAAAATACGAATCCAGAAAAGGGAATGGGTAAAGGTAACCTTAGCTGGACTAATATCACCATAAAAGCGTTTCATCAAAATAAGTCTTTTATCAAAAGACCATTGACTCTTATCAATGATCTCCTGAAATTGTTCTTCTGAACCAAAGATTGCCAAAAATAAATTCTGTCCTACTTCTTTTATGGTTACTCCCCGAGAGCTTCGCCAAAGACTTGTGCAAGTGGATTTGAATGCCTCTTTATTGAAATCTTTGGTAGTTTGCAAGGTGAAAAGGATGCTAAACTGATCCTGTTGTTTAGAGATAGCGACTTCATGGGATTCCACAGCCATAATACCTTTTTCCTTGTCAGACAACTTGAAATGTTTCCAAAGTTCCTCCATGGCAGCATCTATATTAACAACAATAGAAAATAGAAAAGAAAGATGCAAAGTATTTAAAAGACACAGAAAGAAGAGTTAAGAGGAAAGAAATAGAAAAAGGGAAATAAAAACACGACCTCTACCACAACCTGAAAAGAACCAGATTTGAGAGGTTGAATCTCACAAGGAAAACTGTAAATGTGTAGCACCTACTGTCTATGACTACAGAGAGTCTGAGAGAGAGAAGTATAATTAACAAGCTAGTTAACAAGCTAGCATCTTGATTCTAGCTTGTTACAAAGGCGCTTCATATTTGTTTGTTTAAAACATTGATTAACCATTTATTTTATGTTGACATTAGTCATTAGTTTTATATTTTTCAAGTTTAAATCAAATCTTATTTATTACTTGATATCCAATTACTATTAGTCTATTACTTAAAGTTGACCCACACATAAGGTCCCCTTTTAAATGGGAATTCCCTTCCTCTTTTTTAGCCTTTTAATTGTTTTCTACCTAAATAAATCTTAGTTTTCAATAGTTATGGTAAATTTAAAATTGACTAATGCTAGAAATACAAATTTTTTTACAAATTGTTAAAGTGGTGAGTGGTTATTGGTGAATGAAAAAGTGATGTTAATAGTGGGTTTAGATGAAAATCAATAAGAAATTGAACACAACAACCGTTTGTAAAAATGTTGTAAAATAGTTTGTGATTATAGTATTATTCTTTAAAATCACATTAGTTTTAAGCAACTTAAAAAAAAAAAAAAATTTAAGGAAATAGTTTTTAGCAACTTTGAAAGTTTAGTTTTCACACAGTAACACCTTTGAATATAAATTTGATAGTTGACTTTTTAATCTTGGTAATATATGGTATATAAATATCAATTTCCAAATTAAGGATTTGTTTGAAAACAAAATGTATAATAAGGAAATTACACCCAAACTTTAAGGGTGTAATTTGTAATTTACCATTTTTTTTGTTCTTTAGGTTTCTTTTATTTAAATTACCATATTATCACATATTAAATAATAAAGAAGTTAATGGGATGGACCTATTAATGTAATTTTACACAATTCACAAACTTAGTTGAATTATTAAAACCCAGCCGAGTCACATGGTTTGCTTAAAACCCATAGGGTATGTAAAGACTTTGTAGAATTCAATGATAGAGTGGGTGAAATTGGTAATTTCCGATTATGTATTTTACATCTTTACAATCTATTTAGGATCCGCTTATTTTACTAAAAATGAAAACTTTTTACTGAAAGTACTGTAGATAAAGGTAAAAGTTAGTTAAAATAGTACAATGAAACTCATGAATAGTATCAAAAAATATAATAGGACCCATGAATAATAGAAAAAATAAACTAAATAGTAAAAGAAGTCGGTAAAATTAATTATGCCAAACAAATACCTAGGCAAACTATTATTCCTTAATAAAACACCCCCAAGCAAGTCATAACGAACAACCACACATCTCATATCCATATTCTTTATATATAATCCACTCTTTTTGTCTCTCATCTGTCTCTCACGCTCACTTACATATGGCTGGGGAAACAGTAACACAAACAAAATGGGAAGGCAAAGCCTGTGTTGAACTAGCAATTCCAACAGCACAAGAAGTTTGGCCTCTCGTGGAGGACTTTTGCAACCTACACAAATGGCTCCCTATTGTTGATACATGTTACCAAGTAGATGGGATCCTTGGCCAGCCTGGCCTGGTCCGGTACTGCGCTTCCACAATAACATCTTCATTCAACAGCAACGAGGAAACGATGACCAGGTGGGTCAAAGAGAAACTACTGATGATTGATCCCATCAGACGGTGTTTGAGGTATGAGGTTATTGATAATAACATCGGCATGAAGTTTTATGTGGCGAAACTCATAGTGTCGCCCAACGATGATGGCAAAAATGGGTGCAAGATCGAGTGGTCCTTCGTCTGTGATCCGATTGAAGGTTTGAGATTTGAAGATTTTCTCCATAATACTATTGAGACTGGTCTCCAGTCAATGGCAAAGAAAATGGAGGATGCCCTCCTATCTAGCAGGTGAAATATGGCCCTGCATGCTCTATATTTGTGTTGCTACTGTTGTTAGATGAATAAATTTGTCATGCTTCAGCATATATATATATATATATATATATATGATCTTTTCTCAAAAGCCAAAATACTGATTCAGGTATCTTGTGATAGTGACTATGTATGTGCTGGATGTACAAATTCCCTTCTGGTTGTATCAACAACGATGAGAAATAAATTTGCAGTGTTTATGTATTTGACATGTTGTATGAAAAAACTTATTATACTGTGTCGTGTTCATCCCATAAGTTGAATATTGATTATTAACTATATTCATGATGTATTTGTAGTGTTTATGTATGAAAACCTTATTTGTGTTCATCTCTTAAGTTTAATATTCATTATTGACTATATTCATGATGCATTGTTATTGAATTAGTAGAGTATTTATTGTATATGTCAGACATATATATAATGGGTTGAGATGAGCTTATTAAAAACCTTAATTGTGACTAAACTAGTCATTTAAAGGGGCAAAATTTAGTTATAAAATTGATTGTAACTTTAAGTTACAATCTTACTCAATATCTTGGACAAAATGGGCTTTTGCCCTTTTCTACAAAACTAATTAGCCTTTTGCCCTTCTTCCCAAACTAAATAGGGAAATGCCCCTATTTTGAAACTCGACTTTCTCAAAATCAAGTTAAAAAAAAAAAAATCTAAAGCCCTATAGTGACGTTTTTAAGGACTTATAGTGACGTTTGAAGAACTTATGGTGACGTTTTATAACTTGATATTCACAAAATCGAGTTATAGGCAATAAAATTCCCTATAACTCGATTTTATGGATATCAAGTTACGAAACGCCACTATAGGTCCTTAAAAACGTCACTATAGGTCCTTAAAAACGTCACTATAGGGTTTAACTCGATTTTGAAAAAGTCGAGTTTCAAAAGAGGGGCATTTCCCTATTTAGTTTGGGAAGAAGGGCAAAAAGCTAATTAGTTTTATGGAAAAGGGCAGAAGCCCATTTTGTCCCAATACCTTTCTATTGAAGGTGAATTTTAACAAATCCACAAGTGGATTACATTTTCTTCTTAACTTGCAAAATTTCTAGAAAATTAAAGATCAATAATTTTGTCATCAATATATTGTTTAAATTGTAAGTTTTTGTAATTTAAAATTATGCATAAAATATGAGCATATAGATTATATGGTAAATAATATCCGCTTGACACAAAATTTGACATGTGTATTAAGTACGTAAACAACATGTAATTTAACGATTAGATTTTCAAAATATATAATAATGTTTATTTTATTGAGTAAAATTATAATCTTAGACTATAACAAATTTTGTAGCTACACTTTGTTAAAAAAAAAAAATTCTTTCCTAACTAAACTATACCTTTTTTGTTTTCTCCTAACCAAACAATGAGTTAGTGGGTCTCACTTAAATGTTATAAAACCCTTTTTTGCTTGTTGCAAACTTTCACCCCTTTGAAGGCAAGTTAGGGATTGAAAGTTTAAACAATATGGGTCTCACACAATAATTTAAAAAAAAAAAAAAAAATCAAAACCCAATAGGCTAAACGACCAATACCAAACCTACAACACCAAACTCAGCCACTAAAATTCAAACCAAACCTAAATGACTCATCCAGCCATGACAACCTTTGTAGTCTCAATTAGAGATGACCATAGATTGGGTATGGGTCGGGCATACCCAAACCCAATCCAATAATTTTGCTCATGGATACCCGATTCACTTACCCGATTAATACCCATATTCATTTGTTACTTGGCTCTTTTACCGATGGATAACCAAATCTAACCCGAACTCGAATTTTGAATTTTTTTTTAAATTTTTTTAATTTTAGTGATAGAATTTTAAATTGAAAAAAAAAAGGAAAAAAAAAAATCTATATTGCCAATATTTTAACAATTATATGCAAAATTATAGTGTTGGACTAAAGCCTCTATTTCTTTTTCCCGTGAATGAAAGCCATAAGATTTATTGCTTCCATATGCACAACAATTTGCTTTGTCATTCCCAAGCAATATTCACTAAATGAGAAATTATTAGATCCATCAGGAGGACTGCATGTGGTCTTCCCTGATCTCCCAACTAATAAAATGTTGTTATTTATGCAAATGTGACATCACCTGGTAAACTTTTATTTTTTATTCTTTGTGCTGATTAGGAAGTTTGCTCACACATTTGCATAAACGATATCATCTCATTAGTTGAAAGGACCACGTTAGCAATCTCGGTGGACCTAATAATTTCTCCCAATAAACCTCTTATGTTGAGAAATTCATTCCAAGATGTTTTAATCTATTTAAATGGGATTTGTATGAAGAAAGTCGACAAAAGAGGAAAAATTCTATATTTTTCTAATCTATAATTCATGTGTAATACATAGTGAGATATATACAATATTCTAGAACTCTATAAAGGTAACTCCTAGTGTCATGGGATTATATATGTCAAAAGAGATTTAATTGCCCATTAACTTTGTGAGGTATTCAATAACCAATTCCACGATATTTGCACGGTTAAATATAAGAATTTTTTTTCTTATTAGCAAATTTCCCTTATAAAAATTTTCCTTAATATTGTACAATTGAATTGAAATAATTTATATAATAAAAGCTATATAAGGAAAACTGGAAAAGAATTTTCCGAAAATATTTGAATTTATTTGAAAACTTTCTACCTTACCCTAGAGAATAGAGAGGAAAAGTGATAATAAAAACTATTTAAGGAAAACTAGAAAAGAATTTTCTGAAAATATTTGAATTTATTTGAAAACTTTCTACCTTACCCTAGAGAGTAGAGAGGAAAAGTGGTAATGATATCCTTTTTGTATTGCTAAAACTTAGGGAGAAGAATAAACCTTCATAAATAAATAAATGAACCTTCCACTTTTACATTAATTTTGCTTGGTTGTATCATAGAGACAAATTTATAATAACCCATTAACAACCCTAATATAGGGCAAATATTGTCTAAAGACAACAAGTTCATTGTACTTATAAGCCATTAAAGTTTCCTTATTTGTTTAAAACATTGATTAACCATTTATTTTATGTTGACACTAGTCATTAGTTTTACATTTTTCAAATTTAAATCAAATCATATCCAATTGCTATTAGTCTATTACTTTGTTGGATATATTTCAACAATTTACTTTTATGATAAAGCAAAAGGAACAACACACAGATCTAATTATAAGCAATAACACAAATAGATATGATAGACAAGAGCAATAAACAAATACTGAATATATTTAAGAAGAAATCTGCAAATAATTAAAAATTTACAGACCAAATGCGTGAATGATGAATGTTTAAGATCAACTTTTGTGTTTGACACAATCTCCTTAAAGCAGATTTCGCCTCTCACACAATCATTGTGGTACTTTAAGACTTACGAACGTCTGCCTCCCAAAAACGAATCACACAAGTTTGTGCTCTGCGAATTACTCAATGTCTCTTTCTCTCTCTTTGACACAAAATGAATGCACAAAATATTCTCACTGGGAGAGTTCTTTTTTGAAAAGTGGTTTTTATGAATGAGGGACTATGAATTATTATACGTTACTGAATAGGCATTCTATTTTAGTAATAACTGCTGTGCACAGACTAATTGACTCAAAAATTAAAATAATAAAATATTATTATTTGGAAAAGTAGGCCAGTCTACATATGCCAAAAGCCCAACCAAATGTCTAACTCATAAGCATATAAACTTGTATATTATCTGTAGTTGCACGATTTTCCTGGCCCAAATTCTATTGATCAGGCCTTGGCCCAAAGCGCAACCCACAATAAATATTTGTAGAGGATGGGTTAAAGAACTTAGCCTCAGTGAACCTATTAGGTCTGATACATGGACAATATTGTTGCAGAAAAATAAGAACACAGGAATGGATCTCTCACGTTTGATTCTATTTTTTCAGTTTCTGATACAGTTTTCTCGTCCTCTTCTTTGAGGGACTCCACTACATTATATAGTTCTCCTCCTCTCATCTCAACCTTACACTTGTTGATCATCTAAGCATCTACTTGAGCACCTGTCCCATCAGCCGCCCTCATTACTCTCTTTGTGAGTTGCAGAGGCTAAGGTGGTACTGTTCAGGGGTCCTTTTCTCATTAATGCGGCCAAGTGGGTGGTTGGGGCGCATTTAATGTGGTGGTAGCTTCCCGTGAGATATTTTGGATTTTATTCATTTTATATGTTGGGAGGATGAACTGAGTTGGCTGGGGAGAGTTCCTCGTCTGGATTTCGTGACGTTCGAGGAGGAGTTACTCCTCGGACAGGTTACCTTGCCGTTATTGGGATTGAATAATGCTTCACATGTGGCTTCTCTTCGGACAGGACGCTTCTCGGTCGGGCCTGAATTTGGAATAGCCCATTATTTTTGGGCCGGGCCCCACAATAGCCCCTCAAAACTCCGGTTTTTATCTCCTTCCGAGGAGAAAAGCGGGGTTTTGAAGTTAGTGAGAGGAAGGAAGTAAGGAGAGCTTGAGGCACGCGTGCGGACCGTTACTTTTGACGCGCTACAATTTACGAGGCGCGGCCATTAACTTCTGGAGGCGTTATGTTCCCTTCATCCAACGGTGTGGCGTGGATCGAACGACCATCGTTTCTTCTCGTATTTTTAGGCAGGAGTGATCTTTTCTCTCTCCTCCCGGCTATATAAGACGTCAGAGGGGTTCAGTTCCTTCTTTTTATCTGCATTTTATAAACCTTAAAGGACTCCAGAAAACTCCATCGAATCCCAGAGATATACGAACACTTGCGTCCGTTACGCCGCCGTAGCCGTTTTCTGTGAAGCGTTTCGTCCAAGAGAGATTTCCAGGCGTCCCATCCAGCGTTTTGTGAAGGTACCACTACATTTCGTTCATCTCGCCGTTTCAATTTCCTCCTCGGACTCTACTTTTCTTCTCAGTCTTTACTTTTGTTTCCCCGGTTCAGTCCAGATGGGTAGATTTGAGAAATTAGTAAAAACCCCAGCCGCTATGGAGGCCTTTAGGGCTAAATACCACATTCCCCCAGGGGTTGGGCTGCGGTACTGTCCTCTTGAAGGAGTATTGACAAATAGAGGTGAGGGAGAAGTCGTTATCCCCATGATTGCTTTCATAGAGGGAGGGATGACATTTCCCATGCGTAGGATTACAAAGGAATACCTGTTCAACCATAGGTTGACGCCGTATCAATGTGCCCCGAATATGTTCAAGATACTAGGCTGTGTAGATGTCTTAGACGAGCGGATGAATCTAGGCCTTACTTGGCACGATGTGGCTTATCTGTACGAATGTCACCGCCTCGGGGATGATGGGTATTATCTTAAATCCCGGAACGAGGACGTTAGGTTGATCTCCTGTCTCCCAATATCCAATAAGACCGTGAAGAATGACTTCCTTATTGCTTCTGGGGAGTGGTTCGACGGTGTTCATTGTCCAACTCGGGCAGGAAACCCAGGTGTGGCGTTTTTAGGATCAGTCATTTTTGGGAAAGGATTTAGTATTGAGGGGTTATTTTTCTTGCTTTCTTTGTAATTGGAAAATTTCATGTACTAACCCCCCTTTTCCTGGTTGTTTGCAGATAAAATTCACGTCGCTCCTCGGTTGAACTTTGTGAATGTGCCAGCGTTGAATTACCTTCTTAGGTCGGAGATTTACGTTTCCGAGGATGGACAGTTGCGTGCGGCCCATCTGGTTTTGGGCTATCAACCTCTGAGCAACTCTTTCCAGGCTATCGGTCATGCTATAAGGGCTGGCAATCCGAGGTTGGCTAGGATTGACGTGTCCAAGGACGGGTTCCTAGCTGATCACGATCTGCCACCAGTTGTGTTGCCCGGTGTCAGGGATCCCTACTTAGCAGAGCAGCTACCTCCGCCAAACGAGCCCGGCGTTGCCGTTCAGGTTGAAAAGGAAGCTGAGTCATCTCGTCTTTCCCTTGAGGCAGAGATAGACGAGTTTTATTTTGAGGAGGAAGTTCAGCAAACCCCCTTGGTGGAACTTTCCGATCCTGAAGGAGAGCGGGACCGGCATTCTGCAGTTGGCGTTCCTTCCATTGTTATCTGCTCGGACGACACTTCGGACGAAGAGACAGAGCCCATGGCAGGAAAAGGAAAAACTCTAAAGGAGTTGATGGCCTCCCGAGGGAAAGGCCAGTCATCGAAGGGACCGATTCCACCACAGGTCAAGACCCTTCCTCCTGTGGTCCCTCAGGGCACTTCGGAACCTGGCCTTAAGGCTAATCCGGACCTAAAGAAGAAGAGGTCGGTTGACACCCCTGAGGAGGGTGAGGTGGTTGCCCAGCTGACCAAACAGTAAAAAACCACTCGTGCTCCAAGGAGCAGAAGGGGTAACTCTTGGAGAGACGGGACGAGGAGAACGTTGCTGAGGTGTGTGCTACTCCGCGTACATGGAGCCCTAAGTTGGAGCTGGATGGGGTTGCCATCCCCTATAATGCTTCGGTTCGAGAGTACAACCGAGGCCGGGCAGGGTACGTGGCTGAAGCTTTAGAGCAACCCCTACTCCTTCCTCGAGACATGGAGGCTTATAGGCGGTTTTCTCAACCCGAGATCTTCCTATCCCTTAAAAGGGATCTTGCGATGGTAAGTAATTCTTTTACTGTTTCATTAATTTATTTGACCTTGTTAGATTGAAGCAATCTTGTTTCGTTTGTAAATTACTCAGCAGGTATTTGTGGCTGAGGAATTTTGCTGCGGTAACAGTAGTCGTGCTGAGGTCGAGAGCCAGGCTCGGGCGGAGATGGAGAAAACCTTGGGGTCCCTCAAGCACGATCATTGTGAACTTATGGACAAGTTCAAGGAGTCGGAGAATCAGCGCAAATTTGCTGAGGCTGGTTTGAAGAGTGCCGAGACCCAGGCGGAGGACCAGCGCAAAGAGCTGTTCACGACCCAGATTAACCTCGCCACCGAGAAACAGGCAGTGCAGGACCTCAAGACTGCTCTGCAAAAAGTCGAGGATGAGCTGCGGCGGGTCAAAGAGGAGGCCTAGCTGATCCGAGAGGCTATAGAGGCTGAGAAGAATGTTGCTCGCCAGCTCGGGGCCGAAGAGACGGAGGCCAGGCTATCCGAGGAGATCCCCGAGGTGTGCAGGGATTATTGCAGTATTTCATGGGCTCATGCTCTCGATGCTGCCGGAGTTCCTGCGAATTCGGCACTAAGACTGCCCCAGAACATCTTCTATCCTTAGGAGATCCGAGAGAATCCTGATGGCGCCCAAGTGGCTTCAGAGCAGGACCTGGCGGTGCCTGATGCCGTCCTCGTGCTTGATATGGCGAAGGATCCCGCTGCAGACTTTACCATCGAGGTTCCTCCTCCTCAGCCCGAGCAGAAAGAAGATCCTCTTGCTAAGGCTTAGCCTTTCAGGCTTTTGATCTTTGTACTCTTTCCTTTTTTTTTTTTTTTTTTTTTTTTTTTGAATGAGAGTCGTCCTATTTTTTCATTCTTTTGTAAGGACCTCTCTTTCTAATGTACTCGAAATTTTAATATAAAAATGTTCGTTTTGCTTACTATGGATGTATGCCAGTAGCGCTCTTCTTTAAACATTTGCAACGATGTAGTTACAGGTAAACGGTAAAAATAAAATGGGTTTTTGCTGCTGTGCATTTGAGGGTCGCAATGGTGCCCGACTGCGCGCACGCCTTAAAATGATTTCCTTTAAGTAATAATCCCACAATCTATCATAAGTAATAATTTCCCCTAAGTCTGTGGTCCGAGGAGCCATGCAGGACTAGGTTCTGTTTAAAACTTATAAAAATTGTCATGAGTAATAATTTCCCCCAAGTCTGTGGTCTGAGGAGCCATGTAGGACTTGGGTTCTGTTTAAAACTATGAATAGTTGCCGTAAGTATTAATTTCCCCTAAGTCTGTGGTCCGAGGAGCCATGCAGGACTAGGTTCTGTTTAAAACTTATAAAAATTGTCATGAGTAATAATTTTCCCCAAGTCTGTGGTCCGAGGAGCCATGCAGGACTTGGGTTCTGTTTAAAACTATGAATAGTTGCCGTAAGTATTAATTTTCCCTAAGTCTGTGGTCCGAGGAGCCATGCAGGACTAGGTTCTGTTTAAAACTTATAAAAATTGTCATGAGTAATAATTTCCCCCAAGTCTGTGGTCCGAGGAGCCATGCAGGACTTGGGTTCTGTTTAAAACTATGAATAGTTGTCGTAAGTATTAATTTTCCCTAAGTCTGTGGTCCGAGGAGCCATGCAGGACTAGGTTCTGTTTAAAACTTATAAAAATTGTCATGAGTAATAATTTCCCCCAAGTCTGTGGTTCGAGGAGCCATGCAGGACTTGGGTTCTGTTTAAAATTATGAATAGTTGCCGTAAGTATTAATTTCCCCTAAGTCTGTGGTCCGAGGAGCCATGCAGGACTAGGTTCTGTTTAAAACTTATAAAAATTGTCATGAGTAATAATTTCCCCCAAGTCTGTGGTCCGAGGAGCCATGCAGGGCTTGGGTTCTGTTTAAAACTATGAATAGTTGTCGTAGACCAGCGAGCAGCGGATAGTTATGAAAGAAAACGTATGCTAAGCCATTCTCATTAATAATAATATCTTCTAAGGTTATTTACATTCCATGGTCGAGGTACAGCTTTTTCATCTAAATCTTCTAGGTAGTAGGCGCCTATGCCGGCCACGGATGTGACACGGTATGGCCCCTCCCAATTGGGCCCCAACTTGCCCCAAGAGGGGTTCTTTGCGCTGCCAAGAATCTTCCTCATCACGAGATCACCTGGACCCAGAGGCCGCAGTTTGACGTTAGCATCATACCCTTGTCTCAGCTTCTGGTGATAATAGGCCATGTGAATCATCGCTTTTTCCCTTCTTTCTTCAGCTAGGTCCAGACTCCGTTCTAATAACTCGTCGTTATCGTTTGGGGTAAACGATCTAGACCTTAGTGTGGGAAATTTGTTCTCGATCGGGAGCACGGCCTCAGCCCCATAAGTCATCGAGAAGGGGGTCTCACCGGTCGATTGCCGCGGCGTTGTCCGATAAGTCCATAAGACGTGGGGGAGTTCTTCTACCCATCTCCCCTTTGCCTCGTCCAGTCTCTTCTTCAGTCCGTTCACTATGACCTTGTTCACGGCTTCGACCTGCCCATTTCCCTGAGGGTAGGCGGGGGTGGAATATCGGTTGATGATTCCAAACTCGCGGCAATACTCCCTAAAGTTCTTACTGTCGAACTGCAGACCATTGTCGGAAATGAGTGTACGCGGAGTCCCGAAGCGGGTGATGATGTTCTTCCAGATGAATTTTTGGGCGTCCACGTCCCTAATGTTGGCCAAGGGTTCAGCTTCCACCCATTTAGTGAAGTAATCAGTTCCGACTATTATGTACCGCTTGTTCCCCGCAGCTTTGGGGAAGGGTCCAACTATATCAAGGCCCCATTGTGCGAACGGCCATGGGCTAGAGAGGGGGTTGAGAACTCCTCCGGGTTGGTGGATATTCGGGGCGAATCTTTGGCACTGATCGCACTTCTTAGCGTATTCTTGGGCCTCTCTCTGCATGTTCGGCCACCAATACCCTTGGGTAAGTGCCCTGTGCGCCAGCGACCTCCCTCCGATATGACTTCCACAAATCCCCTCGTGTAACTCCTCAAGTATAGATTCGGATTCTTCTGGATGTACGCAGAGTAGGTACGGTCCAGAGTAAGAGCGCCGATATAGTTTGTGGTCCTCTGACAGCCAGAACCGAGGAGCATTCCTACGTATCTTCTCGGCTTCCAATTTTTCCTCCGGTAAGACGTCGTTTTGAAGGTAGTTCTTTATGGGATCCATCCAGCTGTGACTCTTTCTGATCTGATGGACTCTGCCCGGGCTTCTGCTGATGGGACTTGCCTGGGCTAGATCTTCAACCAGGATCACTCGCAGCAGATTATGTGCCGAGGATGTGGCGAGAGTGGCCAGCGAGTCTGCATGGGTGTTTACACTCCTGGAAATGTGTGTCAGATTGAAGGACTCAAAATTCGTCTGCAGCCGCTTGACTTGTCCCAAATACTCTTGCATCCTAGTATCTCGAGCTTCCAGCTCACCCATCACTTGTCCGACTACCAGTCTGGAGTCCGAGAACGCTTCTATTATTCTTCCGCCCAATCTTTGAACCATCGTCATCCCTTGAAGTAAGGCTTCGTATTCGGCTTCATTGTTCATAGCCGAGAATCCGAACCTCAATGATTTTTCAATGGCAGCACAATCCGAGGATATTAAAACTATCCCAACTCCTGATCCTCTCTGGTTAGCTGCGCCATCTACGTAGACCTTCCAATGCGTGTTCCTCCCTGTTGAAATCGCAATAACCGACTTTCCATCTATGTCTTTCTTCTCGGTTATTGTTTCTATAGAGGGCTCAGCAAACTCCGCTACCAAGTCTGCGAGGACCTGTCCTTTGATGGAGGATCTGGGCATAAATTTAATATCAAAGGCCCCCAAAAGCGCACTCCACATGGCGATCCTTCCGGTGTAGTCAGCGCTTCGAAGCACTGCTTGAAGGGGAAGC
This sequence comes from Quercus lobata, assembly GCF_001633185.2. Classification (NCBI taxonomy): domain Eukaryota; kingdom Viridiplantae; phylum Streptophyta; class Magnoliopsida; order Fagales; family Fagaceae; genus Quercus; species Quercus lobata. The sequence continues at coordinate 41,153,132 of NC_044915.1, forward strand.
TGAGTTAGAACGATGACCGTGTGCGCCTGAAAGTAATGAGGAAGTTTTCGGGTTGCATGCACTATCGCCAGAATTGCCTTTTCTAAAGGTAGGTATCGCACCTCGGCCTCATGCAGTGATTTGCTCACATAGTACACCGGTCGCTGCACCCCATTATCATCCCGTATCAGTACCAGGCTTACAGCGTGGGGAGCTACAGCGATGTAGGCAAACAGCACCTCATCTGCCTCAGGGCTGGACATGATGGGTGGTCGGGACAGGTAGTCTTTAAGCTGCTGGAAAGCCTGAACGCAATCCTCCGACCATTCGAACTCTTTCCACTTGTTTATCAGGAGGTAGAAAGGCCGACATCGATCCGCCGATCGCGATATGAACCGGTTCAACGCCGCAATCATGCCAGTGAGCTTCTGTACTTCCTTCGGATTCCGAGGAGCCTGTAGGCTGTTAATGGCTTTGATTTGGTCGGGGCTTACTTCTATTCACCTGTGGGTGACCATATACCCTAGGAATTTCCCAGACCCGACCCCGAATGAACATTTGGAGGCGTTCAGCCGCAACCGGTGCTCCCTTAATATAGTGAAGATTGTTCCGAGGTCCTTCACGTGCTCGGACACCCTTTTACTCTTAACAACCATATCGTCTATATAAACCTCAATGATCTTGCCTAGTTGTGGTTCAAACATCCGAGTCATCATCCTTTGGTAGGTTGAGCCTGCGTTCTTTAGCCCAAACGGCATTACCTTATAATGATAATTTCCGATGGGCGTCATGAAAGCCGTTTTCTCTTGGTCCTCTAGCGCAAGGGGTATCTGATGATAGCCCTGGAAGGCGTCCAGGAAGCTCATTCGAGGGTGCCCCACGGTTGCATCCACCAATCGATCAATTCGGGGTAGGGGGAATGGGTCCTTTGGGCACGCCTTGTTCAGGTCCGTGAAGTCCACGCAGACCCTCCATTTCCCTGTCTTCTTCTTTACCACCACAGTGTTTGCCAACCATTCCGGGTAAAAGACCTTTTTAATAGCCCCCGCTCTTTTCAGTTTTGCCACTTCGTCTTTTACGACACTAGCATGTTCCTTTGAAGGGCGTCGGGGTGGCTGCTTCTTCGAAGTGGAAGAGGGGTTGACGTTCAGGTGGTGACAAATAAGGCTAGGATCAACGCCCGGGGCGTCGTAGGCGTCCCATGCGAACACGTCGACATTTTCTCTAAGAAATCTGACCAGTTCCTCCTTTTCTTGAGAGGGCAATTCAGAGCCGACCAGAAAGAACTTCTCTGGGTCGTCGTTGACAGCGATTTTATCTAAACTCTCACACCTTATCTCCTCGGCTAGTCCATCATCTTACTCTGCCGAGGCGGCTGATTGCTATAAACTTTCAGGGGCCGAGGACTCGGCATGGGGCCGATGTAAGACGGCGGCCACCATACACTGCCTGGATACGGCCTGATCTCCTCGGATCTCTTCTACTTGTCCTTTGGATGGGTATTTTACTTTTTGGTGAAGTGTGGAGGTCACGGCCTCTAGGGCATGGATCCACGGCCTTGCAACTATTGCGGTGTACGGTGAATAAGCGTCGACCACAATAAAATTTACCTTCACTATCTCCGCCCCAGTCTGCACGGGTAGTCGGATTTGCCCTTTTGGCGTAACAATCCTTCCCTCGAAACTGAGAAGGGGAGAATCATAAGATGTCAAATCTTCCGGCTTCAGGTTCAGCCCCTTGTATAGATCGGGGTACATTATCTCTACTGCACTTCCCGAATCCACCAACACCCTTTTCACGTCGAAGCCCCCAATCCTCAGCGTGACCACCAAGGCGTCATCGTGAGGTTGAATAGTTCCTCTCTTATCCTCATCCGAGAATCCTAATATCAAAGAGCTTCCCTTTTTTGACCTTTTGGGTTCCCTTTGCTTGCCCTCGGAGAGGAGCTGATCCACAGCCAACACCCTGGGGATGGGTGGCCCCGTTCTTCCTGGTGCAGCGAGAATGACATGTATCGTCCCGGTGGGGGGTCTTAAGGACACGTCCTTTCGAGGCTCTTGTGTTGCTTGGCCGGGATGGCCACTCGATGGGTGCAGCAGGTGGCGCAACTTTCCTTCTCGGACCAACTGATCTAGGTGATTCCATAGATTCCTGCAGTCCTCAGTAGTATGCCCGTTGTCCTGATGATAGTGGCAGTACAGGTTCTGGTTACGTTTGGAAGGGTCTCCAGCCATCTTCCCCGGCCACCTGAAATAGGGCTCGTTCCTTACTTTTTCCAATACCTGTTGTACTGGCTCTCTGAATACGGCATTCACTGTTTGCGGGTTGCTCTGCCCAGCCTGTCGCGAAAAATCCCTCATCGGCTGACCAGGGTTGTGTCGTTCTGACCTGAAATCAGTCGCTTTGGGGGGGACCTTCTCATTTCCCCTCCCTTGCAGCTGATCTTCCTCCACCCTTTTGTATTTGTCGATCCTGTCCCTCAACTGATCAACGTTGGCAACCGGTTTACCAGTGAAGGACTTCCTTAAGCCATGGTCGATGGGGAGCCCGCTTTTGAATGTGCTGATAGCGACAGCATCATGGTTGTCATCCAGGTCGTTATACACTTCCCAGTATCTATCCGAATATGCTTTCAGAGTCTCTCCCTCGTACATGGATAAGGATAATAGCGAACCGAGGGGCCTGGGGACTCTGGTGTTGGTGATATAGCGGGAGCAAAAATCCTGAGTGAGCTGCTTGTATGAGCTTATCGAATTTGTCTTCAGGCCGTTGAACCACCTCATCGCCATTGATCCCAAGCTGGACGGGAAAATTTTACACATAAAGGCTTCATTTTACGAGTAGATCGCCATCTTTTGGTTAAATTGGCTCACATGCTCTACCGGGTTTGTTCGACCGTTATAGATGGCGAATGCCGGTTGGTTGAACCGTCGAGGCAGCTTAGCCCCTTCAATTCTGTACGTGAAGGGGGACCTTGAAACCTGGTCCAACGTCTTCTTCATGGCATCGTTTCCCGAACCTTTGCTGGATGTGCTCTCAAATTTCCACACAGGGCGTGGCTCCTTTTTGTAGGAAATGGTTTCACTTGGGGGGGTCCTTGACCTCCGTCGGTAACTCGCATCCTCCGCATTAGAGGACTCGTCTGAGTCTGAAGGAGATCGTTTTCGCTGTACCCGTCGTAGCTTCCTCTTCAGATCATCTATCTCTCGCTACATGGCCTGGTGACTATTTCGCCTCTGGGACACGTGACTACCTATCTGAGTGTGACTCTGGCTTGTCCGGATAGTATGCGCACTTCCCTCACGACTTCCCCTGTGGCCTGGGTTGACGGGGTTATTTTGCCTCTGGGATTCGATAGGTTGTGTCTGTTGGGAGTTAGCCTGGTGGGGATTCTCCTGGTGCGAACCTAGTTCTGCCATGCTCGACCGTTGTGCTAGCTGATGCCCTAGTTCTCCCCACAGACGGCGCCAATTGTAGTTGCACGATTTTCCTGGCCCAAATTCTATTGATCAGGCCTTGGCCCAAAGTGCAACCCACAATAAATATTTGTAGAGGATGGGTTAAAGAACTTAGCCTCAGTGAGCCTATTAGGTCTGATACATGGACAATATTGTTGCAGAAAAATAAGAACACAGGAATGGATCTCTCACGTTTGATTCTATTTCTTCAGTTTCTGATACATTTTTCTCGTCCTCTTCTTTGAGGGACTCCACTACATTATATAGTTCTCCTCCTCTCATCTCAACCTTACACTTGTTGATCATCTAAGCATCTACTTGAGCACCTGTCCCATCAGCCGCCCTCATCACTCTCTTTGTGAGTTGCAGAGGCCAAGGTGGTACTGTTCAGGGGTCCTTTCCTCATTAATGCGGCCAAGTGGGTGGTTGAGGCGCATTTAATGTGGTGGTAGCTTCCCGTGAGATATTTTGGATTTTATTCATTTTATATGTTGGGAGGATGAACTGAGTTGGCTGGGGAGAGTTCCTCGTCTGGACTTCGTGACGTCCGAGGAGGAGTTACTCCTCGGACAGGTTACCTTGCCGTTATTGGGATTGAATAATGCTTCACATGTGGCTTCTCTTCGGACAGGACGCTCCTCGGTCGGGCCTGAATTTGGAATAGCCCATTATTTTTGGGCTGGGTCCCACATTATCTATTTCCTTTACCATATGGGACTTAGAATTTTTACCATTTTTAATAACATCTAAGCGAACATAAAAAATATCAATTTCTTATTCACTCCATGCTATTTTTCCAACATACTTAACGTTGACCCACATGGGCCACACATAGGGTCCCTTTTTAAATGAGAATTCCCTTCCTCATTTTTAGCCTTTTAATTGTTTCCTACCTAAATAAATCATAGTTTTCAATAGTTGTGGTAAATTTAAAATCGAGTAATATACAATTTTTTTTACAAATTACTGATGTGGTAAGTGATTATTGGTAAATGAAAAAATGATGTTAATAGTGGATTTAGATGAAAACCAATAAGAAGTTAAACACATCAACAATTTGTAAAAATGTTATAAAATAGTTTGTAACTTTAGCATTACTCTTTAAAATCACATTAGTTTTTAGCAATTTTTTTTTTTTGAGGAAATAGTTTTTAGCAACTTTGAATGTTTAGACTTCACACGGTAACGACTTATAAATTTGATATTTGACTTGTTAATCTTGGTAATATATGGTAGTATAAATATCAATTTCTAAATTAAGGATTCATTTGAAAACAAAATGTATAATAAGGAAATATTAATATACGGTTTATAGCATTTGAAAATCATTTTAATGGTCATAATGCCAAGAGAAACAGTTGATAGTAAATACTAAATAGTCTATATTGGTAACATGGTTAACGTTTATTTATTTATTATTTGTCTTTCTTTTTTTTAGAATAATTTTTTGCCATTAACTAATTTGTTCATAATGCTATGAAAAAAAAAGAAAAAGAAAAAGAAAAAACCTTGAATAAGTCACTATTGAGTATTCAATATCTTTTATTTAATCAAGTCAGCCATTATAAATTTCATAAAATCACACAGTCACCTTAATAAATATTTTTTTAAAACTATATATAGCATCATAATTGCACGCGCTTAGGTTATTTATTTATTTATTTTTAAATTTAATTTAATGGGTCATATTTGGGTAATACCCAAACCCGACCTGATAAAATTCAAGTTCCAGGTAACACTCGACCCGATTAGCATTATCCACAACTTATTGGGTAATACCTAGAAGTTTTGGATTGGATCGGGTAGGGTAGAATATCCATTACCCATTGGATATGGCCATCCTTGGTCTTAATAAGCAACGTCGATGACGACAATGATCCAACGACAACAACATCAAGGAAACACTGATAAGAGAGAGACGTTAAAAAAAAAAAACAATAAAATTGATACATGAATAATATAGTAGCATTGTATATTGTTTCCAACAATGATGCATAAGCTGATGTTAGGGGTTTTATTTTATATCTGCTTGCTACATTGTTATGCAAATTGCATTTTGCATAATGGAATAGGAATGCTCTAACTAGATTGGAAATCACAAGTTGCTGCAATATAAAAGACAAGAAAACCTCGCAAAGCTGGCACATTCCCATCCCCAGGGTTTGATAATTACAACCACTTTTGAGTAATGTTATATACACAAAAAATTTGACAACATTATTTACACTTGTTGAGTTGATAAGTTTTTATTGATTTTCATATGAGCCTATTACTAACATTACTTTTTTTACTTATGAACGATTTGCCACATCATCAAATATAAATATTTTTGTCAAATTTGTCGTGTACGTAGATTTTCTCAGCACTTCCTTCTTCATCAACCATCGACATGTAGACTTTCTCACCACTTCAGTCTTTGTCAATCATCAATCTCCAGCGTTTATAATCTATACACCAGCAGTAATTTTCTCTATTTTTATTTTTTTAGGGAACGAACGCCCCTTAGATTTTATGACATGACAAAATTTCTGGGCTGTTGGACTCGTTAAAGTCTGGAGTAGCATCATAACTAGAAAACAACCAACAATAACTTGGTAGATAAAGATGGACTTCCGTTCTGCAACTCAAACAACAAGTAGTCTCTAACAAGTTATGGGACTTCTTATCAGATAAAATTTTTGTCCCTCTTTTGTTGCCGCTGTTTAAACTTAGGCGTTGCTATAGACACCATTATATCTCCACAATCCATCAAAGACCCAGACTACATAATCACCAGTGGGTGTTTTCAATCTGGATTCTTTAGCTCGGTAAATTCTACCAATTTCTACCTCGTGTATGGTATATCTCGTTTCTTTCGGGTGTTTTTTTTTTTTTTTTTTGACAAAACTATAAAAACTCTGCCTACTAACAAGAATATTCTTGCAAAGGATCTGTGGCATTATGAGTGGCGCCGATCATGTTCTTAGACATCTATTTGTAAATTTTTTGCACTAAATTTGTAAAGTAGAAACAAAAAAACAACGCAGAAACATTGTTCAGCATCAAGACTGTTAATGAATCTACCAATCAAATTAAGTACTAAAAATGCATAAAGATGAGAATGAACTACTATATATTAAGTTTTCATGCTATAAAATACAAGTTGGATTGTGATGCAACCACCCAATACAATACATATTGATAAATCAACAATCCAATACAACCTATTCAGATACTACACTTGTCTCTCTGTGTGCGGGCGTGCAAGTGCGGCACTCTGGTTTACCAGATATTATCAACAATTCCAAGGCTAGCACTTAATCTCTTCTCCATCCAGTTAATAATATCCTGTCCAATCTCTTCACGTTCAGGCTCAAAGAGAAGGTCATGCAAGAAGCCATCATAAAGCTTTATCTCTTTGAACTTGGAAGCTGCCTCATTGTACAGATCCTGGGAGGCTAGAGGATCTGTGACTTTATCAGCAGTTCCATGAAGGACAAAGAATGGGACAGTCACTGACCTAAAGCTCCTCATTAAATAAGAAGAAATACGCAAGATCTCATGGCCTGTTCTCACCCGTATAGGTCCTGTATATACCAATGGATCAGAATACTTTGCCAACATTGCTGCAGGATCCCTAGAAACTGGAATGCCCCTTTTGTTTGCACCCTTAAATTGGAACTTGGGAGCAACCACAGAAAAAATAGGAGCCATAGCCTGCATAATTGAACAAATTTAAAGAACCAGCAAGGAATCCATGATAAAAATTTATTCAATAATTAAGCACAAGTTACTTTCTCAAAGTTCATTGCCAAAACACAGATAAGTATTTTCTGGCATTCAACTCAATGCATTATTTAGCATATCAGACTATGTAGAAGCTGTGAACCAGAAAAAACATACCCCAACAATTGGATGTGCTGGCTTCACACGCAAAGCTGGTGAGGTCAATACAATTCCCTCCAGCATTTCTTCAATGTGAGCGTATGAAGCAGCCTATGCAAGAGGTGCAAATTATCAGGTTAGAAGTTCATAAAAGACAAAGTAGCGTGGACTAGTGTGTCTGTTTACGCCTTACCTTCAAAACCACTGCACCCCCAGTGGAATGACCAAAAAGGAAGCATGGTATTCCAGGGTTCTCTGACTTGATCTTTTCAAGGAATGCGCCCTGTTGAAAGAGAACATAGATCACTATCCTAGAATGTATGAAGAACATCAAATGATGAATGTTTCAAGAACAAGACAGACAAGGTAAAGTAATGCTTCAAATTTTGATTTGTTACAGTCTCCCAATCAGTGAAGATGGAAGTGGAGGGTGGTATTGACTATTGACATGAATCAAGCTGATTGTGCTGACATGGAAAGAACTGAACTACACGGGTTGATAAACTTGGAAAAGATATAATTCCATGTGTTAACAGATAGCATGGCTGCCCTAGATAGAGTGGTAAACAGTATTCATGAAAGTGCTAAGGGCAACTAAACTCAAGGACCTCTTAAAGCATAGGCGCAAAGCACAAATTCCAGGCATGCGCCTTATTGTTAAGTTACACACGCAACTGGTGTGTCTTGAACCATGACATCGCCTTTCACAGTTTCACCTTACCCTTACAAGGAAAGGCGATGCAATTTAAACTAGAGCCCATCATCACATTGTTCAAACATTATGTACAATAAGTTAATAACCTTTACTAAAAAGATTCGTAAAAAATAATAAAGTTAATAAACATAAAATAGTAATTTATTTGCCTATTAGCTCAAATGGATAGTGCAACTGCAAAAAGTTTGTAAGTTCAAATTTTACATAAGTTATTTCAATTTCTTAAATTTTATATGGTAAATTTGAAGACAATAATCAATGGACAATATGACTTTCACATAAAGTTTAAACTTAAACATTTCATATAATTCTCCTGTGCTTTATAAAAATACATAATCGTAATAGTTATAATCAAAATATAAGTATAGGATTCAATCAAAAGGCAAAGACCAAAAAGCACAGGAATAGGAGAAATCATCCTTGCTCGTGTCTTAAGATATGTAAACCAAAAATTGTTTATGTAGTACAATGCTTTAAGAATAGTGTCCCAATAATAAATCAATGCTTCATGTCATTTCCTTCAAGATTGAATGATTAATTTTAATGATATTTAAATTAGCGAGCCTAGGTGTGCTTTGTGCTTCTTCAAAAAACACCAAAGAAGATGAGCTGCACTTTGGTTTAAGTATGAAAAGTGCTTAGACCTTGGGGCTTTAAGCTTTTAAGTGTGCCTAAGCACACTTTTTAACTACACTGATGGTCCATAGAAAGCCAATCTCTGGGACTCGAACAACGAAACCAAATGGTTGTAACAAAGTGTTTTTGTATCCTTGTATTGAGTGTAAAGGGATCTACAAAATTTGTAAGAATTACAACTTACAGTGTCTGCAACAACATGGTCCAATGAAGGTACATACCCATGCAATCCATCGCTCCCACCGTGACCTATAGAAAAATAAATGAAAAACTCATCATCTAAAAACTTTTAATTAATCATCTTAAACGAAAAAGAAAAAGATATGGTAATGAGAATAACAAGAAATTGAAAATTGATGATCAACATAAAAAGTGGGCTTGTACATGATGCCTATAATAGCATGATCTCAAAAGGGAGGGAGAGAGAGAGAGAGAGAGAGAGAGAGAGATTGTTCCTCCAAATTAATGATATAAAATTCTATGATGGCACTTCTTAATATCTATTGAACTATCCTGTATAATCCAGAATACTTTTCATTTCAAATGATGACAAAAAGGAATTATTTAATATGATACCCAAATATTTGGAACAGTTTCAAAATTTATTATTCCTCTTAAGTACCCGTAATGATACAAAACCTGTCTTTTACTCTTGGCATAGTAGTTGCATGCACAGCATTGTCATTTTACAATTAAACAAGTAAAAGTACTACAAATGTTGGTACCTATCCAGTCCATTGCATAGACCCCAAAATTGCTGGATGTTAGTTGCCTAGCAAAATCAGCATATCTTCCACTGAAAATGAACATCAATGAGAGACTCATCATAATACTCCATTAGTTAACAACATATGTTATAGAACGGATGACAAAAATTACAAAAGGGTTAGAGAAAACCAAAATTACCTGTGCTCATTAAGCCCATGTATGATAAGCAAGATGCCCCTGAAATTACAAACCACGAGTTCTTAAAATAAAAGTAGAGAAAGAGCAGCAGAGCAGAAAAAAGGCCACAACAAGGAATGTACAAAGTAAAAACTGTACATGCTAAAGATGAGTGGGAACCAAAACCAGAGTCCTCTAATCCTTTCGTCTAGTGTGTCTCCTGGTGTGCCAGAATTTTATTAGGAACACACTAGAAAATCTAGAATACAAGTTAGCGACCTGCACATCTTGCAGATTAGCTCCACAGGACAATATATCTCTTCAAATGGATATCAAAAGCTCATAATTAACACCAAAAACTACAAAAACACTTCATAGACACAAAAAGTCCAATTCTTTGGTCCATGGGTTCGTTTCAATTTTCAATATCCCAATTCCAAACAAATAAAAATCCTAGCTTTTGTTTGAGCTTCTTTTCCACCATTCATCATTTTTCTCCATAACCAAACAGACCCATTTCAAAAGAAGAAATAAAAGTGAAAAAGCTTACTTCATATCTCTTCATAGCGCATAACCCAAATACCAAAAACTACAAAAACACTTCATAGACACAAAAAGTCCAATTCTTTGGTTCATGGGTTCTTTTCAATTTTCAATATCTCAATTCCAAACAAATAAAAACCCTTGCTTTTGTTTAAGCTTCTTTTCCATCATTCATCATTTTTCTCCATAACCAAACAGACCCATTTCAAAAGAAAAGATAAAAGTCAAAAACCTTACTTCATTTCTCTTCATAGCGCATAATCCAAATACCAAAAACTACAAAAACACTTACATAGACGCAAAAAGTCCTATTCTTTGGTTCTTGGGTTCGTTTCAATTTTCAATATCCCAATTCCAAACAAATAAAAATCCTAGCTTTTGTGTAAGCTTCTTTTCCATCATTCATCATTTTTCTACATAACCAAACAGACCCATTTCAAAAGAAGAAATAAAAGTGAAAAAGCTTACTTCATATCTCTTCATAGCGCATAATCCAAAATACCAACTACAAAAACAAACTTCATAAACATATAAAGCCCAAATTTTTGCTTCATGGGTTGGTTTCAATTTTCAATCTCCCAATTCTAAACAAATAAAAACCCAAACTTTTAAGCCAAACAGACACCATTTCAAAAGAAGAAGAAAAGCCTTACTTTAAGTCACCGGAGACCGGAAGCCAGGAGCGGCAGAAGAGGGCATGGGAACTAGGGGCAAAGAACAAGGAGTTGGAGCATCGGAGCCTGTGGTCATTACCACAAGAAACGTCCAAATCTTCGGCCAAGGCTCTCCTTCTCAAGGTGTCCTCCTCTTCCCTCCTGCGCTTGCTTGAACATTGAGAAGGAGAGAGGCGGCGGCGGAGGAGGAGGAGAGAGAGGAGGACTGTGTAAACGAAAATGAGAGAGGTCCTCAAAGCTCTCAGAATTGGGATTATTCGGTTGCTGGCTCCGGAGGTCAGTTGCTGCTCCATCTCCGCCGCAACGGGTGGCTGAGATAGAATTGTGATTCTCAGAGAAACAGACAGAGGGTGTTTGATGATAGAGGAGGCTATTTATATTGATGACGGAGAAAATGAGAAGTCGGGTTTGGAGGTGGCGAAAGGTATTTATCCTCTGCAAGCGTTTCGTTTTGCGTGTGAAAAAAAACTGTCTATGATCTGTCTATCTATATGATCTAGATGTACACGTGGGTACCCCTTGAGGTGTGATGGAATGCTTGTGTGAGAGTGTTTGGTTGAATAGTTTGAGAATTGTTGTTTGGAGTTTTTTGAAATATATGTGGAAGGAAAAGTGTGTGAAAATATGTATAATATTTTTTAAAATGTGAAAATGTAAGTTTAAACTCACTCACCAAAGAAACCCAAAAATTGCACGATTTTTTTTATTTATTTTTTTTGACAATGAATTGCACGATTGAGTCTTGAATTTTACAAAAATGAGATTGGATGTCTAAGATATGCATAATTAGAGTAGGGTGTTTCACAAAAATATGTATCATGGCGTTGAATAGTCCTACCTCACCTAGGGTGCCCCACCCTTGACCACCATGGTTCAAGTAAACTGGGTCAATGACGAAACCTTATTCGTTCGTTTAAAAGGAAAAAAAAAGAAGGTACACGTGGGTCCTACGTATGATGAACTTGGTTTCGTCTTTCTCTGTTTCTTTATTCTAAACAATTATGAAGTTTTGTTGGGGTCCTTTCGATTTCAAAAAGGGAAATATTGTATGGGTCGGTGCCTACTGCCTACACGAAAAACTAGATGTGTTCGATGACGTGGCGTTTTTTAGTGGTTTGTGTGAAAGTGGACGCAATTAGATTTACTAGTTGTTCTATAACCCACGTGATCTTCGGGCACAGAACCTTCCTATGTACTATCAAATTAGTTCAATCTCTCAAGACTCGAGCTGTATTGAGTTAAAAAAAATATATATATTTGTTGAAAATAAATTGAAATATAGTTTGTAAGGACTCAATTCGTGACGACCCCAAGATGATACTTGGCTCGTACGTAAAGAGGGCCCAAACAATATCACTTGTAGAGCGTGGGTTTGAAAGGTTAGGACTTGGTCACCGGACGGTGGTTAGTCGTGGTGTTCATACAAAATTAAACCGTGTTCGCTCGAGGAGTCTTTCTCCTTAAGATGGTCTGGGAGGTTCTGGTTCTTGACCTTTTTTCCCAGCCTTACTTTTTGTTAGTTGCGATAACCGAAACCATCCTGTTCAGGCGTCTTTTCTCATTAATATGGTTAGGACGTTTGCGGGCGCATTTAATGCGGAGGGGACATATTTACCTTGAACCAACTCCACACCGTACCCCCACGTGGGTCACATTCTACTCGCCTCTTCTTCAGGGGGCCTTTTGGGGGCAGCCTTCAACGAGATGTTGCTCTTCCCTTTGAAGTCTTGGAATGTCGAGGACAGGGTCATCCTCGGCTGTGCCCCCAGGCTATTCGGCCTTTTCTTATTCGTCCTCGGCAAATACCCTCCTCGGCACGGGCCCTGGGCCCTAGTAGAGCATGGGCCGGATCATAAGTTCTCTGGCCCCACAATAGCCCCTCAAAATCCTGCTATCCGGCTCCTCGGACGAATAAGAGGGTTTTGATGACATCAGACATCTGTCAATGCCTGTCAATCCTTATCACCTATCAGTTCCCAAGACTTTTCGTCTGCCTGAGACACATTCCTGGAGACTTTGGAAGGTGAAACGTGGCTTCTTTAAATGCGAGCGGCTCTGTGTTTCCCACGTTCTACGGCGTGATGGAGATCTAACGGTGGGGATTTCCTTGCCTTTATGGGCGGGAAAATTCGTGCAGTTACTCTTAATGGGAGGCATAAATGATTTTTGGAACAGATTTGTCTCTTCAGTTTTGCACTTAAGAGTTCTAGCGCATATGCCCTGGGTTCATCTGAACTTTCGTCCAAACTCCAATCTATCTCCAGCACAAAAAGCCTATCCTAGGCGCCTTTCCTCTTTTCTGTAAGTTCCCTGCCTCCATTAACTCGTGCTTTTTCTTTTCTGGGTTTATTTTTCTCTAGTTCCCTTCCTTCTCCCGTCACTGGTTGAGTTTGTTTAGTAACTCGTAGAGATGGTTAAATTGAGACTGAGGAAATTGGTTGATACTGAGGAGGCGATGGAAAAGTTCATCGCCGATTACAGGATTTCTCCCAACGTGAGTCTGAGGCATTGTAAGATGGGGGAGTGGTATTTTCTGAGGAGAACGGGGGAGGTGGTAATTCCTGTCCTCGCCTTCGTAGAGGGGGGTATGAGAATCCCCATGGGGCCGGTAACGAAGGGTAACCTTAGGCACTTCCGATTTGCTCCCACCCAGTGCACCGGCAACATGTTTAGGATTCTGGGTTGTGTGGATGCTTTAAACGAAAAGATGGGGCTAAGATTGACCCACCACGATGTGAATTGGTGCTATAATCTCCAAAAATTGAAGGGGAAATCCTATTATATGAAGACGAGAGACGAGAGGGTTCGACTAATTCAATGCCTCCCTGATTCCAACAAGGGGTTAAATAAGGATTTCCTTATCGTATCCGGTGAATGGCATGATGGCGATCCGTGCCCCACGGTAGAGGGAGAACCAGGTGGGGTATAGAGAGTGGAAGGGTGCCGATCCTTTGTGCCATTTTAATTTGATGTGGTTCGGTTACTAACCATGCTCATGTGTTTTTCTTGCAGACACCGACACTTTCACCTAGTTAACCGAGTGGACTTGGAGACTGTTCTTCAAGCGGCAGTTTTCGTAAATGACGAGGATGGTCAAGTCCGAGCCGCTCACAAAATCTTAGGGTACGCTCCCCTTCAGAAGTCATTTACCGACCCTAGGCACGTGATCAACGCCAGCCGTCCTCGGCTTCTAAAAATTACCGTGGTCGAATCAGGATTTTTAATCTCCGAAAGATCTTCTGTCCCAGAAGGCATCCCACTGGTGAACCTCTCCTCATCTCACCAAGCAGCGGAGGACGAAGGAGAGTTAGATCAATCCGAGGAGGGATTTGGGGTATTTGACCTAGCCGACCAATCCGAGGATCCTTCTGGTGATATAGGTGACCCGACCTTGTCCGAGGCGGAATTGTCATCAATAGGCACATCTTCCTAAACCGAGATGGGACTTAAAAGAAAGCCCCCGACCAGCTTACTTGACCTCCTCGAGGGTCAACCGGGGAAGGGTGCACAAGGAACACCGCAGTCCAGCGCTCCGTCTCTACCACCTCAGCCTCAGACCAACCAGACTAGGTCATCCTCCACTAAGTCTCAGCCACAATCTCCCCGCCCCAAACTTCCTGCTCCTCCTCGATCAGCTCTGCCTCCTCAGCCGGAGCCAATGGACCCAAAGAGAAAGAGGAGTCTCAAGGGTAAAGAATCCATGGACGGGGGAAAATCCCATTCTCCTCAGGAGAGGGATGAAGCCCCGCGTGTGAAACAATTAAAGATCGAGCACCAAAGCAAGGGTAAAGAAACCGAAGCACAACCCGCCCAAAGCAAGGGGAAGGGGATCGAAATCCAATTCTCGCCCAGCGCTTGGCTTCCCGCCTCAATGCTCCATGGGGGGCCACTGCTGGAAACCGCATCCATGAGGGACCTTGGAGATGGCGAAGGCGGTTATGTAGCCGACGCATTAGGGAGAACTATGCTGCTTCCCAATAACGTGGATGAGTTGAAGAAAATGAGGATGCATGAGGTTTTCCTCAGTACGAAGAGGTACTTGGGAATGGTAAGGCTTTTGAAATCTGAAACTTTATTAACTCTTGCTCTCGGTTTGTCATTCACAATGTATTTACCTCACTTGGCAAGCTCTCCAGGCCACATATAGAATGGAGGAGGAAGTGAACAAGCAGAGTAAGGTCGCTGAGAATGAACGCTCCAAACACCTAGACGCCTCGCGGACTCTCAAAGCTTCCGAGGACGACCTCGCAAAGGCTAAGGAGGCCTTCAAGGAGGCTATCCGAGAAAGGGATAGTGCCTCGGCGGGTTTAGATGGTGCTCAAAAACAGGCCGAGGAACAGACAAAACGTCTACTCAAAGCCGAGGATCAGTTGCGAATAGCCAAGGAACAGATCAGTGATTTAAAGAAAAGACTGATCTTGGTAGAGAATGCTAAAGGCGTGGCAGAGTATGCCCGGGACGAAACCATGAGGGCCAAGCAAGAGGCTGAGTTTGCCAGAAATGAGGCTGAGGCTGCCAGGGAAACGGCCGAGGATGAGGGTTACAACGCGGGGGTAGCTGAAACCCAAGCCTCCCTTAAAGCCCAAATTCCTGGAGTGTGCAGGTTATATTGCTCCCAGGTTTGGGAAGAGGCCTTAAAGCGAGTTGGGGTGGATGCTTCGTCTGATTTGTGGAGAGCGGAGAACATGTTTTACCCTATAGCCATCCGTGAGGCCGCCTCCACCAGTTCCGAGGCTGTGAGCGATCAACACGAGGGAGGGGTCACTCAGTCAAAAACTGCACAGGTCAGTGTCCCTCCTGGCGAGTCGCTTAAAAGGGGAGAGCTCCATGATGTGATAGAAGCACCTGAAAGTATGGATCCCGAGGCGCCCAAAGAAGATGCTGAGCCTACGGTCAGCGCTCAGATCCCTGATGCCGAAGAGCCAGCTATCCTTGTCCAGCCCCTGCAGGCAATTCCCCTTACTAAGATTCCCAAGAGTACTGACAACGATCCCGCTCAGCCTTCCCCGGAAGCGACTATTCTCCAAGGCGTCGAAGCTAGTCCTGTTTTGCCTTCCCAAGATGTGGCCGACACAGAACTGAAGAAGTAGAAACCCCGGCCAGCCTCCGTATTTATTTTTAGTTCAATGATTAACTAGTTTTTCTTTTATTTTGAAAACTTTGTAGTTTGCCTGTAGTTGAACCTGTTGGACACGCATATGAAATTCTTTTCTTCCTCTTTCCGTTTGATTATATGTTTGTTGCCCCCGTCGATGCTTACTATCGCTAATGATTTTTGAGCTAATTACCTTAACATGTATGAATGGTTGTGCATATGACATGTTTAGGATCATGTTTCGGAATGCTAGCTCACCCGCACCCATAGGGTATTGAACTCGTGTCTGAACCTATTTCAGGGGGGATATAGGCATCACTTGAAATGTCATATGTGTCATTAGGACCAACTTGGCTTCCAAATTTCCTTTAAGTAGTTGGTTTCCCCATAGGTTTGAGTCCGAGGACCATGCAATACTTTAGTTCTATCCAAAACTTGATTTTTAAGTAGTTGGTTTCCCTATAAGTTCGAGTCCGAGGACCATGTAATACCTTGGTTCTGTCCAAAACTTGATTTTTTAAGTAGTTGGTTTCCCCATAGGTTTGAGTCCAAGGACCATGCAATACCTTGGTTCTGTCCAAAACTTGATTTTTTAAATAGTTGGTTTCCCCATAGGTTTGAGTTCGAGGACCATGCAATACCTTGGTTCTGTCCAAAACTTGATTTTTTAAGTAGTTGGTTTCCCCATAGGTTTGAGTTCGAGGACGATGCAATACCTTGGTTCTGTCCAAAACTTGATTTTTAAGTAGTTAGTTTCCCCATAGGTTTGAGTCCGAGGACCATGCAATACCTTGGTTCTGTCAAAAACTTAATTTTTTAAGTAATTGGTTTCCCCATAGGTTTCAGTCCAAGGACCATGTAATACCTTGGTTCTGTCCAAAACTTGATTTTTAAGTAGTTGGTTTCACCATAGGTTTGAGTCCGAGGACGATGCAATACCTTGGTTCTGTCCAAAACTTGATTTTTAAGTAGTTGGTTTCCCCATAGGTTTGAGTCCGAGGACCATGCAATACCTTGGTTCTGTCCAAAACTTGATTTTTTAAGTAGTTGGTTTCCCCATAGGTTTGAGTCCGAGGACCATGCAATACCTTGGTTCTGTCAAAAACTTGATTTTTAAGTAGTTGGTTTCCCCATAGGTTTGACTCCGAGGACCATGCAATACCTTGGTTTTGTCCAAAACTTGATTTTTTAAGTAGTTGGTTTCCCCATAGGTTTGAGTCCGAGGACCATGCAATACCTTGGTTCTGTTCAAAACTTGATTTTTTAGTAGTTGGTTTCCCTTTAGCTTTGAGTCCGAGGACCATGCAATACCTTGGTTCTGTCCAAAACTTGATTTTTAAGTAGTTGGTTTCCTCATAGGTTTGAGTCCGAGGACCATGCAATACCTTGGTTCTGTAAAAAATTTAGCTTTTTTAAGTAGTTGGTTTCCCCATAGGTTTGAGTCCGAGGACCATGCAATACCTTGGTTCTGTCAAAAACTTGATTTTTTAAGTAGTTGGGGGAATGAACCCCTCGACTGTGGCGTGGGACCTCGGTTTAGGGGGATTAACTCCTCGGCCAAGCCCCTAGAACCATCCGCGCCACTAATGTTACGAAGCGTAGCCCCTATCGACGAAACGTAGCCCCTAGTGGAACTTTATGCTAGGACACTACAACCGGCCGTTGGAAATGATGGGGGGACTGTCTCAACCCACCGTCTGTGCCAAGATACAAGCCCTTTCCACAGACGGCGCCAATTGTAAGAACTCAATTCGTGACGACCCCAAGATGATACTAGGCTCGTACGTAAAGAGGACCTAAACAATATCACTTGTAGAGCGTGGGTTTGAAAGGCTAGGACTTGGTCACCGGACGGTGGTTAGTTGTGGTGTTCATACAGAATTAAACCATGTTCGCTCGAGGGGTCTTTCTCCTTGAGGCGGTCTGGGAGGCTCTGGTTCTTGGCCTTTTTTCCCAGCCTTGCTTTTTGTTAGTTGCAATAACCGAAGCCATCCTGTTCAGGCGTCTTTTCTCATTAATATGGTTAGGACGTTTGCGGGCGCATTTAATGCGGAGGGGACGTATTTACCTTGAACCAACTCCACACCGTACCCCCACGTGGGTCCCATTCTACTCGCCTCTTCTTCAGGGGGCTTTTTGGGGATAACCTTCAACGAGATGTTGCTCTTCCCTTTGAAGTCTTGGAATGTCGAGGATAGGGTCATCCTCGGCTGTGCCCCCAGGCTATTCGGCCTTTTCTTATTCGTCCTCGGCAAATACCCTCCTCGGCACGGGCCTTGGACCCTAGTAGAGTGTGGGTCGGATCATAAGTTCTCTGACCCCACATAGTTTTTTTTTAATACATAAATATTTTTTTTTAAAAGGTTGCCCAAAACATACGGTTGGATTTGGTTTCAAGTTGTTTTTGATTGGAGATAACTCTTCCACGTGCAACATCCATCAAAAGTCAAAGATTATTAGTAATTAATATTTTGACAGTTTTTTTATTTTTTATAAAAATGGTATCAAAATTTTTTTTAAATATTTTATTAATAAGTGTCCTAAGAGCACTTGTTAGCATGACTCTTTCTTTTAGGAAAATGCTAATGAGTGCCCTTAGGGTATTGATTAATAATCTATTTAAATAAAGTTTTTTATGGGAAAAAAAAGTAATTAATATTTTGACAGTTTTATTCATTTCCCATAAAAGTGATATAAAAAATTTCCTAAAATGGATTATTATTGAGTGTCCTAAGGGCACTTGCTAGCATGACCTTTTCCATAAGTATCAAAACTTTCTTAAAATTGATTATTAATGAATGCCTTAAGGGCACTTGTTAGCATGACCCTTTCTTTTAGGGAAATGCTAACGAGTGCTCTTAGAGCATTGATTAATAATATATTTAAAGAAAGTTTTTTATGGGAAATAAAAAAAAAAGTAATTAATATTTTGACTGTTTTTTTCATTTCCCAAAAAAGTAGTATCAAAACTTTCCTAAAATAGATTATTAATGAGTGCCCTAAGGGCACTTGTTAGTATGACCATTTTCATAAAAGTTGTATCAAAACTTTCCTAAAATGGATTACTAATGAGTGCCCTTAGGGTACTGATTAATAATCCATTTAAAGAAAATTTTTATGGAAAATAAAAAAAAGTAATTAATATTTTGACAATTTTTTTCATTTCCCAAAAAAGTGGTATTAAAACTTTTCTAAAATGGATTATTAATGAATACCCTAAGGACACTTGTTAGCATGACCCTTTCTTTTAAAGAAACGCTAACGAGTGCCCTTAGGGTACTGATTAATAATCTATTTAAAGAAAGTTTTTTATGGGAAATGAAAAAAAAAAGTAATTAATATTTTGACAGTTTTTTTCATTTCCCATAAAAGTGGTATCAAAACTTTCCTAAAATGGATTATTAATGAATGCCCTAAGGGCACTTATTAGCAAGACCATTTCTTTTAAGGAAATTCTAACGAGTGCCCTTAGGGCATTGATTAATAGTTCATTTAAAGAAAATTTTTATGGGAAATGAAAAAAAAGTAATTAATATTTTGACAGTTTTTTTCATTTCTCATAAAAGTGGTATCAAAACTTTCCTAAAATGAATTATTAATGAGTGCCCTAAGGGCATTTGTTAGCATGACCATTTCTTTTAGGGAAATGTTAACAAGTGTCATTAGGACACTGATTAATAATCCATTTAAAGAAAGTTTTTATAGGAAATTAAAAAAAAAAGTAATTAATATTTTGACAGCTTTTTTCATTTCCCATAAAAGTGGTATCAAAACTTTCCTAAAATGGATTATTAATGAATGCCCTAAGGACACTTGTAACATGACCCTTTCTTTTAAGGAATTGCTAACGAGTGTCTTAGGGCACTGATTAATAATCTATTTAAAGAAAGTTTTTTATGGGAAATGAAAAAAAGTAATTAATATTTTGATAGTTTTTTTCATTTCTCATAAAAGTGGCTTTTAGGGCATTGATTAATAATTCATTTAAAGAAAATTTTTATGAGAAATGAAAAAAAAAAGTAATTAATATTTTGACAGTTTTTTTCATTTCTCATAAAAGTGGTATCAAAACTTTCCTAAAATGAATTATTAATGAGTGCCCCAAAGGCATTTGTTAGCATGACCATTTCTTTTAGGGAAATGCTAACAAGTGCCATTAGAACACTGATTAATAATCTATTTAAAGAAAGTTTTTATAGGAAATGAAAAAAAAAGTAATTAATATTTTGACAGCTTTTTTTATTTCCCATAAAAGTGGTATCAAAACTTTCCTAAAATGAATTATTAATGAGTGCCTTAAGGACACTTGTTAGCATGACCCTTTCTTTTAGGGAAATGATGAATGCCCTTAGAGTATTGATTAATAATCCATTTAAAGAAAATTTTTATGGGAAATGAAAAAAAAAAGTAATTAATATTTTGGCAGTTTTTTTCATTTCCCATAAAAATTGTATCAAAATTTTCCTAAAATGGATTATTAATGAGTATCCTAAGGGCACTTGTTAGCATGACCCTTTCTTTTAGGGAAATGCTAACGAGTGCCCTTAGGACACTGATTAATAATCCATTTAAAGAAAATTTTTATGGGAAATGAAAAAAAAGTAATTAATATTTTGTGGCAATCAGTCATAGTCTGACACGTAAAATAGTTGTGGCAAAAATTATGGCAATTTATATGTTACTAGAAGTCTAGAAAATCTCATATTTTAACTGCTTACACAACAAGGGTAAGGTTGTTTAAGATTTGTTACTATCTTTATTATTTGAATCTACATGGTTTCTTAAGAGTTTGGCTTTCCTCTAATACTTTTTTAACTGAAATCTCATTTTGTTTTAATAAGAAATTGCTACATCATCCACTAACTAAATAAAATGTGGAGATTAAAACTCACTCCCACTTGCCATTGTATATTTAAAACAAAATGACATGTCTAGTTAAAAAATTACTGGAGATAAGCTAAACCTATTTCTTAAAGAGTGTTGGGGTACATTTCTTTATACCTAATATTATTTAAATAACACCTATTTATTTCTTTTCAAATGTCACAAACAGATTATTGGGCATGCCTAAATATTTTCTAACTATCACTATGCTAGCCCACAACTTTTCTCCTCTCCATCACAAAACTGGGCGACAAATGCAAAACGCTATGGGACCCAATATTTTCTCATAAAAGCTCAAATTATTTAGTAAGTGAGATAAAATCTAATCCTTTCTAAGGCCCAATAATTCTATACTTAACAGATATTCGAAAAAACCCATGATGCAAATTTATGGCAATATTATCTTGTCCAAATGGGATTCAACCCCATGATCAAATTCCGTGATTCAAACCCGTGACAAATTATTCATCAAAAGCCCACTTCCCATTGGTAATATCAAAAGCTCAATTTTCATTGGCAATGTCAAAAGCCCAGTTCCCATTGACAATATCAAAAGCCCAATTTTCATCGGTAATATCAAAAGCCCAGTTCTCACTGACAATATCAAAAGCCCAATCTTCATTAGCAATATCAAAAGCTTAGTTCCCTAATAATATCTAAAGCCCATTTTTTATTGGCACTATTTTATCAAAGAGCCTAAGATTATTAACATTTGGCAAAAAAGAAAATATCATAATATAATCATTGCTTAAATATTGCTATGACAAATTGTCTAATAAAAACTCATTGGGAGTTATCTTGAAGATTATGATCTTATGTTATAAACCCATGAATTGCATGATCACCATTTGGGTCACAACATCAACACTCATGGTAAATATTCAAATCCATAAGCTTAACATTTAAATTATGATGCGGTTATTAGAAACCACGAGCATTACTTACAATGTGGAATTCACGTCCATGAGGAATGAAAACCCATGGCAAACATGTG